>NW_026522053.1:1200000-1800000 GCF_021234435.1 Artibeus jamaicensis | reverse complement strand
TCTGTTTCCGGGTGGTTCTCTGAGGGCTTTGATGATCAAGGAAGAGGAAGAAGGTACAGCGTCAGTCTGGGCCTGTCTGTTCTGAATGGTTTGTTTCACTGTAATCCTCAGACCCTTTTAGTCCAATCATAGGTTGTTTGCTTTGGTGATGTCATCACCAAATGTTTTTTTTTTTATCCTCACCCAAGGACATTTTTTCATTGCTTCTTAGAGAGGGGAAGGGGGAGACAGGGAAAGAGGCAGCAATGTGAGAGAAAAACATCGACTTGTAGGTGCCTTGACTAGGGGATTGAACCTGT
This sequence comes from Artibeus jamaicensis, assembly GCF_021234435.1. NCBI lineage: Eukaryota > Metazoa > Chordata > Mammalia > Chiroptera > Phyllostomidae > Artibeus > Artibeus jamaicensis. The sequence goes on along the minus strand of NW_026522053.1, from coordinate 1,799,701 downwards.
AACCTGGGCATGTGCCCTCATTGGGTATCTAACCCACAGCCTTTCCATCTATGGGATGACAGTCCAGCCAACTGATCCCACACCAGCCAGGGCTCATCACCAACCTTTTTTTAGACAGGGGGTCAATCTTGGGGGCCAGGACAGATGAGGCACCAACTTCCCCATCAATGCACCTCAGGAGTATGACTTTGATTTCACTGGGGTCAAACTTTGATGGCATGTTGTCAGATGAATTCGGATTCAGAAGGACTGAAGAAAGTTGCACCTAAGTCTCCTCCGAGCCAAAAGCCAAAAGAATACTGGGAATTTTTGTTTCTGATAGAATCTAGCACTATGGAAGTTTTTCTTTGGCATTCCTTGGAGGCTTCCTTTGGGATCAGCACACTTACTAACGAGCACATGTGGTTACTTCATCTTAAGTCTCATCTTGGAAGGAGGGTGATTGAGGTTTTGCCAGCTTCCCACACACAGAGAAGTAGACACATCCTTTGGGACTTCATTGGAGTCACTTCATCCAATGTTAGTTATAAAGTCTCCATTACCACTTGACAGAATGTTAATACTAGTTAGATCTAAAGACAGATTTTACCCAGTGTGAGTCTTCCCTTAAAAAAACAGTTTCTCTGTATTCCTTCTTCTTTCACTGAATAATAAATACCCTTGTAGCAGTCAGGGTTCTTCACTGCAAGTGAAAAAACAGTTCTGTTAAGGCACTGTATTTAGAACATTGAGTCTGACAGTATTGCCAGAAAGGCTGGAGAACCAGGCTTGGAAAATGATGAGAACACAGGGCCATGTACAACTACCCCTGGAAACTTGGTGTGCTCCCCTCACTCCTCTGCACATCCTGCTCCAGGTTCAGTGACCCTGGTGGGAGTGCCCAGTGGCTGAATCTAGGTTACATGTCCATGTAACCCAGCTGCTGGGGGTAGGGAGGTGAGTACAAATGAATAATTGGTCTTTTTTTAGGATCCTATTTTGGGGTCCAGGAACTTGCTGTCAAGATGTGGTTCTCTTCCCATCTACTGTAAGCTCAGAAGCTCTATGCTTTACCATTATGTTTCCCTTCCTGTCCAGTTCTGCCTTAGCTGTCAAATCCCTTTGAACCAATATATTTTCTGTATATACATCTTAAGCTTAATTAAAGCATGTTAATTGTCCAGTGTTTCATGCAAAATTATTTGCTCAACTAATACTGTACAAAGGCGGAGAATTAAACACCGATGTTTAATGTGGTCAATTTACTGTGGAGGGCACTGGAAAAAGCCAGACAGCTATAATGGAAAGTAGGCCATTTATGCATCACTTAATGCAAGTGGCTTTTTCTTTAAGAGTAATAGCCATTCTTTTGATTTGAAATACACTTTTAGAATTCTAAAGGATGTTTCAATTATAAATGGTATAATCTCTGTCATACGAAAAACTTCAGAAATGCTGTGAAAGTATGATATAATATCTACATTGTACCGCTATAAGAAACATCTTGCATGCATTCATTACGCAAAAGACACTCAAGTTACCGAAGTGGTCATTTTTTTAAAAAAGATTTTGTTTGTATATTTTTAGAGAGAGGGGAAAAGAGGGAGAGATATATCAATTGGTTGCCTCTTGCACACATCCCAACCAGGAAAGAACATGCAACTCAGGGATGTACTCCAGTTGGGAGCTGAACCAGTGACCTTTTGCTTGTGGGATGATGTTCAGCCAACCAAGCCACACCAGTCAGGGTGAGGTGATCATTTTTATTAAATAAAGACTGACTCTTGGTTTTGGTCAAGGTGAACCAGCAATATGAACCCATGAAATGAAACACCTCACAATGAAATCCAAAATGGTATGTTCCTTTTAAACCATTTTGTTATTTTTGCTGCTATTTTTTTCCTCTCTTTAGGTGATGTTCTGATTAGTGTTGGCCAAGCCAATGTGTTAGGATATACTCTTCGTGAATTTTTAAAGCTTTTGCAACATATCACCATAGGAACAACACTGCAAATAAAGGTTTACCGAGATTTTATTGAGATACCTGAAGAATGGCAAGAAATATGTGGTTTAATCCCGGAGACCAAATTCCCAGTAACATGGTAGGTAGTTCATTTTTGGAAATCTTTGTTATACTACAGAATTTTTCAGGGTCTGTGAAGCTCAGCATCTTGGTTTAATGTGAAAATTATCAAACAAAGCATGGTAGGAGGGATAGGTGACCCTGCCAGAACAATGTCATGGTTTTCTAAATCCTTTTGAAAAGAATAATTTGCAGGAAATAACATCAGGAAGAATGATAAAGGCAAGATCTTTGAACCTGGAGTTAATAAAAAGAATAAACTATCCATGGCAACTCTGTGCAATGTGTCCCCCTTTCCAAAGTCAGCACTTAAATGTGCTGGGAATCCCATTCCCTCATTTGTCTCTGTGTATTAACTGCTCTCTCTGGGTTCTTTCCAGTAACATTTAAGCCTTTTAAAGTTTGTATCTATCATCTTAGCAAAAACCACTTTAACTCCATTCTCCTTTCTCAGCCCCTCTGACCACTGCCCTGCCCGTGACTCCAAACTTGTTGGAAGGGCTGTCCACTTAGACACGGCCATTTCTCAGGCACTCCTCAGCCCACGTTAATCTGGGCCTTGTTCTCATCACCTGGCTGAGGCCTTTCCCAGGTCCTTCAGAACCTTCAAGTGCTGATTTTTCTGGCTCCTCTCATCTTTATTTTGACTTGGCTTCTGAGAATTAGACACTTTACAACCACCCAACCTCACTGTTGTTGAAACAGCACCTTCCACTGGCTTCTGTGATACTCATTCCCCTAATTTTCCTATGACCTCTAGTCACTCCCTTTTGGTCTTTTACCCAGACTTGGAGTTTCTTAAGGTGTAATCTTTGGTTCTCTCTTCTCAATCTCCTGGACAATCTCAATGATGACTTTGGTCTCTGTTACTATCCATACATTAGAAATTTTCAAATTGTATTTTATCTCCTAACTTGTATATTTAAACACCCACTTGGTATCTCCCTTAGATATATCATAAACTCTCAAACTCATTATTCCTAAAATCAAAAGCCAGCTCACCCCTGATCTTCTAGTGGCCCTATCTTCCTGGGGTAGTGTCTGCCTTGTTGAACAAGTCAGAAATTTAGGGGCTGATCTTGATTTTTCTGTTTTCCTTGTCATCCCCCTTCCTCCTCAGCCATTACAACTTGTTATTCACCTTCCAGCCATCTCCCACATTTGTCCACCTCTCTGACCACTACCATCACTCCAATCAAAGCCACCATTTTGGCTTGCTGAATCTACTCTTGTTCCTATTCATTGTCTACACAGAATGATCCTTTTACAATGCAAATCAGATTGTAACAATCCTTAAAATCTGTAGGACCTTCTTTTGTTCTCAGGATAAATGCCCAAATTCTTATACTGGTTTGTCCTCCCAGGACTTGGCTGGTGTTTCTGTACCACTCCAGCTTCATGTCACATGGCTCCCCCCTCCGTGGTCCACATTGGCGTTCAGTTCTTTTCCCTGATGTTGCTCTTTGCCTTTGGGTTTTTTCATGTGCCCTTCTGTCTGCAATATGCTTAGGACCCTGTCATGAATCTTCCTTGAAGGTTCTGAGTGCAGACTTTTCTAAGAGGCTTTCCTAAAGGAAGGGTTAAAACACCGCCAGGTCCACCTGTCAAATGTTCTCATAGTATCCTGATTCTCTCCTCACAGCATTGATCCAATTTCAGTGAAATAATCTGTATAGTCAATTGTTTACTGTGTTGCCCTGGGAGAACGCAAACTCTGTGAAGGCAGGGGCAAGTCTGTCTGGTTATGCTGAACCGTCAATAACCTTGTTATGCTGGACTTTTACTTAATTGAGGGCTCAGTTATTCAGTGAGTACAATTTGAAATCCAGCTTTGAATCTCTGGCAAATCAATCTGAGAGCTTGTTTATCTGTTATCACAGGAGTAGCAGGGACACTTCTGAGGATCAGATAAGTAAGGAAGTTCTGTTGAGCATGAGAACATCTTTTTTTTTCAGTGAGAAATTGAGTACTCTGATGCAGGAATAGTCCTTATTAATTCTGACAGGTTTCCTGAGCCCTAGTTGCTGCAGCCCTGCATCTTTGCTCATTGGAATGAGCTCAAAGAAACCTGGCTGGAAACTTCACTTACACTAAAATTGGCCCAGATTATTGCATAGGAGTTACTTCAGAGATCCCAATTTGTTACCCTAGGGATTGGTGTGGCCACAGATGTGCTCATGTCTTCCATGTGCTGTTTTTTTTTTTTTTATTTTCCTCCCCTCTACCGTGTTTTAAAAAGCCAGAAGAGCAGTCACCTGAAGAAAGTGAGGAGGTACATGGGACTTGTCTAGGGGCCAGTAGAACTCTATTTCTTGACCTGGGTGGTGACTGAGAAGGTTTTTATAATTTTTTTCTTAAACTGTTTTTTTTCATTTTCTGTTTATTTCAAATTTAAAAAGTGAAAAATATTTGAATTAGTTGCCAAATTTGCAATACTAATATTTCATGGAAAGAATCTGGACTTGTGGTTTTTCCTGAAAAATCAGAAGATGGGCTTACATCCTCATGGTGACAATGGCCTAGAGCTGGGGAACCAGTTCCCTTCAAACTGGGCACAGACTGGGGGAAAAAATTTCCCCAATAACCAAATTGATTATGATTTGATTAAAAATCATTCATGATAATAGCAAACACTTATTCGCTGCATACAATGTGATGGGTATTATTTACAAGATTATACAATTTAATCTTCATGCCAATTATTTTTTAAAAATCCTCATTGAAGTTATATATTTTTAAAAAGTGATTTTAGAGAAAGAGAAAAGGAGAGAGGAAAGATGGGAGGGGGGAGAAAGAGAGAGAGAGAGAGAGAGAGAGAGAGAGAAACATCAACATAAGAGAGAAATTTGGATCGGTTGACTCCTGTACATTCCCCAACTGCAGATCAAACTGATAATGTAAGTAGGTGCCCTGACCAGGAGTCAAATCTGCAACCTTTTTGGTTCACAGGATGATGCTCCATTCAACTGAGCCACCTGGCCAGGGCCATGCCAGTTCTTTTTATTATCATTTTGTAGATAAGAAAACTGAAGCCAAAAGAAATGTGTGTAAACTTGCCAGAGATCACAGGGGTAAGTAGCAGTGGTTTGTCTCTAGAGCAGTCATGTCCAATAAGAACTTCCTGTGACAGTGGAAATGTTCTGTATTTGTGTTGTCCTTTATGGTAGCCACCAGCCAGCCACATGTGGCTGTTAAGCACTTGAAATATAAGGATTTGTAAATGAAGAATTCAGGTTTAATCAGTTTACATTTAGCTGTCACAGAGTGCTGGTAGACCTTTGTACTGGGGAGTGTCACTCAAGCCTGAGCTCTTAACCACTTGCTTATACAACACTATGTTCTAACTAAGCATTTTAATTACAGAGTTTGAGATTTAGAATATTAAGATCTAAGGATGACAGATTTTACTGTTTAAAAACAAAGAAAAGATAAACACAGAATAGTACAATTTAAGTATGAGGCTGAAACTCAAAAACTTAAGAACAATGCCAAGCATGTTCTGGCTCCCTTTCTTAAGCAAAGGATTTGTATCTAAGATATCATATTAACTTATGTGAAGGGGCCAAAAAAGGGGCAGAAAAGGGGGGAAAAGACTTCTTTCACAAAGTTGGTATGACCTTCTTCAGGAGCATATGGCACTGGGTGAACATTGGAGAGAATTTACCACATAAAGATCTGGGCTGGTCTAGAAACTGTTTCCAGCCAACCCCAATCTCTGAAGGCTTGTGGCTTTATTATCTAGTGGCAGTTTAATGGGAGCCTGACTCTTCCACCTGTCCTTTATAATTACTTGATACAGAGTTACAAGGGATACCCTCTGCAGCCTGAAAAAATAGTACCTTGCCCTCTCACCCCCCATTCATGTGCTGTTTAGGAAGCCCGGAGCATGATGAAGGCATATCATAGTCATTAGATCTTTTAGATTTCCTTGCACAGCACTAAATTGAGGATCAAAGAAAATAACACAATTTAAGACCAGTGGCTCTCAGTAAAAATGACTCAATATTAATTGTACATCAGCAGAAGAGAGAAACTTCAGGGCACAGGTAGAGCAGGATTAGAAAATTCAAGCCAGGCCTGGCTCTGACTAGTGTGGCTTAGTTGTTGGGGTGTCATTATGCAAGGCAAAGGGTCACCAGTTTGGTTTCTGGTCAGGGCACATGCCTTGGTTGCGGGCTGGTGCCCGGTTGGGGTGTGAGAGGCAAACAACTGATGTTTTTCCCACACACCATTGTTTCTCTCCCTCTCCTTCTCTACCTAAAAATAAATAAAATCTTTTCTAAAAAAGGGGCCTGCAATTGCTAGCAGGCAAGCCTCACCCAAGTTTCAACAATCATGAAAGTTGAGGCAAATTACAAAAAAATCTTAAAAATTTTTGGACAGCACCAAAGAGGTGCAATAGTGAATAATGAGATACATCTGGATAGAAGGGTATTCTACAAATCCACATTTGTAAACCAAAAAGGGAAACAAAGAATGATGGTTAGGAGAAAAAAGTAAGACTCACAGTTTTCCATGACTAGTGTGTTAAAGGTCTTTGAGGCCCACCGCTTCCAGGCTCCCCCTGATATTGGTGATATTCTGTTATTGCCAACCCCTGGAGACTCATAAGTACATTCTGGGTGGGGTGAAATTAACCCACCCTTTAAGGCCTTCTAATTAATCAGATTAGGTGTCAGGCTTGAGTCTGTGCAAAGCCAGGCAGTTTGATTTACATTTAGGAATGGAAACAAATTTAAAGATACTTTTAGAAAAGAGAAAAATGTCCACAACTCAAAAAAGGCAGTGCTAAAGTTAAATTGTATCCTTTCTTCTATGTGCCAAAGCCAATGATAAGATATTAAGGACACTTTTCACTTAACTATTCTTTTATTTCCAGCACAAACAAGAAAACTGAGCAGACAAAAGACTCTTTCGCAAGCACTGAGGACAAGGAAGACGCAGTTTTAGATAAAAAACTTAAGTATTATAAATCCCCACAGTCCACTGGGCATCATCCTGCAAGAAGACCGATGTCAATCTCCAGAGAATGGCATGAATATAAAAAGAAGAGCCAGACTATCAGTGTAGGAACAGACATTAACTGTGATGTCATGATTCACAGAGACCACAAGAAAGAATTGAGAGCTCCTTCCCCATACTGGACAATGGTGAAGCAAGACAAAGACAGTTCCTCCTCCTCCTCAGCCTCAGACATATTCTGGCTGGAAGACTATGCCCAAGTTGAAAAGGGCAAGGGTCAACATGCATCAAAAGTTGGTTACTAGTTTACAAATCTGTGATCATAGGAGCATTTCTCTGGAAAATACCCAATTTTTGTGCACTGCCATATACAGCTTTCCTGTACTTACAGAAATATGTGCAGACTTAACCAATTATTTCACAGCTGTTGTGAAGCCTTTAGACCCTCTTCAATGTGATATTCAAGACTTGGTGGGCCAAGAGCCCTGAAAAATTTTATTCTTAAAACAGCACCATCACTCAGTCATTAAGACCCTCCTATCTCAGAAAAATGTCTCATCTTTTAGAATATGCAGCTGAGCAGCCTAATATTAGAATGTATGAACATAGTAGAGAATTTTACTTTTTAAGGTAAGTACATATTGTTATTTAGATATTTAGTTTCTCTTGTTTTGCAAACTCCAGTTGCCCTACTTAAGTAACAGATATTTTTGGCTAGTTGTTCAAATTAGAATTTTTTTCCTTTTGCCCCACTTTTACTCTAAATGTTGGTGTTCATTGGTAACTAGTGTATTTTGCTAGATTTCCTTGCACAGCACTATACACAGCATTTCCTTTGCTGTGTATAGTGCACTCCCATGTATAATGCACACCCATGTTTTTGGCCCAAACTGTCAGGAAAAAGTCTTTTAATTTTTAAAATTCAACTATTTATTTATATTTAGATACTTGTTTTTTGTATTACAAAAGAATTTTAGCATTTATTTTTTAACATATTATGGTATAAGAAATTTTATGTAACAAGTTACAAAACCCAAGAATAGATATAAGGTATTTCAGGTACTGCCCATGTATAATGTACATCCTTATTTTTCCCTCAAAAATTTGAGTAAGAAAAGTACACATTATACACAGCAAAATACGGTACTTGAAAGAGACAGGATAAAAACAGATGAGGGAGAAGGAGATGAGAGAAGACAAGCTCTGTCACAGTGAAGATAAAGCAGATATACAAAATGAAGCAGTACAGATATAGGACACGACTAATAGGGAATTTATGTTTTTCAAAAATAACTCTATTGCAAGAAAGGAATAAAATCCAGGCCATTTAATTGTTCTTACCCAAAATGAGATTTTAACAGTTTTTATCTTTTTGTTGTTGTTGTCATCACAAACAATATTTTTAAAATTATATTTTATTGATTATGCAATTACACTTGTCCCAATTTTTCCCTTTGCCCCTCACCACCCAGCACCCTTTAGTCACTCAGGCAATTCCCACACCATTGTTCATGTCTATGGATCATGTATGTAAGTTCTTTGGCTATTCCACTCCCTATACTGTACTGTATATCCCCATGGCTATTGTTACTACCTAGTTCTACTTTTTAATTCCCTCGCCTCTTCACTGATCCCCCCAAACCCATCCTCCCATCTGGCAACCATCAAAGTGCTCTCTGTATCAGTCCCTGTTCTTGTTTGCTTAGTTTGTGTTTTAGATTCAATTGCTGAAAGATATGTATTTATTGCCATTTTATTGTTCATCATTTTGATAATGTTTTTTCTCAAATAAGTCCCTTTAACATTTCGTATAATGGTTTAGTGATGATGAACTCCTTTAGTTTTTTCTTGTCTGGGAAGCTCTTTATCTGCGTTGTGGTTCTAAATGATATCTTTGCTGAGTGGGGCAATCTTGGCTGTAGGTCCCTGCTTTTCATGACTTTGGATATTTCTTGCCAATTCCTTCTAGCCTGTAAAGCTTCTTTTGAGAAATCAACTCACAAGTCTTGTGGGAATTCCCCTGTATGTAACTAGCTGCTTTTCTCTTGCTGCTTCTAAGATTCTTTTATCTTTCACCTTTGGTCTTTTCATTATGAAGTGCCTTGGAGTGGGCCTCTTTGCATCCATAATAATTGGGACTCTGTGCTTCCTGGACTTGCATGTCTATTTCCTTCTCCAAATTAGGAAAGTTTCCTTTCACTATTTTTTCAGGTAGATTTTCAATTCCTTGCTCTTTTTCTTCTTCTTATGGTCCCCCTAAGATGGGAATGTTGGAATGCTTGAAGTTGTCCCAGAGGCCGCTTACACTATCCTCATTTGTCTTGGATTCTTTTTTCTTGTTCTGCGTGGTTGTTTTTGGCTTTCTTATATTCCAAATCATTGATTTGATTCTTAGCTTCATCCATTCTATTGTTGTTCTCCTGTAAATTGTTCATTTCAATTAGTGTATCCTTCGTTTCTAACTCGATCTTTTTTTTATGCTGTTGAGGTCCTAAGTTCCCTGAGCATCCTTATAACCAATGTTTTGAAATCTGCATCTGATAGATTATCTCACCTCCATTTTGTTTAGTTCTTTTTCTGGAGTGTTGATCTGTCCTTTCGTCTGGGCCATGTCTCTGTCTCCTTGTTTTAGCAGGCTCCGTGTTAGGTAGAGCTGCTATGACTCCCTGTCTTGGTATCGTGGCCTAATGTAGTAGGTGTCCTGAAGAGTTAGAGGCACAGGCTCCCCTCTGACCCAAACTGGGTAATCAAGATATGCCTTTTGTGTGGGCTGAGTTCACCCTCCTCTTGTAGTTGAGACTTGGTTGGTGTCACAGGTCAATGGAAGGGATTTACCCAGGCCAGTGAGCTCCAGTGTTTGGCTGTGACCACTGAAACCAACGTCCATCCTCTGTGGAGGATCAGCTGTGGAGAGGCAGGGTGGTAGTGTTTGGATGTGATCTGTACCTGTCCACTGGGTGCACAGGCTCTGGGGTTTCCTGGGGGTGCAGGCCAAGGTCAGCTCCCACCTGTTTTGCCCAGGACCACCCTGCCTGAACTATAAAGCAATCTGAGATGGCTGCTTCTTGTGCAGGGCTTAGAGATTTCCAGGGGAAGCCAAGTTGTGAATCTAGGTGACTGCTACTACAGCCAGGCCTGGGGCCACTTAGCAAGAGGTAGGGAGGAAGGGAATTCACTGAGGCAGGCTGTTCCTTGAGAGTATTTGGAAAGTTGTGAGGCATGAACCAAGACCAGTCATTCATATAAAATAGCTACCGTTAACAGCTGTAAATTGGGTAGGACAGAGCCTGAGGGTATCCCCAGGGGAGGGGAAACAATGTTAGCAAGGTTGATGGGAGTCTCAGATATGGACGGCTTCTACTAGATGGCTCTGTCAGAGGTACACTCAGAAAAGTGACAATTGCTGCTACCCACCTGTGCTGGAGAAAGCTGACCCCCAGCTCACACCTTGATACCAGAAACTTCAGTTCCTTCTTGGATGCCACTGGTGCCTTTCAAGCTGTTACTCCAGTGCTAGAGCTCAGAGGGAGTAAATCTGAGTAGGTGAGAGCATATGTGGGCTCTTCAAGGGAAACTGCTGGGGACTCCAGAGGTTTTTCCCAATTGAGTACCTGCTGGTTTTTGTAGACAGAAGTAATGGGGACTTACCTTCCTGGCACTGCAACCCTGGGCTGGTGAGCCTAGTGTGGGGCTGGGACTCTTCACTCCTGAGCTATCACTCCCAAAGTGTTATCCACTTTACATGAATGTGGGACCAATCTGTTCCACGTTTCTACCCCTCCTACCAGTCTGGATGGATGGGGATTCTTTAATTCCAAAGTTGACAAACTCCCATTCGACTTCATAGTTGTTCTACGATTTTGCTGTAAGTTTGATGTGGTTGTATGAGAAAGTGAGCCATGATGCTCCCATACTGACCAGAAGTCTGCTTTTATCTCAAAGAGGCACCACCAACAATAGCCTGGAAATACTGGCTAATAGCTACTCAACCTTCATTTAATAGTCTCTCACACTATCATATTCTGTTCTCCTTCACAGCATCTAAAACAAAGATGTCTGCAAATAAATACTTGTTGATTAACTGATTAGAAAACAAACACAAGAAAACACTTAGGATGTTTTATTGACTTTAGGTTGGCTGGAAACAATTACCTGCATTTATACTTTTAAAGATTATTTCACCTCATTGAAAAAAAAAGATAAATGTTACTTTACAGACTTGTGACTTTCACGTGTTTGCTGCTCTGGGTTGAGAAAATGTCCAGCTCTTTTTTACAATGTGTTTCGGCATTACAGCTCATCAACAAAAGGTGTGTGCCCCAAATTTCCGCTTGCTGCCATTGACTTCTTTCCAGAAACAAATTTCTTTGCAGCCTTTAATAAACAAAAGGCAGAAAGTTAAAAGAAATAAGAACATGTATATTATCAAGTAATTTTATTTATTTCATGAGTTTATGGATAAGACACTGTAAGCCAGCAATTCTGTAACAGCCTTTTGTAAAAACTAATTGCAGAAGGGGGCTAGTGTGCTATTTTAATTTGAATAAAAGCTCAGCTGTTTCTTTGAGTATCCCATCATATGTGTGACTGAGGAAGTGTGGTGCTCTTGATATAAAAGTAGCTGTTATAGAGGGGGATAAAGAAAACCTCATGGACACTGCAAACTAGAGTTGGCCTCAGGCAGGGCTGTACCTTATTTCTGTATTACAGTGGCAAATAGTCTAAATTAATAAAAATACACTGACTATTAATTTAAAAGTCCAATTTTCTTAGTATTCTTTATGCCATGACTTCCAGTTCAAAGGCTGGTTGCTTAGGTTAGTGTAATACCGTAAGTATCAGTCCCTGCATTATGTCAGGCCTTCTTTTCTCAGTGGATAGTGGTGGAAGCAGTTGGGTTGGGACTCACATGGTAGTACGCAAGATGAGGACATTTGCAATATGTAATAAACTTTGGGTCCAGCAAAGTGACATTGGGTTTACTCCTTAAAATATACTGTCTCTCTTTTCCATCCTCACTGTCCTTCTATAAAGTAGACATGTTGTCAAGAAGACAGCTGAGACTTCTACAATGGAAGGGCAGTTGGCATTTTTAATATAGAAAGGATTAGAAAAACCTACTGATTTTGAATTTATTCTGTAGTTCATGTACTTGTTTGGTATAGTAGGGAATACAGAAAGGAAGTATAACACGTATTCCTTGCCCTCAAAGCAACTCATCTTGTAGGCAACAATGTATGTGAAAAAAAAAAAAAGCAAAAGCAGGAGAATGTCTTAGGCTAAGAAGACAAAAGAAAATCTTGAGATGCTGGATTGTGAAGGAGCTGCAGAATACAGACTTTATTTCTTCTTGGGAGTGAAAAGGAAAAACACCAAACTTGATTATTAGTTTGAATCATAAAATTGCCAATATCTGATTCTCCTTGACCTCTAAAAATTTAGAGTGGTTTAACTTAATTGTAATTTAGTTGAATGAGGAAGATACATAAACCCTGAGTTGATAAGGAAGCTATTTGCAGATCTGATGGTAATGAGCTTACCTGGCAGACAGGTACCAAACAGCACAAGAATAACATATACAGCCCAAGAAAGCTTATGCATGCCTTCTGACATTGGATCATTAAGGTCAAGTTATTTGATGTTAAATCATAAGTTTTCATTTGCTTACATTTATGACATCAGCATCAGCTACTGAGTCAATCTGCTGAAGGACTGTGGATGGTGGCATGTATGAACCGGCAACAAGGGCCTGAGACCCGACTTCATCCAGGAAACCCTCAGAAGACTCCACTGACATTAGGTACCCAGCCTTCAGCTTGTTCCTGTCCAATTAAAGGTACATCACTAAGACAGAAGCCAGTTTTACAGAACAAGGCAATTTTATTAGTATGTTCCCAAATTCTCAAATATGTATTGGTAAATATGCAAATTAACAGCTTTGAAATCTTACACTGTTACTGGCCTCCCTTCTATTTCTTCAGCTCACCATTATTTACATTATCATTTAGAAAGCTGTCAGTACAAAATTATACAAAACCCCAACAGATTACCTTTTGATTTTGGACTAAAACTGAGATCTAGTTAAGCCCATTTTAATTTAAAGCTTTGATTAGTGAAATAACTCTTGTCTCTTGATTCTTTCTTGGTAATAATTTTAGGCATTTCTATTAAAGAAAAATAACTATATGGGCTCTTAAAGCACTGTCCACTTAGAAGAATGTTGTGTGCTAATTCTGTAGCTATCCCTCTACTCCAACCCCATTTCTGTTCTGGGATTTGTCTTACTGAGGGTAGAAAGTAATGGAGAGGCAGAAGGGTAAGCTCCAGTAGCTTAAACTTGGGCACAAAAGCATCAATTACAAATAAAATAATATCCAATTCATAATTCTCTCAGAAAGAAATTGGTGTTCAATAATGCACCTGGGTTATTTAACCCTTAAATAAATTATCCTCCTTTGGCACGCTGTAACAAGACATCCATTTATACGTAATTAAAATTATAGGTAGCAATTTTACCAAATTGTCAGCTTAATTAAAGCGAGATTTTACCTGCAATAAACTTTACCAAAAGATTATTAGTTTGTCCCTTCAGCAACGACACCTTACTTTCTCTTTTTCACTACAGGAAGACTAAGAACCTGATAGAAAAAAGTATCAACTCCATGTAAATGGCAAAAAAGAAAAAAAAATACTTGACATTAATAACTGAAACTCCATCCTCTACATGTCATACCTTATAAAAATACCTTGACATTAATAACTGAAACCCCATCCTTGCCATACCTTATAAAAAGCGTTTTCACTTATTAAAACAACTTTCTTAAATAAATTATCTTGAAATAATTTTTTCTTAAGTAAATCCAGTGTTTCAATTTTTTCTTACCCTGTTTTGTTTCTGATACAATCACACAGAGTTACATTAACCCTTGGTTGCATGGATATAATATTTAATAAACCACATTGTCATTATTCAAGAGAAGCAATTTCTTGGTGTGTTCAGCACTTAACAAAGTAATAACACAAATGGGTACAGGAACAACCAATTGGTTATTCCCTCCTGGCTTGTACTTCACTGTCATACTTGCCATGTAAGGTGACACTTAAGATCATGAAGACTGAGTTTCAGGATTTACATTATGAATTGTCCTCAATGGATGGAGTCAAAGTTAAATGTTTTAAACTGCTGTATGAAAATGTTAACTGATTTCCAACTCGACCCAGTGTCTCTCTTTTAGTTAAGAGAAAATCCCAGAACTTCCAAGTTAGAGGTGTTGTTAGTACTTTCAGTGATGACAGCGGGAATTTAAAAATCACCAAATAGGTAAAGAGTATTTCAATCTTTTAATTGGATTATCTTTTTTGGTCTATTGCATCAGTGGAGAGAAAAAGAAATTACTAATGGTTATGGTAGAACAGGCACTCATATACTGGTGGTATGATTATAAACTGGTATAAACTTTTTACGTTGTGACTTTGAATATAAAAATAAAATTTTTATATAAACACACATATATTTTAAAGCAGAGCCTTTCATTATAATGTTTACAAGTCTTAACCCAGCTGAGAATCCATACCAAGAAATTAATATGAAATACAAATGTTTTAAATGTAAAGATATCTTTCAGAGTCTATAATTTCCAATTGCATAAAGTGTCCACTAAGTATATTTTGATACACCAATTAATTTGGTTTTTAACACATTTTTAGTAATCTGAACAAACAAACAATGTTACAAAGGAATCATTAGGAATGAAAGATCACTTTTTGTGTTTGTAATTTTCAAACAGTAAACATGCTATTAAGTAGGCTATAAGTATATACATAATGTTAAAACGTTTAAAAATGCATTAAAATGGTCAAGCAAACAAGCAAAATGTTAATAGCTTTATCTCTAGATGGTAGGATATGGGTATGTCTCCCTTTCTTTTTAAATCATTTTGTTTCTTTCCATCTTTTTGTGCATATATTATTGTTATAACAATATTGTTATAACTACAAAAAAATGTAACTTTCAAATGACTGAAACACGAAACACACAGCTAATACTGAAACTTACTTGGCAGCCTGGACATCTGTATTGGAAAGGTTTCCTTGAGCAACTGTTTTTAGTTGGTTGTAGGCAGCCCTGATAACCTAGAACAGACAATGAAAAGCTTGCCAGAGTCTTCTGAAGCAATCAAATGCTCCTCTAAGGCAAAAACACAAGATGGAAGTTTAGTTCTAGAGAACTAAATTGACAGGGTCCATTTGGATGGAGTTTTCAAGTCAGTATGTATTCCTTATTCTTCCAATATTCCATGCAGTTATTTGTACAACTTACAGTATCCGAGTGGCAAAGCTTCTTGCAAAAATAAGTGTCAGAAAATGGCAGGGAGGTTTAGGAAAAGCAAACATGGATTTATAATCACCTATAAAGAATAAGTACCTCTAAAATTTCCCTAGCCTCTCAAAGCGTCATACAGTTACTACTGCTAGCTCTTACTATTCACTGAGAAGAAAGTAGTAGTTCATTCAGCCAACTTAAAGCTTGTCAATACTGGGGATGCTGGAGAAGAAATCAAGTTCTGGTGATGTCGGTGAGCACTTGGTAAATACTTGTTGACTAAGTAAATTAAACAACCTGGCCCATGATTTTCTCCACCCCAACCCTGGCATCATTCTGGGTCTGCTACTTAACGTTCCCTCCAATTATCTAAACTCTAGGACCTTCATTTTCCATCCATTTTAGCTACTCATATTCACAGCAACACCCCAGACTTGGCCATAACCTAGATATGCCTTACTCCCAAAATCCTCAATTCCAAGACCCCTGGCCTAAGTCTTACATCATGCTTTCCTTTTTTTTCCCACTATCAAGATCACTAGTTCCTTGGTTGGTTTCAATTTGAGGTCCCTCTGGCTTCATTTCTCTGTCTAGCCTGGATCCAAGAATATTCTCTCAAACTCTTGCCAACATTCCCAATTCCCTTGCTATTTCCTCATACTTTTGACTTGCCTACTTAGTAGTACTTCAGCTTGTGATCAACCCTGCTACCTGCCTCCTCAATAAGGCCAGTGAATACTATTGAAGAAAAATTGCAAACCAGACCTGTCTGTACTGTGAATTTGCTGTGTAGATGTCTCTAATGGCTAACTGCCAATTGCCATTCTGTGTGTATCTAGACATTCATCTGTCCCAAACCTCCCATTTGTAGTTTTCTATCTCCAATGTCTGCCTCAATCTCTCTTTCCACTATGAATGTTTCTTCCAAGTTCATCTCCTAGTGTAAACCCTACTAAACCTACCACCCACATCCCTACATCCAAGCTCCATCTGCCTACACTAACCTTGCATTTCTTTCTTTTCATTCATTCCTTAGCACAGTAAGTTATCATTTACTTCCAACATTCTGGTAAAAACTGGCAATATCACCAATGATGTCCGAGTTTGTTAAATCTATCGGACCTCCCTGTGGTAACTAAAGGGATGTCAATCTACAGTAGATCAAAATGGTGTCAATTCCCTCCAAATATATCAGTTTCTCTTATTTTTATTCCTGTTCTCTTGGTCATTTTCCTGAGGCACTTAAAGCATAGAGCATAAGAAGCTTCAGTTTTCTCCTACGATCTTTCATACAAAACACTGACTTCAACAAAGTCTGTATTTTGAGGATTCCCAAATACACATATTGGCCTTGACCTCACCTGAGATCTCAATTTAGATGTCCCAGAGACAACTTAATGCCCCTTCTCCAAAAAGAACCAAAATACCACGGAAGCATTTCCTCCCTCTTTCCTGGAAGCATTAGTGTACATGTTTCTGTTTTCTCCAAAACAGATACACTTCAGTGATGTTACAGAGCTTTGATCAGTCATGGCACTCAAACATTTCCATATTTTAACTAAAAACATGTTAATGGAGAATAAAAACTTGTGAGCATGGTGAGTTTGCAACTTACATCTCCGGCAGCTGTGGCCTGTGAGATAGTATAAATCCCAAAGAGTCCAGAATCTGAGTAACTGGCATTAAAAGCGGAAACCTGAAATACAATGAAACTTGACTGTATGCCATTCTACCAGGTAGAATGGGGCACAATTACCTTAACACTGTAGAGACAAAAACTTGTATGTTCATAATATAAGCAAAATAGCTAAGATTTCGTTTATTTTCATTTTTGCTAACCTATTTTGATTAAAGGTAAATGTAAACTTGAACCTGTGAACATTGTCATTACAGACATAATGGCTGAGTGTCAGGGGTTGTGACACTTTCACATCTAAAGACTAACATTAAGGAAAAATTTCTGCTTGGTGGCCATTATTCACATTCCAAGGTAGCAAAATATTTAGCCTCTGGATAATAGGATTATTATTGTCTAAACAATGTTAAGCTCCTTAAGGTAAAATGACCGCTTAGGATAAGGTTTTCCAGTATTTACATAAGAATCACCTGATTGTTATTAAGAATATAGACTTCTGTTTTCCTGCAACAAATGACTTAGCTCTCTGTAGACAAAGTCTGGGGCCCATATCCTAAACTAATATTCCAGGTGATTTTCATGTACTTTAACATTTGAGAACCACTGATCCAACCCAGATAAAGCACAGAGCATTAAAAAATGCACTTCTGCCCTGGCTGGTGTAGCTCAGTGGATTGAGCGCGGGCCTGAGAACCAGACAATCGCGGTTCAATTCCCAGTCAGGGCACATGCCTGGGTTGCAGGCCGGTTCCCTGCAGGCCAGTTCCCAGCAGCGGATGCACGAGGGGCAGCCATACATTGATGTTTCTCTCCCTCTCTCCTTCCCTTCCCCTCTAAAAATAAATAAATAAAATCTTAAAAAAAAAAAAAAAAAGCACTTCTGATTGAATTATAATTCTGAGACTATCCTATTTATACTCCCAACTTCTGGACAAGTTTTGAAGTAAGAATTTCTATTACATTGCATCATTGAATTAGGATGAAACTCTAGCCACCGTGAAGCCATCATTATCGTTTGATGGTAAAGAAAACAGGAGCACATAAACCAAGAGAAAGAAAATCTAGAGGAAATTTTTAAAAGCAGCAGGTGAATTCATTTAGAAACATTTAAAATAGTGGTTTTCAAATTGTGTTCCAGGGACCCCCTAAGGCTCTGAACAGAAGATTCCAAGGCTTTCATTGTCAAGTAAACTTTCAGAACTGCTTTGAAAGAAAAAACTTGTGTGTGGGCATTATCATTGGGAAATCATATTGGCTAAAAAGGCTCCTCCACTAAAAAAAAGTTTGAAAACTAGCACTCAAATAATAAACAGGAGTAAAAGGAGAAGGCTGATTTTAATTTCCACTTTTAAATGTCACCTGGCCAAAGACTGAAGCATAAACCTGTCTGTGCCATATACTATTGCTGAAGTTATAAATACTTAATCCTACAATCTATAGTACGTGTTACTTTTTAAAAGCGTATCATTGAATGTCAGGTAAGGCACAGTACATTGGGAAAACAATGGTCACTCATTGAATAATACCTTGCTGACATTTTACATTCTCTTGATTTGAGTATCATCATTTTGAAAGCTTTAGCACTTTGCTCACTGTCATAAAAAGGTGTCTTCTAAAGTAGTGTGGACTTTTTGTTATGATTAAATGTCATTACTTTTCTTCTTTTTCATTACTTTTCATTTTTCATTACATTCATTACTTTTCATTTTTCATTACTTTTTTTATCCTCAAAAGAGGACATGCTTACTGATTTGAGAGAGAGGGAAAGAGAGAAAGAGAGAAATATCAATGTGAGAGAGAATCACTGACTGGCTGACTTCTTGTACACACCCTGACCAGGGACTGAACCCACAACCTAGGCATGTGCCCTGACTGGGAATTGAACCAACGACCTTTTGGTTTATAGGATGATGCCCAACCAACTGAGCCACAGTGGCCAGGGCTCAGTTTTCTTTTTTAACTTAATTTCAAGCTGTAGAAATTTCTTGGTATATATCTTGTGCACTTGACTGAAAAACATAAAGAACAGTTAGAATCAGGAAAAGGCCATAAGAACAGAAGAGGACAGAAGAAAATCTAGAAATAAAGGCTAATTAGAATTTAGGGGAATATTTAGTATTTAAAATTTTATCCTAAAGGGAACTGAAGTGTGAATTTCTGACTTTTTAAAGTATTATTTTTTCTCTCCCTTTTTCTTTATATTTTTATTTTTTAGAAACAGGAGAAAGGAGGGAGAAAGACATGGAGCAGAACATCAATGTGTGGTTGCTTCTTGCAGGCCACCTACTGGGCGCCTGGCCCACAACCCAGGCATGTGCCCTGACTGGAAATGGAACAGGAGACCCTTTGGTTCACGGGCCGGTGCTCAATCCACTGAGCCACACCAGCCAGGGCTAAAGTATTCTTTCAACAGTAGGTTTACAATTGTTGAGTATGTGGTACAGTTTATTCTTATATTATTATTTACTAATTATTGTATTATTTTCCACACGAACAACTATAAACCTACATTTGCCCACCCCTGTATATTAGAATAATTGAAAAGACAGTAAGTTTTCGGTAGGTCCACTGAAGTACTAAAATCAAGCCTGGCTGTCTCTTCAACTTTACAAAGATTTTTTTTGTGTTCGTCTTAAAATTTAAGAGCAGATTAACATTAAGGGCAGACTATCTGGACTACATTATAAACACCAAGGCTTTGAGAAAAGAGGAGAACCATCAACTGCTTATACTTACATCAAATGGGTGGTGAATCCCCTTGGCGACAGCTTGGTACAGAGAGCTGGTGGCATTGCTGCCCCTCTTAACATGTGGCCCAGCACCAAGGACATGCTGGAGAACACTAAATGCATTTGCTTCTGCACTTCCTGTGGCAGCACTTTCAGCTACAAAAGCAGCATGGACGAGACTGTCTCCATTCTGTTCTCGAATTTCACCTGGGGCCATGGAAGGAGATGGTGAAAGAGGAAGTGGGTTGGTCACCACTGGTTTTATTCTTTAGCATTCTGTACCACATACTATGAACTCACTGAGATTAAGCTTTCCTAAGGCCCCGTGCTCTTTCCTTGCCACCCTGCCTGCCCCGGGCAAAACACAAAATATGTTTAACAGACAAGACCCAAAGCGGGCTAATTTTTTTCCTTCCACATTCAGACTGTTTGGTAGTAAATAATCAGGCCTATTCTACTCTGATACAATATTTTGGTTGGGAGCAGGGGAAGTTCCTTCTGAAAAAATAAACTTAATAGAAAACACTCACCTCCACGGTATCTGGCCTTTGCACCAGATAAACCAAGCCCACCCCTCATGTTCAGAAACCGTTCAGCAACTTGCTTCAGAACAGAATGGTTCACACCTATTTTACCAGAAAGAAAAAAAAAGCTAGAACCAGAATTTCTAAAAGACAATTATAAAACATCTGTTAAAAAAATGATTATACAACTCAAATATTACAGAAATAAACAGTAAAGAAAACAAGAGTCCCTACTCCCCAAATGCCACTCTACCAGAGATATCCATTTATAGTTTACTATGTATTCATTTAAAACTTTTTTCTATGCATGTATTAATATTATCTTCATTTCATTATTTTTCAAAATGGTGTTATACTATTGATATTGTTTTTAACTTGCCTTTTGTAATTTGCATCTGAGTGAGTGGTCTACATCCAATCTTTAATGGTTATAAAGAATTCCATAATAATCCCTTCTTTATGGACATTCAGATTTCCAATAGTTGGCTATTAAAACAATATTCATTGTGTATCAAAGAACCCTTTTGAGAGGTAAAGACAACCCACAGAGTGGATCTGATAAGAATTTAGTATCCACAATAAAGAAGTCTTACAACTTGAAAATAAAAAAGCAAACAACCCAATTAAAAATGGACAAAGGACTAGAATAGACATTTCTCTAATAATATACAAGTGGCCAATAAGCACAAAAAAAGATGTTCAATGGGAAATAGAACATTAGGGAAAAAGAAATCAAAACCACAATGAGACAGATACCAGTTCACACCCATCTGCATAACCATAATCACAAAGGCAGAAAATAACAAGTGGTGGTAAGGATGTGGAGAAATTGGAACCCCTGTCCACTGTTGCTGGGATTGTAAAATGGTTCAATTGCTTTGGAAAACAATCTGGCAGTTCTTCAAATGGTTACACATAATTACCTTATGTCCTGGCAACTCTACTTCTAGGCATATACCCCAAAGAATTAAAAACAGATGTTCTAATCTACAAAAACCTTATACACAAATGTTTATATTCACAACAGCCAAAATGTGGAAATAACCCGTATGTCTACCTGATGAACAGATAAGCGAAATATGGTGATGGAATATTTTTTAGCCAGAAAAGGGAACGTGGTACATGCTATAACATAAATGGACTTGGAAAACATTATGCTAAGAAAGAAGCCAGTTATAAAAGGTGATATAATGTATGAATTCCATGTTACTGAAATGTCCAGAATAGTCAACTATGTGTAGACAGAGAGTAATTAGTGGTTGCCAGAGAGGCAAGGAGGAGGTGGAATGGGGAGTTACTGATAATGAATATGGGGTTTCTTCGGGGGATGAGGAGAATGTTCTGAAATTACAAAATGGGAATAGTTGCATAAGTACATTTTAAAAGGGTGAATTTCATGGTATATGAATTATTATGCTTCAATTAAGCTATTATTTATAAAACAATGAATGAAAAAATACTACAAATAATATTCTCAAGCAACTATTTTGTAAACTTGACCAAGTATTTCTGCAGGTTATATTCTGAAAAGTAAAACTGCTGGGTCTAAGAGCATAAATTTAGAATTTTTATACACTCAAATAGGCCTCCAAAAATGTTCTATCACTTTACATTTCCACCAACAATTTTAGAGAGTGCCTACTATTTCCATACCCTGGGTAATACTGGGCAGTATCAAACTTTTAATTTTGGGGGCCAATTTTACAGATAAAAATTTTCTTAATTATTAGTGAGTCTGACCATCTTTTTCAAGGGTTACTGACCACACACACACTCAGTTTTCCCATGAATTGGCTGTTCATGCCCTCTCCCAATTTTTCTATTAAACTTGTACTTCTTTAAAAAAAAAACCCCTGTAAAAGCTCTTTGCCTAGAGAAATTTGCCCTTTGTCATAGGTTTTGCAAATACTGTAATAAATTTAAAACTAGTAGTTTACAAAGTTAAATGCTGAATTCTGCTTTTCAAGAAAAAGAACACTAACAATTAAAATCTCATTACATACTTCCTATGAGACATAAACAGACCAAGTTTTCAAATTTTGTTCAATACATACTCACCTAATTACAGTTTGACTACTCTTTAGGAAAGCAAACTGATATGTAGACAACTCCCAACTTACCAAGTCCAATCAAAGCCATTCTTGCACTTGTAAAATGGTTCTGTACATAGTGATGTAACTGAAAAAGTTAAAAAGTATTTGTTAGGTTATACTGGTATAAATATATAAAAAGCTGTGGGGAGAGGGATTGGGTGGAGGTAGAAGAGAGTATAAGGAGGATAAATGGTAATGGGAAAAAATACAATAAAAAACAAACAAACAAATCATACCTTATGAAAAAAATTTAAAAAATATATAGCAAGCTGGAAACATTTAAAACTGCAGTTTCGCAGAAAAATAATCACTTTAAAGTTGTAATGAGCCCTGGCTGACGTAGCTCAGTGGATTGAGCACGGGCCTGTGAACCAGAGTAATCGCGGTTCGATTCCCAGTCAGGGCACATGCCTGGGTTGCAGGCCAGTTCCCAGCAGGGGACGCATGAGAGGCAACCATACATTGATATTTCTCTCCCACTCTTTCTCCTTCCCTTCCCCTCTCGAAAAATAAATAAATAAAATATTTAAAAAAAAAAGTTGTAATGATAAGAGGCTACCTAGATTTTATTTAAAAACTACTGTTTAAAAGAACTAGAACTTAATGTGATGGTGGTTACATAACTGTGAATGTAATGAAACCTACTAAATTGTGGACTTTAAATAGGTCAACTGTGTATATGAATCACATCTCAATAAAGCTGTTACTGAAAAAAAAAAAGAATAAAAAAGGGAATAAAAAATTAGAGCATGCACTGGCTTGAACTTGAAAAAAAATGGAACGTAGTTTATTACTTTTATGATGTGACTTAAGCAGTATACCAGGTTTCTTTTTGTCTTTATGCAGGTAGTATTAAAGGACTAATAGCATTTTACTGTAGAGCTAACAGAATTACTTCACTGTACCTCCCACCCATCTTGCTATGAGGTTACTGTCTGTATCAGGCTTTTGAAAAAAGGGTATAAAAAATTATACCCCCAGATAATTTTTTCAACCTAGATGATGAAAAAATTATCTGAAACTTAAAAAACAAAAACACTGTCACTATCTCCCAACCCCCACCCCATTCCTAGGCTTACTATATAAAGTGATATATAGTAGAACTCAATGTAGAATCTTGGAATCTTTTTTATAAATTACCCCCATCCCCCATGATTTAAGAATCAGTGAGAGCTGAGAATCACTGGTTTATACTATTATTTTAGACCTAATATAAAAAAGTCAGGCTTAATAGGCTTCAATAGGAGCAATATTGCTCAAGGGAATGAAAATTGGTTCTTAAGGGTAAGAAAAATATATAATTTCTTTTATATAAATTACAAATAAAAACAGAGTATATTAACAGATATTCAGTGTATCTGTGGTATTAAAAATTCATTGGGGGACTTCCGCTAAGATGGAGGCATAGGTGGAAACACCTTGCTTCCGTGTGCACAACCAAATCTAAAAACAAAGTTTTAACAACAATAAACACAACCAAACCACACAGAAAATCCAATACGGAGTCCAAAGACAACGAAATGCTCAGCTAAACCGGTAAGAGGAGTGAAGCCAGTAGCGGAGCGGGTTGGCAAAAAAGATCCCTGACCTGGTGGTGCACAAGCAGCCGAAGGCGCAGGAGGGGTGTGCAGGGTGGAGGGGAAAGGAGGAGGGGAACAGAACAAATGCAATGGCATAATCAATTAAAAAATGTTAAAAAAAAAATTCATTGGGGGAGGGTAGAAAAATCTGACTACAAAGTCTCTTTGGGAATGGGTCATAACGTTGAGAATCACTAGGCTAGGGTAATGAAACTAAAATTCTAATCAAGTTATCAAATTTTTGTGCCCTAAAATGAATGGTTCCTACAAATATGAAGTCACCTTGGACATCCATTTTCTTTTTTTTCCTATTGAATGCTGTCATTGCTCAAAGTATTCTGGCATCAATTTCTTCAGAATTTCCTTTAGCCTAGGGACCCATTTAAAAATGCTAATAATTTGAAATAATCTTGGTTAACATCTTTGTATTTATCTATCATTCACACACTTTACTACTATTTTTTAAATTATAATTCATATAAAACACATACCTTGTTTTTTTTAAAAATGAGACTCTTTGGTATATCCTACTCATAAATTGCCTTTTCATCACTTGACATTATAAAATTTTTCCTGATTAATAATTTGAATGGTTGCATAGTGTTCCGTTCTATAGATATTTAATAACTTATTTAACTATTTCTCCAATGTTGGATATTTAACTTGTTCCTAATTTGTCATAATTATAAACGATACAATAGATAAATAAATAAATGTTTTTCTTTGTGCTTTTAGCTACCTCAGTAATTATCTTCACAAAGGTAAATATTTTTGTCACAAGATTATGTTATTTAAACATTTAATACTGTTTCATTTATTATTTTTTATAATACTGTTTTTAAAAAGATATGTACACACAGAAAAGGGTCTAGAAGACAATAAGCCTACATATTAATACTGAGTAGCCTTTATGTATGTGAGGTGTTTTCCTTCATTTTTCTTGTCTTTGTGTCTGAATTTTCATGTCCCCTTTATAAAAATTTTAAGTTAAAACATACAAAAATAGTTGTGATAGAATTTTAGTTGAAAAGCTGATAAAAAAGCAAACGAGTGAATTTCTAAATTAGAAGAAAGAAAAATTATAAACAAACCCAATATGGTAGGTAAACATTCAGTTTAATACGAAACAAGCACATTTTAAAATGCAATGTGTTGCGCAGTACCTCATCTGGTGTCACCTTTCCTAGCCTGTAGTCTGGACAATACAGGGAATTAGCCAAGGCATTTCGGTAAGCGGCAGCATGCAAATTTTCAATGATGCCTGTAAAATAAGAGTTACAGAAATATAATTTAAATGAAAACAACGACATTTTTAGAACTTAGAAAGCTTTGTTCATCTTATGGCAACTTTTAAAATTCTGCCAGCTGAAAAGTGCTGAGAAAAATAAGAAAAAATGGACTACAAATTAGCTGGAGTCTATCTAAACACTTCTCTATGTACCTGTTATTATCTGGAAACTATAATGACCTGGGTTCAGAAGTCTGATTTGCTGTGCCACCTTGAACAAATCATTTAATCTGAATTTTACTTAATTCTAGGTTCCCTCTCTAGGTAATGAGAGAGTTGTCAGTCTATGAGGAGTTAGAAGAGTGTCAGGCTTAGGTCACATTAGTAGCTTTCAGGGGTCAAATGTTATCATCAAATTGCACCCCTCACTGGGGTCCTGGCACTGTCCCTACTTTCCTGCTTCAGAGGCTTTGTTTGGGGCATGTCCCTTCATCTGCTCATCATTGGGCCATCTTCCTATGCCAGGCCCTGTGTTAAGTGCAAGAAATACAGAGATAAGTAAGACACAATGTCTGCCCTCAAAATGTTGAGAAAACTTTGGACAAGTCATTTAATCTGAATTTTACTTACCTCTAGGTCAACAGTATATCAAAAGTGCAGAGGGGCACAGGGAAAGGCAGTGTGGGCTACATAGGAGTTAAGAGAAGTAAAATCTGGGATGAGTCTTACAGAATAATAAGTATGTGTTTGCCAGGTGAGAGATTTGGGAATGGCATTTCAAGCAGCAGAAACAGGAAGGCATAAAGTATGCCAACCATTTGATTCCAAGGGGAACTGCAATGAAAAGGGGGAGAGGGTACAGGAAGAAACAAGGGAGGCAGGCAGGGCCAGATGAGCTTGGGCTTTATCCCAAATGTAACTAAAAGCCTATAAAGGATTTTTGCTGGACTTTCCTGTCAGAGGGATCATTGTAATGGCAATGTGGAAGATGGGCTGAAGATGTAAACATGTGGGCAGATACCTGCCAGTAAACTACAGAACTGTTCAGGCAGAAAGGAGGAGGGCTGGAGTCTCGCTGCTACCAGTGGGGAAGAAGCCACTCTGGACATATAAGTCATTTTTCTAAAACTTATAATTCTGCCCTGACCAGTGCTGCTCAGTGGCTTAGGTGTCATCCCACAAAGTAAAAGGCTGCCAGTTTGATTCCTGGTTTGATTCCCGGTCAGGGTACACGACTGGGATGCAGGCCAGGTTTCCAGTTGAGGGCATGCAGAAGGCAACCGATCAGTGTTTCTCTCACATCTGTTTCTCTCCCTCTCTTCACCCCCCACCCTTTAAAAATAAATTAAATCTTTAAAAAAAATTTACCATTCTATTTCTTTCATAGAAATCTAGAGTAACCAAAGATCATACTCCTTTGTGACCCAAAGTGTCACTATGACATAATACTAGCTAACATGAACCAAGCACTCATTATGTTGCAGGGAAGAGGACCTTTCTCAACAGGCCTGTGTTCTGCCTTTTTGTGTTTGTCTCTGTGTATTAGGTAGATCTGCTCTGACTCTTGCTATGATGGCTTTATAATGAAAGTATCCTATGGGGCTCAGTGGCCCAATTTTCCAGAACACCTGAGCTTGGTGTTCTAGGAAATGTCTTGAGTGGGTTATGTATACTCTTCTGCTGTATTTGAGTCTTGAATGCTGTAGGCCCGTTCTTGGGCAGAGTTAACCCCCAGGCTGGGTTACTATAAGGACAGACTTCGATTACAGTGTAGGAGTGACTGTGCAAAAGTTGTCCCCCAAGGCAGAGTTGTTCCCAGCAGGGTTTGGTGCCTGACGGAATTCCCTGTGGGTGTGCTACTTGTGTGGGTAGTTGGGTGGAGCTCTGATGTGGTCCAAAGCCCACTACTGACTTGTGTTGGTCTTGGGTCCCACTTGGATTGGGTTCCAATGCAGGTAAATGTTAGACTCTGAATGTACCTGGCCTTGGGCTACCTCTTTGGAGCTTCCTAGCTATTTACTGTGGCTGTCTCTACTGGGTGTGGGGGTTTGTGGAAGGGGCCAAACTATATACAAGAATAGGTTTCTTCCAGATCTGAGCCAGGAACAGATCAATAAAATACCACGTCCTCTTCCAACCATGTTGTCTGACAAGGTCCAGGCATGGAGGATTCAAGTTCAAGGAATTTGTCTCCCCAGAGGAGAACATGGCATCCAAAATGGGTTATTTTATTTGAATTATTTTACTCTTGCTACTGAGTATGAACATTTTACTGTACTTACTTATTCCTGTGAAAATCACCCAAGAGGAAGAAATAGTTTAGGGGAAAACATTAGTATTCCCCACGGAACTGCCTGAAAGGATGGAAAAATCCCCACAGAGTCCCCTCTCCCTTATACAGGGGAGTACAACAGCCAGGGTAATATAATTGTTAACCATAAAGGAAAACATGTCAAGTTGTATAAATTACCCTGGTTTGAGCAACTTAAAGCGATCAGGACCACCATGGTGTACCAGAAATAAGAAAAACAAGTTAGATCTCTTAAATCAACAGTTAAGGCCAGTTAATAAAGAACCAGGTTGTTGTTGCAAACACAGGTTGTGCTGCCAACAGTCGAGGAATTGAAAGAACAGATTAGAAAGACTTTCCCACAACTGTTCCTTACCCACAGATACAAAGGGTCTTCCAAAAAGACAAGTAAAAACTATACAGAACCCTACCCACAGCCCAGGGATATGGTAGGGACGGTTGAGATGCATCTGCAAGGCTGGATTTCCTGTATATCTCTCCTTACATGTTTGTTTTGATAATCAAAAGGTGGTGGGATTGTTAGACACTTGTATTTCAGGTTCATTTATTCACATAATTCCTATGAAGTTGTACAAAATAATTTCTTGACCAGAGAACAAAGTTCCCTCTAATGAAATAGTCCCTGAATGTTTAAAAGTTGTTGGAGTAACAACCCCTCCTTTACCTTGAATAAGAATATATATCAATTAGACAGGCAAAGAAATTAAAAAAGGGCTGGTTAACTATTACAAATTAAACATGTAGAAACAGTTACTAGAGAGTCAGTTTATAGTACACAGAGAAACATTTTAGACAGAAAAGGATAGATAGCTAAGTTAGACATCACAAAGGCCTTATAATAAATTTCCTATTACCTCTACTCAATCTAGCGTATCCTTTTGCCCCATGATAAATTCTGAGAAACTTTAATACACAATTAAGACATTCAAATTCTGTACATACAGCTACTTCTAATTGTCTGATTAGTGGCTCTCCTGGTCAAAACAACTTTTGTTTAACATAACTCAAACTATAGAAATTCTTATATTTTTCCTGGTTACCTTTGTATTGATTTTTTCTGCTTAACTGATCATGCCACACTGCAAATGTTAATCACTACCTAAAATGAAAATATAAAATCCTGCTTGTACTTGCAATAAACGGAACAGAGTTTCACTGTCCTTTGAGGAGTGTTGTCGTCTGTTACCCATCGCCAACTCCTTACCCACCTTTGGGAATCCCTGGACCCTGTTGCAGCTGGTCTGCGGCAATAAAAGGTCCAAGGCACCCTCTGCCATCCTCTGAGGTCACCTGGTCTTCCTCCAGAGCCTTCTGAAGAAACAGTGGGCCCAGGCTGTGCACAACCCACTGGCCCTGCCACAAGGCATGAAGTTCGGTAGAGTAACTGAGGTCAGGAGGACCAAGCTAGTGAGTCTCCTGCAAAAGGCCTGCATTCTGAGTGAAGCCCATCCCATACAGAGCCCCTGCAGCTGGTCACTTGTTTAGACCTGAGTGGTCTACCTGAACATCTGCACCTACCAAAAGTTGAGTTATTTCCAAGAGTTGGTGGTGTTCATTTACAGATTTGTTTTGCCAGTTGTACTTGTCAAAATTATATAATCAAACATTACATAAATACAAAACAGGATCTTATTTAAAAAAAAAATTAAGTAGATTGCTTTGGAAAGACCCAATAAAGATTGGCTAAACAGTAACAGCTATTTTGTAACAATAAACACTAATGTCAGTGGCCCCAATAAATTGCTGCTGGATTTTGTGGAAGCAAAACCAAAAAACCAAAAAACCCCCCACAGGTGGGGTGGCAGAAAAAATGCCTAGGATTCCATAATTAAGCTTAAAAAAAAAATCAACAATAGAAATGT
Organism: Artibeus jamaicensis; assembly: GCF_021234435.1. Taxonomy (NCBI): domain Eukaryota; kingdom Metazoa; phylum Chordata; class Mammalia; order Chiroptera; family Phyllostomidae; genus Artibeus; species Artibeus jamaicensis. The sequence continues at coordinate 1,770,391 of NW_026522053.1, read as the reverse complement.
TTAGCAACAAAAGAACAAACAATATATTTTAAAAACTGGACAAATTTTAGGAAAAGACACTTTCACACCCAAGTAGAAAAAAGCTTCAACATTTTTTCTCTCTCTATAAATCGATTTTCTTTGAAACCCAGTATATTAGAAACAACTGATGTAATCTAAAAAGGAACTCACGAGCCTGTGGATTCTGAAAAGCCACAGCTTTGTCAATCCTTAGTTGAGATGCAAGGGCAGCTACCTCCCAACGACGAAATTCAGGTGCTGTGGTGACATTGAGCAGGAACTCCATTAGAATTTCGCTATAGAAGATATCAAGACATTAAGTTAGGAGTCAAAAATTTAAAACCAACATCTATTCTATGTAATTACAACACTCTCAACATTAAACTTTAACCTTGTGGGAAGCACAGTGTTTACGCTTGGCAAATCATAATCCAAAAACAAAGTCAGAGGTCATAATGCAGCATTTAGAACTGAGCAGTTTAGTATTTCTTTAAAAGCAGATGTCCTAGCCCTAGCCAGGTAGCTAAGTTGTTTAGAATGTTGTCTCCAGTATGCTAAGATTGCAGGTTCAGTCCTGAGTCAGGGAGCATACCAGAAGCAATAAAAAAATGCATAAATAAGTGCAACAACATATTGATGTCTCTCTCTCCTCCTTCCCCCTCGGAAACCAATAAATTTAATAATAATAATAATAATAATAATAATAATAATAATAAAGCAGATATCCTAAGTACATGCAGGTACTTACACATCATCCCGTAGGCATTCCACAGTGTAGGCCATGTTTTCCCTTGTTGAAGTCACACTGCATCAGAAAGAAATTACTGTACAGTGAATTATCTCAATCGGAAGTTTTCCTTTATATCTGTTAAATTAATCAGTTCCTCTGAAAAAATTATTTTGAAGCATAAAAACGTATAAATAGTATAACGAAAATACACATACCCATCAATTAAAATTTAGAAATATTTAAAAAATTATGTTGCACACCTGAAACTAGTATAATATTGTATTGTAACTATAATTGAAAAACAAAAATAACTAAAATGATATTTTTATAAGAAAATACAAATAGTTTAACTTTAAAAAGGAAAGAAACCCAGATATATTACACATGGGCGAATCTTGAAGACATTATGCCAAGTGAAATAAGGCATTCGTCAACAAACAAACACTGTATCATTCCACTCATATGAGGTATGTAGGGTAGTCAAAGCCACAGAGACAGAACATAAAATGGTGGTTGGCAGGAGAGGGATAAAGAGTTAGTATTTAATAACTACAGAGTTTCGGTGGAGAAGATGAAAACATTCAGGAGATGAATGGTGGTGATGGTTGTCTCATGCTGCTTAATGCTATAGAACTGTGCACTTAAAAGAAATTTCATGTTTTGTATATTTTACCACAACTTGACAAGTGATCCCTTTGTACCCTTCCCAGGCTAATTCCCTCATTCTCTCCCACTCTAGAGACAAACATATTCACAAGCATTACATATTATTGTTTAAAAAATTATAAATGACTCATCTTTAAAAAAATCTTGAAACTTGTTTTTCCACAAAACATTTTGTATTTCAATCTATTATGTGGATATGCAGAACTAGGTCATTCCTTAACTGCAATATAGTACTCCCATTATATGACTTACATCATACTTTGTTTCCCTAAAGATGGACACTTAAATTGTTTCCACGCTTTACAAAAACATTTTTGTGAATGTGGACAAAAAAATGTTAGGCTGTAGGATATGCTCATTTTCAATATTACCAGATATTCCTTTTTTTTTTTAGGTAGTTGAATCAATTTATACTCCCACCAGTTATATAAGATATTCTCTATCTCCCATAATACTGCCAATACAAGATATAAAGACTCTTGATGGGTGAGGAATGGTTAGCATACTACTGATTACAAGTGACAATTGCTGTTTCTGGCTTCCTTGTCTGCAAATAGTCTGTTCCTGTCCTTTGTCCATTTATATTCTGTTTGTTTTTCCCTCCTAGTATATAATTCTTTATTTTTCAGACGAGATCGGGCGCATTCAGGGTGGTATGGCCGTAGACTAATTCTTTATTTTTCAAAATAATACTTCCCACATTATGTATTTTGCAAATACCTACTCCCAGTTAATTGAATTTTTACTTTAAAGCATAAAGATGTTTACATTTTGATGTAGTCCAACTCATTAGTCTTTTCCTTCTTTAAGAAATCTTTAACTATCCTGATAACAGAGAAATAAAGTATTTCCAATGGAATATTTTCTATTTTCTTTACTATTTATTTCCTAATACTTATTTTAAACAAACCTTAATTTGCCACCAACTGCTTCAATTCCACGAGTTATCTTGAAAGATGATGCTCCTTTTGTAGTCTTAAAAGAGAACAAATATTTTTAGTAGTTTTATAATTCTAAGTTCCCCAAACAGCACATTGTATCATAATCTAATATCTGTCATTAAATTCAAAGGGAACTCTAACTAAATAGTGGATCCTTTTTACTTTAAGAATTATAAAACATCCTAGCCAGTGTGGCTCAGTGGATTAAGTGCCAGTCTGTGAACCAAAAGGTTGCCGGTTTGATTCCCAATCAATCAGGGCACATGCCTAGGTTGTGGGCCAGGTTACTCAGCTGGGCGAGAGAGAGAGGCAACTGATTAATGTATCTCTTGCACAGTGATGTTTCTACCCCTCTTTCTCTCCCTCTCCTCCCCTCAAGTAAAATCTGAAGAAAAAAATTATAAAACAAAATTCACCAAAAAGCACAAGTATAGATTTTTATATCAAGTACATTTAGGCAAATATTCCTCTATCAAATATAAGCTTACTAGAGTCATCAGTCTAGTCTAAAAGAGATTTGCATATGGGAAAGAATAATTTTTTTTTCAATTTTTATACTTTTTTAAAAAAGTTTTTCTTATACTTTAGCACAAACATTCAGATAGACACTGGTTTAATGCTTCTCTGTGTGTAATTTTTCACATTATATTAGCGGACTGTATAGGGTTGAATACTGTTCTCTCAAAATTCACATCCAACCTGAACTCGTGGCTGTCACCTTATTTGGAACTAAGAATTTTTGCAAACATATTTAAAATGAGGTCACACTAGATTACAGAAGGCCCTAAATCTAATAGGAATGAAATAATCAAGAGGGAAATTTGGACACAGATACAGAGAGAACACTGTGTGACAAGACACAGAAATTAAAAGTGATGTAGCTGCAGGCCAAGGAACACCAAGGATTGCTGGCCACCACCACAGGCTAGGAAGAGGCAAGGAAAGGCTCCTCCTAGAGCCATCAGAGGGAGCATGGTTCAACTGATACCGACTGCTAGCCTAAGAGGATAAATTTCTGTTGTTAAAGCTACTCAGTTTGCAGTAATTTGTTATGGCAACCCAGCAAACTAATACAGGAACACTGCTTTTAGTTATTCTTTTCTGTAGGACCAAGAGACCACAGCATTTCCAAATATACTGAGAAAGTAAAGGTGCTTACCAGACTGGATGCAAGACGTAGCAAATGAGAGATTCCTAAGTTGTTAGAGTCCTCATACCTACTGCCTGCTTTAATGAACAAACCAATTCTTGATGCAGGAGCATAGTTTTCCAGAGAAGCAATGACTAAACCATTTGGTAACTTGGTAAGCTGTATTTAAAATAGAGATATGAATAAACTTTACATTACCAAGATAGTAAGGCATGTATAGGTTCCAGATAGCAATTCAGTAGGACTAACCTCAAGCTCCTGAGGATGTGGAGACACTCTTGCAGGGGCAGTTGTGGCTTTCACTTTGGGAGCAACTTTGAGGGAATAAAATCTCTAAACATACAAAAAAACAAAAAACAAAAAACCACCAAACTCCAGGTTATACACATATCTCAGGAAAACAGTGTACTGTATCCTAGTATGCCTGAGCAATAGAAGGTGTTCCGTGGTAAAAGAACTCCATGGGAAGATTTAACTGATTGACTTATATGTATTTATTAACCCACCATTCACCCAAGCCTCTTATACCTCTATTTGATTTGTAGAGCCTGAGGAATACCAAATTCAACATGTTCAGTTTTACTCTGTGCTGCTTCCCTTATCTGCCCAGTCTTATCTTTTTAGTTTACTTTCCAATTGAAATTACAATAATTTTAGTTACCTTTGAAAGACACAATGTACCAAGGAACTTCTATCAAGCCCCAAATGTTTCCCATACTATCTTCTTCATCTCTTATGTGCTACACTGAGACTATACAACAAAAGGTTATAGCTTGACTAATACAAATTTATAAAACCTTAAAATTAACAATAGCCTCATCCAAAGCAGAATCTCAATGTGTAATATGCAGCCACTCATAAAGTAAAGGATCCTTTTAAATGTTGGATTAGGTATCTAAACTGCATAAATTTTTTTCTGGAAAATGATATACAATGGCACAGAATTTGTTTTCCTATGCCTAAGGTTTATGAGGTCACAGTGGATATGTTAATTAATAAAGCTTGGTACTCCCAGGACTAAATGTGAAGGACAAGTGTGAAGGACAGAGGGTACTTTGTTGTGCTTTCAGCAGTAGTTGATCCCTGGTTTTCATTTGCTGTCAGTACTTTTTAATTATAGGTTACAATTAGCTTTGCTTTATTATCAATTGTGTTTGCTGGGTGTGGTAAAGTTAACCCTACTTGCAATTTTGGCTTTCAATTTTCCAAAAATTAGAATTTAAGACATGTAGGCATAAAGTTCAAATATGAATAATCCTTAGAGCTACTGCCACGGGAGATTTAGGTATTTTCCCTTCAAATGTGTCTCAACACTGATACTTTGTTGGTTATATACTTCCTATAATTTGTCCCACTCAAATCAGTTGCAAAGAATTATCCAATGCCCTAGCTGGGTAGCATAGTGGGTTAGAGAGTGGTTCCAACACACTGAGGTTGCAGGTTCAATCTCTGGTCAGGGCATGTAGAAGCATCAACCAATGAATGCATACATTGTTGGTGCCACAAATTGATGTTTCTCTCTCAAATCCATCAATTAAAAATATCATTTTAATAACAATACATATAAATTTATTATGTAAAATATGCTATAGTTAGAAACAATAATTACTTTAAAGTTTACTGTAATCTGTTTACATTGGAATTCTCCAACTATTACCTTTCAGTTTTTTTCCCCCTTACTGGAAAGTGGGTAGGGATGAAATGGAGATTTTGCCATCTCTTGCACCACTAACTGGACTACCCTCAAAAGGCTGTTAATCTTTGGTTTGTCTAGGTGTGCCAGGAAGCTAAGACAATCACGGCATAAAGAATGGCCACTTGTATAATTCATAGGATATCTATCTAAACATTAAGCACAGGAAAATTCCATCCCCTGGTCTTTTTTAAAATTTTTATTTATTTAGCCCTGGCCGGCATAGCTCAGTGGATTTATTGCAGGCCTGCAAACCAGAGTATCTTGGTTCGATTCCCAGTCAGGGCACATGCCTGGGTTGCAGGCCAGTTCCCATCAGGGGACAGACAGGAGGCAACCATATATTGATATTTCTCTCCCTCTCTCCTTCCCTTCCCCTCTAAAGATAAATAAATAAATTATTTATTTATTTATTTTTAGAGAGAGGGGATGGGAAGGAGAAAGAGTGGGAGAGAAACATTAATGTATGGTTGCCTCTCATGTGTCCCCTCCTGGGGACCTGGCCGGCAACCCAGGCATGTGCCCCGACTGGGAATCGAACCAGCAACCCTTTGCTTCACAGGCCCAGGCTCAATCCACTGAGCTACACCAGCCAGGGCATTTTTTTTCTCTTTTTCATCCCCTGGTTTTTTGCACCTCCTTCTACCAGGTTGCTACGTTACCTAATAAATATGCTGGGTACTGACATTTTCGGCTGGCTATTTTTTGTTGTTATTGTGGAGGGCATTTTGTTCACCATAGGATGTTTTGGCCTTATCCCAGACCTCTAGATGCCAGCACTTCTCCACAGGTTGTTACAACCAAAAATGTTTCCAGCCCTGGCTGGTGTGGCTCAGTGGATTGAACGTTGGCCTGCTAACCAAAGAATTACTAGTTTGATTCCCGGCTGGGACACATGTCTGGGTTGCAGGCCAATTCCCCAGTGAGGGGGTAGTGCAAGGGAACCACACACTGATGTTTCTCTCCTCTTTCTCCTTCCCTTCTCCTTTCTAAAAATAAAATCTTTTACAAATGCTTCCAGATATTGCTAAGTATTCTCTGGGGGCAAAATGAGCAAAGCTGAGGTTTTTAAGGGCATTCCGATCTTCCCCCTGGATAACGACTGCTCCACAGTGGCACAATACTGACACCTGAGTTTTTCCCTAGCGACAGCTATGTTTCACTTGGGCTTGAAGGAGGAGCCTTAAGCAGCCCTTGAAGACAGACAAAAGAACCGTCATAGACGAAGTCTGTAACAAGATCAAGAAAAGCACACATCATACATCCAGGACACCATAATAATCACGTTCCAGGCAGTGATGACTTGAAAGACACTAGCTCATTTCTTACAAATTTTACTCATAAGCCCATTTTACTGTTGGGGAAACTGGTGCTCTATGATACACCTAGAAGTAGAGGCCGCAGCGGCAAGGGTAACGGGTTAAGTCCACGTCGGCCTCCTGTCCCCAAGTCTCCTGGTTTCGGGACCCAACTGCTGCAGTGACCTTCAGAGGTCTCTCCACTGGGTCGGTTCACCACCGCTCTCAAGCCCTCTCCCTCCCTCAAGTTTTCCGACGTTAGGTTTCTTCTGCTTATTGCACGAAGCCGGCCTGCAACGCAAGACCCACCTAGCATGCAGCCTACATGCAAGGTTCAGCTCAAGGGCAGACCAGACTTAGGCCCAGGACCCCTAACCAGGTACCTCCGGTTCGTATCACCTTGCTAACAAATCGTCCCCCAACCCTCCCCAAACCCGCCAGCTATGCTCACCGAGAGGGACCCAGCTTTGATTAGCAGCTTCATGGCCCAAAATTGCTCTGATCCACGATCACGGCTGGTTTATAGGAAAAGAAAATGGTGGCCGACAGCTGCAATTTCCCAGCTTTCCCCGCGCCCCCTTCGTACGGGGCCTCTCTATCCAGACTGGTCTATGTTGACTCCTCTACTGCTCCCTGGGGGAGGTTGGACCAGTTTAATTCCTGAGCTTCACAGGGTAGACAGACAACTGTTTTCTTAAGGAAATATTTCAGCACATAACTTCGGTTTCACCCTTTTGGATTCTGCTCCTGGCCCGGACATCCACTCGGCAATCCTCTCCTGATACGTTTACAGCTTCTACGCCCCTCTGCCACTTTGGATTCTCCCGACCGGATCGCCCTGTGGGACAGCTTCCGATTCCAGCCGCGACCCCGAAGCTACTGCCTTTGAGGTGTCCAGCCTCCTGGGAGCCACGCTGTTTGTCATTTTGTGGAGACGTGGGGTTCGAAGTTGTGTGCGACTGTGTGTGGCGTGGTAAAGCCCTGGCCAGGGCTTTGGCCCTGGTTATTCGGCCCGGGAGAGACCAGCAGTCCGTGGAATTCACTGCTGTAACCCCCGAAGCAGCCCGGGGACTCAGTGTTCCCATCTAATGTCTCTTTCGCGTGGAACCTATATATTAGGCAGGGGTTACGTAGAAAAGGAAAACTGGTTTTTGTATGAGAAAATGAAAATGTTTTCAATAGTAGAGGTGTGTGTGAGATTTCTGAGCTGAAACCCGCCTTCTGAGTCACGTGACGTCGGGGAAGCAAGCCCGTCCTTAAAGGAGCAGTAGCAAGCAGCTCGAGTGAGCCCACGCTAAGTGGACGAGGGAGGTAGCTGCGCATGAGGGTCTCACTGTCTGCACCTTGCGACCTCGCGTATTTGGGGAACCAGCAGTATCAGTATCACTTTGGAGTTTGTTAGGAATGCAGGCTCTGCAGGTTCCATGCTGGATCAGTATTTGCATTTTTACACTATCTCTAGGTGATTGGCGTATGCGTCAGACTTCCGAAGGGCTGCTGTTCCAGCCGTTGGAAAGCAGAGACAAACTCATCTGTCCTGTGGCTGAATTGCTCCGTGCCTACAACTGCTTCATGGGGTTCTGGTCTTTTAGAATTTAGCGCCAACCCAATTTCTGTGTCCTCAAGGTCACTCCTAATTTTGTCTTGTACCGTACATAAGAATTATCCAGTGTGGTAGACTTACACTAGTGGTGCAGGAGATGAATGAATGCTGTTTTACGTTATTTATTTTAATTTAAAATATTTTATTGTTCAATTATAGTTGTCTGCATTTTCTCCCCACCCCCTCAAAACCCACCTCTCTCTCTTGCTCTCCCCCCCCCCCCACTGGGTTTGTCCATGAGTCCCCTATAGTAGTTCCTGAAAACCCTTCTCCCCACTGTCCCCTTCCTCCTAACACTGGCAATAGTTAGGTTGTTCTTAATTTCAGTGATTCTGGTTATATTTTGTTCGCTTTTTTCTTTCGTTGATTATGTTCCAGCTAAAGGTGAGATCTTGTGATATTTGTCCCTCACCATCTGGTTTATGTCACTTAGGATAATGATTTCCAGTTCCGTCCATGCTGTCGCGAAGGGTACGAGCTCCTTTTTTTCTCTGCTGTGTAGAATTGCGTTGTGTAAATGTACAATAGTTTTTTGACCCACTCATTTGCTGATGGGCACTTAAGTTGCTTCCAGCACTTGGCTGTTGTAAATGGTACCGCTGTGAACTGGGGTGCATAGGTTCTTTTGGATTGGTGTTTCAGGGCTCTTAGGGTATAATCACAGCAGCAGAAATGCTGGGTCAAAAGGCATTTCCATTTTTAGTTTACTGAGGAAATTCCATACTGTTTTCTACAGTGGCTGCACCAGTCTGCATTCCCACCAACACTGCGCTAGGGTTCCCTCTTCTCCACAACCTCCAACTTGTTTGTTGATTTGTTTATGATGGCCATTCTGACCAGTGTGAGGTGGTATCTTATTGTGGTTTTAATTTGCATCTTCCTGATGGCTAGTGATGCTGAGCATCTTTTCATGTGTCTCTGGGCCCTCTGTATGTCTTCCTTGGAGAAGTGTCTGTTCAAGTCCTTTGCCCATTTTTAAATTGAGTTTTTTGTCTTCCTTTTTGTCGAATAAGTTCTTTATATATTTTGGAGATCAAACCCTTGTCTCAGGTATCATTGGCAAATATGTTTTCCCATATGGTTGGTTCTCTTCTTATTTTAATGCAGTTTTCTTTAGCGATGCAGAAGCTTTTTTTTATTTTAATTTTTTAAATTTTATTTACTTTTCAAGTACACTTTTTTGTCTATTTCTCCCATCCCAGCCCCCCCCACCCCGTGCTCCCCACCTCCCTCCCATTTCTACCCCCTTTAGTTCTCATTCCTGTGTCCTTCATATTTCTTCTTCCAAATCCCTGCCCCTTTTCCCCCTTAAATTCCCTTCCCTCTCCTTTCTGGTCGCTGTCCCCTTGTTCTCTGTTTCAGTGTGTTTGTTTTTATTCTGCTTGCTTGTTTGTTTTGTTGTTTAGCTTCCTGTTAAAGGTGAGATCATATGGTATTTGTCTTTCAACACCTGGCCTATTTCACTCAGCATAATACTTTCCAGTTCCATCCATGTTGTTGCAAAGCGTAGTAGCTCCTTCTTTCTCTCTGCTGCATAGAATTCCATTGTGTATATGTACCACAATTTTTTGATCCATTCATTTACTGATGGGTACCTAGGTTGCTTCCAACTCTTGGCTATGGTAAATTGTGCTGCTATGAACATTGTGGTGCATGGGTTTTTTGAAATTGATGTTTTAGGATTCTTAGGATATAATCCTAGCAGTGGAATTGCTGGATCAAAAGGCAGGTCGATTTTTATTTTTCTGAGAAAATTCCATACTGTTTTCCATAATGGTTTTATCAGTCTGCAATCCCACCAACAGTGAACTAAGAACCCCTTTTCCCCACAATCTCTCCAACACTTGTTTGTTGCTTTATTTATGATAGCCATTCTGACCCGTGTAAAGTGGTATCTCATTGTGGTTTTAATTTGCATCTCTCTGATAGCTAACCATATTGAACATCTCTTCATGTGTCTCTAGATGTTCTGTATGTCCTCCTTGGAGAAGTGTCTGTTCAAGTCCTTTTCCCATTTTTTAATTGGGTTAGTTGTCTTCTTATAGTGGAGTCATGTAAGTTCTTCGTATATTTTTGAGATTAAATTTTTGTCTGAGGTATCATTGGCAAATATGTTTTCCCATACAGTTGGTTGTCTTTTTAATTTGATACTGTTTCTTTAGCCACACAGAAGCTTTATATTTTGATGAGATCCCATTTGTTTATTCTTTCCTTTATATTCCTTGCTCTAGGGGACATATTGGTAAAAATGTTCCTGTGTGAAATATCTGAGATTTTCTTGCCGATGTTCTCCTCCAGGACTTTAATGGTGTCACGGCTTATATTTAAGTCTCTTATCCACCTTGAATTTATTTTGGTGTATGGTGTAAGCCTCTGCTCATGTCATTTTTTTGCACATAGCTGTCCAGTTCTCCCAACACCATTTGATGAAAAGACTATCTTTACTCCATTTTATGTTACTGCCCGCTTTGTCGAATATTAATTGACCGTAGAGAGTTGGGTTTATTTCTGGGCTCTCTGTTCTGTTCCATTGGTCTATGTGCCTGTTTTTATGCCAGTACCAAGCTGTTTTGATTACGGTGGCCTCCTAATACAGTTTGACATCAGGTATTGTGATTCCTCCTACTTTGTTCTTCTTTCTCAAAAGTGCAGCTGCTATTCGGGGTTGTTTATGGTTCCATATAAATTTTTGAAGTGTTTCATCTAAGTCTGTGAAATATGCCATTGGTACTTTAATAGGTATTGCATTGAATCTGTATATTGCTTTGGGTACTATGGACATTTTGATGATGTTAATTCTTCCAATCCATGAACAAGGTATATGTTTCCATTTGTTTGTGTCTTCCCTGATTTCTTTCTTCAGTGCTGTGTAGTTTTCTGTATACAGGTCTTTTACCTCCTTGGTTAGGTTTATTCCCAAATATTTTATTTTTCTTTTTGCTATATCGAATGGGATGTTTTTCTTGATTTCTTCTTCTGCTTATTCCTTGTTGGTATACAAAAATGCCTTTGATTTCTGGATATTGACTTTGTAGCCAGCTGTTTTGCCAAATTCATTAATTAGTTCAAGCATTTTTTTTGTAGAATCTATAGGATTTTCCATGTACACTATCATGTCATCTGCAAACAGTGACGGTTTTGTTTCCTCCTTTCCTATTTAAATGCCTTTTATTTCCTTTTCTTGCCTGATCGCTATGGCTAAAACTTCCAAAACTATATTGAATAGCAGTGGGGAAAGTGGACATCCTTGTCTTGTCCCTGATCTTAATGGAAAAGATTTTAGTTTTTGCCCGTTGAGTATTATGTTGGCTGTCGGTCTCTCATATATGGCCTTTATTATATTGAGGAATGCTCCCTCTATTCCCACTTTGCTGAGTGTTTTTATTATAAATGGGTGTTGTACCTTATCAAAAGCTTTTTCTGCATCTATTGATATGACCATGTGGTTTTTGTCTTTGCTTTTGTTTATGCGATGTATTACATTTACTGATTTTCGAATATTGAACCATCCTTGCATCCCTGGGATGAATCCCACTTGGTCATGGTGTATGATCTTTTTGATACATCGTTGGATGTGATTTGCCAATCTTTTGTTGAGGATTTTAGCGTCTATGTTCATCAGCGATATTGGCCTGAAGTTTTCTTTGTTGTGTCTCTATCTGGTTTTGGAATTAGGATGATGCTGGCTTCATAAAAGGAGTTTGAAAGTTTTCCATCCTTCTGGATTTTCTGGAATAGTCTGTGAAGAATAGGGGTTAGCTCTTCCTTAAATGCTTTGTAGAATTCTTCTGTCAAACCATCTGGTCCAGGGCTTTTGTGCCATGGGAGTTTTTTGATTAGTGCTCCAATTTCTTTTGCTGTTATTGTTGTGTACAGATTTTCTGTTTCTTTTTCATTGAGTTTTGTAAGATTATATTTTTCTAGAAATGTGTCCATTTCCCCTAGGTTTTCACATTTCTTGGTGTACATTTCTTCATAATAATTTCTTACATTCCCTTCTATTTCTGTGGTATCAGTTGTAATCTCTCCTCTTTCATTTCTGATTGTGTTTGAGTCCACTCTCTTCTTTTCTTGATGAGCCTACTTAAAGGCTTGTCTATTTTGTTTATCTTTTCAAAGAACCAACTCCTGGATTCATTGATCCTTAGAATTGTGCTTTTAGTCTCTATGTCATTTAGTTCTGCTCTGATCTTGGTTATTTCCTTCCTTCTGCTTGCTCTGGACTGTTTTTGTTGTTGTTCCTCGAGTTCTTGCAGGTGTAGGGTTAGGTTGATTGTTTGAAATTGAAATATTTCCATCTTCTTTAGGTAGGCCTGTATTGCTATAAACTTCTCTCTCAGGACTGCCTTCACTGTGTCCCATAAGTTTTGGGTTGTTGTAAGTTAGTTTACATTTGTTTCCAGAAACTTTTTGATTTCTTCCCTAATTTCATTCTTGACCCATTTGTTGTTTAATAACATAGCATTCAGTCTCCATGATTTTGGGTGCTTTGGGTTTTTTCCTTTGGGGTTGGTTTCCAATTTCAGTCCCTTGTGGTCAGAGAAAATGCTTGGTATGATTTCAATTTTCTTGAATTTTTTGAGGCTCGTTATGTGTCTTATCATGTGGTCTATTTTTGAAAATGTTCCATGTGCATTTGAAAAGAATGTGTATGTATTTAGCTTCTTTGGGATGAAGGGCTCTATATATATCAGTTAAGTCCATTTCATCTAGGGTGTTGTTTAATGCCGCCATATTTTTTTGATATATTGTTTGGAAGATCTGTCCATTTTTGATAGTGGGGTGTTAAAATCCCCCACTATAATTGGGTTGCTGTCAATATCTTTCTTGAAGTCCTCTAAGATTTTCTTGATATATTTGGGTGCTCCTATGTTGGGTGTATATATATTCATGTTATTAATGTCTTCTTGGTGGATTCTTCCCTTGAGTATTATTAATTGACCTTCTAGGTCTCTCTTTATGACCCTCTTTTTGAAGTCTATTTTGTCTGATATGAGAATTGGTACCCCAGCTTTTTTTTCTTGTCCGTTTGCTTGGAAAATTTGTTTCCAGCCTTTCACTTTTAGTCTGTGATGGTCTTTTGTCCTGAGGTGGGTGTCTTGTAGGCAGCATATGTGAGGGTCATGCTTTCTTATCCATTCAGCTATTCTGTGTCTTTTGATTGGAGCATTTAATCCATTTATGTTTAAGGTTATTATTGATAGGTACTTTATTCATTGCCATTTTTGTACCTGTGTTCTTCTCTGTCTCTCACTTTTCCTTCCTTTCCTTAAAGTAGTCCTTTTAGTATTTCTTGTAGGACTGGTTTGGTGGTGACATATTCTTTTAGACTTCTTTTGTCTTGGAAGCTCTTTATTTGGCCTTCTATCTTGATTGAGAGCCTTGCTGGGTAAAGTAGCCTTGGTTGCAGGCCTGTGGTTCTCGTTACTTGGAATATTTGTTGCCATTGTCTTCTGGCTTGGAGTGTTTCCATTGAGAAGTCAGTAGCTAACCTTATTGGGGCTCCCTTGTATGTTACTTCTTTTTTCTCCCTTCCTGCCTTTAAGATTCTCTCTTTGTCTTGGAATTTTGCCATTTTGATGATGATGTGTCTTGAAGTGGGCCTCCTTGGGTTCCACTTGATTGGGACTCTGTGTGATTGTGGATTTGTGTGACTTTTTCTCTCATCAAATTAGGGAAATTTTCTCTCATGACTCGTTCAAATACATTTTCTATCCCTTGTTCTTCTTCTTCACCTTCTGGTATCCCTATTATTCAGATATTATTTCGTTTCATATTGTCTTGTATTTCTCTTAATCCCTCTTCATTCTTCCTGAGCTTCTTCATTTTCTTGCTCTTTCTGTGAGATGCTTTCTACTTTGTCCTCCAACTCGGGAATCCGGTCACCCCCCTCATCAATTCTACTTTTGAAACTTTCTACTGTGTTCTTCAATTCAGAAATTGTGTTCTTCATTTCCTCTTGTCCCTTGCTGATAGTTTCTATTTCCTTTTTCATGTTGATATAGTTTGGGGTGAGATCATTGTAGCTCTCCTGTAGTTACTGGTAGCTCATTGCAAGCTCTTTGAACCTCGTGATAACTAGTGCTTTGAATTCACTATCTGATAGTTGATTAGCCTCTATTTCATCTAACATTCTTTCTGAAGCTTCTGCTTTTTCTTTCATTTGGGGATTGTTTCTTTGTCTTCCCATTGTTTGTGAGACTTTTCTTGTTAGCCTCAGCTTCTAAAATTGTTCTGTTCTGACTCCCTGGGTTTATGTTGTAAATCTCTATGGTATAATACCTGGGAATTTCAGTGGTGCAGACTCCTTCAGGTATCTTGATGTTCTGCGTTTCCACCTACTCCTTTTATCGTGTATGTGTAATCAGGTGGAGGGGGAGGCAAAATGGTTTATGACAGCACAACAGTTTTGTATGATATTTACAGTCATAGCCATTAGAGAGAAGATAGGCGATCTTTAGGCAATATATAGTATTACCCGTATTCTTCAGCCCAACTTGCCACTTTTACGAAAGGATGGACAAAAGATAAGCCTCTTGTTGGGCAGGGAAGTCTTATTAGTTGGAACTAGACAGCAGTGAGGTTACAGACGGTTAGATTTTGAGGTAAGGTGAGTGTAAGGAACAGTAAATAGGTGTAATGTGTGAGCAAATAGAGTTAATCACTACAATAATAGAATTCAGGGACTTGTATAATGGGCTACGATCCGGGAGATGTGAAGTGTTTACTGTTGTATAGATCAGCTATTATTTACACTAATATTAGAGCAGCATTCATATAACAAACTCTATGTGATGTGTCTGAGTACGGGGTATAGAGCTTTAGGTAGTGTGCTAAAGGAAAACAAATGTTCTGGAGTATAGAGGATTAGCAAAGCATTGTGGAGGAAAGAACAGGGGGAACCTGTCTAATAATACAATATAACTACTCAAGACTGAGAAGCCTATACAGAAAGAGGAGGAATACAGAGATACTATTAAAATATAAAAGAAGTGAGAATAGTGAAAAAAATATGCAATAGCTCGTGGCTTGTCTGCTATAGGAAAGTGAAATTTGTCTCTGTCTCTACTGTTGAGATGCCCTCTCTTTGGGTCCCATTCTGGTACTTTCACAGTTCCTAGTTGTTTGTGTCTCTTGTGGGTAAAAGAAAACAAAGCAACAAACAAACAAACAAACAAAAAAGCAGAAGGGAAACAAAAGCTATGAGGTTAAGAGGAAAGGAAGAAGGACTAAAACAAGGAAAAAGGAGAGGAACAAAGTATAGAAAGATAAAGCAGTAATAAAATTAAAAATTATATAAGATTACTAAAACAAAATTTACCAAAAAAGGGAAAAAACCACAAAAAACAAACAACAGCAACAACAAAACAACAACAACAGAGAAACCCTTCCCTTGTTGGTTTGAAACTGTCCAGACTGGTTTTTTTTGGTTACAGCATGATCTGTCTGTGGGCTGGGATGCTGGCGCAAGTGCGAGGCACCAGCCAGGCTACCAGACTGGGGTATGGGCGCCTGCACACTTGCCAAGCTGCTTGGGTCCCACGGGTTCTGGTAGGGTCCTTCCCAGTCCTGTGCTGGGACTCAACCGCTTCTGCGCCTGTGCACACTGGCCAGTTGAAACCGGAAAGGTGCTTCCCAGTCCTGTGTGGGGGACTCAAATGCCTCCGCTATCCCCCTGGCTCACCACAAGGCCGAGTGGGAAGCAAGCCAAGCTGCCCTGGCAGGAGAACACCTCAGTCCACTTTCAAAAAAAAGAAAAAAAAAAAAAACCTCTCCAGACAGCCTGCCTCTCAGCCCAGCCAGGTGTTCAGCGAGACCAGTGAGGAGAATGCACTTCTCAATTCTCCCAGGCTGGCAACCACAGACTCTGCAGTTGAACACGGCCCTCTGTCTTTGTAATCCTCCCTGATAATGCAAGCAAGCAAGCAGACAGATCTCTGCCTGGTGTTGTCCAGTTTTGCTTATATGGGGAGCGGAGGAGCTGCTGGCCGCACCTGGTGGCCACTGGGGCCGCTCGGTGCCCAGGCTCCTGTGGCAGACACCTCTGGTGCTGGTCTCAGACCAATGGCTCTGGACCCTGACTGTAGAAGCAGCACCGGGCCACCTGGCAGGGGGTGCTGGCCCCCGCTTCCCCTTTCTCTCCACTCTGGTCCCTGAGACCCCAATGACCTGCCGCTATCTGGTGTCTCAGTATCCCTCACAATCTCTGTTCTTTTAATCTCACAAATGCTGGATAACCGATGGTTTAGTGTGCTGCTTCTCTATAGATCTGCCAGGATTTTTGCCCACGAGTAAGGGAGCTAGAATCTGCCCTGTCCTACTCCGTCACCATCTTGAAACCAAGCCCTCAATTAAAATTTTTTTGGGGACTTCCGCCAAGATGGAGGCATAGATGGATGTGCCGTGCCTTCTCACACAACCAAGTTTAGAGACAACTAAATATTAGCAACAGAAAACACAGCCAGAACACGGAAAATTGAACTTTTCAGAAGTCCATTAACAACAAATTCTTCAGCCTAACCGGTAAGGGGTGAAACCAGCGGCTGGTGAAGCGGGACTGCACAGGTCTCGGTCAACTGGACTCAGGCCCGGAATCCAGACGCGCAGAATCCAGGCGCAGGGTTGGACCTAGTGAGCGACGGAGGGAGCCACCAGGCGAGTGACCGCGGGGAGACAGCGGGGGAGCGGTGCTGCGTGTTGACTGTGATCGCGCCTTTGTGCGTGGGCGGACAGGTGAGGGAGTGAGCGGTTGGACCGGGGCCGGCGGGTCCCCGCTGCAAGTGGCAGTGGAGGGCACCGCCATTTCCCTGCTCTGACCCCACCTCCACATACAGCATCATAACCCAGCGACTCTGAGTGGCCCGGCCTAGGTAAACACCTAATGCGCTAATCCTCACCCAGCTGTGAGAAACAGCAGAGGGGGTCGCCATTTCCCCGCTCTGACCACGCCCCCACATACAGTGTCACAACCCAGCGACCTGGGAGTCCAAGGCACCGCTTCTCACACTTAAAGGGCCAGAACAGACCAAAAATGTCACAAGAATATCTCAAAGCCCCAGAGCCCATAAATCTAAGCGATGAAGAAATAGCAAAACTCTCAGACTCACAATTTAAAACACTGGTCATCAGGATCCTCACAGAACTGGTTGATTATACCCACAAATTAGACAAATATATGAAGGCGAAACTAATTGAAATGAATGGAATTGCACAGGACACCAATAGCAATGAAAAGGAAACTGGGACTCAAATCAATGGAGTGGACCAGAAGAAAGCAAATAATGGCCAAACAGAAAAGAGTCAAGAAGCAAGAATTCGAAGAAATGAGGAGAGTCTTAGGAACCTCCAGGACATCTTTAAACGCTCCAACATCCGAATTATAGGGGTACCAGAAGGGGGAAAGGCACCGCCACCAGTGGAAAACTTATTTGAACAAATAATAAAGGAGAATTTCCCCAATCTGGCAAAGGAAATAGACTTCCAGGAAATCCAGGAAGCTCAGAGTACCAAAGAAGTTGGACCCAAGAAGGAACACACCAAGGCACATCATCATTACATTAGCCAAAATTAAAATGAAGGAGAGAATCCTAGAAGCAGCAAGAGCTAAGGGGACAGTTACCTACAAAGGAGTTCCCATCAGACTGTCAGCGGATTTCTCAAAAGAGACCTTACAGGCAAGAAGGGGCTGGAAAGAGGTATTCCAAGTCATGAAATCCAAAGACCTACAACCAAGATTGCTCTATCCAGCAAAACTTTCATTTAGAATGGAAGGACAGATAAAGTGCTTCTCAGATAAGATCAAATTCAAGGAGTTCATCATCACCAAGCCCTTATTATATGAAATGTTAAAGGGACTTATCTAAGAAAGAGAAGTTAAAGAAACATGAACAGTGAAAGGACAACAAACTCACAGTTATTAACAACCACACCTAAAACGAAAGCAAACTAAAAGAACAGCTAGATCAGGAGTGGAAACATAGAAATGAAGATCTCAAGGAGGGTTAACAACAGGGGAGTGGGAGGAGGAGAAGGGGGGAGATGGTACAGAAAATAAGTAGCATAGACAGTAGATAGAAAATAGATGGGGGGCAAGAATAGCATGGGAAATATAGAATCTAAAGGACTTGAGACACATGGTCATAAACTAAAGGGGGGGGTAATGGTGGGGATGGGGGTGTAGGGTGGAGGGGAATGAGAGGGGGAATAGAACAACTGTAACAGCATAGTCAATAAAAAAATTTAAAAAAATAAAATAAAATGGGCAGTTTAGGTTTGTAGGCTGATAGGAAGGTTACCAAGCCTTATGCAGGAGACCCTGGCTACTGCAGGAGCATGGGAAGAGAGTTGGGTCAGTGGTAGCAGCTCAGCAGCTCCATTCCCTCAAAGAGCAGGGAAGTCCCAGACCCACGCCAGGAGAGACCTGGACATGTAAAGTCCCTGGGGGGGGGATAAGAAGGCAGCAAATGGCACACAGCTGGGGGTGTACCCCCACTGGGGCTGAGGTCACCGACTGGGATAGAGTCAGAGAATTTGAGGAGCCGGGTAATACCTGGAGCTGGAAGAAGAGATGGGCCGTGACTGGCCATGACCCAGAAAGACTATGGACTGGTCAGAGAGTTGGACTGTGTGAAAAACTGAGCAGTGGCTAAGAGTGGCAGCAGCACCCAACAGAACATTTTTCGGAGGGGAAACTGAACCACTGAACAGGGACCCCCAGCACACAGCCCCTCATCCATAGAAGAGGGAAGGGTGTGGGTGCAATTTCCTCCCACTTGGGTCACCTCATGGACTGATCAGAGGGGTGCAAAATGAGGTGGATTATCAGTGCCTGCCTGGCACAAAGATGCAGAGTGGACGGTGTGGGCCACACAGTGCTCGGAGGGTGTGGCCTGGAAACTGGGCAACTGTGATTATTGTAGCCCAGACTGAGCCCCATCCTTGCAGAACACAGGAGAGGGAAAAGACAGAGCCAAACCCTCTTCTGTCTGTAGGATCCTGGAAGGTCTGCAAAACTGGCCAGGCACATTTAAAATCAGCAGGAGGTTTTTCACCCCCCCTCCCCAGAGTAAGACCTAAGAACTAGAGATGTGAGGAAACCAGAGACAGATCCAGAAAGAAGTCAGAAACACCAATAGCTAAGACAAATTTAACTTTGCTCTCCTTTAGTAGTTGCATTTTTATTTCTCTTCTTTCCATTTATTTATTTTTTGTTTTGTTTGTTTTTGTTGTTTGATGTTTTAATGTTCCCTTTTATATTCCATTTTAATTTTTCTTCTTTCACTTCACTGGTATTCCTAATATCACACTTCTGTTGGCCTTTTACTATTTTTTTATTGTTGTTCCATTGAAGTAGAGTTGTCCCATTCCCCACCACCACCACATCCCTCTAATTCAACTATCCCCATCTCCCAGCCTGATCCCACTAACCCTTGGTTTTGTCCATGTGTCCTTTGTAGATGTTCCTGAAAACCCTTCCCCCTTCCCCCCAATTATCTCCACCCACCTCCCCTCTGCTTACTGTCAATTTGTTATTAATTTCAGTGTCTCTGGTTATATTTTGCTTCATTGTTTTGTTCATTAGGTTTCGCTTAAAGGTGAGATTATATGGTATTCATCTTTCACCCCCTAGCTTATTGAACTTAGCATAATGCTCTCCAGATCCATCTATACTGTTGCAAAGGGTAGGAGCTCCTTTTTTCTTTCAGGTGTGTAGTATTTATTCCATCGTGTAGATGTACCATATATTTGATCCATTCATTTACTGATGGGCACTTATTTATTCTTTTTATACATATTATACATTTCTCTTTTTCTTTTGGATAACATTAAAATTTTTTATTTTTTTATTTTTGATTTTTATTATTGTTCAAGTACAGTTTTTTGCCTTTTTCCCCTCCCCTCTCCACCATCACAGCCTTCCCCACCTCCCTCCCCTGTTTCCAGCCTCCTTGCTATTGTTCATGTGTCCATTATACTTGTTTCTGTAAACCCTTCACCCTTTTCCTCCATTATGCCCTCCCTTTACCCTTCTGGTTACTGTCTACTGGTTTCCAATTTCAATGTCTATGGTTATATTTAGCTTGCTTATTTCTTTTGTTGATTAGTTTACAGTTAAAGGTGAGATCATGTGGTATTTGTCTTTCACCACCTGGCTTATTTCACTAAGCATAATGCTGTCCAGTTCCATCCATACTGTTGTAAAAGGTAGGAGTTCCTTCTTTCTTTCATCTGTGTACAATTCCATTGTGTATGTATGCTAGTTTTTAATCCATTTATTTGTGATGGACACATAATTTGCTATTGTAAATTGTGCTGCTATGAACATTAGAGTGCATAGGTTCTTTTGAATGGCATTTTTTGGTATGAAATTCCATATTGTTTTCCATAGTGGTTGCACCAGTCTGCAATCCCACCAACAGTGCACTAGAGTGCCATTTTCTCCACAACCTCTCCAACATTTGTTGTTTGTTGCTTTGTTTATTATAGCCATCCTGACCAGTGTAAAGTGGTATCTCATTGTGGTTTTAATTTGCATCTCTCTGATAGCTAGCGATATTGAGCATCTCTTCATGTGTCTCTGGATGTTCTGTATGTCCTCCTTGGAGAAGTGTTCAAGTCCTTTGCCCATTTTTTAATTGGGTTGTCTTCTTAGAGTGGAGTCATGTAAGTTCTTTGTATATTTTGGAGATTAAACCCTTGTCTGAGGTATCATTGGGAAATATGTTTTCCCATATAGTTGGTTCTCTTTTCATTCTAATGTTGTTTTCTTTAGCCATGCAGAAACTTTTTATTTTGATGAGATCCCATTTGTTTATTCTTTACTTTATGTCCCTCGCTTTAGGGGGCATATCAGTGACAATATTGCTGTGTGGAATATCTGAGATTTCCTGCCTATGTTCTCCTAAAAGACTTTTATGGTGTCATGACTTATATTTAAGTTTTCATCCACTTTGAATTTATTTTGGTGTATGGTGTAAGTTGGTGGTTCAGTTTCATGTTTTTGCATGTAGCTGTCCAGGTTTCCCAACACCATTCGTTGAAGAGACTTTTTTTCCCTCTAGTTTATGCTGCTACACATTTTGTCAAATACTAATTGACCATAGGGACTTGGGTTTATTTCTGAGCTCTTTATTCTGATCCACTGGTCCATGTGTCTGTTCTTATGCCAGGATCAGGCTGTTTTGATTACAGCGGCCTTGTAATACAGTTTGATATTAGGCATTGTAATTTCTTCTACTTTGTACTTCTTTCTCAAAATTGGTGCAGCTATTTGGGGTCATTTATGGTTCCATATACATTTTTGAAGTATTTGTTCTATGTGAAATATGCCATTGGTACTTTAATAGGTATTGCATTGAATGTGTATTGCTTTGGGTAGTATGGACATTTTGATGATGTTAATTCTTCCAATCCATGAACAAGGTATATGTTTCCATTTGTTTATGTCTTCCCTGATTTCTTTCTTCAGTGCTGTGTAGTTTTCTGCATGCAGGTCTTTTACTTCCTGGGTTAGGTTTATTCCTAGGTATTTTAGTTTTCTTGTTGCCATAACAAATGAAAATTTTTTCCTGATTTCTGTTTCTGAGATTTCAATGTTGGTATGCAAAAATGCCTTTGATTTCTAGATATTGACATTGTATCCCACCTTTGGCCAAATTTATTTATTAGGTTGAGCAGCTTTTTGGTGGAGTCTATAGGATTTTCTATGTACAATATCATGTCACCTGCAAAAAAATGACAGTTTTGTTTCCTCTTTCCCAATTTGAATGCCTTTATTTCCTTTTCTTGTCTCATTACTGTGTCTAGGACTTATGACACTATGTTCAGTAGAAGTAGTGAAAGCGAAAACCCTTGTCTAATTCCTGATATTAGTGGGAAAGTTTTTTGTTTTTTCCCATTGAGTATGATATTGGCTGTAGGTCTCTTGTATATGACCTTTATTAGGTTGAGGAATGCTCCCTCTATTCCCAGTTTACTGAGTGTTTTCAACATAAATAAATGCTGTACCTTATCAAATGCTTTTCCCACATCTATTGATATGATCATGTGATTTTTGTCTTTTGGTTTGTTTGTGATGTATTACATATATTGATTTGTGATTATTGTACCATCTTCGCGTCTCTGGGATGTATCCCACTTGGTCATGGTATACGATCTTTTTAATGAATTGCCAGAATGGTGTTTGACAATATTTTGTTGAGGATTTTAGCATCTATGAACATAGATGCAACATTGGCCTAAAGTTTTCTTTCTTTGTTGTGATTTTATCTGATCTTGGTATTAGGGTGATGTTGGCTTCGTAAAAAGAGTTTGGGAGTCTTCCATGTTCTTGGATTTTTTGGAATAGTATGTGAAGCATAGGGGTTAGCTCTTCCCTAAGTGCTTTGTAAAATTCTCCTGTGAAACTGTCTGGTCCAGGGCTTCTTGTATGTTGAGAGTTTTTGATTACAGCTTCAATTTTGTCAGCTGTTAATTGTCTTTCAGACTTTCTGCTTTTTCTTCATTCAGATTTGGAAGATTATACTTTTCTAAAAATGTCTTCATGTTTCCTAGGTTTTCAAATTTTTGTGAAATACTTCTTCATGGTAATTTCTTACAATCCTTTTTCTGTTGTATCAGTTGTAACCTCTCCTCTTTAGTTTCTGATTGTGTTTATTTGGATCCTTTCTCTTTTTTTCTTGATGAGTCTGCTTGTACGCTTGTTGATTTTGTTTATCTTAAGGAAACACATCCTGGATTTAGTGATCCCTAGAAGTTTGTTTTTAGTGTGTATGTCATTTAATTCTGCTCTGATTTTGGTTATTTCCTTCCTTCTACTTGCTCTGGGATGTCTTTGTTTTGTTCTTCAAGTTGTTGTAGCTGTACGGTTAGGTTATTTACTTGCAGTTTTTCTGTTTTTTTTTTTAGGTAGGCCTATATCACTATGAACTTCCCCCTTGGGACTGCCTTTGCTGGGTCCCATAAGTTTTGGATTCTTGTGAGTTCATTTTCATTTGTTTCCATAAATATTTTGATTTCTTCCTTGATCTCATTCTTGACCTACTTCTTATTTAATAGCATGCTATTCAATCTCCATCAGTTTGAGTGTTTTTGAGTTATTTTCCTTGAGGTTAGTTTCTCATTTCAGTCCTTTGTGGTCAGAGAAAATGCTTGGTATGATTTCAGTTTTCTTGAAATTTGTGAGGGTTGTTTTTTGTTCTATCATCTGGTCTATCTCTGAAAATATTTGACAAGAATGTGTATTTGCTTTTTGGGGATGAAAGGCTCGATACATATCAGTTATGTCCATTTGATCTAGGACATTGTTGAACGCCACAATATCTTTGTTGATACTTTGTTTGGAAGATCTATCCATTTTTGAGAGTGGAGTGTTGAAATCCCCTAATATAATTGTTTTTCTGTCAATATCTTTCTTGAAGCCCTCCAAGATTTTCTTTATGTATTTGGATGCTCCTATGTTGGGTTTTTATATATTTACAATGTTTATGTCTTCTTGAAGGATTCTTCCCTTGAGTATTATGAAGTGACCTTCTTGGTCTCTTTTCATGACCCTTGTATTTTTTTTCTTTTTTTATAATAAATTTTATTTAGTTACTTTCAAGTACATTTTTTTTCTTTTTTTAAAATTAATATTAAATTTTATTTAGTTACTTTTCAAGTACATTTTTTTTTTATCTATTTCTCCCATCCCACCCACCCCCCCCGCCCGGTCTCCCGCCTCCCTCCCATTCCCCCCCCCCCAGTCCTCATCTCTGTGTCTTTCATACTTGTTCCTCAAACTCCCTCCCCCTTTTTCCCCTTAAGTTCCCTTCCCTCTCCCCTCTGGTCGCTGCCCACTTGTTCTCTATTTCAGTGTCTTTGTTTTTATTCTGTTTGCTTGTTTGTTTTATTCTTTAGCTTCCTGTCAAAGGTGAGATCATATGGTATTTGTCCTTCAACACCTGGCCTATTTCACTCAGCATAATGCCCTCCAGTTCCATCCATGTTGTTGCAAAGGGTAGTAGCTCCTTCTTTCTCTCTGCTGCATAGAATTCCATTGTGTATATGTACCATGATTTTTTGATCCATTCATTTACTGATGGGCACCTAGGTTGCTTCCAGCTCTTGGCTATTGTAAATTGTGCTGCTATGAACATTGTGGTGCATAGGTTCTTTGAAACTGATGTCTTAGGATTCCTGGAATATAATCCTAGCAGTGGAAATACTGGATCAAAAGGCAGGTCGATTTTTATTTTTCTGAGAAAATTCCATACTGTTTTCCATAATGGTTGTACCAGTCTGCAATCTCACCAACAGTGAACAGGGTCCCCAACCTCTCCAACATTTGTTGTTTGTTGCTTTGTTCATGATCGCCATTCTGCCCCGAGTAAAGTGGTATCTCATTGTGGTGTTAATTTGCATCTCTCTGATAGCTAATGATATTGAGCATCTTTTCATGTGTCTCTGGATCCTCTGTATGTCCTCCTTGGAGAAGTGTCTGTTCAAGTCCTTTTCCCATTTTTTAATTGGGTTGGTTGTCTTCTTAGAGTGGAGTCGTGTAAGTTCTTTGTATATTTTGGAGATTAAACCTTTGTCTGAGGTATCATTGGCAAATATGTTTTCCCATACAGTTGGTTGTCTTTTTAATTTAATACTGTTTTCTTTAGCTATGCAGAAGCTTTATATTTTGATGAGATCCCATTTGTTTATTCTTTCCTTTATATTCCTTGCTCTAGGGGACATATCTGTAAAAATGTTGCTGCGTGGAATATCTGAGATTTTCTTGCCAATGTTCTCCTCTAGGACATTAATGGTGTCATGGCTTATATTTAAGTCTTTTATCCACCTTGAATTTATTTTGGTGTATGGTGTAAGTTAGTGCTCAAGTTTCATTTTTTTGCACGTAGCTGTCCAGTTCTCCCAACACCATTTGCTGAAGAGGCTATATTTACTCCATTTTATGTTACTGCCCCCTTTGTCGAATATTAATTGACTGTAGAGGGTTGGGTTTATTTCTGGGCTCTCTGTTCTGTTCCATTGGTCTATGTGCCTGTTTTTATGCCAGTACCAGCCTGTTTTGATTATAGTGGCTTTGTAATACACTTTGATATCAGGTATTGTGATCCCTCCTACTTTGTTCTTCTTTCTCAAAAGTGCAGCTGCTATTGGGGGTCCTTTATGGTTCCATATAAATTTTCAAAGTGTTTTTTCTATGTCTGTGAAATATGCCATTGGTACTTTAATAGGTATTGCATTGAATCTGTATATTGCTTTGGGTAGTATGGACATTGTGATGATGTTAATTCTTCCAATCCATGAACAAGGTATATGTTTCCATTTGTTTGTGTCTTCCCTGATTTCTTTCTTCAGTGCTGCGTAGTTTTCTGCATACAGGTCTTTTACCTCTTTGGTTAGGTTTATTCCCAGATATTTTATTTTTCTTTTTGCTATATCGAATGGGATTTTTTCCTTGATTTCTGCTTCTGCTGATTCATTGTTTGTATACAAAAATGCCTTTGATTTCTGGATATTGACTTTGTATCCTGCTGTTTTGCCAAATTCATTAATTAGTTTGAGCAGTTTTTGGGTAGAGTCTATAGGATTTTCCATGTACACTATCATGTTGCCTGCAAACAGTGACAGTTTTGTTTCCTCCTTTCCTATTTGGATGCCTTTTATTTCCTTTTCCTGCCTGATTGCTGTGGCCAAAACTTCTAATACTATATTGAATAGAAGTGGTGAAAGTGGACATCCTTGTCTTGTTCCTGATCTTAGTGGAAAAGCTTTTAGTTTTTGCCCATTGAGTATGATATTGGCTGTAGGTCTCTCATAAATGGCCTTTATTATATTGAGGAATGTTCCCTCTATTCCCATTTTGCTGAGTGTTTTTATCATAAATGGGTGTTGTACCTTATCGAAAGCTTTTTCTGCGTCTATTGATATGATCATGTGGTTTTTGTCTTTGCTTTTGCTTATGTGATGTATTACATTTACTGTTTTGCGAATGTTGAACCATCCTTGCATCCCTGGGATGAATCCCACTTGGTCATGATGTATAATCTTTTGGATATATTGTTGGATGCGATTTGCCAATATTTTGTTGAGGATTTTAGTGTCTATGTTCATCAGCGATATTGGCCTGAAGTTTTCTTTCTTTGTTGTATCTCTATCTGGTATTGGAATTAGGATGATGCTGGCTTCATAAAAGGAGTTTGGGAGTTTTCCATCCTTTTGGATTTTTTGGAATAGTCTGTCAAGAATGGGGGTTAGCTCTTCCTTAAATGCTTTGTAGAATTCTCCTGTGAACCCATCTGGTCCGGGGCTTTTGTGTGGTGGGAGTTTTTTGATTACTGCTTCAATTTCTTTTGCTGTTATTGGTCTATTCAGGTGTTCTACTTCTTTTTCATTGAATTTTGGGAGATTACATTTTTCTAGAAATGTGTTCATTTCCCCTAGGTTCTCAAATTTCTTGGCATACAGTTCTTCATAGTAATTTCTTACAATCCTTTCTATTTCTGTGGTATCAATTGTAATTTCTCCTCTTTCATTTCTGATTGTGTTTATTTGTGTCCGTTCCCTTCTTTTCTTGATGAGCCTACTTAAAGGCTTGTCTATTTTATTTTTTCAAAGAACCAACTCCTGGATTCATTGATCTTTAGAATTCTACTTTTAGTCTCTATGTCATTTAGTTCTGCTCTGATCTTAGTTATTTCCTTCCTTCTACTTGCTTTGGGCTGTTTTTGTTGTTGTTGCCCGAGTTCTTGCAGGCGTAGAGTAAGGTCATTTGTTTGGAATGTTTCTGGTTTTTTTAGGTAGGTCTGTATTGCTATAAACTTCCCTCTCAGGACTGCCTTGGCTGTATCCCATAAGTTTTGGGTTGTTGTGAGATCATTTTCATTTGTTTCCAGAAACTTTTTGATTTCTTCCCTAATTTCATTCTTGACCCATTCATTGTTTAATAGCATACCGTTCAGTCTCCATGATTTTGGGTGTTTTGGGTTTTTTCCTTTGGGGTTGGTTTCCAGTCAGTCCCTTATGGTCAGAGAAAATGCTTGGTATGATTTCAATATTCTTGAATTTGTTGAGGCTTGTTTTGTGTCCTATCATGTGGTCTATCTTTGAGAATGTTCCATGTGCATTTGAAAAGAATGTGTATTTAGCTTCTTTGGGGTGAAGAGCTCTGTATATATCAGTTAGGTCCATTTCATCAAGGGTGTTGTTTAATGCCGCAATGTCTTTGTTGATATTTTGTTTGGAAGATCTGTCCATTTTTGATAGTGGGGTGTTAAAATCCCCCACTATAATTGGGTTGCTGTCTATATCTTTCTTGAATTCCTCTAAGATTTTCCTTATATATTTTGGTGCTCCTTTGTTGGGTGCATATATATTTATGATGTTAATGTCTTCTTGGTGGATTCTTCCCTTGAGTATTATGAAGTGACCTTCTGGGTCACTCTTTATGGCTCTTTTTTTGAAGTGTATTTAGTCTGATTTGAGAATTGCTACCCCAGCTTTTTTTTCTTGTCCATTTGCTTGGAAAATTTGTTTCCATCCTTTCACTTTTAGTCTGTGATGGTCTTTTGTCCTGAGGTGGGTCTCTTTCATGACCCTTGTACTGAAGTCTATTTTGTCTGATATTAGTATTGCTACCCTGGCTTTTTTTTCCTGTCCATTTGCTTGTAAAATTTCTTTCCAGTCCTTCACTTTTAGTCTGTGCACATCTTTTGTTCTGAGGTGTGTCTCCTGTAAGCAGCGTATGTTCGGTCCTGATTTCTCTTCCAATAAGCTATTCTATGTCCTTTGATTGGAGAATTTAACCTATTTATGGTTAACATTATTTATAAGTACTTATTCACTGCCTCTTTTTGTACCTGTGCTCCTCTCTCTCTCTCACTCTTTTTCTTCCTTTTCTTAAAGCAATCCCTTTAGCCTGTTTTGTAGACCTGGTTTGGAAGAGGTGTATTCTTTTAGATTTGTTTTATCTGAAAAACTCCTTATTTGGCCTTTCATGTTAATTGACAGCCTTGCTGAATGGAGTGGTCTTGGTTGTAGGGTTTTGGTTTTCATTACTTGGAATATTTCTTGCCATTCTCTTCTGCCGTGGAGAATTTCTATTGAGAAGTCAGCTGCTAGTCTGACTTCTGGGTATGTTACTTTCTGTTTCTCCCTTGCTGCCTTTAAGATTGTTTTTCTTGGAATTTTGCCATTTTAATTATGATATGTATTGAAGTGGGCTTCTTTGGGTTCCTCTTGATTGGGACTCTCTTTGTTTCCTGGATTGGTGTAACTTTTTCTCTTATTAAATTAGAGAAGTTTTTCATCATTACTTTTCAAACAGGTTTTCTATCCCTTGCTCTTCTTTCTAGTATATGGATATTATTACATTTCATGTTATCTTGCAGTTCTCTATCTATTTGTTCTTTCCAAGTCTTTCCTTTTTCTTGTTCTTTCTGAGTGTTTTTTCCTACACTGTCCTGCAGCTCACTGATTTGATCATCTGCTTTATGTGGCCTGCTTATAATTCCTTCTAGTGTGTTTTTTATTTCCAAGATTTTATTGTTTAGTTCTTCCTGGTGTTTGCTTATAGTTTCTATTTCCTTTTCTTACTGTTGTAGTTTTCACTCAGCTCCTGGTAATTTTCTGTGAGTTCCTTGACTATCTTTATAACCATTATTTTGAATTTTGTATCTGATAGTTTGGTTACCTCCATTTTGTTCAGCTTTTTTAGTGTGGAGTCTTCCATGTCTTTTGATTGCATGTTGTTTTTTTGTCTACCCATTGTAGGTAACTCTTTTGGTTTGTTTCTATACTTCCTAATGTTTTGCTTTGCTAGCTGTCTTTGTAGGGCGAACTTCTGTGGTAGGAATTCTATGGGATTCAGTGTGTGGTCTTCTTGATATCCTTGTCTGGATGCTCTAGGTTTGCCCTTTCTTCTGTTTGTGTGGGCTCTCTTGTTGTCCTTGGGTTTTTACCTTTCAGTGGTTCCTTTTTTGGTGGTTTTTCTCGTCTAGCAGGTATACTGATGTTCAGAGCTCCCACCTATTCTTGTATGCAATCAGTGGCAGGGGCTAGGCAAAATGGATTAAGACAATGGGAGAGTATTTAATGGGGTTTAAAATACAAACAAGTAGAGAAGAGAAAGGAGATTCTTGGATAAGTATAGCATTAACTGTGATACTTTACCCAACTAGTCACTTTCTATAAAAAGTAAAAGAGAGATAGGACTCTTATTAGAGGGGAGGAGGATTATGAGCTGAATGCAGAAAACAGTGCTTGTGCAAGGTTAGATGATGAGATATACTGAGAGTAAAGGCTTGAGAATAAAGTGAAGTGGGCTAAGATCAGGGAGGGTTATTGTGTAGTATGTATAACGTTATGGAACAACAATTATTTACAATAGTATTGGAAAAACAATAATATGACACAAAATATATGATTTGGATAACCAGAATAGAAAGCATATGGTCAAGAGTAGTGTTATTGGAACATAAGTGAAGAGAAAGAAGGGAAATTAAAATACAATAAAGAGATAATAAGGAAAACCAGTCAAACAATGCAATTAAACAGAGATTTAAAATGGAGAAAACTAAAACTAAGAAAGTAGAAAAATACTAATAAAGTAGTGAAATAATGAAAAAATGTACATAAACAATAAAATGCCAGCTCTATGGGATAGCAAAGTGACATTTGTCTCAGTTTCTCAAGTTTTGAGGTTAGCCTTGTGCTCCCTCCTTCTATCTGTCTCTGAACCCTTTGTAACTCCATGTATTATTGTTTCACTTGGGGGGGATACAAAAGGAAAATAAAAAGCAAAGAAAAAAAAATAAGATTCCTGCTGACTTTAAACCCATTGATTGAGTACTGCTGGTCTTCCAGGATGCCACAGGAAGAGTGGGGCTGGGCTTCACTTTTTTCTCTTCCTATGGTCTTGAGAGGATGGGGACCAGATCTGGGCCATAATATTCATAGTTTCCCAGCCTCCATCCAAGGTCCTCTGTGAGCTGCCAGGCTCAAATCAGCCACTCTGTCTCAGGGCGCACAGCACATGTAAAGTTCGGATGTGTGTCTCCATCAGCCACTCAGTCTCTGGGTGTGCAACATGAGTCCGTCCCCTAAATCACTCTTGGGATGATCCAACCAGTGCTTTAGAGTTCCTTACAAAGCAGCTGCCTGTAGTTCTTAACAAGCACAAAGCTTTTCACACAGCCAAACTTTCTGACCAGTCTAGAGAATATCCGGGTCAGGGTCTGACATGGCCCAACTCTTCTCCCTTCTCTAGATGTTGCCTAGCACCCCAATTTCTCTGGTAATGACCTTGCCAGCATCCACCATCCCAGGGGATGTATACTGCCTCTGTGTGTCTCCCACTCTGTCTCTATTGCCCCAAGGACTGGCAGCACCCAGGTCCCTTCCTACTCTGGTGCCAGGCTGCCCTCCCTACTCTGGTAGGGGAGGGAGCTGGTAATCTAACTCTCCTCCCCTTATCCTATGGCAGACGTGGGCTTGGGGCCACAGTGG
Organism: Artibeus jamaicensis; assembly: GCF_021234435.1. Lineage (NCBI taxonomy): Eukaryota > Metazoa > Chordata > Mammalia > Chiroptera > Phyllostomidae > Artibeus > Artibeus jamaicensis. The sequence continues at coordinate 1,739,813 of NW_026522053.1, read as the reverse complement.
CCTAGGTCCCTGTGCAGATCCTAGGGACCTTACCATCCCAGCACAATCTCCTCACTGTCTGTTTTTCAATGTTCTCTACAATTTTTGGCCTCCAAATTTCATATAAGCTGGGCTTCCATTGGCTGTTCACTCTGTTCCTCAGAGTATCTTCTAGGTGTCCCAGTTGGGCACAGGGAGAACTGGGCTCCTCTCTCACCTACTTTGCTGTCATCTTCTCATCCAGATTATATATTTCTTATCAAGTATTGTTATTCCAAATCCCACTCAGCATCCCTCCCTGGTCTTAAAGCATTTCCCCATCGTCTGAGCTTTATTACTATTGTTGTAAACTTTACTTTCTCACATACTATCACAAGTTTCTTTCCCGTACTCTCATTATTTCTCCTCCATATAATCTCACACAAGCACTCGTCTTTTATAAGTGAGCTCACTTTCTTTTTTTCTCCTCTTAGACGATTCTTATTTCTTTTCTACTTTATATACACAGTGGCCACTTAGGTGAAATACTGAGGTTATTCTTGTACATCTACAAAAGAACTCGTATTTGTTCACTACTTATTTTTACTTTTCCTCTCATAGAATACTCTCCTGATGCCTTAATCTATTTTGCCTTCCCCTCCCTGCCCCTGGTTGGTTGAGTAATTTTATTTAATTGTTATCTCTCTCTTTTTTTCTTCCCCCATCTCAACCTGGGCTTTACTCTTTACTCTTATTAGTTTGCTTCCCTCTCCTCTCAAAATCATTTTTCTTTACTATAAGACATCTCATATTCACTTTTTGCTTCTCTACAATATTGTTATTCCCATTCCATCTTTATTAAACTTCATTCAGCTGTCCTTGCCATCAACCCTGCTATGGTTTTTCTGCAATTTTGCTCCCATTGGTCCAGGACTTTTTCAATTTCACTTCAAACTTCATAGTATACTCTTTCCTCTTCTAACCCCATTGTTCTATCACCATTTTTTGTTTTACTTATGTTGTAAATTTTGTTCTCTCCCTTTCTTTGCCTCAGTACTATCCCTACTTTTATCAGTTCTCCTCCCTCCTTTTACTTAACAACACTTTGTCCCCTTTTAGTCATCTTCTATTCCTTTTCTCATATCTTTTAATAACAATAATCTCCCTTTATCTTTATTAATCTTAGTTCAATTGCAGTAGAAATTGCTGATGTGTTCTTAAAGTGGAGTCATGTAAGTTCTTTGTATATTTTAGAGATTAAACCCTTGTCTGAGGTATCATTGGCAAATATGTTTCTCCATAAAGTTGGTTCTCTTTTTTATTTTAATACTGTTTTCTCTAGCCATGCCAAAGATTTTAATTCTGATGAGATCCCACTTGTTTATTCTTTTCTTTATGTCCCTTGTTCTAGGGGACATATCAGTAAAAATGTTGCTGTGTGAAATATCTGAGATTTTTCTGCCAATGTTCTCCTCTAGGACTTTAATGGTGTCACAGCTTATATTTAAGTCTTTTATCCATCTTGAATTTATTTTGGTGTATGGTGTAAGTTGGTGCTCGAGTTTCATTTTTTTGCACATAGCTGTCCATTTCTCCCAACAGCATTTGTTGAAGAGGCTATTTTTACTCCATTTTATGTTGCTGCTCCCTTTGTGGAATATTAATTGCCTGTAGAGACTTGGGTTTATTTCTGGGATCTCTGTTCTGTTCCATTGGTCTATATGCCTGTTTTCATGCCAGTACCAGGCTGTTTTGATTACAGTGGCCTTGTCATACAGTTTGATATCAGGTATTGTGATCCCTTCTACTTTGGTCTTCTTTCTCAAAATTGAAGCTGCTATTGGGGGTCCTTTATGGTTCCATATAAATTTTTGAAGTGTTTGTTCTATGTCTGTGAAGTATGTCATTGGTACTTTAATAGGTATTGCATTGAATCTGTATATTGCTTTGGGTAGTATGGACATTTTGATGATGTTAATTCTTCCAATCCATGAACAAGGTATGTTTCCATTTGTTTGTGTCTTCCTTGATATCTTTCTTCAGTGTTGTGTAGTTTTCTTTTTTAAAAATTTTATTTAGTTATTTTTCAAGTACAGGTTTTTGTCTATTTCTCCCATCCCAGCCCCCCCTCAGCCCCTTGCTCCCCACCTCCCTCCCATTTCCACCCCCCCTTAGTTCTCATCCCTGTGTCCTTCATATTTGTTCCTCCAAATCCCTCCCCTTTTTCCCCCTTAAATTCCCTTCCCTCTCCCCTCTGGTCACTGTCCCCTTGTTCTCTATTTCAGTGTCTTGGTTTTTATTCTGCTTGCTTGTTTGTTTTGTTGTTTAGCTTCCTGTTAAAGGTGAGATCATATGGTATTTGTCTTTCAACACCTGGCCTATTTCACTCAGCATAATGCTTTCCAGTTCCATCCACATTGTTGCAAAGGGTAGGAGCTTTCTTTTTTCAGTGCCGTGTAGTTTTCTGCATACAGGTCTTTTACCTCCTTCGTTAGGTTTATTCCCAGATATTTTATTTTTCTTTTTGCTATATCAAATGTGATTTTTTTCATGATTTCTGCTTCTGCTGTTTCATTGTTGGTATACAAAATTGCCTTTGATTTCTGGATATTGACTTTGTATCCTGATGTTTTGCCAAATTCATTTATTAGGGCAAGCAGCTTTTGGGTAGAGTCTATAGAATTTTCCATGTACACTATCATATCATCTGCAAACAGTGACAGTTTTGCTTCCTCTTTTCCTATTTGAATGCATTTTATTTCCTTTTCTTCTCTGATCACCGTGGCTAAAACTTCCAATACTATATTGAATAGAAGGGGTGAAAGTGGACATCCTTGTCTTGTTCCTGATCTTAGTGGAAAAGCTTTTAGTTTTTGCCCATTGAGTATGATGTTGGCTGTAGCTCTCTCATATATGGCCTTTATTATAGAGGAATGCTCCCTCTATTCCCACTTTGCTGAGTGTTTTTATCATGAATGGGTGTTGTACCTTATCAAAAGCTTTTTCCACATCTATTGATATGATCATGTGATTTTTGTCTTTGCTTTTGTTTATGTGATGTATTACATTTACTGATTTGTGAATATTGAACCATCCTTGAATCCCTGGGATGAATCTTACTTGATCATGGTGTATGATCTTTTTAATGTATTGTTGGATGCAGTTTGCCAATATTTGGTTGAGGATTTTAGCGTCTATATTCACCAGCAATATTGGCCTGAAGTTTTCTTTCTTTGTTTTATCTTTATATGGTTTTGGAATTAGGATGATGCTGGCTTCATAAAAAGAGTTTGAGAGTCTTCCATCATTTTGAATTTTTTGGAATAGACGTGAGTAGACATTTCTCTGAGGAGAACATACAGAAGATCCAGAGACACATGAAAAGATGCTCAGTATTGCTAGCTATCAGAGAGATGCAAATTAAAACCACAATGAGATACCACTTTACACCTGTCAGAATTGCCATCATAAACAAAGTAACAAAGAACAATTGTTAGAGAGGTTGTGGGGAAAAGGGGACCCTAATTCATTATTGGTGGGATTGCAGACTGGCACAACCATTATAGAAAACAGTATGAAATTTTCTCAGAAAAATAAAAAGGGACCTGCCTTTTGACCCAGCAATTCCAGTGCTAGGATTATACTAAGAACCCTGAAACAACAATCCAAAAGAACCTACGCACCCCAATGTTCATAGCAGCACAATTTATAATGGCCAATAGTTGGAAGCAACCTAGGTGCCCATCTGTCAATGAATGGATTCAAAAACTATGGTACATTTACACAGTGGAATTCTATGCAGCAGAAAGAAAGAAGGAGGTCCTACCTTTTGCAATAGCATGGATGGAACTGGAAAGCATTATGCTGAGTGAAATAAGCCAGGTGGTAAAAGACAAATACCATATGATCTCACCTTTAACAGGAACCTAAACAACAAAACACACAAGCAAGCAAAATATAACCAAAGACACTGAAATTGAGAAGAGGTGGGCAATGACCAGAGGGGGGAGGGGAGGGAATTTCAGGGGGAAAGGGGAAGGATTTACAGGAACTAGTAAAAAGGACACATCACAACAACTAAGGGGGGTGGAAATGGGAGGGAGTTGGGGAGCACTGGGGGGTTGGGCTGGGATGGGAGTAAAAGACAGAAAACTGTACTTGAACAACAATCAAATAAAAAAACTAAAGAAAAAATAAATTGCTGATGTGGTGTTGGTGGGGTTCTTTTCACTGGCATAGGTTTTGTTGTTTGGTAATAGTGCTTTGTTAACCAACACCTGTACAACAAAATAGAAGACAAGGTGGGAGTTGTGAATGCCAGTTAACACTCTGGAGGGGAGAACCCAATAACAAAGTATTCAACAACAGGTAAAGTCCAAATAGAAGAAGAAAGACCACAAAAATGGAAGAAAGGGCAACTCTAGAGCATCCAGAAAAGGAGATAAAAAAGACTGCACCACTGGGTTGACAGACCCTTATTGCAGAAGTTTATTATATCAGATGGCATATCACAGCATCTGAAATCACAGAAACAAAAAAAAAAAATAGTCACCTAAAATGGGGAGACAAAGAAAAAACCTGCAATGAAAAGGAATGGAAGATTCTCCAGTGAAAGAGCTATATTAAATTGAGGCAAACAAACCATCAAAAAAAGAATTCAAAAGAATAAAAACAGGATGCTCAAGGAACTCAGTGACAAATACAAGGAACTGAGTGGGAACAACAACATTATGAAAAAGAAATAGAAACTATAAACAAGAACCAGGAAGAAATTAAGAATACAATATCTGTAATAAAAATATACTAGAAGGAATTACAAGCAGGCTGCATGAAGCAGAGAACTAAATTAGTGAGCTGGAAGACAAGGCAGAGAAAAATACCCAGGTAGAGGAACTGCGTAAAAAACAACTAAAAACATATGAAGATCGCTTAAGAGAACTGCAGGACAACATGAAACTAATAACATTTGAATCATAAGGATTCCATAAGGAGAAGAAAAGGAGAAAGGAAAAGAAAAAATGTTTGGAAAAACAATGACAGAAAATGTCTCGAACCTAGAGATTGAAAAAGCCATGCAAGTTCAGGAAGCACTGAAGCTCCCGATCAAGATGAACCCAAAGATGCCTACACCAAGGCACATCGTAATTAAAAAAACAAATTTTAAAGACAAACAGAGAATTTTAAAGGTAGAAATGAAGAGACAGAAATAAACATACAAGGGAGTTCCAGTAAAACTAGCAGCTGATTTCTCTATAGAAACACTCCAAGACAGAGGACAATGCAAGAAATAGTCCATGTCATGAAAATCAAAAGCCTTCAATCAAGACCACTCTACCCATCAAGGCTCTCAATTAAAATGGAAGATGAAATATGAAGTTTCCCAGACAAAAGAATACACCTCCACCAAACCAACACTGCAACAGATTTCAAAGGAACTGCTTTAAGAAGATGAAGAAAAAAAGTGAGAGAAAGAAGAACAAAGGTACAAAGTGAATAAGTACCTAGCAATAATAATGTTACATAAAAATGGATTACTCCCTGACTGGTGTAGCTCAGTGGATTGAGCACAGGCCTGCAAACCAGAGGATCGTGGTTCGATTCCCAGTCAGGGCATATTCCTGGGTTGCAGACAAGTTCCCTGCAGGCCAGTTCCCAGCAGGGGATGCAGGAAAGGCAACCATACATTGATGTTTCTCTCCCTCTCTCCTTCTCCTCTAAAGATAAACAAATAAATAAAATATTTTAAAAAATGGATTACATGCTCCAATCAAAAGGCATAGGGTAGCTTAATGAATAAAAAAGTACGACCATCACATAATGCTGCCAACAAGTAACCCACCTCAGAAAATAGACATATATAGACTGAAAGCAGAGGTTACAATAATATTCCAAGCAAATGGACAAAAAAGGAAAGACCAGGGTATAAATACTTATATCAGACCAAATGGACTTCAAAACAAGGGCCATAAGAAGAAACCCAGGATACTTCATAATACTCAAGGGAAGAATCCATCAAGAAGGCATACACATTATAAACATATATGCACCCAATAGAAGAGCACCCAAATATACAAGGAAAATCTTGGAGGGCTTCAGAATGATATAGACAGCAACACTCTTATACTAGTGGAATTAAACACCACATAGTCAACAATGAATACATCTTCCAAACAAATTATCAGCAAGAAAATTGCAGCATTGAACAATACCCTAGATCAAATGGAACTAAGTTATACACACACACACACACACACACACACACACACACACACACACATATATAAAACCTTTCATCCCCAAAAAGCAAAATACACATTCTTTTCAAATGCACATGGCACATTTTCAAAGATAGATCAACAATGGAGCATAACAAGTCTCAACAAATTCAAGAAAACTGAAAATATATCAAGCACTTTCTTGGACCACAAGGGCCTGAAACTTGAAACCAGCCTCAAGGAAAAAAGTAAAAAAAATTCAGATTCATGGAGATTGAATAGGAAGCTATTAAATGATTGAGTTAATAATGAGAATAAGGAAGAAATAAAAAATGCCTGGAAACAAATTAAAATGAACACACAACAATCCAAAACTTATGGTGCACAGCAAAGGCAGTCCTGAGAGGGCAGTTAATATCAATATAAGCCTACCTAAAAAAATAGAAATATTTCAAATAAACAACCTAACCCTACACCTATAAGAATTGGAGGAACAACAACAAACAAAGTCCAGAGATAGTAGAAGGAAGGATATTACTAAGGTCAGAGCAGAATTAAGTGACTTAGAGACTAAAAAATCAATTCAAAGGATCAATAAATCCAGGAGCTGGTTCTTTGAAAAGATACACAAAATCAAAAAGCCTATAACCAGATTCATCAAGAAAAAAGAGAGAGGACCCAAATACATAAAATCAGAAATGAAAGAGATTACAACTGATAACATAGAAATACAAAGGACTGTAAGAAAATTCCTATAAACTATATGCTGAGAAATTTAAAAACAAGGGTGAAATGGACAAAATTCTTGAAAAACATAATCTTCCAAAACTGAGTGAAGAAGAAGAAGAAAGAAAACAGTCCAATAACAGCTGGTGATTTTGAAGCAGTAACAAAAAACTCCAGCATACAACAGCCCTGGACCAATTGATTTTACAGGAGAATTTCACAAAACATTCGAGGAAGAGCTAACCCATATCCTTCTCAGATTCTTCCAAAAAAATTAGAAATAGGCAAGAATCCCAATCTCTTTTTATGAAGCCAGCATCATCCTAATCCCAAAACCAGATAAAGACAAACAAAGAAAGAAAACTACAGTCCAGTACTGCTGATGAAAATAGATGCTAAAATCCTCAACAAAATATTGGCAAGTCACATCCAGCAATACATCAAAAAGATCATAAACAAGGATCAAGTGGGATTCAACCCAGGAGTGTAAGGATGGCTCAATATATCCAAATCAATATATGTAATACATCACATAAACAAAATGAAAGACAAAAATCACAGAATTATATCAACAGATGTGGAAAATGCATTTGGTAAAGTACAGCACCCATTTATGACAACAACACTTAGCAAGTTGGAATACAGGGAGCATACCTCAACATAATAAAGGCTATACATGAGAGGCCTGCAGGCAACATCATATTCATTGGGCAAAAACTAAATCTTTCCCACTAAGATCAGGCAGACAAGGTGGTCCACTTTTACCACATCTATTCAACATAGTATTGGAAGTGCAAGCCACACGAATCAGACAAGAAAAAGAAATAAAAGGCATCCAAATTAAAAAGAGGAAATAAAGCTGTCATTGTTTGAAATGACATGATAGTGTACATAGAAAACCCTATAGAGTTCATAAAAAAACTATTCTAATACATAAAATTGGCAAAACAGCAGGATACAAAGTCAATATTCAGAAATTGAAGGTATTTTCGTACACCAACAAGCACATATCAGAAAGAGAAATATCAGAAACAAAAAGAAAGATACAAATAAATAGAAGCATATACTGTATTCATAGATTGGAAGAATTAGCATCATCAAAATGTCCATACTACCCCCCAAAACTGATAGATTCAGTGCAATCCCAATTAAACTACCAATGATGTATTTCTCAGATACAGAATATTTCAAAAACTTATGTGAAACCATAAATGACCCCAATAGTAGCAGCAAGTTTGAGAAAGAAGAATAAAGTAGTAGGGTTCACAATACCTGACAACTACATTACAAGGCCACAGTAATCAAAATAGGTAAAACAGAGACATAGATCAATGGAACAGAACAGAGAGCTCAGAAATAAATCCATGTCTGTATGGTCAGTTAATATTTGACAAGGGGGCAGAGACATAAAATGGAGTAACAATAGCCTCTTCAAAAATGGTTTTGGGACACCTGGACAGTTACATGCAAAACAATGAAACTTGACCACCACCTTACATCATACACAAAAGTAAACTCAAGATGGATAAAAGAATTAAATATAAGTTATGACACCATACAAGCCCTAGAGTAAAACATAGGCAGGAAAATTTCAGATATTCCATGCAGCAATATTTTCATCAATATGTCTCCTAGAACATGGGACATGAAGGAAAAAAAGAGAGATTTCTTCAAATTAAAATGCTTCTGCATGGAAAAAGAAAACATCACCAAAATGAAAAGGAAACCAACCATATGGGAAAATATACATGCAAATAATACCTCAGACAAGAGTTTGATCTCCAGAATGTATAAAGAACACACAGGACTCCACTCCAGGAAGACAAATGATCCAATTAAAAAATGGTCAAAGTACCTGAGGAGACACTTCTGCAAGGAGCATAGAGAGAGGACCCAGAGATATGAAAGAATGCTTAGTGCCACTAGCCATTAGAGAGATGAAAATTAAAACTACAATGAGATACCACTTCACATCAGTCAGAATGACCATCATAAACAAATCAATAAACAATAAGTGCTAACAAGGTTGTGGAGATAAGGGAACTCTAATACACTGCTGGTGGGAATCAGACTAGTGTAGCCACTCTGGAAAACATTATGGACTTTCTTCAAAAAACTAAAAATGGAACTGCCCTTTGGCCTGGCAATACCACTGCTGGCATTATACCCAAGGAATTCTGAAACACTAGTTCAAAAAATCCTATGCACTCCAATGTTCATGGCACCACAATTTACAATAGCTAACTGTTGGAATCAGCCTAAGTGCCCATCGGTAAATGATTGAATAAAAAAATGTGGTACATTGGCAGGATGGATTTCTACACAGAAGATAGAAAGAAGGACCTACTACCCTTTGCAACAGCATGTATGGAACTGGAGATTATTATTCTAAGTGAAATTAGCTCTGTGGTGAAAGATAAATACCATATGATCTCTCCCATAAGTAGAACCTAATCACACATCAAACAAGCTAGAAAAATATAACCAGAGACATTGAAATAAAGTACAAACTGACAGTAACTAGGGGAGATGACAGAGGGGGAAAGAAGGGGAAAGGTCAATAAGTTACATGAATAAAGGACTCATGGACAAAGATAACAGGGCAGTAGGATTGAGTGTGGCAGTTGGGGATGGGTTGTAGCTGGGGAGAGTAGTGGGAGAAATATGGGAACAACTGTAGTTGAACAACTCTAGAAAAAATTGAAAAAAATAAAAATTAAGCATATGATACATGGAAAAAAGAAAAAGTTGTGGATACAATGGAATATTACTTGGCCATAAAAATGAATGATATCTCACCATTAGCGACTGCGTGGGTGGACATGCAGAAAGTGAAACAAGCAAAAAATGATAAGTAACATATCATTTCACTTATATGTGGGATCTAAAGATCAAAATATATGAACAAACGAAATAGATTCATAGACACAGAGTGTGCACTGATGGTTGCCATAGGGGAAAGGAGTTAGGGGATGGGTGAAGGACATCAAAAATTGGCAGTTACAAAACAGTCCCAGAGATGTAAAGTACTGCATAGGGAATATCATAGTCAATAATATTGTGATAGCTGTATATAGTGCCAAGTGGGTAGTGGAAATATCTAGGGGAACACTTTGTAAAGTATATGATTGTCTAACCACAGGATAGCATAGTGGTTTCAACCCACTTGAAACTAATATAAAATTATAAGCAAACTATAATTGAAAAGAAGAAAATACAAATAATAATAACAAAAATATTATAATAACTATGTCTAGTGCCAGGTAGGTACTTGAAATATCAGAGCAAACACCTTGTAAAGTATTTGTCTAACCACTATGCTATACAACTGAAACTAATACAAAATAATTCTGAATGTAAATTTTAATTGACAAATAAAATTAGAAAAATGAAAAAAGTGAGTTATGATAGATCTACTCTGCCTGTGCTCTATAAATAGAACAATAAAGCAAATCTGTTTACAACATGGTTTACTGAATTATTTTAAGCTCAATTCTGAGAACTCTGTTTAAAAAAAAAGATCCTTCTCATATATTACTTACTGCACACTTCAAGGCACCTGGTTACCTAAGAGCTCAAAGGAGACACACAATACGATAAACATTGTTTTCATACCTGCCAGCACAATATCAATTCTGCAGCCTATAGATCAATTTTGACTTTCAAAAATTAATACATCTTGTAAAACTGAAAGATGGTGGTGCAATAGGTGGAAGCTGAGTCTACTTGCTCCTGCCCCAATCTGGATTTGCAGCTGAACTTCCAAAAAACAACCTGAACAGTCAACTGAAACTTAGCTGATATGAAGGTTTAAAGCTGAGGAGTACAGAAGATGCTTTGTAGAGACTGGTAAAAAGGGGTTTATGAGCAGAAGGGGAAAGACGCTGTTCATGGCTGCTGTTGCAGCTGAAAGACTAGATGGAAATTGCAACTCTGGAGCTTCCTCCCCCCAAGAACCAGGGACCTTAATTCCATGCACATCAACATAGGGTCCCTAACACACAACAGAGATGGGGAGGGGGGACTGTATTTTGTCTGGGGGAAATTTGTAGGAATCCACTGAGCCTGTGAGACTCAGGTTGCACACTTTCAGCATGCAACACTTCCATTTTTGCAGTACCAACCAGGAGAGCTCAGGATAGGAGCTCAGACTGCTGAAGAGACCAGGCTTTTGGGTCTCTACCTGGGTTTTGCAGAGAAACCTACAAACTGTAGCCAGCAGTGACTTTGAGGGGCATTCTATTTTTGGGAGGAGGTATTAGTGGAGACCCAGACAGTGACTCAGTTGTGTGGTGTGGGTACTGCACAGAGGCTGATAAAAGGAACTGAAACATGGATGGGGAAGGATCCTGTGCACAACAACTGTACCAGCTGAGACTGGATAGAAATTGCAGCTACAGAGCTTCCTCCTCTTAAGATTGTAAGGCCAGCAGTCACCAACCCACAGCAATGAAGATGTGAAGAGAAGACTGTGGGGTCTCTGGTGGTGGGAAACACTGTGGTTCCACCACATCTGTGAGAATCAGAGAGCAAACATTCAGCCTGAAGTTCCTCTGATGTTTCATAATCAGAGAATTCATTGTATAAGGTCTGTCTGGAAAAAGTTCAGCCATTCATAATATCATGAGAACAGTTTGTGCAACATTGAGGTAACAAGGTAGCCAAGGAGAGTGGACTGGAATGTGCATGAATGAACAATGATGACTTCACTGTACTTTTCAGTGGAGGTAATAGATACCATTGAGTGGGCATATGTTATATGTGGCTATTTCATTCAAAATTACTGAGTGAGTAGAGCAATGAATCTGCATCACTTCTTGTGTTAAGATTGAACATTTCTCCACAGAAACTATTCAGATGATTTAGAAGAGCATAGCTATGGGCAACTGGTAATTGGCAGTTTCATCACAACAACATGCTCACTTGTGCATCATGTCTTGTTCCAAGTTTTTTGGTGAAATGTCGTATCACCTTACAGCCCAGATTTGGCACCCTGTGACTTCTGGCTTTTCCCAAAACTAAAATGACTTTTGAAGGAAAAGAGATTTCAGATGGTTAATGAGATTCAGGAAAATATGACATGGCAGCTGATGGTGATTGGGAGAACTGTATGAGGTCCTACTTTGAAGGGGTTTGAATTGTCATTGTCCTATGTACAATGTTTCTTATATTTTCTTAAATTATTTTTCATATTGCATGCCTGCATACTAGAAGGACAGACCTTCTATGAGCTCAGACCATGGGAAAAACCATGCTGCCACAATAGGGCCTCTGAAGCACAGGGTAGAGACCCAAATGGAGAACTTTACTAAGTGGTTTGGAAAGAGGACTGGTTTCTTCCTTCTTGTGTGTGTGGGCTGTGCCTTGACCCTCACTGTTGGCCACTCCTGAGTATTGTGGGCAGAGCTGGAAAATTTTTTTGTCCTGTTCTGAACTTTTTGCAGCCACATCAAGCCATTCTGGGTCTTTGGGTCCTTTCCTACTAAAACCAGCTGTGTGAAGAGATAAGAAATTTGCACAACAAGGTGTTTTGGGGCCCTACCCAGCTCAGTTTGCAGGAGAACTGAGTGCTGCATCAAGCATAGAGTTTCAAACTGTGTCTCCTGAGGAGGCTTCTGTCAGGGAGTTAGGTGGGTGAGGGTTGAGTTGCCTTGATACTTCACAGGGAGGTAAACCCAGCCTCAGCTCACACTATCTTGGGAAGGGTAAGAGGGCTTGCCACTTTTATACAGGTTTGCAGGCATAACATCTAATGTGGGAAACTGCAGATTAGCCCTGCTAGACTGCAGATTCCCCAGTTGGGTGCATTTCCATAGGGGGAAAAAGAGAAGATGATAATAGAGACTTTCAAAATATGAGATCCTTGGAGAATATTGTCTGGTAATCAGACAGAGAGCTACGACTCCTGCTATCTTAGAATGAGACAGAAATCTTAGCCTCCACCTGTGGGCTGGTCCAACTCCAGCCCCAACGGGAGACTCTTTTAATTTATTCCCTGAATTCCAGAACTTATGAGTTCACTTCTACATAAGGGAAAGTTGAATGTACCCACCCTGAATCAGCAGCAAGCCATCCTGAAAAAGCAAGTGCTGGAGTTTCTGGTAGAGACTGAAGGGGTTGGCTTTGAGCAGGGGCTACCCTCCCTTCACTGAGTGCCCTATAGACTGTATGACCAACAAAGTGGGAAACCTGCTAGCCCTATCTCAACAGATCTGGGCTCATCCCATGTTCAGGGAGCACAGAGAGCCCCAATCAAGATGAGCCCAAAGAGACCCACACCAAGACACATCATAATTAAAATGGCAAAGTTTAAAGACAGAGAATTTTAAAGGTAGCAAGAGAGACATAGTTACTTACAAGGGACTTCCCATTAGAAGTTCAGCTGATTTCTCAACAGGAACCCTGCAGGCCAGAAGGCACTGGTGCAAAGTATTCAAAGTGAAGAAAGCTGAGATCATGTAAGCTAGATTGATCTATGTAGCAAGGTTATGATTTAAAATTGAAGGCCAGACAAAGAACTTCCCAGGCAACAAAAGGCTAAAGGATTTCATTACCACCAAACCATAAGAAATGTTTAAGGACCTTCTTTAAAAATAAGAAGAAACAGAAAAACATAGATAGAACAAAAAATGACAATAAATAAATACCTATCTCTAATAACCTTAAATGTAAATAGATTAAATGCTCCATCAAGAGACATGGAGTAGCTGAATGGTTAAGAAAGCATGACCTGTATATATGCTGTCTACAAGAGATCTACATCAGAACAAAAATATTTCCATAAGCTGAGAGTGAAGGGATGGGGAAAAATCTACCATGAATGTGGAAGAAAACAAACAAAAAGCTGGGGTAGCAATACTTATATTGAACAAAACAGACTTCAAAACAAAAGGTGTAAAAGAGACAAAGGTCACAACATAATACTAAAGGGATCAATCTGACAAGAGGACATACCCTTGTCAACATATATGTACCCAATACAGGAGCACCTAAATATCTTTTTAAAATCTTGGTGTACTTAAAGGAAGATATCAACAACAATACTGTCTTAATAGGGGACTTTAACACACCACTGGCATCAATGGATAGATTGTCCAGACAAAAAAATCAGTAAGGATATAGTGACATTAAATGACACACCAGAAATAAATGGAAGCATAAATCATGCTTGTGGACAGGAAGAATTAACACATTAAAATGTCCATACTACCGAAGCAATTTATAGATTAAGTGCAATTCCTAAGAAAATACCAATTGTGCTTTTGCAGTACTACAGTAAGTAATCCAAAAATTTGTATGGAACCACACAATGGATAGCCCAGTAATCTTAAGGAAAAAGAACAAAGCCGAAGTATCATGCTACCTGATATCAAACTATACTACAAGTAATCAAAACAGCACAGTACTGGCATGAAAACAGACATATAGATTGATGGAGCCAAATAGAGAGCATAGAAATAAACTCATGCCTACATAGACAAAAGAGACAAGAGCATACAGTGGGGAAAAGGCAGTGTATTCATTAAGTGGGATTGGGGAAATTTGACAGGTACATGTAAAAAAAATTGAACTAGACCACCTTCTTACACCATATACAAAAATAAACTACATTTGCATCAGCAAAATAAAAAGGAAACCAACCATATGGGAAAATATATTTACAAATGATACCTTGGACAAAAGACTTTGATCCCCGAAATATATAAAGAACTCACACAACTCCACTCCAGGAAGACAACAATCCCATTAAAAAATGGATAAAGTACCTGAACAGACACTTCTGCAAGGAGGATGTACAGAGGGCCCAGAAACATATGAAAAAATGCTCAGCAACACTAGCTATCAGAGAGATGCAAATTAAAACTGCAATGAGATACCACTTCACGCCAGTCAGAATGGCCATTATATACAAATCAACAAACGACCAATGTTGGAGAGAATGAGGAGAAAAGGGAACCCTACTACACTGTCTGTGGAAATGCAGACTGGTGTAGCCACTGTGGAAAATAGTATGGAATTTCCTCAGAAAACTAAAAGTGGAGCTGGCTTTTGACCTAGCAATTCCACTGCTGGTATTATACTCTAATAATCATGAAAAACCAATTCAAAAGATCCTATGCACCCCAATGTTCATAGCACCACAATTTATAATAGCCAGGTGTTGAAAGCAACCTAGGTGCCCATCAGTAAACAAGTGGATAAAAAAACTATGGTACATTTACACAATGAAATACTACACAGTAGAAAGAAAAAAGGAGTTCCTACCCTCACAACAGCATGGATGGATCTGGACAGCATTATGCTAGGTGAAATAATCCACTCAGTGAAAGATAAATACCATTATGATCTCAACTATAAGTGGAACCTAATAAATCAAACAAACAAGCAAGCAAAATATAACCAGAGACATTGAAATAAAGAACAAACTGACAGTAATCAGAGAGGAATGGGGAGAGGGATAATGGGGGGAAATAGGAGAAGGGTTGTCAAGGGACATGTATAAAAGACACATGGACAAATCAATGAGGGTAGGATTAAGGGTCAGAGGTAGGGAGTGGTGGAGGGAAAATAGAGACAACTGTACTTGAACAACAGTAAAAAAAGAAAAAAAACAAAAATAATTCATCTCAAAAAAAGAATAAACTCAAATGGATAAAAGACAAATTTAAGACTTGAAACCATAAAACTCCTAGGAGAAAACATGGGCAGTAAATCTCAGACATTTCTCTCAGCAATGTTTTTTTCTGACATTTTCTCAGGCAAGGGAAACAAAAGATAAATAAGACTACAGTAAACTAAAAAGGTTTTGCACAGCAAAGGAAACTATCAACAAAATAAAGTGGCAACCTACTGAATGGGACAGCATATTCATTAATGATACCTTTGATAAGGGGTTAATATCCAAAATTTATAAAGAACTTATACAACTCTACATCCCTCCCCCCAATAAAAGAAAAAAAAAACCCATAAAGAAATGAGCAGAGGCCCTGGCCAGGAGGCTCAGTTGTCTGAAGCTTCAATCCATACATCAAAAATGTTGCAGATATGATCCCCTCTTGTGGCACATGCGGAAGGCAACTGATCAATGTTTCATTCTCTCTCTCCCTTCCTCCCTCTCTAAATATCAATAAAAACATATTCTTGGTGAGGATTTAAAAACAATGGGCAGAGCACCTGAATATATACTTTTCCAAAGAGGACATACAGATGGCCAATAGATAGATGAAAAGATGTCATAAAACCACTAATTATCACAGAGATGCAAATTTAAACCACAATAATATATCACCTCACACCTGTCAGAATGGTTATCGTAAATAAATCAAGAAACAGCAAATGCTGGCAAGGATATGGAGAAAAGCGACCTCATGCAGTGTTGGTGGGAATGTAGACTGGTGCAAATACTACGAAAAACTGTGAAGGTTCCTCAAAAAATTATAAATGGAACTTCCCTTTGACCCAGTCATTCCATTTTTGGGAACATGTCCTAAAAATCCCTAAACACTAATTCAAAAAAGATATTTTCATTACAGCGTTATTTACAATAGCCAAAATATGGAAGCAACCCAAGTGCACATCAGTAAATGAGTGATAAAAAAGCTGTGGTACATTTATATAATGGCATATTACTCAGCCATAAAATTATGAAATCTTACTTTTTGCAACAGCATGGATGGACCTCGCATGTATTATTTTAAGTGAAATAAATAAGAGAAAGATAAATACCTTATTATTTCACTTATATGTAGAATATTTTTAAAAAACAAACAAAACAGAAACACCTGACTCATACACACAGAGAACAGACTGATGGTTGCCAGAGGGCAGGGAAGTTGAAGGGATGGGTTAAGGAGTACAAATTGATAGTTACAAAATAGTCACAGGGATGTAAAGTAAGGTATAGGGGATGTAAGGTATGTAAAGTAAGGTATAGTTATTACAATAATGTAATAACTGTTTGGTGCCAGGTGAGTGCTGCAAATATTGTGGGGATCACTTCTTAAAGTATATAATTGTCTAACAGTTACAATGTACACCTGAAACTAATGCCAAATAATATCGAATGTAAATCATAATTGTAAAATAAAATAAAAATTATACTTGGGGCGGATGCTGGGAAGATGGCGACGGAGTAAGATGGAGCGGATACTAGCTCCTGTACTCATGGGTGAAAATTCTGGCAGATCTATGGAGAAACAGCACAATAAACCATCGGTTACCCAGCATTTATGAAATTAAAAGACCAGAGATTGTGACCGACGCTGAAACACCAGACGGCGGCAGAGTCAGCTACCGGAGCTGGGTCTCACACGGCCCCTGTACTGCCGCCAGAGCAACAGGCCTGGGAGCCGGGGCCTCAGGTACGGAAGCCGGACACTCCAAGCCCCTGTGAAGGTCCTGGGAGACAGAGGAGTCAGGAACCAGAGCGGGGACACCCTTGTGCCGATGCCATAGCTACTAGCCTGGGCAACGGAAGGGTCAGTTGCAGGAGCTGGGACACCAAAGGCCCCTGTCACGCCGCCATAGAGACAGGCCTGGACCCTGAGGAGCCAGCTACGGGAGCCGGGAAGCTCTCAAATCCTGTGTCGCTGCCATAGCAACGAGACTGGATGCCGGGGAGCCAGGTACGGAAGCCCGGACACTCCAAACCCCTGCGACGCAGCTGAGGAGCCAGCTACGGGAGCCGGGAAGCTCTCAAATCCTGTGCCGCTGCCATAGCGACGGGACTGGACGCCGGGGAGCCAGGTACGGAAGCCCGGACACTCCAAACCCCTGCGACGCAGCTGAGGAGCCAGCTACGGGAGCCGGGAAGCTCTCAAATCCTGTGCCGCTGCCATAGCGACGGGACTGGACGCCGGGGAGCCAGGTACGGAAGCCCGGACACTCCAAACCCCTGCGACGCAGCTGAGGAGCCAGCTACGGGAGCCGGGAAGCTCTCAAATCCTGTGCCGCTGCCGTAGCGACGGGACTGGACGTCGGGGAGTCAGGTACAGAAGCTGGGACTCTCCAAGCCCCTGTGACGCAGCTGAGGAGCCAGCTACGGGAGCCGGGAAGCTCTCAAATCCTGTGCCGCTGCCATAGCGACGGGACTGGACGTTGGGGAGTCAGGTACGGAAGCCTGGACACTCCAAACCCCTGAGACAGCCCTGGGTGGCAGAGGAGCCCTCTACGGGAACTGGGAGGGTCACAACCCCTGTGCTGCTGCCATAGCAAGGGGATTGGACACTGGGGAATCAGGTACGGGAGTTGGGACTTTCTAAGCCTCTGTGCCACTGCCATAGAGACAGGACTAGACGCCGGGGAGTCAGGTACGGAAACCAGGACACTCCAAGCCCCTGTGACGGCCCTGGGCGGCAGAGAGAGCCAGATACGGGAGCCAGGACATTCCCAGCCTCTGTGCCACTGCCCTAGTAACGGGCCTGGGTGCTTGAGGAGGCGGCTACTAGAGCCGGGACATTCAGCAGTGGTAGGCGACCAACGCAGAGACCAGTGCGAGGACCAGCGTGAGTGTAGGTGGAGACGAAGAACATCAAGAAACTTCAAGGAGTCTGTACCACTGAACCTCACAAGGAACATACCACAGAAGTTTACACCATAAAACCAGTGTTTCAGAACAGATCAATTTTGGAAGCAGAGACTAACAAGAAGAGTCTCAAACAATGGGAAGACAAAGAAACAATCCCCAAATGAAAGAAAAAGCAGAAACTTCAGAAAGAATGTTAGATGAAATAGACGCTGATCAACTATCAGACAGTGAATTCAAAGCACTGGTTATTACGAAGTTCAAAGAGCTCAAAGAGCTCACAGTGAGCTACCAGAAACTACAGGGAAATTATAATGATCTCTCTGCAAACTACAGTAACATCAAAAAGGAAATGGAAACCATCAGCAAGAGACAAGAGGAAATGAAGAATACAATTTCCGAATTGAAGTACACAGTAGAAAGTTTCCAAAGTAGGATAGATGAAGCGGAGGATAGGATTAGTGAGTTGGAGGACAGGGTAGAAAGCATCTCACAGAAAGAGCAAGAAAATGAAAAGAAAGAATGAAGAGGGATTAAGAGAAATGCAAGACAATATGCAACGTAATAATATACGAATAATAGGAATGCCAGAAGGAGAAGAAGAAGAACAAGGGATAGAAAACGTATTTGAACGAGTAATGAGAGAAAATTTTCCTAATTTGATAAGAGAAAAAGTCTCACAAATCCAGGAATCACAGAGAGTCCCAATCAAGAGGAACCCAAGGAGGCCCACCTCAAGACACATCATCATCAAAATGGCAAAATTCCAAGACAAAGAGAGAATCTTAAAGGCAGCAAGGGAGAAAAAAGAAATAACATACAAGGGAGCCCCAATAAGGTTAGCTACCGACTTCTCAATGGAAACACTTCAAGCAAGAAGAGAATGGCAAGAAATATTTCAAGTAATGAGAACCAGAGGCCTACAACCAAGGCTACTTTACCCAGCGAGGCTCTCAATCAAGATAGAAGGCCAAATAAAGAGCTTCCAAGACAAAAGAAGTCTAAAAGAATATGCCTCCACCAAACCAGCTCTACAAGAAATACTAAAAGGACTGCTTTAAGGGAAGGAAGGGTAAGAGGGAGACAGAGAGGAACACAGGTACAAAAATTGCAATGAATAAGTACCTATCAATAATAACCTTAAACGTAAATGGATTAAATTCTCCAATCAAAAGACACAGAATAGCTCAATGGATAAGAAAGCATGACCCACACATATGCTGCCTACAAGAGACTCACCTCAGGACAAAAGACCATCACAGACTAAAAGTGAAAGGCTGGAAACAAGTTTTCCAAGCAAACGGACAAGAAAAAAAGCTGGGGTAGCAATTCTCATATCAGACAAAATAGACTTCAAAAAAAAAAGGCTGTAAAGAGAGACCCAGAAGGTCATTTCATTATACTCAAGGGAAGAATCCACCAAGAAGACATTAACATTGTAAACATATATGCACCAAACATAGGGGCACCCAAATATATCAAGAAAATCTTAGAGGACTTCAAGAAAGATATTGACAGCAACACAATCATAGTAGGGGATTTGAACACCCCACTATCAAAAATGGACAGATCTTCCAAACAAATTATCAAAAAAGATATTGTGGCATTAAACAACACCCTAGATGAAATGGACTTAACTGATATATATATAGAGCCCTTCATCCCAAAGAAGCTAAATACACATTCTTTTCAAATGTACATGGAACATTCTCAAAGATAGACCACATGATAGGACACAAAAGGAGCCTCAACAAATTCAAGAAAATTGAAATCATACCAAGCATCTTCTCTGACCACAAGGCACTGAAATTAGAAACCAACCCCAAAGAAAAAAACCCAAAGCACCCAAAAACATGGAGACTGAATGGTATGCTATTAAACAATGAATGGGTCAAGAATGAAATTAGGGGAAGAAATCAAAACATTTCTGGAAACAAATGAAAATGATCGCACAACAACCCAAAACTTATGGGACACAGCGAAGGCAGTCCTGAGAGGGAAGTTTATAGCAATACAGGCCTACCTAAAGAATATAGAAACATTTCAAACAAACAACCTAACCCTACGCCTGCAAGAACTTGAGGAACAACAACAAAGACAGCCCAGAGCAAGCAGAAGGAAGGAAATAACCAAGATTAGAGCAGAATTAAATGACATAGAAACTAAAAGCACAATTTTAAGGATCAATGAATCCAGGAGTTGGTTCTTTGAGAAGATAAACAAAATAGACAAGCCTTTAAGTAGGCTCATCAAGAAAAGAAGAGAGAGGACACAAATAAACACAATCAGAAATGAAAAAGGAGAGATTACAACTGATACCACAGAAATAGAAGAGATTGTAAGAAATTACTATGAAGAACTGTATGCCAAGAAATTTGAAAACCTAGGGGAAATGGACACATTTCTAGAAAAATACAATCTTCCAAAACTCAATGAAAAAGAAGCAGAAAATCTAAATTCACCAATAACAGCAAAAGAAATTGAAGCAGTAATCAAAAAACTCCCAGCACACAAAAGCCCCGGACCAGATGGTTTCACAGGAGAATTCTACAAAGCATTTAAGGAAGAGCTAACCCCTATTCTCCACAGACTATTTCAAAAAATTCAGAAGAATGGAAAACTCCCAAATTCTTTTTATGAAGCCAGTATCATCTTAATTCCAAAACCAGATAGAGACACAACAAAGAAAGAAAACTTCAGGCCAATATCGCTGATGAACATAGATACTAAAATCCTCAACAAAATATTGGCAAATCGCATCCAACAATATATCAAAAAGATCATACACCATGATCAAGTAGGATTCATCCCAGGAATGCAAGGATGGTTCAATATTCGCAAATCAGTAAATGTAATACATCATATAAACAAAAGCAAAGACAAAAATCACATGATCATACCAATAGATGCAGAAAAAGCTTTCGATAAGGTACAACACCCATTTATGATAAAAACACTCAGCAAAGTGGGAATACAAGGAGCATTTCTCAAAATAATAAAGGCCATATATGAGAGACCTACAGCCAATATCATACTCAACGGGAAAAAACTAAAAGCTTTTCCACTAAGATCAGGAACAAGACAAGGTTGTCCACTTTCACCACTTCTATTCAATATAGTATTGGAAGTTTTAGCCATAGCGATCAGGCAAGAAAAGGAAATAAAAGGCATCCAAATAGGAAAGGAGGAAACAAAACTGTCACTGTTTGCAGATGACATGATAGTGTACATGGAAAATCCTATAGACTCTACCCAAAAACTCCTCAAACTAATTGATGAGTTTGGCAAAACAGCTGGTTATAAAGTCAATATCCAGAAATCAAAGGCATTTTTGTATACCAACAGTGAATCAGCAGAAGCAGAAATAAAGAGAAAAATCCCATTTGATATAGCAAAAAGAAAAATAAAATATCTGGGAATAAACCTAACCAAGGAGGTAAAAAACCTGTATGCAGAAAACTACACAGCCCTGAAGAACGAAATCAAGGAAGACACAAACAAATGGAAACATATACCTTGTTCATGGATTGGAAGAATTAACATTATCAAAATGTCCATACTACCCAAAGCAATATACAGATTCAATGCAATACCTATTAAAGTACCAATGGCATATTTCACAGACATAGAACAAACACTTCGAAAATTTATATGGAACCATAAACGAGCTCGAATAGCAGCTGCTCTTTTGAGAAAGAAGAACAAAGTAGGGGGGATCACAATACCTGATATCAAACTGTATTACAAGGCCACTGTAATCAAAACAGCCTGGTACTGGCATAAAAACAGGCACATAGACCAATGGAACAGAACAGAGAGCCCAGAAATCAACCCAACTCTCTACAGTCAATTAATATTCGACAAAGGGGGCAGTAACATAAAATGGAGTAAAGATAGCCTCTTCAACAAATGGTGTTGGGAGAACTGGACAGCTACATGCAAAAAAATGAAACTTGAGCACAGACTTACACCATACACCAAAATAAATTCAAGGTGGATAAAAGACTTAAATGTAAGTCATAACACCATTAAAGTCCTAGAGGAGAACATTGGCAAGAAAATCTCAGATATTTCACGCAGCAACTTCTCTACTGATATGTCCCCTAGAGCAAGGAATGTAAAGGAAAGAATAAACAAATGGGATCTCATCAAAATAAAAAGCTTCTGCATGGCTAAAGAAAACAGTATTAAATTAGCAAGACAACCAACTGTATGGGAAAACATATTTGCCAATGATACCTCAGACAAAGGTTTAATCTCTAAAATATACAAAGAACTTACACGACTCCACTCTAAGAAGACACCCAACCCAATTAGAAAGTGGGAAAAGGACTTGAACAAACACTTCTCCAAGGAGGACATACAGAACATTCAGAGACACATGAAGAGATGCTCAATATCATTAGCTATCAGAGAGATGCAAATTAAAACCACAATGAGATACTACTTTACACCAGTCAGGATGGCTATCATAAACAAAGCAACAAACAACAAATGTTGGAGGGGTTGTGGGGAAACGGGGTCCTTAGTTCACTGTTGGTGGGAGTGCAGACTGGTACAACCATTATGGAAAACAGTATGGATTTTTCTCAGAAAAATAAAAATCAACCTGCCTTTTGACCCAGCAATTCCACTGCTAGGATTATATCCTAAGAATCCTAAAACATCAATATCAAAGAACCTATGCACCACAATGTTCATAGCAGCACAATTTACAATAGCCAAGAGTTGGAAGCAACCTAGGTGCCCATCAGTAAATGAATGGATCCAAAAATTGTGGTACATATACACAATGGAATTCTATGCTGCAGAGAGAAAGAAGGAGCTACTACCCTTTGCAACAACATGGATGGAACTGGAAAGCATTATGCTGAGTGAAATAGGCCAGGTGCTGAAAGAGAAATACCATATGATCTCACCTTTAACAGGAAGCTAAACAACAAAACAAACAAGTAAGCAGAAAAAAAAAAAACCCAAAAAACAAAGACACTGAAATAGAGAACAAGGGGATAGTGACCAGAGGGGAGAAGGAAGGGAAGTTAAGGGGAAAAAGGGGGGAGGGATTTGGAGGAACAAATAGGAAGGACACAGGGACGAGAACTAAGGGGGAGGGAGGAAATGGGAGGGAGGTGGGGAGCAAGGGGCAGGGGAGGCTGGGATGGGAAAAATAGACAAAAAACTGTACTTGAAAAATAACTAAATAAAATTAAAAAATTAAAAAAAAAATTATACTTGGGGCTCAAACTATATATTTTTACTTTTATGTGTATGCTAACCTCTAGAATTTTGGTTCCAGAGGGCAGTGCATGAACAACTGAAATTTAAACAATAGAAGACAGATTCTTTCAGAGATTAATGCCATTTTCTGGCTTACATGATGTGGTTTAGTGGGATTAGGACTCTTCTTAATCTTTCCCTTTTTCATCATTTTTTGTGTTAGTTTAATTCAAAAACATTTTTAATCACTCAATGTGGACTAGGCACTATACTGGGCACTCAGGATGAAAGGAAAAGTAAAACGAATTTCAGCTAGCTTTTTCAATGCTTCCTGACAGCATAGCAATGCTGGCGTAAGGAGACTGTTATTCACCACCTAGGACCTCCAGAATTCTGTGCTATCCATCTCCAGTGATGTTCTGAAAAGTAAAGGCTGTGCTCAATATACAGGTAGAAGGAAGAAATTAGCGCCGACATACTTTTTGTTAAGACTGGTAGATCTGGGGTTGGAATCCAAACCAAAGAATGTGACTTCCTGTCCAAATGAAGTGAACTTGGAATAATTCGCCAAAATGTTAATCACTTGTTATAACATCAGTGTCAAACAAAAGTGAATGAAGAATTCAATACGGTATTTTTGGTATTAATATAAATACATTTTACAAGTTAAAATGTTCCCTTGGAGACAATGTAATGTTATGAAGTTTGACTATGTTTCCTTGTATTTTTCTCATTGTAATAATCAGCTTTCTGATCTCAGAGTTCCATGTACTTTGTGTCCTGTTTTTCTTTGTACCTCTGGGATCCCGCAACAGGAGTATTGAAGGAAGTGTACTGAATACGCACATTTCAATAAAAACAAAAAAACATGTAGGATGGTTTGGAAGGCTCCACTGACTTCTAGGAAACTGAGTTCTAAGAGGTATGGGAATATGAAGCCTGTCTTGCTTTGCTAACAGCCTCAACCTCAGTACAGGGCAATTACTAGAACATAGGTGCCTAATAAATTAATATTAATTTAGTAAATCAATAATGATGAATAAGTGAAACGGTTCTTCGCAAGCCCGGTTTAAATCCATCAGCATCTAAGTTTACTGACTGGTTCCTTCCGCAGACCACTTCTTCAGGGAAACCACTCCTTCCAGTGGTGAGGTGTCTGTCAATCCGCGCGAGGACAGGGTAGGGGCAGGCCTTGCGCCAACTGCCAAGATTGAGTAAGAGGGCTTTAGGACCCGGCGAAGCACGGAATAAAGCTTGGAGACAGGTCTAGGGCAGACCTTCGCGCACCCGTGACGTTACTAGCCCGCGACCGCTGGAGTGGGGGCGCCGAGATCCGTGGAGCACGTTTCTTTCTCTGCTCCGCTGCCACGCACCATGGCGAGCCCCGTCCAGCAGCATCCCCAGTCTGGCGGCGGGAAGCGCAAGGGCAAGGCTCAGTACTTGGAGGCCAAACGTTTTCGTCGCTGCGAGGGCGGCGGGCCCCGGCAGTTGGAACCCGGGCTAAAGGGCATTCTCATCACCTGCAACATGAAGGAGCGCAAGTGCGTAGAGGAGGCCTACATTCTGCTCAACGAATACGGAGACGATTTGTATGGGCCAGAAAAGGTACCGGCCCTGGGGCAGGGAGGTCAGCCGGCAAGCTTTTGAGGGAGGAGGGAAGGCGGGTGTGTGTGTGCGTGTTTGTGTGTGTGTGTGTGGGGGGGGTGAGGCGCGACGGTCCGGCCTTTGGGCGCAGGCCCAGTAGTCGCGGGGGAGGAGGGCGTGGTCTCACTTGCCCACCCCTTCCCTCCAGGCCCCGCCCTGGCCCCGCCCTCCCATTGTCTGGTGGCACACCCACGCCTAGGCTTGGGCTGAGAATGCTTATACCTTATGCTTAAAAAAAGAAACTTTATTTGTTCATTTTTAGAGAGAGGGGAAGGGAAGGAAAAAGTGGGAGAGAAACATCAGTGTGTGGTTGCCTGTCATGTCCCCCTACTGGGGGCGTAGCCCACAATCCAGGAATGTACCTTGACTGAAAATGGAACCAGCAACCCTTTGCTTCACAGGCCCATGCTCAATCAGCCAGCTACACTAGCCAGGATGCACTCTTTTTTACCCCAACTGTTGATCCTGGTGTTTTCTATTTATAGGATACTTCATTTACCCCATTGTTAATCCTGGTGTTTTCTATTTATAGGTTACTTCATGCTGTCTAGGCATTGTGTTTCTGAAGCTTTTTCAGAAACATTTACTTATTACGGCAGTCTTATGAAGTAACATTCAGGAGGACAGGAGGGTAGAATAGATTAAGTAGATGGTCTAGTTTCACAAGAAGTAAACATCATTGGTCCTCACGGATTTTTGCCATATTGTACCAGTATCTGAACGCGGTGGTGGTAATAATGTTTGTCCTAAGAAGTATCTTTCTGAAATAGTAAAAATACATTTTTATTTTTAAATTTTTAATATATTTTATTAATTATGCCATTACAGTTCTATTTCCCCCCTTCATTCCCCTCCCCCCTGCACATCCCCTCCCCCACCATTTCCCCCTTTAGTTTATGACCACATGTCTCAAGTTCTTTAGATTCTATATTTCCCCTACTATTCTTGCTCTCCCCCCTATCTATTTTCTACCTACCATCTATGCTACTTATTTTCTGTACCTTCTCCCCCCTTCTCCTTCTCCCACTCCCCTGTTGCTAACCCTCCATGTGATCTTCATTTCTATGGTTCTGCTCCTGATCTAGCTGTCCTCTTAGTTTGCTTTTGTTTTAGGTGTGGTTCTTAATAACTGTGAGTTTGCTGTCCTTTCACTGTTCATCTTTTTTAATCTTCTTAGGTAAGTCCCTTTAATGTTTTATATAATAAGGGCTTGGAGATGATGAACTCCTTGAATTTGATCTTATCTGAGAAGCACTTTATCTGCCCTTCCATTCTAAATGAAAGCTTTGCTGGATAGAGCAATCTTGGATGTAGGTCTTCGGATTTCATGACTTGGAATACCTCTTTCCAGCCTCTTTTTGCCTGTAAGGTTTCTTTTGAGAAATCTGCTTACAGTCTGATGGGAACTCCTTTGTAGGGGACTGTCCCCTTAGCTCTTGCTGCTTCTAGGATTCTATCCTTCATTTTAATCTTGGCTAATGTAATTATGATGTGCCTTGTTGTGTTCCTTCTTGGGTCCAACTTCTTTGGTACTCTCTGAGCTTCCTGGATTTGCTGGAAGTCTATTTCCTTTGCCAGATTGGGGAAGTTCTCCTTTATTATTTGTTCAAGTAAGTTTTCTACTTGTGGCTGTTCCTCATCCCTTTCTGGTACCCCTGTAATTCGGATGTTGGAACGTTTAAAGATGTCCTGAAGGTTCCTAAGCCTCTCCTCATTTTTTTGAATTCTTGTTTCTTCATCCTTTTCTATTTGGTCATTTTTTTTCCTCCTTCTGGTCCACTCCTTTGATTTGAGTCCCAGTTACCTTTCCATTACTGTTGGTTTCCTGTGCATTTCCATTCATTTCAATTAGTTTAGCTTCCATATGTTCCTCTAATTTGTGACTAAAATCAACCAGTTCTGTGAGCATCCTGATCACCAGTGTTTTGAACTGTGCATCTGAAAGTTTTGCTATTTCTTTATCACTTAGAGTTATGGGCTCTGGGGCTTTGAGATCTTCTTGAGCCATTTTTGGTCTGTTCGCGCCTGTTAATTATGAGGAGCAGAGCCTTAGTTGTTCACCAGGGCAGGGCCACCCAGGTCGCTGGTTTGTGACGCTGATGTGGGGGTGGGGCCAGAGAGGGACAATGGCGGTTCTCTCTGTCGCTTTCCGCAGCTGGGGCCTGCGCGGTCCGTCTCACCGCCGCTAGCTCCTTCACCAGTTTATCCCTGTGCAAATGTTTGACTACGGTCCGCCCTCAGTGGGTCCGTTGCCTTGCATCCTCAGTGGGTCCAATGCCTTGCACCCTCAGTGGGTCCGCCTGCTTCTCTGCACCTGGGATCCACCCATGGCTGCTGGTGCACCTGGGTAGTGCGCTGGGTCAGTCCGTAGGATCTTTCCTGCCACTCTGCTGCTGGCTCTGCCCCTCTTACTGGTTTGGCTGAAGGGTTCGTTGTTGTCAGACTTCCGTGTACTTCAATTTTCTGTGGTTTGGCTGCGTTTTTGTTGCTAAAACTTTGTTGTTTTTACACTTGGTTGTGTGAGAAGGTGAAGTGCTTCCACCTACGCCTCCATCTTGGGGGAAGTCTCTAAAAATACATTTTTAAAGTAAAAACTTTTTTTTTTTTTTAAGTAAAAACTTTTGTACCACGTCAAATTACATGGCTCCATCGCAGTCAGCAGATCTTTGTGTTCTTAGTTTGGGATCTGGACCAGCATGTGTATGACACCCGAAGAAGGAGGGTTAGTGCAGAAGAGATTGAAATTTAGTTACTATCATTTACTGGCTCTGTGGTTCGGGCACATTATTTGCTTTTGCTAAGCTAGATAAAAAAAGAAAATAATGATAGTACTTTTTTCTTTAAGATTTTATTTTTTATAGAGAAGTTTAAGGAGGGAGAAAGAGAGGGATGGAAACATCAACGTGTGGTTGCCTGTCATGTCCCCCCTACTGGGGGCCTAGCCCACAACCCAAGCATGTGCCCTGCCTGCGAATCTAACTGGTGACTCTTGGCTCCCAGGCCAGCCCTCAGTCCACAGAGCTACATCAGCCAGGGTAGGACAGTACCTTTTAAAGTTAACTAGAAAGTTGCTTATATACATGAAGTACATCCTCATGTATAATAAAGCCTCCAAAAATGTGTACAGTTTCTAGTGCTTGATTGAAATGGGGTGGAGAACTGGGCAGCAAGTGCTTGTCCTTTCTACAGTGGTGTTTTTGAGGAAGTTCTTGAACTAGTTCTGTTCCCTGTTCCTCAGTGGAACTGGAATAAGGGTTTTTAATTCAATAATTATTGGTTGAATCTGTTCAAAATGGGAATGTTATTAAGCACAAAAGTATGTAGTGATGGGACTGAGGTCCACTCTGGAATGATTTATCTGGTGAACACATTTCCCTCTGTCCCAGACTGTCAAAGTGCCTTTGAAAACATTTTGAAATTATGTACTCCACAGTCTGAGAGAACACCCTCCTTCATCCTCATTTTGGAGGGAGTGAAGTCTCAGTCTCTTAAAAAAAAGTTTGTTGACAATATTGAGATATTTTCCACTGGGGGTTTCACATAAGTAGTTAATTGTAGCTTTTCATATGAGCTGTTATGGTGTTTTTGTTCATTAGTTTTATGCAAACAGTTTGTAGACAAGGATCAGCAGCCCTGTGGAAGTGAACTCGGAGATGATGATGATGTGGAGGCTGCCTTGAAGAAAGAAGTTGGTGAGATTAAGGCATCTACGGAGATGAGGCTAAGAAGATTCCAGTCAGTGGAGAGTGGAGCCAATAATGTAGTCTTCATCAGGACACTTGGGATAGGTGTGTCTGACTAATACACTTTAACATTACTGATACTGTAATATCTGGACATCTCCCTATCACAGAGAACACTACCTACAAAATGGCTTCATGGTTGTGGTTCAGTTAATTATTTGATTGCATCCTCTCTACACTGTCTTGTCAGTAGGCATACAGAGAGATAGAATGGGGTGGTAGACATAGCAATGATTTATGAGTGAAAACTTGGATTTGCTACTTTGTTTATATGCAACTTTAGGTAAAACAATTTCTGTCTAAAAGGAGAAGCTGCTAGTTAGCTCCAGTCAATTTGGAATGGCTTCAGACTTTAGGGAATGTCCTGCTAGGGCTGAATCTTCTGATTTTTCAAAAGAAGTTGGAAATCTGGAGAAGTTTCTAGATTTAAATGCAGTTAAATAATTTAAAAGTATTGAAAGCACTGAGCAGCCTCAAACAGACTTGCATGTTATCAGGTCGTGGCATAAGGACTACACAATGACCTTGTACACTCCATGATTTGCGGCTCCTCCAAAGACTGAAATCTAGATTTCTGTACAGACTTAAATAAGTAACTTGCAGATTCTGTTTTGTTTTTATTAAAAAATACATACTTTTGTTAGTCGCCATTTTTAAAGGAAAACAGCAGTATGGTTTTGTCATTGGCTAAATCAGACATTGCAAAAATGTAACTCCAGTCTTCATGAACAGTTGTTGTTTAGTGAAAGCAGTAATAAGCTGAGAGGTAAAATATTAGATAGAGTATTAATATATATTAGGCACTGAAGAAATATTAATTGGAAAACATGGTTGGTTAGACTTATTTAAAATTTATTATGATAATTTCTTCTACTCTGTTATCAACTTAGGTCACTGCCAATGAAAATTCATTTTAGAGAGTTTGGAGAGGCTTTAAAATGTCTGAGAATTTGTAGTCTCAACTTGTTTGTCCCGTTTCGCTTTTTTTTTTTTTTTAGAACCTGAGAAATTGGTGCATCATATTCTCCAGGATATGTACACAACCAAGAAGAAGAAGACTCGGGCTATTCTGCGAATGTTACCCATCTCAGGCACATGCAAGGCTTTCTTAGAAGATATGAAAAAATATGCAGAAACTTTTTTGGAACCCTGGTTTAAAGCTCCAAATAAAGGGACATTTCAGATTGTATACAAAGCTCGAAATAACAGTCATGTGAATAGAGAAGAAGTTATCAAAGAATTGGCAGGTATGTTTCTCTTAGTGATTTTGCATTGGTAGCAGTAATAAATAGTTGTTCTTCTTTTTAAGAATTTTTTAAAGAAACTTCTGCACTGTTCCAAAGAGATGACACCAGTCTGCATTCCCACCAAGAGTGCACTAGGGTTACCTTTTGTCCATGTCCTCACCAGCACTTGTTGTTTGTTAATTAATTAATTAATTAATTAAAGATTTTATTTATTTTTAGACAGAGGGGAGGGAGGGGGGAAAAGAGAGAAACATCAGTGTATGGTTGCCTCTTACATGCCCCCTACTGGGGACATGGCCCACAACCCAGGCATGTGCTCTGATTGGGAATTGAACTGGTGACCATTTTGTTCACAGGCTGGCCACTCGTTCCACTAAGCCACACCAGCCAGGTGTTTGTTGATTTATTGATGATAGGCATTCTGACAGGCATTCTGGTAGGCATCTCATTGTGACTGTGACTTTGCATTTCTCTGATGGTTAGTGACATTGAGCAACTTTTCATGTGGCTGTTGGCCATCTGTATGTCCTCTTTGAAGAAATGTCTATTCAGGTCCTCTGTTCACTTTTTAATTGGATTGTTCATTTTTTTGGTGTTGAGTTGTCTTGAGTTCTTCATAAATTTTGGATGTTAACTCCTTATCAGATGTGTCATTGGCAAACATTTTCCCATTCAGTAGGTTGCCTCTTAATTTTGTTGATGGCTTTTCTTACTGTACAAAAGCTTTTTTAGTTTACTGCAATCCTATTTGTGTATTTTTTCTTTTGTTTCCCTTGCCTGAGAAGATTTACCAGAAAAAATGTTGCTAAGAGAAATGTCCAAGATTTTACTGCCTTTGTTTCCTTCTAGTAGTTTTGTGGGTTCAAGTCTTAAATTTAAGTCTTTAATCCATTTTGACTTTATTCTTGTATATGGTGTAAGAAGGTGGTCTGGTTTAACTTTCTTGTATATGTCTTGTCCAATTTTTGCAGCACCATCTATTGAATCGACTGTCTTTGTTCGATTGTATGTTCTTGCTTTCTTTATCATAGGCTAATTTGATCCTATAGGTGTGGGTTCATTTGTGGACTGTTTGGTTCCATTGATCTATATGTCTGTTTTTATGCTAGCACCATGCTGTTTTGATTACTGTGGCCATGTACTAATAGTGTAGCCTAATATCAGGTAGTGTGATACTTCCCACTTTGTCCTTATTTTTCAATATTTCTGTTGCTATTTGGTGAGTTTTGTATTTCCATTCAGATTTTTGGATCATTTTTTCTAGTTATGTGAAATAGGCCATTGGTATTTTGATAGGAATTGTGTTGACTTTACAGATTACTTTGGGTAGTATGGACATTTTAATGATACTAATTCTTCCTATCTACAAGCATGGTGTGTGCTTCATTTATTAGTCTCTTCTTTGATTTCTTCTTCAGTTCTTATAATTTTTTTGAGTACAAATCTTTTACCTCCTTGGTTTAATTTATTCCTGTGTGTTGTTTTTAATGCAATTGTAAAAGGTAGTGTTTTCTTAGTGTCCTTTTCTGGATAGTTCTTTATTGGTATGTAAAAATGCAGCTGATTTCTGGATGTTTGTTTAGTATCCAGCTACTTTACTGAATTTATTTATCAGTTCTAATAGCTTTTTTGGTGGACTGTTGAAGGTTCTCTATATATAGTATCTGCATATAAGAACAGTTTTACTTCTTGCTTCCCAATTTGGATGCCTTTTATTGATTGCTGAAGCTAGGACTTCTAATACTATGTTGAATAAGAGTGGAAAAAGCCAACATCCCTATCTTGTACCTGGTCTTAAGGGAAACACTTAGTTTTTCTCCACTGAGTATGATGTTGGCTGTGGGTTTTTCATATATGGCCTTTATTATGTTGTGGTATGTTCCCTTTATTCCCACTTTGCTGAGAGTTTTTATCATAAATTGGTGCTGGATTTTGTCATGTGCTTTTTCTGCATTTATTGATATAAAGAATTGCCCCATGACCCAGGAATTCCACTTCTGGGAATATATCCAGAGAAATCTAAAATATTAATTCAAAAGAATATATGTATCACCATGTTCATAGTAGCATTTTTACTGTAGCCCAGATATGGAAGTAACCCAAATGCTCATCAGTAGACAAGTATATAAAAAAGCTGTGGTGTATATATACCAGTGGAGTACTACTGGGCCATAAAAAGAAATGAAATGGCCCAGTGGTATATATACACCACATCAAATTCTTTTGTGACAGACAGCATGGATGGACCTAGAGTGTATTATGCTAGGTGAAATAAGTCAGACAAGAGAAAGGCAATTTAATTTTTTTTTTTTTTGTAATTTAATTTATATGTGGAATCTAAAGAACAAAACAAAATCGAAACAGACTCATAGGTACAGAGAACAGATTGATGGTTTTGATAGAGGGGAGGGGATTTGGAGAACTGGGTGAAAAGGTAACTATAAAGTACCACACAGGGAATGTAGTCAGTAATATTGTAATAACTGTGAGTGGAATCAGGTTAATACTTGAAATATTGGAGGGGACCACTCTGTAAAGTAAGTGATTGTCTAACTATGATGCCGTACACCTGAAACTAATATGGAATAATGTTGCATGTAAACTGTAATTGAAAAATAAAATGGAATTTTTCTTTTTACTTTATTTTTAAGTATAATTGTGCTTTTTTTCACTGAGATAGTGTGATTTATTTTTAAATTTAATTTATTGGGGTGACATTGGTTAATAAAATTATATTGATTGCAGGTGTAGAATTCTGTCATACATCATCTGAATATTGTATTGTATGTACACCACCCCAAGTCAGGTCTCCCTCCATTACCATTTATCCCTCCCTTTACCTTCTTCTGTCTCTACCCACCCCCTTTCTCTCTGCACTGTACTAAAATAAATTTTTAAAAAAATTGTTTTTTAAAGGTATAAGCCTTACATTTTTGAGTTAGAGCAAATATATTTGAGTTTTTAAAATATCATCAAACCTAACTGGTTTTAGTATGTTGGATATGAGAGTTTTCTGGTAGTTAGATATTGTTTTCCAAATCAAGATTCAATTTTTGTTTGAAAGAAAGTACTGCTATTAAATGTCATAGGATTTCATTTGTATTTATTTTTTGAGAGAGTTAAGGGTATTTGACTGAGGTCTGTTTAGAAGAGTAGACTTGTATTTGTTTTGGTTTAACAAGTCCCAGACCAAAAGAGATGAAAGATTGTTTTGTATCCACCAAGCTTCAAGATACCCTTCTCAACCTAGGTGTTTTCCTGTTCTTTTTGTTACAGGAATAGTTGGAAGTCTCAATTCGGAAAACAAAGTGGATCTTACCAATCCACAGTACACAGTGGTAGTAGAAATCATTAAAGCTGTCTGTTGCCTGAGTGTTGTGAAAGATTACCTGTTGTTTAGAAAGTACAATCTTCAGGAGGTGGTGAAGAGTACTAAGGACCAGCCGCAATTTATCTCCAAGCAGACTGTGCAAACAGGAAATGGAAAAGAAGCTAAATTGGAAGCTGATGGCAGATCAAATCAAAATGACCCAGCAGAAGAAAAAAATAACCAGAAGGTGGTACTGAAGAGTGAGGAACTGGGGCAGACAAAGCCAGTATCTGAGGTATCAATGGCAAATGAGGAAGGAGCTAAACCTGAACTTGCAAGTCGAGTCACAGAAGCATCTGAGTCTAGTGAAAATGACCTCTCATAGGAAAAAAAAATCATGTGGTGTTGAAGATGAGTTTTTCAACTGAGATTCTGTGAACTGTTGGTGGGGTTCCTTATAAAATTGTTACTGAAAATTTTGGTTTTGAACTTCTAGTGCTACATAACACTGTGCTCACAGTGCTGAACAGTGACCAAGCAGCCCTACTGACAGTTTTCTTAGATTGTTTCAGCCCTATCTGGCAGTGTACACTTAGCCCATGTGCATTTGGGTGAGTCACGGGAAGCTGAATAATTGGGGAACACTCTTATACATAGGGGAGTGTGGTAGGAGGATGACATTGGCCTCTCCCTCATGATTACCTCCCCTCCCCTCCCCTGCACTGCCAACTCACTGATGGGAGTAAACTAGCTCTGTAAAATACAAACTTTGAGGAAATTTTCATTCTAATGAAGGAATTTTTGTGTGTCGCAACTCAGTTGTCTCCTGCCATTTTGTAGTAAAGTTTGTAAAAACATGGGTCGGTCAGGTAGGCTAGAAGTGAATTGTTTTGTGACATTTTTATACTTTTTGTGGTTTCTTATTTAGCTATTATGCCCTTTGATATATTTTACTAACATTAGTTGCAAACAAATCTGATGGTCCTGTGCTATAGTTTTTGAAGGCAGGTATGGCATAGAGGAGGACCATGCTAGGCATAGAATACACACATTTCTGATATGGTTAGTGATGAAGAATTACAGATTTCTGAGTTACTGTAGGATATTGCTACAACAAGGGACAGAGAGAGATTCTTACTTTACAATGAAAGCTACTTCTCAATGGTTATGTGGATTTATAATCCAAGCTGTCCTATTCCATTGTATATTGTCTGTGGAATGCAACTTGTAAACCTAGCATTTGGTCCAGCAGTTGTAACTATAACTCATAGCCATTTAATAAGTAAAGGTGTTGATTACTTTAAATGCTTTTTGGAATATCAAAACAGTAAAGTTTTTGTTAAATTACATTTAGTAAAAAGTTTCAGAGAGCAAAATATTTAGTAATAGAACTTACTCCACAAAATAAAGTTTCTCATAGTTGGGAAGAATCTAACAATTCCAACATTGAATGCTAGGGCAAGAAGTTAAAAAATTGAAAATATTTTACTCTAAGAAATTGACTTATGTCATATGATGCTAAAAAGTTTTTTGTCATTAACTGCAAAGAAGCAGCTTCTCTATCTGGGTTGAGAGCAACAGATTTTATGAATATTTATTGTTTTATTTATTTTTTAATATTTCAGTTACAATTGATATTCAATATTATGTTAGTTTTAGGCATATAGCATAGTGGCTAGACATTTATATAACATGAATATTTGAAATGGTGTAGTATTTGCAAGATTTATAAATGATGATGACATTCAAGAAAATTTTTCAGCTACTAGGAACTTCTAAAACAAAGACTGATATACATTTAATGGGTCTTTATATCTGAAAACTAAAGGTCTGTCATCTGTACTCTTAGTGGCCCATCAGTTGTTGGCTTCATGACAACTTTCGCCTCATTTTAAAGGATAATCCTAATGTTGATGTTATAGCACACTGCTTTCTTCACAGAGAGGTGCTGATATAAAAAACTGGATGAAATGAAAGTGTTGGATAATGCTACAAAAATGGTTAGCTCTGTTACCCATTTATTCAATATAGTTTTTTTTTAATCCAAAAAATAAAACGTGAACAAACAGCACATAACTCTTTTACATACAGACCCCAGTGGCTTATTAGAGGGGGATACTTGAGTTGAAAGGTGAATTACCAGAGTACTTACAAGAAAATACTGGGCCAGATTTTGCTGAATGCTGTGAAGATGAAGAATGGCTATAAACACTAGTCTATTTGGCAGACATTTCTCATTACATGAGTAAATGAACAAGTTTCTGCAGGGTCCTGGAGAAAATGTTTTTTCTTAGAAGTGACAAGATTCTTAGATTAAAAAGACATGAAGTCTGGGACAATCACCTTGCCAAAAGAATTCTTGAAATGTTTCCAGAGCCACTTGGGCTTGAGAATCAAGAAAGTAACAAGTCTCAAGCCATTAAAACTTTTGAAGTAATTGCAACACCAAATTAAATAGCATTTTCCTTCTTTTCTTACTACTTGTATATGACTGGGTGAGGCTGTAGGGGAGCTCAGTCACCTGGGCGATTTGATGTTTTGCCAAAATACGCTACATGAGGCCTGATGCATGAGTGGGCACATTGTCATGATGAAGCTGCCGATCAGCAGTTGCCCATAGCTTATCTGAATAGTTTGTGCAGAGGAACGTTCAAGCTTAATGCAAAATTTGATGCAGATTCGTTGCTCTATTTGCTTGGTCATTTTGAATGCGATAGTCACATAGAACATATGCTCACTCAGTGGTGTCTACTGTCCCCCTGACTAGTACAGTGAAGTCATTGTTCAGCATGTGCACTCCATTTCACTGTCCTTGGCTGTTAGGTTACAGTGATGTCGTGCAAACCATTCTCACAATAATGGCTGGACTTTTTCTGTACATTGTACTTAGAATGTTAACTCTTTTTTAAAAAGATTTTATTTCTTTATATTTAGAGAGGAAGGGAAGGAGAGAAGGAGAGAAATATCAATGTACGGTTGCCTCTCATGAGTCCCCTGCTGGGAACTGACCTGCAACCCAGGCATGTGCCCTGACTGGGAATCGAACCTCGATCATGTGGTTTGCAGGCCCGCACTCAATCCACTGAGCTGCACCAGCCAGGGCTAGAATGTTAACTCTTAATAGGTTAAAGTCATCTTGAAAGGGTGATAAGAGCATTCTAAGTATCATTTTGGGGAACACAATAGGATTTTGATGCCTTACAGACTTGCTCCAAGTTAAAGATTACTTTTATTTCAATAGCACAAAACTCTGGGTCTCTGGAAGTAAAATGGATTTAACACACAGAACATAACAGCTCTGCAGAACTGGGTTCCTTTAACTGTAAGAAAGCTCGAACTTTGGTGTAGTAGTTTGTTTTAACCCCTTTTTGCATTCATTTGTATTCCATAAAACCTGAGTGTGACAAGAGCTGTGCTTCCCCAGCTGTCAAGTGCTGTATTCTGTTGGAATCTGAAGTTACTCAGTGAAAGATTTGTTTTCAAGTTTACCAACTGTTTATTTTCACTGACATTTGAGCATGTTATTTTATAAATGATGAGTTTCCTGGTTAGAATTGAATGCTTTTGGCCCTGGCTGGTGTAGCTCAGTGGGTTGAGCACGGGCCTGCAGTCCGCAAGATTGTGGTTCAATTCCCCGGCAGGGCACATGCCTGGGTTGTAGGCCAGTTCCCAGTAGGGGCCAGTTCCCAGCAGGGGATGCACCAGAAGCAACCATACATTGATATTTCTCTCCTCTCCTTCCCTTCTAAAGGTAAATAAATAAAATAAAAAAAAAAAAAGAATTGAATGCTTTTGTTTTTCCTTTAAAAAATCTTGTCAGTTTTAAAATGTCCACCTCAGTGTTTTGGTTAAGTAAACTTAATTGTTTTGCTCTATGGAGGGAAGAGTGTTAAACTTGCTACTTTAAAACATGTTTCTCTAAGGTAAAACATGATTTCTAAATGTTACTTTTACTTGTATTGTTTTTGGTATGGCAAAATATCGAGCTTATTTTTAATAGTTCCTGATATTTTTAGAAAAAATAAAAAACATTCTGTAAAGATTGGTGTCCTGTACTTTTTCTTTCTTTTAGTAAATCTCTTGCATTATAATGAGTAGATATATTATAAAAGATGTTTCTATGCCTAATTATATATCAATAAAAGTAATTATATTGTACTAAAAAGTAAAGATACAAAAATTTATTAATTGCTCTTGAATAATTTATTTATCCAAGTTTCAGATATTTTATAGTGAATATGCTTCAAAATGAGTTATAGTAATGTTGTACTTAATTAAATTTACTTACTGGCTTTTGAATTATATATACTTCTCATTTTATCATTAATATTTTAATCCATCTTAAAGAATTAGTAATAATAGCCCTGACCGGTGTGGCTCAGTGGATTGAGTGCCAGCCTATGAACCAAAAGAGTTGCCAGTTCAATTTTCAGTAGGGTACATGCCTGGGTTGCAGGCCAGGTCCCCAATAAGTGGGTAAATGAGAGGCAACCATACATTGAT
This sequence comes from Artibeus jamaicensis, assembly GCF_021234435.1. Classification (NCBI taxonomy): domain Eukaryota; kingdom Metazoa; phylum Chordata; class Mammalia; order Chiroptera; family Phyllostomidae; genus Artibeus; species Artibeus jamaicensis. The sequence continues at coordinate 1,701,726 of NW_026522053.1, read as the reverse complement.
ATTTCTCTCCTCTTTCTCCCTTCCCCCTCCCTTCCCCCTGTCTAAAATTTAATAAAATGTTTTAAAACATGAATTAGTAATATATAAACATGTTAAGCAGAATTCTGTCTTGAACATTTCCAGAATACTTCTAATCTTTATTTTGAATTAATCAGGCACAAAACAAATTAATTGTCCACTGTGATTTTACAATCAGTCATTTGACCCCTGCAGTTTTAAACCCTGCAAGACAATCATTGCTTTTGTCAGTTTAATAACAGTTTTCTTCTCAAGTATTTTTTTATTTTTATTTATTTTTTGGCTAAGTACGAAACACAAACTCAGTTGAATTTTCAACCAGGAGAAATCTGAAATGTTTTAAGAGTTGTCACTGAATTATCGGGAAACAGACTAAAAGAAAGTGACTCCGTAAGTTCTTCATGACTCAGTTTCCTATCAGGCTATGTTCGTCCCCATTCGTGGTCTCTCAGAATGTTGCGTTTGATTTTCCCAGTGATTGTCTTTGGGAGGTTTTCAACAAATTCCACCTAATTAAAAAAAAACATATTATGAAACACTTGATTCCATTTTGACTTATTACAGTCAGTACAATAGTAGAAAGTATTCATGAAGTTCTGTCATTAATTTTACTTAGAGTATGCGGGTTGTCTGAGCCTAAGCTCATTGAATTTGGGGGGTACCAGAAACTTTTGTTTATATAGTAAAGATGACAGTGGTGCTTCATTATGTTTTTTTTAAGTGCCCATTCACATTCTAGCTTTGCTAGAAGAATGTGATCTTTCACTCCATTGCTTTCTTCCAGTTTAAACTAGACCTAGGCCTCTACTGCTCCAGGCAAATAGAGGCCATATCTAAATGCACAGAGTAATAGTTAATCTAGGGTTTTGAGCTTTATTTTAAAAACTGGGTTCTGAAGGTTCTGCAGGAGATTTAAAGGTAATTTTAAGTAGACACTATTTTCTTATGCTTTGACTTACACTCCCTCAAGATAAGACTAAACTATACTGTAAAATAACCTCACACTTCTCTGAAAATCAATTGGTCACTCACTGAGTGAATTTAATGGAGAAAGTGTAACTAGTTCGTAGGTTGATATTGACTACTTGTTTGCCAAAATCATGCCAGTTGACATGGGATTTTCATCATTATCAACCAGTAGGATTCTTGGACTGCAAGGACATTGCAGCACCATCTCTGTGTATAGAATTATTCTTAAATCCCCCTTTGAAGAATGTTTCAGGAAAGATTTCACAGTTTGGATATTTTCATCCTGAGCCTTAAATTTGGTCACTTGAAACTTAAGGGCCTGCACTTTGAAGTTATAAGCATATTATGGCCTAAGAGTACTATGGTAGATAAATCATCTACTGTCTTTAAAAACAGTTTGCCACCATTGTTTTTCTCAGGTGGTCTGATTTAGTCCTGTGAGGCCTCTTAATAGTTTCTCAGTTTTATAGAGTTGATAAAAACTTCTGGTTTATTGTAATATCCTAATATAAAATATTTTAAAGCAAAATTTTTATGGCTAAACAAGTTGAAATATATAATCTGTACAGAATGAGCCAACCTACATTCAAAAGCTAGTAAAATCTATATATTGTACTTAACTAGCTTAGACCCTGGTTTGGTCACATATACTTATTTTTGGGCAAAATACTTGCCTTTCTTGGATATTTGTAAGGTGCAGTTGATTTTTTCACATGATCCTGAAGTTCAAGAGTTAATTTCTCAGGGTTGGATGATTTAAAGGGTGCAGATAAGACAATAAAAGCTTTCACTACCTGTAGGAGAAGAGGTATCAATTGTATCAATTTATCTTGAGACATTTGTTTTTCAGACACATCAAGAGTTGGGAACCAGTGCTGAACTCAGGTACTCATGATTTGTTAATAACTTAAATGATGAATGCAAATGGCCAGTGATCACCTCTGAATCTGTGAACAAAGTGTGGGTGGGTACAAGTTGAGATTTTGAGATCTAATTGCAAATGGTGGCTTGTGAGTGTGAGGAGTGTAGTGGATCAATAAAGCTGAGGGTTGTTTTATTTATATGTTGCATATATATTTAACATTCCAATCTGACTCAGCCTTTTTATTACATAGGCTGTCCTTGGCTTGCAGATGACTGCTTACTCTATCAAACCTGTACTGTTAGGAGCATGTAGTAGGGTGATAAATGGAGGTTCTAGGGAATGTGTGGTTTGAAAGGGGTTTGAGGAGGCCTAAAGGAGGATTGTGTATGATGGGAGATGAAATCTCAGGAAGGATCAATCCACCTTTGAAAGGTCTTTCTTTTTCTTTTTTACTCAAAGATATGTTTATTGATTTGAGAGAGAGAGAGAAGAGAAACATCTTGCCTGATATTTTTGCTTCTCTTTGCCATGCTATTTAAAACCCATCAGTTAAGTAATTATTGAGGTTAGCGAGTATAGTTTAAATTATTCATGTTGATTCTAAGTTGTGTCTACTTTTAATGTTTAGCTGAAATCAGTTATATTGAGAGAATGAGAAGATGGTGGCAGGAGAAAAATATTTTGGAGAATGGACTCCAATTGAGCAGGGAAGTGGTACGATATGTTTGAGTGTGGGATCCATGGGGTCACTGCAGAGGGTCACTGGTGCCTGAGAGGAGAGGGGAGAGAGATGTGGGAAGATAATTGATAGGCAAATTGTTTTTGTAATTTTGCCACTTGCTGAGGTCTGTAGGGACTTTCATGAGGAAAGGGATCTTTTCCTTCCATGCTATATTTAGAACTAAGGTATTGTTCTCATTCCCCAAATTTCATTTCATTAGTCCTGAGGAGGCTTGTGGAGCTTGTTTGGCAACATGGTCACAGTCTCCTATTTGTACTATTTCTGTGAGAAAATACATTCTTAGTTCATGATAATAGTATATACAATAATACCTGCAGTTTTTGCTTATGCAGTATGTGTTAGCCTTTTTTTTTCCTTTTGTAAGAGTACCCTGACTTTCCTGTGGAGGATAACCCTAACTTCTCTCTGGCAGAATTGACATTGACTCCTACTTCCAATGACCAGCATATGGTCCATTTCTGGCTGGTCAGCATATAGCGTTCCCAAGACCACACTGGTTAGAGATGTGATCCCATTCTGGGAATTGCTTTAAACTTGGAAAGAAAGTTGTCTTCTCTGGCGTTGTGAAGCTGTGCACATCTGGAGTTGGTTGCTGTGAAGTAGGAATAGCCTTCCAAATGGAGGGAACATAACAGAAGAGCTAGTAAATGGAGAGACTAAGTTTTGCCAACTTTGTGTGAACCCTTGGATGTAGCTGTATCTGTAGACCTCACATATGGGTGAAACAATACATTCCTTTTTTTTGTAAACTTAGGTCAGTTCAAGTTGAATTTTTGTCACTTGTCACCAAAATAATCCTATTACATCCCCTTTGGGATACAATTCATGTGTAAAGTTGATTGCCAATGTACATTTTTACCACATGTATGCCTCATAATGAGAATTATATGACTACTCTTGATTTACTCTTTAGAGTGGCCACACGGACAGAACTTGAAAATATAAAATAGCTACTTTTATTAGTGACATTCATACTACCTCTCCTCTGATTGGGTCTGGACTGCTGACAACAGCTGATTCAACAACTGCTGGGTGCTCAATCAGTGCACTCTCAACTTCAAATGGTCCAATACGGTAGCTACAAGAAAAGAGGTATTAGATCACTACACTACCAAGTCAGAAATCTCTTTGGGCAAGTTGTTAGTTTCCAGCAGTGGTTCATGTACAAACCCAGAGGATATGATGACATCATCAGCTCTGCCAACAAACCAGAAATACCCATCACTGTCCATCACTCCTCTGTCTCCAGTCACATAAAAATTTCCTTTTATTGTCGCTGCAGTTTTATCTGGGTTGTCCTAGGAATCAAAACATGACATTGGGGATTAATTTGGCCAGAACAGAAAAAGGGGTATAGCCTTTGCTGGGTGGCTCAGTTGGTTGAAGTATCATCCATACACCAAAAGCTTATGGGTTTGATTCCCAGTCAGGGCACATACCAAGGTGAGTTTGATCCTTGATCATACATACAGGAGGGAGGCAACCAATTGATGCTTCTCACATCAATGTTTCTCCCTTCCTCTCTTAAAAAAATCAATAAATATATCATCAGGTGAGGATTTTTTAAAAAAGGGGAAAAAAGAAAAAGGGGTATGGCATCCATGAAGTGACTAGTACTTTGCACATTCTATTTCTAAAAGAAGTTGATTTTTTAAAAAGGTAATTCATAGTATAGAAAACAGAAGGCATGAGAGTATAATAAAAAGTAAATCTTTCACTTCTAGTGTTCTATATAACACCCTCTCCCCAGGAGCCTGCCCAGGTGTGAGGACAACCACTGCAACTGGTTTCTAACAGAATTTAATCTTTATAAAACTCTCAGGAGATAGAAGGTATCCCTTTGTTACAGTTGAGGAGATAGACTTGGATGTTGTGACTTGCCCAAGGTTATAGAGCAAAACATGATGGGTATGAAATTTGGGCCCAAGTCTGTGTGACTTCGATACCACCTTTTTCATTAAAGTATAAATAGCACATTCTACATTCTTGTACCACATATTCTGAGAAGAAGCAGAAGGGCCATGTAGACTGTAGTCTGAGGGCAATTTCTCCTTCTTTTCCAGGTGGTAGGATGTTGCCATTTTCATCTATAACCTAAAATGAAAGAAACAATGTAGGTTTTTTAAATTTCCTTTTCACAAAATGAAAATGGGTTATGAATAGTTATATAATGAATAGCAGAAAACCATATAAAACATTCTTTAATGAGCCAGGCATTTGTTACCCACCTGGACATCGTAGGGTAGTACTCCCTTCCCCATCGAGCCTGGTTTAATTTCTTGTCCTTTCTGATTGGCACAAATTATTCCCTATTGGGAAGGCATGTTTCACATAAGTATATAAACATTCATATTTAGTAGCTATTTATATTATGACAATGAAACTTAGGATTCAGTTTTGACCAATTTTCTCGGTATGCAAGCTCATATGCTCATATTCTGAAATGTTTTAGACCAGTGGTTCTCAAATCTGAATGTTTATCAGAATAACCTGGAATATTGTTAAAATAGATTGCTGGGCCCTATACCAGAGTTTCTAATTCAGTAGGCCTGGGGAGGGAAGTTCTGAAAATCTGTATCCCTACCAAATTCCCACAGGCTGCTAATACTGCTGGCTTGAGACCCACACTTTGAAGATCACTCTTGTAGGCCAAGGGTGCCATTAAGTGCACCTTGGAATAAATTCCTTCCTGGGGCTCTCTGGGGTCCTTCCCAGTGTGATGGAAAGATGAGCTGCACAATTCTTAACCTCTTCAATCCCAAACCTCTTTGAAACTCCTCCTGCGTGGGGAGGAAATGGGGAGACTGTAAGGAATAGTCATAGTTCCCCTCCAGCAAAACCTAATTAGGTGATTCAGAGGTTTTGGAACTACTGGCAAGGTAAAGTATCCTGAGAAGCTCCCTAAACATTTAGAGCACGATGGAGACACTTGCAGGGATCAGTTGACAGTCCTGGGGTTAATAGGCTTTGTCCATTAAACATACCACTTCCGTCTGTCCATAGCCCTCGTACAGTTCCAGCCCAGTCTGCCCCTTCCACTGTTCCCGCACCTCTGGGTTGAGTGGCTCTCCTCCTGTCAAGCAGTGCCGCAGCTTCTTGAATTTATATCTTGAGAGACAGAGTTGCATGGGTCTTTAGGGAAGAAATCTGAGTGGCTTTCATTACAAGATAATTGGGATGTTGTAGCAACAAGCAAATGAGTTAGGAGAGCAAAGTCTCAGGAGGGTTACTTAAGAAATATTTGTTGAGCACGTCCAATCTTGTCAGATGTTGTTCCAGGCATGCTAGTGATTAAACTAGAGTTGCCTGACAGACCTTACATTTTAGCAGGTTATTAAAAAGGAGAAAAGGTAGGAGAAAATACTAATAGTGATATTAAGCATGTATAAGTGATATATTATTAATAGCTAACATTAGTTGAACATTTACTATGTTGTAAAGGCTTTAAGAGCATTCTCATAATCCTCATAAACCCTACTTTACAGGTGAGGAAACTGAAACTGAGAGAAGTTAAAGAACTTTCCCAAGGCCTCACAGTGAAGGGCTGAGCTGGATACTCTGTGCTTTGCATTTAACACTTGTGAGGTGCCTCACCAAGCAGTCTGCTTACACTGAATTCTCACCATAACCCCAAGAGGTGCTCTTAATCCTCTTATGGATAGAGTTAAGGGAAGTTTATCAAGTTCATTTTGAATGTCCAAAGTCACACCGTTAGTAAGTAGCAGAATCTTGCCTTTTTGACTTTGGAGCTTGAGTTTTTAACCACAGGCCTCAGGTGAGAAAGTTTGGAACAGCCTTACTCTGGTACAGTGAGGTCCTAACTGAATCAAAGGGTGTGGTAGGGCATAAATACTGCCTATTCAAAATAACCTTTGAGTAGCCCTTGAATTACTCTTGAAATGTGACCAGGGTGCTCACATTTGAGGGCTACAAAGGAATTAACACTGACTAGGGTGACAGAAGATTCATATTTGCTTTATTCTGTCTCTCACAGTGCTCTCCCTGTTGGGTGTCCACATTTTGGGGGAACAGAGGGTGGGTGAGCCTGCACTCACTATTTAAACTGCTTCTTCTTTCTCTCTTCATGTATTCAGTATATATTACTTAAACATACATTGCAACTCCACTGGATATTCAGGTGACTTGGCCAAATTGAATAGAATCTTCAACTCATAAGACTTCATTATTTCTCTTCAATGCAGTATAAATGCATTATGCTTGTTTTTTTGTGGGGCGGGAGGTGGTGGGAATTCTGGGACTGTAGGACTTAGGTTTTCCCTGGAGAATGTTCAGAAGCTATCCCTGTTATTCTTTTTATTTTTTTATTTTTTTTGTATTTTTTTAATTGATTATGCTGTTACAGTTGTTCTATTCCCCCCTTCATTCCCCTATACCCTACCCCCCCATCCCCACCATTACCCCCCTTTAGTTTATGACCATGTGTCTCCAGTCCTTTAGATTCTATATTTCCCATGCTATTCTTGCCCCCCCATCTATTTTCTTTCTACTGTCTATGCTACTTATTTTCTGTACCTTCTCCCCCATCTCCTCCTCCCACTCCCCTGTTGCTAACCCCACTTGAGATCTTCATTTCTATGTTTCCACTCCTGATCTAGCTGTCCTTTTAGTTTGCTTTCGTTTTAGGTGTGGTTGTTAATAACTGGGAGTTTGTTGTCCTTTCACTGTTCATGTCTCTTTAACTTCTTTTTCTTAGATAAGTCCCTTTAACATTTCATATAATAAGGGCTTGGTGATGATGAACTCCTTGAATTTGATCTTATCTGAGAAGCACCTTATCTGTCCTTCCATTCAAAATGAAAGTTTTGCTGGATAGAGCAATCTTGGTTGTAGGTCTTTGGATTTCATGACTTGGAATACCTCTTTCCAGCCCCTTCTTGCCTGTAAGGTCTCTTTTGAGAAATCTGCTGACAGTCTGATGGGGACTCCTTTGTAGGTGACTGTCCCCTTAGCTCTTGCTGCTTCTAGGATTCTCTCCTTCATTTTAATTTTGGCTAATGTAATTATGATGTGCCTTGGTGTGTTCCTTCTTGGGTCCAACTTCTTTGGTACTCTCTGAGCTTCCTGGATTACCTGGAAGTCTATTTCCTTTGCCAGATTGGGGAAATTTTCTTTTATTATTTGTGCAAATAAGTTTTCCACTGGTGGCTGTGCCTTTCCCCTTTCTGGTACCCTTATAATTCGGATATTGGAGCATTTAAAGATGTCCTGGAGGTTCCTAAGACTCTCCTCATTTCTTTGAATTCTTGCTTCTTGACTCTTTTCTGTTTGGCCATTATTTGCTTTCTTCTGGTCCACTCCATTGATTTGAGTCCCAGTTTCCTTTTCATCGCTATTGGTTTCCTGTGCAATTCCGTTCATTTCAATTAGTTTTGCCTTCATATGTTTCTCTAATTTGTGGCTATAATCAACCAGTTCTGTGAGGATCCTGATGACCAGTGTTTTAAAACTGTGCATCTGAGAGTTTTGCTATTTCTTCATCGCTTAGGTCTATGGGCTCAGGGATTTTGAAAATTTGCGACATTTTTGGTCTGTTCTGGCCCTTTAAGTGTGAGAAGCATTGCCTTGGACTCCCAGGTCGCTGGGTTGTGACGCTGTATGTGGGGGCGTGGTCAGAGCGGGAAATGGTGGCGCCCTCTACTGCCACTTGCCGTGGGGACGCCTGCCCCAGTCCAACCGCCCACTCCCTCGCCTGTCCGCTTGCGCACAAATAGGCGACCCCAGTCAACACGCAGCACCGCTTCCCCGCTGTCTCCTCCGCGGTCGCTCGCCTGGTCACTCGCTCAGTTGCTCACTAGGTCCAACCCTGCGCCTGGATTCCGTGTCTGGATTCGCGCCTGAGCCTGTCTAACGGAGTCCTCCTGTGCAATCCCGCTCCACCAGCCACTGGTTTCACCCCTTACCGGTCAGGCTGCAGAATTTGTTGTTAACGGACTTCCGAAAAGTTCAATTTTCCGTGTTCTGGCTGTGTTTTGTGTTGCTAATATTTAGTTGTCCCTAAACTTGGTTGTGTGAGAAGGCACGGCACATCCACCTATACCTCCATCTTGGCGGAAGTCTATCCCTGTTATTCTTAAACTGGGGGGCAATTTTCCCTCCTTTCCCATCCCTGGAGACTTTAGGAAATATCTGGAGACATTTTTGATCATCACATCTGGTGGAGAGGGAGGTGTTACTGGCATCTAATAGATATATTGCTGCTCAACATCATCCAATACACAGGACAGCCCCCCCAGGGCACAGAATTATTTGCTCCCAGTATAGCTTTTGTTTATAGTTCAAATGAAGATTTCTGCCCATGTACCTCTTTAGGTCTTTTTGCACAAGCATCCGGTACACAGTGGGAGCACTGCACAGGATCGTGATGGGATAAGTGGTAAGCGTCTGTATAATGGAAAGGCACAGGTGTCAAAAGTGGCTCATTAAAGGCCATGACTAGAGCTGATGTCTACAACCCCAGATTCTCTTTCATTTTAACATGTACCCATCTCATAGGGATAAGAAGGCAGATACTTATTAGTTATCACTGGTGACTGTATGTCTATTGGGAATTTTCAATATTAGAAGGAATATGTATATATATTACAGTATTAGACATATACAGTCAAATTTAACAAAAAGTGAATTGTTGAATTTGAGAGCCACCCTTAAGTTTCAACTGATTTATTCTACTTTGGAGCTGCAAATTACCTATCATGGTGGAATTTTGAAGTACTGACTACTGGATAGTACTGACTCTAGATCTATAAGCTAATCTACCAAAACCTTTCAAACACTGTTTCTATAAAAGACTTTAGTCCTTTTGAGTGGATTGATGAAATGCATAAGTAAGGCATTTTGGGGCCTTTTATTAAGATTGGCCTTTAACTCTTTAAAATCAAAGGCATCTTAAATCTGGAGAAATAATGTTTTAGAGCTCTTTTTTTCTAGACAGGTTCTACTGTATTACATAATGAATCAACAGTGTGTATTAAATTTAAGCATATGAGAGATCATTCTAAAACTGTATGTCTAGGTTGTCTGGATTATCATAGGTCAAGTGTAATTCTTGATCTGTAAACAAGCATTTCTACTGTGTGTACTTGCTCCCTACATCCCAACTATTCTTAATTAGTGTAGTGTCTATAAGAATAGTGTGAAACCATAAACATTTTTAGCACTTAAAATACACATTATTTTGTAAAATAGTATTCTTATTTTAGTATCTTATATGTTATATTAAATAAGATTAATAATATAAGAATATATCATTACATTAATATATTAATTGATATTAACAATATATTAATATTTCTCACCTAATGTAATAGCAAATGCAATATTAAGAGGTACCTTAAAATAAAAAATTAAGTATAAAATATTACATTTTATAAAAGTATATTTGTTTTACAAATGTATGTTTTGAAAATGCGGTGTTAACTCATCTACTTTAGGGAACTATGCAAACCTGATGTAGAGATTCCAGTTCTTATGTTACCTGACATTTCTGTTAAGATGTCAAGCCATCTTGTCAGGCAATTTAACAAAATAATAGGGTGAGGATAGCTTTTATGGACAGACAAGTGTAGTGTTTATTTAATGATATGTATTTTGTTAAACTTAATTGATGTTGCATGGTTGAAAATAACTGGACTGAATGCCATTTTTCTAAAGGCTAAATTGGAGCCACTTGGTATCTAGCCATCTTTGGCTGAGAAGGAAGAGCATGCTTGGTTTCAAGAACAATGCTGAGTTCTGAGAATTAACAAAGTTTCTCATGGGAAGAATGAGACGGTCTGGCAGAAAGGTGACTCCACCTTCAGTTTCCTCCACACAGGGTTTCAGATTTATCAGTTATTGTCTTGTTTCACTAATCAGATTTGTTTAGACTGGAGACTTCTAATTTGTTATTTAGAACAAGACTCTTCAGCAGGTACAGATATAGCAACATTAACAAATCCTTAACAATTTGAAGCACATGTGCATTCAAAAGCCCTGAAGACTCTAGGTCTTAAAAAGGAAAGATTTCCATAAGCCCAAGAAGTCCTGTGTTCTAAGGATTCATCTCTCTGTGGTTTGTGGGGAGACAAGGGAGAGAAGTAGCCAGAAGTTATGACTTACATCTAGGAAGGTATTAGTGTCAAACTGGGCCATCTGATGCACAAAGACACAGGCTCCCCGAAGCCAGGAAGAAAACACACTGCCAATGGCAGCCTTGACCCAGCCAGTGTCCGACATGTTCCATATGATATCTGATGACTTCAGATCTAGCCAATACCTAAACGATATGGAGGAAGCAACAGATAGACAAAAACAAAACAACCAGGAAAGCAATCAAACTGGTGCCTTTGAAGATTGGCTGGAACTTCAAAGGACAGAACAGGGTCAAAGGAAGTCCCAAGGCAACATGAGTGATTCTACTTCCCACTTTTGTTAGAAAACTTTTTCAGAATCCTAGGTAGTCTGAGAATGGAGTGGGAAGCTGGGTTTAGCATAATTTTCTGAGTTTGTCCATTGATGCAACAAATATTTATTGAGCAAATATTATGCTAGGCACTGTTCTACCTAGGATAGTGAGCAACATAGACCAGAAGATCCATGCTCTTATTTTAGGGTGCTAGATAGTGAATAAGCACACAATAAAGTGAATTAATATATAAATTGATGTTGCAATTTTAAATAGTGATAAGTGCTATGAGGAAAATAAAACAAGGTAATGTGATAGTTTGGGCATATCCAGGAAGACCTTTCAGGGTATACGAATCTACCTGGTAGTGAAGAGAAGGAGCCAGACACTCTCATGGGGATTTATTCAAGGCTGAATCCCAAGTTCTTGCTTGATCAGTAGTGAGCTTGTGCCATGTGCTGAGCTAAGGCTGGGAGGGGGCGTCAAGAGTTCTGTTTTCTAGATGTTGCATGGGAGATGTCTGGTAGTGATGCAAGTAGAGGTGTTAACTAGGTGGCTAGATACACATGTTAACAGCTCAGGAAAGAATTTAGCCAAAACAGGAGTTTTGTTCCCTACCTTCCACAGAGGGTATACCCAATTCCAAGGCTGCTCTGAGAGTGCTGGGCCATCTTAGGAGAACCTGTGGTCCCACTGGTGAAATAAATAGCCATTGGCTCTTGACTTTCCGTCTCCACACAGGTGTGCTCTGCAGAGGCAGACCTGTAAAATATGGACCGCCAAATGGTGGCTGAAGATGGCAGATCAGTTCAACTGGTGTTTCTTTTGTTCTGCTACTTATGCTCTTTTGACACCAAAGATAGCTAATAGAACAGAACCTAATCCAAAGACTCCCTGATAGGAATTTTCTCATGAAATCCTAGAGCGACTTTTAACAGCTCATTTTATTTAGCCTAGTGCTAAGTTTTGACAGCTTGCCTCTCCTCTCTCTCTTTCTTAAAAGATTTTTATTTATTTATTTTTAAAGAGAGGGAAAAGGCAGGAGAAAGAGAGGGTGAAAAACATCAATGTGAGAGAGAAGCAACATTGCCTCTCATATACATCCTGACTGGAGGCAGCACCCACAACCCAGGCTTATGCCCTGACCAGGAATCAAACTGATGACCTTTCACCTTGTGGGATGGTGCCTAACCAAAAGAGCCACATTAGTCAGGGTTAACCTCTCTCTTTTTAAGCTGTATCTCCTCATAGGCCAAAGGGATAGCTAAGATCACTTTCAATTTAAAAAAGAGATATATTTTACTTATTTAAACATTTTTTTCTAAGTGACTTTTTAATCTATGAATTTTAAAAATCAGTTTTGAATCTTTGTAAATTATTATTACATTTCAGGAGCTTTTATGATTTAAAGGAAGACATTTTGGCATTTGAATTAATCTTTTAAATACTTTTTATTTAATATCTTCAATATTGCTGGCAGACACAGTTAGTTGCTTACCAAATAGCATCCCTTCCTTCTCCCTTGTATCACTAAACTTCTGATTTTGTTCAGGTATCTTGTAACCATGTGCTTCAGATGGGGAAACTTCCCTATACAGCTCTGGGAGGTTGGGATTGGGAGGTCAAAAATTAATCTTGATTAATCTAAGTCAATCTGGTTTATGCCTGCAGTTATGGTCAGTGAGAATGGGAAATGTTTCCTTGCTCTAGAGAGAGTCAGGAGGAAAGGATGCTGCCTTCCTCTATCCCATCCATTTTGTTCTCTGGCTTTTGGATATTGCTATGAAAGAGCATGGTGTCTGGAACTATACAGCCATACTAGGATCATGAGAGGAATTAGCAGACACACCTAAGGTGGCATGATGGAAAGATGAATGAATCTGGATTCTTGTTAACTTCATCAACTCACTAAATTAACCAACTCTTATTCCACCTCTGTACTTCTTATTTGTGGCATAATAGAATTTTCGTATTGTTTAAGCCACTTTTGCTTATGTCTCCTATTGCTGAATCCAAGAGCACTTTAATTCTTATCACTGTGTAACACTGTCTGCATAGAGACCTCCAACAATTCCTTCCATCCTTGTATAAGCATGTCCTCTGTCCTTAAAACTTGGCTGGCATTATGAGTTAGTTGGACCAGTAGAGTGTGGCAGAAGTTCTGTGACTCTTCAGCCCAGGCTTTGAGAGGTCTTTTTTCCCCACTTTCACTGGGAGGAACACATAGCTGTTATATAAAAATGTCCAGACTGTTCTGCTAGAGATAGAGGCCATGCGCAGGAGAAGTGAGTGCTGCAGCTGACACCAAAGCCTCAGACTTGTGAGTGAACACACTTGGATCCTCCATTCCCAGTCAAGCAGATGTGGAACAGAGACAAGTTGCCTCTGCCAAGGCCTGCACAAACTTCTAACCCACAGAGTCATGAGCAAATAAAATGATTGTTGTTTTAAACCACTAAGTTTTGGGATGTTTTGTTACTCAGTGGATAATTGATAAAATGCTCCAAAATTTTTGAGACTCTTACATAATAGTTTTAACTTCTGGGTTGTAGGAAATAGGGTAGAGGACAGCATTTTAGTTCATCTTGATGACAAATAAATAAAATTATCATTGAAACTGTAAAACAGTGAGCATTAATCATATGCTATATTATCAAAATTAGTTTTATGAAATATTAATGGAGTATTTCTTGCTAATTTGCCTCTTCCATTGCAGTGATTGAATATATGAATAGAGTGAAGATGGTATGTGTTAGGTGGTAGAAAAGAGAATTTCTTCACAGTGTCTGATACCTGTGAAAACAAAAAAATTCCTCCTATCTTGAATGCTTCTCAAACCTGTATAGAAACCTTTAGTTATAAGAAAGACTTTTTCATTTTTTCTTTTACTAAAAGAACAGATATTACAATCTGCGAGTGACAAGGAGATTGTCAAGCAGTGACTCTATTATCTGAGTTGTCTCTTTTTCATGTGATATTTGAGTTATGTCTTTCTGGATTTTTCAGAACTGATTAAATGTTTATGATTTCCAGAATTGTCTTTATCTACTTGAGTCTGAGACTCATATCTACCACTTGCTAGATATTTGGGTATTCGCAGACCCCTCAATCTCAATATGTCCAACTTGTACTCTTTCTCCAGCTAATGGTAGCCACTCACTCAGTCACCCAAGTTAAAAAGCAGATCAGCTCAACTTCTTCCTTTATCCTCAATGTCCAATCAATCTCTGAGTCTTGTCACTTCTTTAGTGTGCCTCCTTCCCTCCATCGCATTCAACAGAGCCCAGATTTAGACCCTTATTGTTTCTGCCATACATTAGACTCCAAGATGGTCTCCCTTATTCCAATTTGGTTTTTCTAAATTTAATTTTCTATACAGCTATCAGAGAAATCTATTTAAAATTCAGAACTGACCTTGACACTCCCCTTCTTAAGATTCATCATGGCTTTCTTCTATTGTCATTTAAGTTAAAGATTTAGCATGCCTGTGGGGTCTTTATATGAGAGGCTATACTCTGGCTTCCACTGTGACTCCATAACTGTCCATTCCCTGCACACATTAGGATGTTTTTGCTTCCATATCTCTGCTCATGCTGTTCCAGTCCACTCAAGACCAGAATTCAGGGTTCTAGATCCACAGGGAAGGGTCTTTTTTTACTAGGATAGGAAGGGAGAAACATTAGTCTGGCTCATAATTTTGTCATTCTCTACATCCTATTATAAATATTCTGGAAAGTGTTCATGGACTTCTATCTTTGAGAAGCAGAAGAAGGGTGAGAGGTCTTAAAATGAACTCCTTGAGTAGAAGATTAACTCTAACCTGATTAGACTTGATTCTTGCTGTTTGTGGATTTCTGAAACACTGGCCAACTGTTGAAAATGACAGCTCTCCTTTCCTTAGTTTTTAGAGAAACAATCCATGGTACTTTTGGAGTTATGGTACTCCAAAGTTCTTTTGAAGTGAGGATTCTGTTTATCTTGAAAATATTCTCCCCAAATGTGTAAATTTTAATTTGAAATTCACATGAATTCAAAGACCCTTTTCTTTTGTCAATTTTGTGGAACCTTTAAGGTTTCTTGGGTATCCAGCAGAATGCTGGAGGAGCAGTCTCTGACAAGGGATGCTTGCTGCCCGGGGGATATGCACAACAACTGGGACAGGGAAGAAAACAGAACTGCAAGGTATATATGTATTCTTTTGTTAATCCTTTAAAATGTTTATTTTTTACATCAATGCAGTGTACAAAGCACATGTATATAATTTATAAATCAGTAAATATACATGTGTCAGGGGAGCATGTTAAAAATATTTTACTAATCGAGATGCATATTCAAATAATCTGGATATCACTACCTTAGGGAACCACTGCACTGCTAAAGGACTTTATTAACTTTAAAATAATAAAGATAGTAATTATAGTTACTCTTAACACTCTGTGCCAGGCATCATGCTAAGCCCTTCCCATGCATTATCACATGTGGTTCTTCTTTACCCCATGAGGGAGATGCTGTCCTTATCACCATTTTATGGAGAAGATACAGAGTCTCAGAGATGCTACTTGACCTATGCAAAGTTACATAGTTTATAAAAGACACAAACAGTATTTACTGGCATGGCCCTTGGGAAAGAATTTTGATATTGGCCAGTAGGATTTGGTTTATATTAACTAGTAGGATAAAATCTCATTCCCACAAAGAAAATTGCTCTATTATTCAACAGGGATTTCATGTCTTTTTTCTATAAACTTCTCCAGGAGATTTTTTTTTAAAACATAAGCCACTTAACAGCTATTTGAAGGGTCATACCAGTCAGTAACATTTTACTTTCTTTTTTACAATTTAGGAAGCACTTTCTCACATATTAGCTGATTTTATATTGCATTACTCCTTGATATGTGCAGAATAATCATCCCCATTTTACATACAAAGAAAACTGAGGTCAAGTGATCTGTTTTGTTGATTCTTTGGTAAATATTTTTAAAGCACCAGCTTCATTGTAGGGACTGGGGAGAGATTGAGCCACTAAACAAGCAAGGCCTCTGCTTTTTTGGAGTTTACAATCTAGGACAGGGACTAGCAAACTTTTTCTGTAATGAACCAGATAGTCAATATCATAGACTTTGTGGGACTTGTGATCTCTGTTGCATCCACTCAACTCAGCTCTTGTAAGATGAAAGCAGCCATAGACAATATGTAAACAAATGGATGTGGCTGTGTTCCAATAAAACTTTACTCATAAAGCAGGTGCCTTGCCAGAATTGGTCCATGGGCCCTAATTTGCCAGCCCCTCTGGTACAGGAGAAAACCAATAAGTAAGGAACAAGTGATTGGACATGATGTTCAGATAGTATTGGGGGCTATGAATAAAACAACAGCACTTAAAGTCCAGAGTGGCTGGAATTCTGCTCTAGATGTGGTGGCCATGGACAGCCTCATTGAGGGAAAACATTCAACCTGAAATCTGATGGGAAAGATTAGGGAAGAGCATTCCAGGCAGAGAAACAGCAGGTGCAAAGGCCCTGAAGTAGGGCATATTTGAGGAATAAATGGGTGACCAGAGGGAGTCAAGACAAGGAGAGTGATTCACAAGTTAGACAGAAACTACCATGCAGGGTGCTCACCACAGGCCGAGGTGGGACATAGGGCAGTGGAAGCAGAGCTGCAGTCCTTCCTTCTGTTCTTAAAACCTTTCATTAGGTGATACTTTTCTGGGAAGGATTCCAGACCAGCCCAGTATTGCTGAGTCCATGAAGGCAAGAGTACTCTGAGACGTAGTTGTGGTGTTATTTCTGCTTCTGACGTGGGGCAGGAGAAATACTCACCGAAATAATTCCTGAAAGCTGAGCCACCCCTTACGGCTGTGTGGAGACACCAGGAGTTTGGTCTTCAAATCAGGACACTCTGACATGATGGACTCTACTGCTGGGGCCACCTCCTCACTGGCCACGAGACACTTGGCCTTGGATGCTTGCAGCCTATAGAGGATATCTTTTGAAGTCAGCTGTGTTGTTCCTGGCATGAAGATAAGCCCTAGAGAGAAGAGAGGACCCTGAGCTAACAAAACTGTTGTTCCCTAGGTAAGACTAATGACTTAGGCTTTGTGCCTGGCCAAGGAAGAGCTGTATGGTCCAGTCTTCTGCCAACCCTGCCTTGGTTCCCAGGGATAGCCCGTGGGACCCTGATCACTGGGAGATCCTTAGAGCTGTCTTCAGAGTCTGACAGTCCTTGTGCCTAAAGCTGTCCTTATAACTTACTAGCTTTTTGACCTTGAGCATGTTACTTGATCTCTCTGTGTCTTCCTTTCCTTATCTGTACAATGGGGAAAATAATAGTGTCTATCATATAGGAGGCATTATAATAGTGAGCTATTATTATGTAACATGTTTGTGAAACATTTTAATCATTATTTAACACTTAAATAGCTCTTTATAGCTTATAGCATATTTTTATGAACACTTTTGACCCAGTGGTCTCCAAAGTGAGTTTTGCAAATTAATTCACAGGGGGTGAGAAAAAATTTTTAAATGCTTAAATATTCTTTTTTATAGGAGACCATTCTGTGTGGCGTGGGCCCAGCTCCCACTTGGAGATGCACAGGACCCATGCCCATGGATAGGTTCTCCCATAGGAAATCAGGCCTGCATTGTACTTAGGCTACTTTGAGACTTGCTTTTGCTAAAACTCCCTCACCCTGACTTGGGGCAACAAGTGCCTACTGAAACTTCCTAAAATCCATGCTAAACCTTCCAAGGATGAGTGTAACCAGTTCAACCACTTTTCCCTTTGCATTTTCAAATATCCTTCTTCTATGATGTGATTAGCAGCATTGGCTTGTTTGTTTTCTGTAAAAGGTAACCACCTAAAGTGAACCTGTGCATAGTAAATGAGGACCATTGTGTAATGCACCCAGAAAAAGGAATAAAGGCCAGTCATGGCGGAGGCCACAGCTTTTTCTCCCCTTGAGAGAAAAAACTATGCTCTCACCCTTTTCCTCCACAGGACTCGGTAGTCCATGTGAATTTCTCATAACCCATCCACAATGTGGCAGACCCCACAAGCCAGGGTGCGCATCACTTTTTATTTCATTTTTGTACATAATTTATAATATGCTTGTTATATTAGCACAGAACAATATAAATAACTATTTAGATGGGAGGATGTGTATCCCAGGTATTTTTATTGAGGGATCATAAAGCCAAAAAAGCATGAAGAACACTGTTCTAAGCAGTCCTTTTGGTCCATGCAGTTACTGCCATTTGATGGACTATGAGGTCAGCTCACAGCTGGTGAGTAGCAGAACCTGCTCTCAAACCCAGGTCTTCCTAGTGGTCTGGTGCCCTCATAGTGTGCCTACACTGCTTACTTAGGTGATTCTGAGTTAATCCCACCTCCTCACTCCATCCTAAACACTGGCCTGAAACAGGCTTGATTTTACAGTGGCAGTTCTTTGTGAGAAGAGAGATATGAGAGAGTTATATGGAAGATGGCTTGTTTTTTCTAAAGTAAATCAATGGGAAGAAAGCAGGATGTGTGTAGAGACCTGCTGCCATTTATTGAGCATATATTATGTGCCTGGTATCTCACTTAAAATTAATCCCAGTGTATAGATAACAACTTGTCCACAATTCTCAAAGTCAGTAAGTGGCAGAACCAGTATTCAAAGATACATATCTGAGACCCCCAAGGCCTGTACTGTATATCAGATCCTTATTTCTTGGTATGTTCCCTAAAGGCAACTAAATAGGAAGATGCAGAGTTGAATTCCTAGGAAGGAGACTTTATTTATAAAATATATTTTAAAAGGTCTCAGATATTATCCTTTCTTGAGAAAACAAATAAATATGTGATGATGAGGATGTTAACTAAGAAAACACAGAGGATCTCAAATTGTTCACGCAATATAAAAATATAAGATTATTTATTTTGCAAACCACTTGTTCTTATCAGCTCAGAAATTATTAGGACTGTTGGTAGATTTGTGTCATGAATGGGTTCAATGGATAGGCAGCTGGCTTGGAGGTAAAGGAGGAGATATCTTCTGTTGGATTATAGACTGCATGGACTTCATAGCAAAAGCAAAATATTTTGCCATATGGTACAAGCATCTCCATATTCACTCAGAAGCCTTAATAATTTTGAATTAGAAAATATTCCTCAGCTGCTTGCTTAACATCTAATTAATTGAATGGTTTTGACTATTCAGCTTGTGTGTTTATTTTTAATCTTCACATTTCACAAATTGCATAAATCATGTTAAGTAGTATTAAATACATTTTTATGACAAATAAACTACCTTTAACTCCTTCCAACCCCAAATTGGTTTTATATTAGCAAATTCCTTTTTATAGTGAATGTGAAATAAATTTTATGTATTGCTGTTTTGATTTAACATGGGCAGTAAGAGCATTTTTAACACCATTGCAATATTCTTATAATTATCTTTTAATGATACCTATCAAATTGAAGCATCATAATTTCAATTAGCAATAAACACACCTCCACTAAACTTCATTCTTAGGAAAGTTGTAATTTATTTGATCATCTTTATATAGTTTCCATTTTTTCCTATTTTTGATACTACTGCAATAGGTATCTTTGTGTTTTCTATAGAAGTATATTCTTACTTATTTTTTTATTTTATGAACATTTTGTTGTATTCTAGAGCAGGGTTTGGCAAACTTTTCCTGTTAAGGGGCCAGATAGTAAATATTTTAGGCTTTGTGGGTCATACCATCTTTGTCTCGATTAACAATCCTACTGTTATAGAACAAAAAGAGTCATAAGCATGGTTGTATTCCAATAAAACTTTAAAACTGTATTTACAAAAATAGATGGCCAATCTGTAGGTCATGGCTTTTGCTGACCTCTGTGCCAGAGAAGAAAAGAATCCTTTGGAAATTGAGGGTGCATTATAAATTACTACTTTGGGAGAAAAATGTGTCAGTGAGTATATTCATCTTTTTGTCTAGAAAGAGGTGGAAGTTTTCCAACTGGGTCCACAGTCATATTTTTATAAGTTCTTTCATTCTAAAATGCTTTTTCTTCTTTTTATATTTTCATATAAGGGAGAATCCAAATACATGCAGAGAAGTAACTGCTGTATCACTTGGATAAACACATCGCAATCTAGCTTTGCAAAGTGATGTTGGTACCCGTACTTGATTTTACAGAACTTAGTGCTTAAATCCCAGTTGCATAGCTTTTGAGCTGTATGACTTTTGGCAAGTTTCTTAACCTCTCTGAATCTCAATTTCCTCTTTTGAAAAATGAGCATCACAATACTATCTACATTTTAAGGTAGTTTTAAAATTATTATTACATCATGATTGCTCTTAATTTCAACTCTGATCTCTCTGTCCTTTGTAAGCATAGCTTCTAGTCAGAACTAACAACTAAGAAAACCTCAACTTTTGGCTTCTCTCTGTTTCTGCCTGATTTACAAAACTTAAATATGGACACTGACCTGTTCGCATACAAGCCACGTTGACCAGCCACCACTCAGGGATTCGGGGCAGAATGATGGCCACTCTGTCTCCTCTCTTTAGGCCACAGGGCTCAATGAGCACATTGGCAGCCTTTCGGGACAAGGTGCCCAGTTCTCCAAAGGTCCATTTCACCTCGCTCCCTTTGTCATTTACCCACCAAAGGGCTGGGTTGGCTGGTCTCTCTCCTGTCTGGCCACAGGCACATGGAAAGAGAGGAGAAGGCTTATGTGACTGGTCACCCAGTAGATGGGACATCTGCCATTGCTTCCTTTCAGTACCTGTGCCTATGGATTCAAGTAACAGCACCCCAGATTGTCTTTAAAGGAACTACTCCTCTCCTACTGAGTGCAGTCTTGATGAAACATCACACCCGAGTGCTCTCCCTTCTCTGACAAGTGGGTAGGCATGTGATCCAAGTCAGGCCAATCAGATATTTCCTGGACCTATCAGCTCTTGGTGCTTATGCATCCTCAGGGAGATGGCCTAGCTTCTGTTTTTGCTGGGGCTGACAGTGCCAGCTTCCAGCCCAATTTTTAAGCTCTCCCATATCTTTCCAATAAAATTCTTCCTTGTTTAAGTTAAATTTTACACCATCCAAATAACCCTAATGGATGTCCAAGGTTGATTAGGAACATGATTAGGTTGATTAGGAACTTTTGAGTATTTATACCCAAAGGGCTGAGAGTGTGAGTTTTATAGATAGTAGAGAGCAGGATGGAGGGCCATGGGGGTGGGAATAGGCATCAGCATGATTGCTTGATTTCTGGAGGAAATTTATCACCCATGATTTTATAAAGCAAGAGATCTGTGGTGCAAAGCCCCCACTCTATACATTGCCTGGGGGGGTAGAAATTACTCCCCATTCCTTCTCCTATCTGGGATGCTTATTTCACCTTCCCTGGTTGGAAAAGACTTCAAAGCCCAACTTCCACATCACCCTCTGTGAAGCCTTTCTTAGCCTCCTCTTTCCCCACTGACTTCTCTGTGTTCTGCAGCATTGTGCTCATATTCTCAGGGACTCCACTTTAGTTTCCTGTATCACAGGTGAATCCTTTCCCTACAGACATGAGCTCCATAAGGTCAGGGGTTGGTTCAGGTACCTTTGTAAATAGCTTAATTTACAGCATGCAATCTGCAACACCTGTGTGGTGATGGGTATTTGATGAAATAATATAGGTCAGTATTTCTCAATCTTTAGTCATTTGAGCATCACTAATGTTTGTCAAATCTATTTACATTTGTGCTATTGTTCTTTGTATTTTTATTTACATCAACTCACTTTTACTTGTGTATATTTACTTAAAAAGAAAATGTGTTTAATCACCACCATATTGGAAATCAGTACCACTTGCTAAAAAGAGTTTACTGAAAAATAAGTATATTGAAAACACAGTATGCCATTAAATTTTATCTATAGATTATTATACTTTACCTATTCTCTTTGTTCAAAAGAGTTTAGCAAGTGTTAGAGTGTTGTTAAAATTTAGTGGATTGAAAGAAAAAATTTTTCTTCTAAAAGGAAGAACTGACTTGGCATTGTTTCATGCCTTGTATATGTAGTACTTAACACAATTTTCTGAATCACAGGTTCTTGCAGTGTATTTGGTAGGTACCATTAGGTAAAGTGTTCAGCTAAGTGTTTTCCATGGTGTGGGGGTCAGGGAGCACAGACCTTGACCTGAGGCTACACTGCAGATACCCTGTAAGGATTGTTGCTTTGTTCTTCTCAACCTCTAATTCTCTTCTGATTACTCCAGTGAAAACTATTCATAAAGCCAAAGCTCAGATTACTATTTTTTGGGGGGTAAGCCTGTGACAAGCTCAAACAAATGAGTGGAGAGCAAAGAACTTGGAGGAAAATGAAGGAAAAGAGGCATGACTGAGTAACCAAGTTGAAGGGGGTCGAGGAGGCTTTGGAGAAAGACACCCATGCATTGGTAAGCCTCATATATCTTCCCTGGGGGAGAATAGGGCAGTCGGAAAAGAAAAGAAATCAAGAATTGAATTAAGAATGACAAGTGGACCCCAGAATAAGGAAAGGGAACGTACACCAAGCACTTGGAAGCCAATCATCTTATTATACCTTTTCCTTTTGGGACCACTGGTCCAGCACATCTCCTGCAAAGTTAAAGTTCTTAGGCAATGGTCTCTCACAGCGATTGATGGCTTCAAAGTCAGCAAGAGTCAGCGGCACCTGAAGCTGGTAATATCTGTGAAAGTACCGTCCAGCTGGCTTGACGAGCCAGATGAATCTGAACGCCTGGTAGAGAGAAAACATCTTCATGTTTCCCAAAGCGATTTGTTGTCTGGCACAGATGTGGAAGTACCACACAGCCTGTGGGGAGAGATAGGTGGGGAGTGTTAGTCTCGTCCAATGCCTGTGGTTATACTGGGAAGTGGACTTGAGGCTGTGTGCCCCTGAGAAGTTAAGGAACACCTGAAAAACACTCCATCTTTCTTTAAAGCTGCAGCAGTTAGCCACTGACCAGCCTCCCTGCCTCTGGGCTCTCTCTCTTCATTCTGTCTGTGAGCAGATTAGTGTTAAAAAATCTCTACAACTATAGAATTGTCAAGCCCATCTTCTGACTCTACCTTCTGTCCAAATAAACAATAGACAAAGTATTTGCTGCATGGATTAACATTCAAGGCTCCCTTCTGTATGCCTTGTACTCTGTTTGAAGTGTTTTTGCTTACTCCTCTACATGAATTTCCTCTTCTAGTAAAAGCAGCTCATTCAACTTTCATAAATGTCCATTTCCGCCACTGAGATTTAGTCTGCCATTCTCCTTGCTTTTGGCTACCCTACCTGCCTCCATTATAACTAGTTAGAAACCTTGATTTAGTCCTGGCTAAGCTTCTTTCATGTTGTAAGACTTTGGAAAAATTATTTATCCCTCCTATACCTCAATTTTCTCATCTGTAAAATGGGGAAAGTATACCTCCCTCTTAGGATTATTATGAGGATTTGTTAAGATAATGCATGTAAAATGCATACTGTATAAAAAGCGCCTTTAAGGTGTTAACTAATGCGCCCTGCCTGGTGTGGCTCAGTGGATTGAGCACAGGCCTATGAACCAAAGGATCGTGGTTCGATTCCCAGTCAGAGCACATGCCTGGGTTGCAGGACGGTTCCCAGCAGGGGACACATTGATATTTCTCTCCCTCTCTCCTTCCCTTCCCCTCTAAAGATAAATAAATAAATAAACTTAAAAAAGTTGTTAACTAACTCTGTTGTTAAGATTGTTTTCATTGGTATTATTTGGCATAGTTTCATGAAATAGTCTCATAGTATGAAGCTGGAGACCTGAACTTTACTCCCAGCTAATTTAAAACTAGCTTTGTGACACTGGCAAAGTCACTTTTCTTGACAGGACTGTCAACTGTAATCTAACTTCTTTTTCTAATTTTAAGATAGTTTCTTCTTTTGAGTTTCCATAACTTGCATAAATACTACTCATGTGACAATTGTCTATTTTAATCATTAATTATTGTTTTTAACATATGTGCCCTGTCCCTCTAAACTACCTAGACTGTGTGGGTAGAGGCTACGTACTGCATCCTTAGCACTGAACATGACTCACAAAACTTCTTCAGGAATAAAAGCCATAGTTTACTAAGTGCTTGTTGCGGACCAGGAACTGCACATTCCTGAGAGCATTCCACATTATTGCAAGCTTGTGAGTCCAGTGGTATTGTTCTCTCCATTTTACAGATGGGGAAACTGAGGCCCATGTTGATTTAAGTAACTTTCTCAAGGTTATCCATCTCATGATGGCAGAGGCAAGGTTTGAACCTATATGGTTTTGTTTACTCAACCTCTTTGCTTTTCAGTCTCCTTGTATTGTCTTCTTCAATAAATGTTTCCTGGTGGTGGTGTACTCCCTCAGCCTTTTGCCCTGGAGTCCTACTAATCTGCCTTGTATGGAATGGAAAAATCTGCAGGTACAAAGGGTGTCTGAGCCTTCAGCATGGTGAGAACAAATAAGGAGAAGAACAAAGGCTGATGATTTTTTTTTCTTTGCCAAGCCATCTTTGCTGCTCTAATGACATCTAGAGAAGGAAGGAGCCCATTTGGTGCAAATGCAAGTTTTTGGCAATACTGCTGGCTTTGACCTCTATTACATCAAGATAAAAAGAAGAGGATAATGCCTTGGCTGGGCCATTTGCTGGAATTAGGGTGGAGGCATCAAGAGTATAGAGGAGCGGGAGGAGAGGAGAGAGTCAGTACAAGGACATGCCCATGATTTAGCACACTCCTGAAAGTGAGATCTCACCTTCCTTCTAAATATACACATTCACTCACATACACATATCACACACATCTTGCATCCACACTTGCCTCTCTTGATGACCTTTGCCAAACTGCTTAACATTTTCAAGTGTTGTTTCATGTGTGCAAAGAGAGTAATGCTAATGTTTTCTTCATTAGCTCATTGTGGTTTTAAGTGGGCACCTCAGCACAATGCTTGGTACATGTCTAGGATTCCTGCTCATTCAAAATCAATCCTCAAAACTTTTTGGGAAGAATGCTTTTTTAAAAAATATATTTTATTGATTATGCCATTTCAGTTGTTCTATTTCCCTCCTTCATTCCCCTCCACTCTGTACACCACCTCCTCCACCATTCCCCCCCTTTAGTTTATGAACACGTGTCTCCAGTTCTTTAGATTCTATATTTCCTATACTATTCTTGCCCTCCCCCTATCTATTTTCTATCTACTGTCTATGCTACTTATTTTCTGTACCTTCTCCCCCCTTCTCTTCCTCCCACTCCCGTGTTGCTAACCCTCCATGAGATCTTCATTTCTATGGTTCACTCCTGATCTAGCTGTCCTCTTAGTTTGCTTTTGTTTTAGGTGTGGTTGTTAATAACTGTGAGTTTGCTGTCCTTTCACTGTTCATCTTTTTTATCTTCGTTTTCTTAGATCTGTCCCCTTAACATTTCATATAATAAGGGCTTGGTGATGATGAACTCCTTGAATTTGATCTTATGTGAGAAGTACTTTATCTGTCCTTCCATTCTAAATGAAAGTTTTGCTGGATAGAGCAATCTTGGTTGTAGGTCTTTGGATTTCATGACTTGGAATACCTCTTTCCAGCCCCTTCTTGCCTGTAAGGTCTCTTTTGAGAAATCTGCTGATAGTCTGATGGGAACTCCTTTGTAGGTGACTGTCCCCTTAGCTCTTGGTGCTTCTAGGATTCTGTCCTTCATTTTAATTTTGGCTAGTGTAATTATGATGTGCCTTGGTGTGTTCCTTCTTGGGTCCAACTTCTTTGGGACTCTCTGAGCTTCCTGGATTTCCTGGAAGTTTATTTCCTTTGCCAGATTGGGGAGTTCTCTTCTATTATTTGTTCAAAAAAGTGTTCCATTTGCTCTTTCTCTTCCCTTTCTTGTATCCCTATAATTTGGATGTTGGAGCATTTAAAGATGTCCTGGAGGTTCCTAAGCCTCTTATCATTTTTTTGAATTCTTGTTTCTTCATTGTTTTCTGTTTGGTCATTTTTTACTTCTGGTCCACTCCCTTGATTTGAGTCCCAGTTTCCTTTCCATCACTATTGGTGTCTGTGCATTTCCATTCATTTCAATTAAGAATGCTTTAGTTACTCAACATACACAAAAACTAGAAAAAGGCATTGGACTGTACACACTAACATCTTGGTGGCTTATCTTATTTTTGCCTTTTTCAGTGTCTTGTCACTGTGCTCCAGGCTTTTGGGGCTGAACTCAGGTCTCATCAGTCTGAAGTATTCTAGCCCTCATCTTCATTGTTTTGACCTTTCTTGGTCTCAGTTAATAATGAATTGGAAGGACTCTCAAAACTTGGAGCAGAGCACCTGGGACATTCTTGCTTCCTAAGGAGAATAGTTCAGGGAATACAGCAGATGGTTTCTAATACAAATCTCCCCTCCATCTTCTCCAAATTAAAAAAAATGAATTTTCTTGAATATTTCTTATTTTCTATACCTCCATGGACAAATTTTTATTTCTTAATAAATCATCAAGTTAACATACCACATATCTAAAACTAAAGCTTAAAAAAATAAGCATGCAGTTCTTTATTTCATTTTGCAAATTCTCTGCTCATAGTTCTGTATATTACATGATTGTGTTATAAAATACAGTCATTATGAAAACACTCTATCTGTACAAACTTGTGTATAAAAGTATATGGATAGTTGCATTTCTATACATCCCAATGTATATTTTTAAAGCATGTACAAAAATTAACTTTGGTATGGGCAAACTACTCTATGTGCTGTCATAAACAGTATTTTTATATTTATTTTTATGTTTATAAAAGTTTATCAGTTTCCAGAACCATACACAACTATACACTTAAAAATTCATAATGTAATAGTAGGGGTTGCCAGGTCTCAGAAAAAGAAGGTAAGGGTCAGATACTACAAAGAAAACAACTAGAGTATCCCAATATATAAAAAGAAAAATATTTCACTTCTGGGAATATATCCTAAGGATCCCAAAACACCAATGCAAAAAAAATATATGTACCTCTATGTTCATAGCAGTGCTATTTACAATAGCCAAGATCTGGATACAGTCTAAATGCCCATCAGTAGAAGAATGGATAAAAAAGCTGTGGTGCATTTACATAATGGAATACTATGCAGCAGTAAAATAATAAGGAACTCTTACATTTTGCAACAGTATCGATGGACATGGAGAAAATGATGCTAACTGAATTAAGCCAGTTGGTAAAAGACAAATACCACATTATGTCCCTTATGTGTGGAATTGAATTATCACAATAAACTAATTAACAAAATAGAAATAAAGCATAGATACATGGAACTGACAGTTGCCAGAGAGGAGGTAGGGGGACAGGATGAAAGATGGTGAAGGGATTAGCCAAAGAACATTTATGCATGATGCATGGACATAAACAATATGGGGATTGACTTAGGGAGAGGAAAGGGTGGGGCTGGGTGGAAGTGGGGAAAGGGAGAAAAAGCAGTAACAACTGTAATAGCATAAACAATGAATGAATGAATGAATGCAAAGAGGAGTAAAGGACAAGAAAGAAAAAACAAGAAAAGCAAAGAAAACCAGCTTGTTGGGCTGGCAAATTATAACACATAATTTTCATGGCAATGAAATTAGTTTGGTAAATTGCTTGCTATGTAAGCCCCTGGGTTGGGCTGTGTATTGGCTAACACACTACTTTCAAATGCACAATACTACAGTATCAAACATTTTTGACAAAGAAGAAATCCATAATAAAGCTAAATAACATTAAAATAAAGGGAAATATTATAGTATCTGTTTTATAGTTTGTATATCACACTTGTATATTTCTTTGTTTACTTCCACTCTCCATAAAGAAAAACATTTTTATACAAAACATACTAAAATTTTATAAACTGATGTAATCTGAATATATATTCAGTATTTTCTGTGTTATGTGAAATGGGTATTGCATATGCAAACACAATCTTTAATAATAAAATAAAACCCAAAATATCACAGAGTAGGATTTTTCTATTTAACTTATTTTTTTTTTTTGCTGGCAACTTTCCTTTTTATTTTTTCAGTATGCTTCTGATTTTCTGAAAGGCCTATTCATACAGATAGGCCTTTAAAGGAGATCACAAAACTCTCGAGTCGTCCTTTTGCTTTAAACAGTCATTTCCTGGTTTGGGATTTCGTGGGAAGTCCATATTATTCTAAGGTTAAATCTGATGATCACTAACCATTTTAGGTCACAAAATGATCTTAATAGAAATCTCTCTCTCTCTTTCCATATATGTATATGGAAACAAAATATCTCCCAAAAGTATCTGTAGAAGTGAGAGTTGAACTAGGTGATTTCTAAAGTCTCAGTGATTTCCAGAGTTAATTTTAAGGGAAACCTTAACAGTGAAAAGACATTTGAACAATTGGTTGGTGTACACTCAGAACTGCATTATTTTTGTTCAAAGTCTTGTTTAATTCTCTCCACAGCCTTTTGAGGCCAGTATTTTTTATTTTATATATAAGGTGACTGAGGCCCTGAGAAGTGAGTAATTTATCAAAAGCCATTCATGTAGCAAGCAGCACAAACGCCAGACCACATTGTTGTGTTCAAAGCCAATCCAAGGAAACAGTCACAGGTTTTTGCTATATTTCTCCAATGCTCATAAAGTAGAACAATGAGTTTTCCTGTCAAAGGGACATTTATCCAGGGTTGTCTTCATTTATCCAATTATGACAAGGCAATGTGACTCTCCACCTATTGCTGCTCTGTAGATTTAAATACACTCTTACAACTTCTCGTCCACTAGAATCACTTCCATGTTACAACATGCATTTTTTTCCTTACCAGAAAATGGTGTTATGGGTGCAAAAAGACCTTCAGTTCCTTCACAAAGACTCAGTTGTGAACCTGCCAGGAAATTGGTTCCTTGCTTCCATTCTTTTCATAGCACCTATGCATCAGAGCCCCAGTCTCCAGTGTGCAGTCAGGAGGATCATAATTCCCAGGGAGCTTTATTGTTTCTCTGGACAACCTGTGGTTAAAGGGACAGCAACTTATAAGGCACAGCTCTAGGGGGTAGGGTAGAGGAAATGCCGGATCAACCTCTTCTCATGATTCAGTGCCCAACAATGGCTAAGCCTCAGCACATTAGTGGATTATCAAGGTTCGTAATGCTCAAGTAGCCTGTTATCAGAGTCTCCCTGATATGATTAAACAATAGCCCAGGACATTGGCAGGCTTGGTTATAATGGCAAAACTGGATCTGGCCTGGCAGATTTGTCAAAAGAATCATATATGAGTTCTCAATTTACTGACTAGAGGAGAAAACCAAAACCCCCCTGAACTCCTGGCTTTTAATGAGCATTGACTGTGTGCTAGCCACTATTAGGTGTCTGTACTGAACTTTATTTTATCTGGGTATTATTTTGTGACAATTTGTTGACTGGTTTGAACACAAACTTTGCCTGACTGTGACCTTGTGAATGTCAGTTGTTGGTGACAGGAATTGAGTTTCATGAAGTCTGTGCACAACTGTGGCTTGCTGGTGACAGTGATGGGGACAGTGGTCAGACAGTGGCAATATTTTTTAAAGGTTTTTTATTTGTTTATTTTATAGTGAGAGGAAGAGTGGGAGAAAGAGAGGGAGAGAAACATCACAGTGTGGTTGCCTCTTGTGCATCCCTCACGGGGGCCCAGCCAGCAACCCAGCATGTGTCCTGACTGGGAATTGAATCAGCAACCATTTTTTCATAGGCTGGCACTCAAGCCACTGAGCCACACCAGCCAGGGCAGACAGTGTCAGTCTTCACCTTAAGAATTCATTGTCATCTCAAATGAGATCCAGCAAAGAGCATCTCATATGTGCTCAGACGTGAAGAGGGCCAAAATAAATGAAGCCCAAAGCTAAGCCCAGTATGATAGACTAAATAAAGATGTCCATGTTCTAACTCCCAGAACCTGTGACATGTTACCTTGTATAACAAATGGAATTTTGCAGATGTAATTAAGGATCTTTTTAAAGTATGCTTTATGGATTATGCTATTACACTTGTCCCAATTTTTCCCCCTTCACCACCCTACACCCAGTAACCCCATTTCCTCAAGCAATATCCCTCCTTAGTTCATGTCCATGGGTCCTGTATATAAGTTCTTTGGCTTCCCCACTTATGATGCTATTCTTGACATCCCCCTGTGTATTTTGTACCTACCAATTATGCTTTTTAATCCCTGCACCTTTTCCCTCATTCTCTTCCCCTTCCCCATTCCCAACTGATTAACCTACAAATGATCTCCATTTCTGTGATTCTGATCCTGTTCTGGCTGTTTGTTTAGGTTTTTGTTTTTGTTTTTGTTTTTTTTAGATTCAGTTGTTGATAGTTGTGAATTCATTGCACCTTCATTGTTCATAGGTTTGAGCTTCTTCTTTTTCTTAAGTAAGTCCCTTTAACATTTCATGTCATAATGGTTTGGATGATGAATTCCTTTAGCTTTATCTTGTCAGAGAATCACTTTATATGCTGTTCCATTCTAAGTGATAGCTTTGCTGGATAGAGTAATCTAGGTTGTAGGTCCTTGCTTTTCATCACTTTGAATACTTATTTCTAGCCCCTTCTTGCCTATAAGGTTTCTTTTGAGAAATCAGCTGGTAGTTTAAATGAATTCCTTTCTAGGGAACTCTCTGCTTTTCTCTTGCTGCTTTGAAGATGATCTCTTTATCTTTATCCTTTGGCATTTTAATTATGATGTGTCTTGGCATGGTCCTCTTTGAGTCCAACTTGTTTTCTTTGGGGACATTTTCTTTCTTTTTTTTTTCAAATAAGTTTTCAATTTCTTGCTCTTCTCTTCTCCTTCTGGCACCTCTTTGATTTGAAGGTTAGTATGTTTAAATTTGTCCCAGAGGTTCCTAAGTCTATCCTTTTTTTTAAACTCTTTTTCCTTCCTGCTGTTCTGATTGAATACTTTTTCCTTCCATGTGTTAAAAATCATCAGCTTGATTCTCAACTTTATTCTCTCCACTGTTGATTCCCTGTAGATTTTTCTTTATTTCACTTAGTGTCGCCTTCATTTATTCCCTATGTTTTTGCCATACTCAGTGAGTTCTCTGAGCATCCTAATAACCAGTGTTTTGATCACTGCATCTGATAGGTAGGCTATCTCCATTTTGTGCAGTTCTTTTTCTGGGTTTTATTCTATTCTTTCATTTGGGCCATATGTTTTTTCTCCTCAATTCAGCAGCCACCTTATGTTTGTTTCTGTGTATTAGAGCTGCTTTGACTCCCAGTAAAAGGCACCTGTAAATCGTATGGGGCAGAACCTTAGGTAATTACCAGGTTGAGACAGCCTACTTCACTATTTTGTGGCTCTGTGTGGAGGAAGGGCTCAGAGAGGGGACAATGCTACTGCCTGGCTTTTGGAGGCCTGCCCAGCACTTGCTCCATTTTCAGTCACTTCATCCACTTCTAGTATGCAACAGGCACCCTTCCAGCTGCTGCCCCTATCATATACTCCAGAGTGGGTAGGTTTGCATACATTTTAAGTTTATGTGGATCCTTTAAATGAACTGTCCTGAAAATCAAGCAGTTTCTTCCACCACCCTAACTCCCACTGATTTTTACAGCCAGAAGTTTTGGGGAATTATCTTCCTGGTGCTGGAGCCCTGGGCCATGCATTCTGGCCTGCGGCTGGGACCACTCATTCTGCTGTCCCTGCCACTGCCACTGCTACCTCTTTGCACTACACCACCTCTTCACCCATCTCTGTGACTCCACCCATCTCTATGACTCCACCCATCTCCACCCCTCCTACCCTTCAGGTTGTATGTGGCTTCTTTAAATCCTTGGTTGTCAGACTTCCATACAGCTTGGTTTTCTGACAGTTCTGGTTGTTTTTTGTTTTGAGAAATAGTTGTAATTCTGTGTGGTTGCACTTTGAGGTGAATCATGCATACCAATGCCTCCATCTTAATTAGAAGTCTAAGTTAAGGATCTTGAATGGGGAGATTATCCTAGATTATTTGAGTGAGCCTGACCTAATCACAAGGGTCCTTATAAGAGGAAGGTGGCACCTTGTACAACACCTGGTAAATAATACAGGACTGACCAATGGTAGTCGAGATCACTCCACCTCGCCCATTCCCCTATAGGAGCTCAGGAACAACAGAGATCACTGTGGGCCAAGCTGGTGAGGGTAGGGGGTTTCTTGGACCAGATGAAATTTGAACTGGGCTTTGGAGGATGGCAAAACTATGAGTAAGTGGAAAGAGAGCTATTAGGTAACTCAGAAAGGACCAAAAGAGCTCTGGCTGCTGTGGCTCAGTAGATTGAGTTCCAGCCTGTAAACCAAAGGGTCCATTGGATCTATTCCCAATCTAGGGCACGTGCCTAGGTTGCTGGCCAGGTCCTCAATATGGGTCTCACAAGAGACAACCACACATTGATATTTCTCTCCCTCCCTTCCCCTCTCTTAAAAAATAAGTAAATAAAGTCTTTCTTTTTTTAAAGAAAGACCAAAGGATGGAGAAGGTCATGAAAGTAGTAATGAGTAGGCTTGGTCAGGGATGATAGATGACCTAGTCTCTAGAGCAGAGCTCTATGTTGGGGGATGATGGATGAGAAAATTGAAAAGACAGGTTATGGAGGACCTTAGGTATGAGGCAAAGAATTTCTGACTTTATTCTATGATTAATAGGGGGACTCTGATGATTTTGAACTTTTGATCAATAATGGTGATAACAACAATTTATTAATTTATGGTAGTCTATCTGAACAAAACATGATGAAACTGAATGAAATAAAAATGAGTAAGTTAGTAAAACACTATATACAGAATTTTATATGTAATCTCTAACTAGACTGGACCTGCTATAGGGTTGAGGATGGATCACAGTGACAACTCAGATAGGGCTAAAGTTACTTTCACTTTGTTTTGCTATAGAACCAAGAAATAAGCAATGCAAAAAATATACCAAGATCAAGGACACACAGAGGTGCATCACAGCAAGTTAGGGATGATGAGATAGTGGAGGACATGTCAGTACTCAGGGCAGTGGAGTGCTGGTAAATGTTTAACAACTGGCCTACTGAGAAAATGAAACCCTTGATTGTAGCATTTGCCAGTTTCGTTGTGTTAATATTCCCATCATGGCTGATTTCATGTGGCATTTTCACCCATTAGGGTATGTCACTGAAAACAGCTGGGAAGAGATGTATACGTGTGGCTCTGGTGAGTTTGTAAAAGCACACTCAAGCATATCACTGCCAAGAATCCTTTATTATCGTAAAAAGAAATTCTTGGCATGCTGCAGTGCATGTAGCTATGTTTTATGTCTTGCTGTGCCTTTGGGCTTCCTTAAGTTTTCATGTAACAGGATTGGCAATAGTTTGACATGATAAGATCCCAATTATGTAAAACAATATGCAGATGAATTAAAAAATGGAAAGACACATGCAGTATCCATAAGGAGAATATAGACCTACTGCCTAGAAAATTCCCACATTTTTCTGTATTTTAGAGCAGAGTGAAAATTTTCTCCTGCACCTTACCATCACCATCATCTCCAGTAAATTCAGCGAGTGTTCATTTCTGTACCCAAGCCAAGAACAGTTCAGGAATATATAATTTGATGAAAGCAAATTCTATGAAGGCAAATTCTATGCTTTTTATTTTGATGAGAATTCTAAGCAAATTCTATGAAGGCAAATTCTATGAAAGCAAATTCTATGCTTTTTATTTTGATGAGATCACATTTGGGTTTTTTTTCATTACAAAATGATTTCTTTATTTTTTTAAATTTTATTTAGTTATTTTTCAAGTACAGTTTTTTGTCCATTTCTCCCATCCCAGCCTCCCCTGCCCCTTGCTCCCCACCTCCCTCCCATTTCCACCCCCCTTAGTTCTCATCCCTGTGTCCTTCCTATTTGTTCCTCCAAATCCCTCCCCCTTTTTCCCCTTAACTTCCCTTCCCTCTTCCCTCTGGTCACTGTCCCCTTGTTCTCTATTTCAGTGTCTTTTTTTTTCTACTTGCTTGTTTGTTTTGTTGTTTAGGTTCCTGTTAAAGGTGAGATCATATGGTATTTGTCTTTCAACACCTGGCCTATTTCACTCAGCATTTGACCCAACAATTCCACTGCTAGGATTATATCCTAAGAATCATAAAACATCAATATCAAAGAACCTATGCACCACAATGTTCATAGCAGCACAATTTACAATAGCCAAGAGTTGGAAGCAACCTAGGTGCCCATCAGTAAATGAATGGATCAAAAAAATATGGTACATATACACAATGGAATTGTATGCAGCAGAAAGAAAGAAGGAGCTACTACCCTTTGCAACAACATGGATGGAACTGATGAGATCCCATTTGATTATTCTTTTCTTTATGTTCCTTTCTCTAGGGGACATATCAGTGACAATATTGCTGTGTGGAATATCTGAGATTTTCCTGCCTATTTTCTCCTGAAGGACTTCTTTGGTGTTATGACTTATATTTAAGTGTTTTGTGCACCTTGAATTTATTTTGGTTGGTGGTCGAGTTTCATTTTTTTGCATGTATTTGTCCAGGTCTCCCAACACCATTTGTTGAAGAGAATAAGAGGCGGGAATTGGATTGATAGCTTCTTCAGACAGTTGAGGACCCTGATAAAGACCATATCACCACAGAGACAGGCTAAGGGAGCACAAAATCACTGTACACCACAGTATTTCAGTCCATACACTAGGAACAGGGGTATCACAGATGAGGAAGACATGGTGCATGTCCTGGAGGGCTTCACATTCTGGTTGGGGAGAGATATGTAAAGCATTTAGTTCACTAAAAAGTGTTGCATGGGATATGTGAACAGGTTTAAGAAGGGAGTGATTGATTATCCCCTGGGTGTGTTGGGGAAAATGTAGGAGCCAGGAAATGTTTTATAAATAAGAAATATTTAGGGTAGTTAGTTACTCTCCCTCTCTTTCTCACTCCTTTCCCCTCTCTCTGAAAGTAACTAAATAAAATCTTTTTAAAAGAATGTGTGGAGCACCCTGGTTGATGTGGTTTTCCCTGGTTGGTGTAGCTCAGTGGATTGAGCACCGGTCTGCAAACATGCACATCAATGTTTTTCTCCTTATCTTTCTCCCACACCCTGCAACACAGTAAAAAAAAGTAAATAAAATTCTTTTTAAAATAAAAAAACTTATGTGTCGATCGGCCAAACCATAAGAAGTTCAGGCTGCAGCTGGTCCTTAGGAAAACTGGGGACTCAGACATGATCACTGTGGCCTGTTTTTCTGTATGGGTTGATTTTCTTTCCCTGGGAATTGGCTTTCTCCACGTGGTAAAAAACATGAGCCTTTGTTAATTCCTAGGTTTTTCATTTTAAAACCCCTGGTACTCAAGATAAGACTATTTTACTTCTACCTTGAAAAATTCTAGAGAAGAGCTTTGGTTTAGGTTAAGGATCAATCAACAGAAGCCAGAGTGGGGATGGGGGTCAAGAAGAAACATGGAACATGGAAACTGTCAGGATAGCCCTTGGTTGAGGAGAAAGTCTATTCCAAGACATTGGTTTCTGGGTAGACAATTCTAGATACCTGTTTCACTTATTAAATGCTTCTTATACCCCTGTCTCAGGTTTAGGATCTGAGGATGTGAGACAGTACTCTATCTTCCCTTTCAGGAATGTAGTTTAAAAGAAAAACCACGAATTCCTGGACAAGCTGAATTACACTTCTCAGGAGTTCTCTCTCCTTAGTGCTTACATCCAACATTTGTGGCAGAATCTTCCAGCAACAATCACTTGGAATCCATTTGGTTCTTTGAACATCTCTGAGGTTTATGAGAGCTTCATTTGGATTGTAAGAGCTGAACTGACCCTCCTACAAGGAACAGTACATATTCTATGTTTTCTTACTTGGTTCTATAGGTGTCCTGTGGGAGCCTCTTGCTTAACTAGAAAGGTAAGAAAACATATCACCACCATTAGATTGCCACCAGCCCTCTAATGGTTCTTTTGGAAGGGCCAAGATTTCTTCCAGTGATAATAAGCACAAGGGAACTTGTTATGCAGGAGACCCCAGAGAGTATATGGACGTGTAGCTTGAACCATTAGCTGGGCCTTTAGGGAGCATTCTCCATCCCTGGTGAGTGAGGAACTATAGTAATTATAACTCAGCATAGCTTGCAATGGGGAGATTGCCAGTCATTTCAGAATAGAGAATCTACACTTAACCCCTTAGATTAGCTGCTTGGGTCAGAGGCCAAGAATGTTGAATCACTCCTTAGGGACTTATAAACACACTGATCTAGAAACTAGGAGTTTAAAAATCCTCAGAGATCTGTTTTCACTTGGAAATAGTACAAATAATAATTACAGGTATCCTTTATATGCATATAGTACTTAGTAATTTATTAAATCTCATGTTATTATTTCATGTAATCCTCACAAAAATCTTATAAAGTAAGCAGCACTAATATTATTATTGCATAAATGAAGCAATTGGAACTCTGGGAGGTTAAGTAGTTGCCCAAGGCCAAGTCTCATTTTATTTATTTTATTTTTTATTAAATACTTTTGAATTTTACTCTTGTTCAAGTACAGTTTTCTGCCTTTCCCCCCCACCTCTCCTTACCATCCCAGCCATCCCTACCTCGATCCCCTGTTTTCACCCCCCCTGGTTTTTGTCCATGTGTCCTTTATAGTTAGTTGTTCCTGTAAACTATTCACCCTTTCCCTCTCATTATCCCCTACCATCTCCCCTCAGGTCACTGTCAGTTTGTTCTTATTTCAGTGTCTTTGGTTATATTTTGCTTGCTTGTTTGTTTTGTTGATTCAGTTCCAGTTAAACATAAGATTATATGGTATTTGTCTTTCACCCTCTGGCTTATTGCACTTAGCATAATGCTCTCCAGTTATATCCATGCTGTTGCAAAGGGTAGGAGCTCTTTCTTTCATTCTGCTGAGTAAAATTCCATTGTGTAAATATACCATAGTTTTATTAGCCATTCATTTACTGGTGGGCACTTAGGTTGCTTCCAGTACTTGGCTACTGTAAATTGTGCTGCTATGAACATTGGGGTGCATAGATTCTTTTGGATTGGTATTTCAGGGTTCCTCGGCTATAATCCTAGCAGTGGAATTGCCATGTCAAAAGGCAGTTCCATTTTTTTGTTTTCTGAGGAAATTTCATACCCTTTTCAAAGTGGCTGCACCAGTCTGCATTCCACCAACAGTGCACTAGGGTTCCCTTTTATCCACAACCTCTCCAACATTTGTTGTTTGTTGATTTGTTTGTGATGGCCATTCTGACCCGTGTGAAGCGGTATCTCAGTGTGGTTTTAATTTGCATTTCTCTGATGGGTAGTGATACTGAGCATCTTTTCATATGTCTCTGGACCATTTCTATGTCTTCCTTGGAAAGTGTCTGTTCAAGTCCTTTGCCCATTTTTTAATTGGGTTGCCTGACTTCTTAGAATGGAGTCATGTGAGTTCTTCCTATATTTTGAAGATCAGACCCTTGTTTAAAGTATCATTTGGAAATATGTTTTCCCATATGTTTGGTTTTCTTTTCATTTTAATGCTGTTTCCTTTAGCCATGCAAAAGCTTTTTATTTTGAGGATATCCCATTTGTTTATTCTTTTCTTTATGTCCCTTGCTTTAGGGGACATATCAGTAACAATACTGCTGTGTGGAATATCTGAGATTTTCCTGCCTATTTTCTCCTGAAGGACTTCTATGGTGTTATGACTTATATTTAAGTGTTTTGTGCACCTTGAATTTATTTTGGTGTATGGTGTAAGGTTGGTGGTCGAGTTTCATTTTTTTGCATGTATTTGTCCAGGTCTCCCAACACCATTTGTTGAAGAGGCTTTTTTTCCCTCCATTTTATGCTGCTGTCTAGTTTGTCAAATATTAATTGACCATAGAGACTTGGGTTTATTTCTGGGCTCTCTGTTCTGTTCCATTGGTCCATGTATCTGTTCTTATGCTAGTACTAGGCTGTTTTGATTACAGTGGCCTTGTAATACAGTTTGATATCAGGCATTGTGATCCCTCCTACTTTGTACTTCTTTTTCAAAACTGGTTTAGATCTAGGGTCATGTATGTTCCATATAAGTTTTTGAAGTGTTTGATCTATATCTATGAAATATAACATTGATACTTTAATAGGTATTGCATTGAATCTATAAATTGCTATGGGCAGTATGTACATTTTGATTATGTTACTTCTTCCAATCCATGAACATGGTACATGCTTTCATTAGTTTGTCTTCCTTAATTTCTTTTTTTGGTGTTGTGTAGGTTTTTGAGTATGATTCTTTTACCTACTTGGTTAGGTTTATTCCAAGAAACATTCTTTTTCTTGTTGCTACAGCAAATGGGTTTTTTACCCCTGACTTCTGTTTCTGATATTTCATTGTTGGTATACAAAAATGCCTTTGACTTCTGTATATTGACTTTCTATCCTGCTGTTTTACCAAATTCATTTATTAGGTTGAACAGTTTTTTGGTGGAGTCTATAGGATTTTCTATGTACACTATCATGTCATCTGCAAACAATGACAGTTTTGTTTCCTTTTTTCCATTTTTGATGCCTTTTATTTATTTTTTCTTGTCTGATTACTGTGGCTAGGACTTCCAATACTATGTTCAATAGAAGTGGTGAAAGTGAATAACCTTGTCTTGTTCCTAACCTTAGTGAAAAAGTTTCTAGTATTTGCCCATTGAGTATGATGTTGGCTGTAGGTCTCTCATGTACGGCCTTTATTATATTGAGGAATGCTCCCTTTATTCCCACTTTGCTGAGTGTTTTTATCATAAATGGGTGCTACCTTATCAAATGCTTTTTCTGCATCTATTGATATGATCATGTAATTTTTGTTTTTCCTTTTGTTTATGTGATATATTACATTTATCAATTTTTGAATGTTGTACCATCCTTGCATCCCTGGGATGAATCACACTTGGATATGGTGTATTATCTTCTAAATGTATTGCTGGATGCAGTTTGCCAATATTTGGTTGAGGATTTTAGCATCTATGTTCATCAGAGATATTGGCCTGAAGTTTTCTTTCTTTGTTGTGTCTTTATTTGGTTTTGGAATTAGGATGATGCTGGCTTCATAAAAAGAGTTTGAGCGTCTTTCATCTGCTTGGGGTTCTTGGAATAGTTTGTGCAGGATAGGAGATAGCTCTTCCTTCAATGCTTTGTAGAATTCTCCTGTAGAACCATCTGGTCCAGGGCTTTGATGTGTTGGGAGTTTTTTTATTACTCCTTCAATTTAGTCTGCTGTTATTGATCAGTACAAGCTTCTGCTTCTTTTTCATTGAGTTTTTGGAAGATTATATTTTTCCAGAAATTTGTCCATTTCACCTAGGTTTTCAAATTTCTTGGCATATAGTTTTTCTTAGTAATTTCTTACAATATTTTGTATTTCTGTGGTATCAGTTGTAATCTCTCCTCTTTCATTTCTGATTGTGTTTGTTTGAGTCCTCTTTTTTTTCCCTGAAGAGTCTGCTTAAAAGCTTGTCAATTCTGTTTATCTTTACAAAGAACTAGCTGCTGGATTTATTGATCCTTAGAATTGTGATTTTAGTCTCTATGTCATTTAATTTTGCTGTGATCTCAGTTATTTCCTTCCTTCTACTTTCTCTGGGCTATCTTTCTTGTTGTTCTCCAAGTTTTTGTAGGTGTAGGGTTAAGTTATTTATATGAAATGTTTCTATCTTTTTTTTAGGGAGGACTGTGTCACTATCAACTTCTCTCTCAGGACTGCCTTTGCTCATACGTTTTGGGTTGCTATGAGTTCGTTATCAGTTTTTTTCCAGAAACTTTTTGATTTCTTCCTTCATTTCGTCCTTGACCCACTCCTTGTTTAATAGCATGGTATTCAATCTCCATGAGCTTGATTGTTTTTAGTTTTTTCCTAGGGGTTGGTTTCTAGTTTCAGTCCCTTGTGGTCAGACAAAATGCTTGATATGATTTCAATTTTCTTGAATTTTTGAGTGTTGTTTTGTGTTCTACGATGTGGTCTATCTTTGAAAATGTTCTTTTTGCATTTGAAGAAATTGTGTATTTTGCTTCTTCAGGATTAAAGGCTTTATATATATCAATTAAGTTCATTTCATCTAGGGCATTGTTCAATCCCCCAATATCTTTGTTGATATTTTATTTGGAAGATCTCTCCATTTTTGACTGTGGGTTGTTGAAATCCCCTACTCTAATTGTGTTGCTGTCAATATCTTTCTTGAAGTCTTCCAAGATTTTCTTTACGTATTTGGGTGCTCGTATGTTGAGTGCATATATATTTACAATGTTTATGTGTTCTTTATGGATTCTTCCCTTGAGTATTATGAAGTGACCTTCAGGGTGTCTTTTTATGGCCCATTTTGTGAGTTCTATTTTGTCTGATATGGTCACTTTTTTATTCCTGACTTTTTTTATTCCTGTCCATTTGCTTGGAATATTTGTTGCTAGCCCTTCACTTTCAGTCTGTGTAGGTCTTTTGTCCTGAGGTTGGTCTTTTGTAGGCAGCATATGTGTGGGTCCTGATTTCTTATCCATTCAGCTATTCTATGTCTTTTTGATCAGAACATTTAATCCATCTATGTTTAAGGTTATCACTGATAGGTACTTAATCATTGCCATTTTTTCATAGCTGTATTTCTCTTTCTCTCTCTCTCTCTCTCTTCCTTCCTTTTCTTAAAGCAGTCCCTTTGGCCTCTCTAACAGAGCTGGTTTCATGGAGTTGTATTCTTTTAGACTTATTTTGTCTGAGGAACTCCTTATTTGGCCTTCCATTTTAATTGAGAGCCTTACCAGACAGAGTAGTCTTGCTTGCAGGCCTTTGGTTTTCATTACTTGCAGTATTTCTTGCCATTCTCTTCTGGCTTGGAGTGTTTCCATTGAGAAGTCAGCTGCAGACCTTATTGGGGTTCCCTTGTATGTTACTTCCTCTTTCTCCCTTCCTGCATTTGAGATTCTCTCTTTGTCTTGGAATTTTGTTATTTGAATTATGGTATGTTTTGAAGTGGGCCACTTTGGGTTCCTCTTGATTGGGACTCTCTTTGTTTCCTAGATTTGTGTGACTTTTTTTCTCATCAAATTAGGGAAGTTTCCCATCCTTACTTTTTCAATTATTCTTCTTCTTCTTCTTCTTCTTCTTCTTCTTCTTCTTCTTCTTCTTCTTCTTCTTCTTCTTCTTCTTCTTCTTCTTCTTCTTCTTCTTCTTCTTCCTTCTCCTTCTTCCTTCTCCTTCTTCCTTCTCCTTCTTCCTTCTCCTTCTTCCTTCTCCTTCTTCCTTCTCCTTCTTCCTTCTCCTTCTTCCTTCTCCTTCTTCCTTCTCCTTCTTCCTTCTCCTTCTTCCTTCTCCTTCTTCCTTCTCCTTCTTCCTTCTCCTTCTTCCTTCTCCTTCTTCCTTCTCCTTCTTCCTTCTCCTTCTCCTTCTCCTTCTCCTTCTCCTTCTCCTTCCCCTTCCCCTTCCCCTTCCCCTTCTCCTTCTTCTTCTTCTTCTCTTCTTCTCCTTCTCCTTCTTCTTCTCCTTCTCCTTCTTCTTCTCCTCCTCCTCCTCCTCCTCCTCCTCCTCCTCCTCCTCCTCCTCCTCCTCCTCCTCCTCCTCCTCCTCCTCCTCCTCCTCCTCCTCCTCCTCCTCCTCCTTCTTCTTCTTCTTCTTCTTCTTCTTCTTCTTCTTCTTCTTCTTCTTCTTCTTCTTCTTCTTCTTCTTCTTTCTCCTTCTTCTCTTTCTCCTCCTCCTCCTTCCCTTCTTCTTCTCCTCCTCCTCCTTTTTCCTCTTCCTTTTCCCATTCCCCTTGTTCTTCTTCTCCTTCTCCTCCTTCTTTCTTCATTAGTATAGGTTTCATATTGTCTCGCAGTTCCCTTACCACATTTTTATCCCTCCTGAATCTCTTTTTCTTTTCTTGCTCTTTCTGAGTGTTGTTTTCTACATTGTCCTCCAGCTCACTGAGTTGATCCTCTGCTTCATTCAGCCTGCTTGTAATTTCTTCTAGTGTGTTTTTTATTTCTGAGATTTTATTCTTCATTTCTTTTTGTTTTTTATGTTTTCTTTATTTTTATACCATTTTAGTTCTCAGTTAGTTCCTTGTAGTTGTCTGTGAGTTCCTTGAGCATCTTTATAAACATTATTTTGAATTTTATATCTGATAGTTTGCTTACCTATATTTCATTTAGCTTTTTTAGTGGGGAGTCTTCCATTCCTTTTGATTGCATGTTGTTTTTTGTCTACCCATTTTAGGTGACTCTTTTGGTTTGTTTTGACACTTCCTGGTGTTTCCCTTTGCTAGCTGTCT
Organism: Artibeus jamaicensis; assembly: GCF_021234435.1. NCBI lineage: Eukaryota > Metazoa > Chordata > Mammalia > Chiroptera > Phyllostomidae > Artibeus > Artibeus jamaicensis. The sequence continues at coordinate 1,659,482 of NW_026522053.1, read as the reverse complement.
TTGTAGGGTGAAATTCTATGGTAGGAATTCTGTGGGGTTCAGTGGTGTGGTCTCTTTGATCTCCTTGTTGGGACACTCTAGCTATGCCATTTCTTCTGTTTGTATGGGCTCTCTTGTTGTAGTTGGGTTTTTATGTTTTGGTGGTTCCTTTTTTTTTTTTTTTGGTGTTTTCTATCCTCCTGCAGGTATACTGATGTTCACAGCTTCCACCTATTTTTGTATGTAATCAGTGGCAGGGTGTAGGCAAAATGGATTAAGACAGCAGGAGAATATTTTATGGGTTTTAAAGGACTAGCAAGTAGAGAAGAGATTGGAGATTCTTTGGATAAGTACAGCATTAACTGTGATATTTCACCCAACTAGCCACATTTCATAAAAGGTGAAAGAGAGATAAGACTCTTGTAGAGGAGAGGATGATGGTGAGCTGAATGCAGAAAACAGAGCACTTATACAAAGTTAGATGATGAGATATAGTGAGAGTAAAGGATAGAAAGTAGGCATAGTGTGTGAGAGAATAGAGTTAACCACAACAATAATAATACTAAGGAATAAAGTGAAGTGGGCTAAGATCATAGAGGGATTCTGTGTAGTATGTACAATTGTATGGAATAACTATTATTTACAATAGTACTGAAACAACAATGACATGACAAGAAATATATGATTTTGATAAAGAATAGAAAGTACACAATCAAGAGTAGTGTGTTGGAACACAATTGAAGTGAAAGAAGGAAAATTAAAATACAATAAAGAGAGAACAAAAAAAGTCAAACAATGTAATTAAACAGAGAGATAAAATGAGGTAAACTAAACATATGGAAGTCAATAAAAATACTAAAAAATAAACATGAAAAAAATGCACATAAACAATACAATGTTTGCATAATGGGTTAGCAAAGTGACATTTGTCTCCGTGTCTCAGTGTTTGGGGTTAGCCTTGTGCTCCCTCTTTGGATCTTTCTCTGGGTCCTTTGTAACTTCATGTCTTATTGTCTCACTTGGGGGAAGAGAAAAGGAAAAAAGGAGAGGAAATAAAAGAAATAAGCCTTCTGCTTTATTTAATAGTGTTCAGGGAATTCTGCTGGTCTTCTTGGATCCACAGAAGGAGGGATGCTAGGCTTCAGTTTTCTCACTTCCTGTGATTTTGAGAGTATAGGGACCAGGTTTGGGCTGCAATATTCATAGGTGCCCAGCCTCCAGCCCAGGTCCTCTATGAACTGCCAGGCTCAAATCAACCACTCAGTCTCTGGGTGCACACTGCAAGTCAAGCTCAGGCGTACTGTTCCACTCAGCCATTCAGACTCTGGGTGTGCAGCTTGAGAGAAACTCCAGCATGCAGTTCCACTTTGCTACTCAGTCTCTGGGTGCGCACAGCTCAAATCACCCTTCAGATGAGCCAGCTGCTGCTTCAGAGTTCCTTACAAAGCAGCTCCCTGCCATTCTTAACAAGCACCCAAACAAAGACAGTTGGGCTGTATTTTCACCCGGCCCAACTTTCCAACCAGTCTGGAGACTATTGGAGTCAATGTCCAACATGACTCAACTCCTTCCTTCTCTAGGTGTCACCTGGCACCCCGATTTTTGTGGTGCTGGTGTCCACAGTCCCAGCTGATGTATACCACCTCTGTGTGTCTCCCACTCTGTCTCTATTTCCCCCAGTGACTTCCAACATCCAGGTCCCTCCTGGTGCAGTGCTACCTTCCCTGCTCTGGTAGGGGAGAGAGCTGGTAATCTAACTCTCCTTCCCATATCCCTCAGCAAGCACCAGGCCAGGGGCCACAGTGGCCTAGGTCCCTGTGCAGATCCCAGGGACCTTACTGTCCCAGCACAATCTTTTCACTGTCTGATTCTCAATGTCCTCAACAATTTGTGGCCTCCAGACTTCATATAAGCTGGGCTTCCATTGACTGTTCACTCTGTTCCTCAGAAGATTGGCTAGGTGTCCCAGCTGGGCACAGGGAGAACTGGGCACCACTCCCACCTCCCTTGCCAACATCTTCTCGCCAAGTCTCATTTTAATGCTTGATTCTTTCATAGAAATTTTATGTATTCACACAGTGTTTGTATGCAATCAGGTCATTTTGTTTATAGCTCAGTTTGTCACAAAATGACTCATGGGAGCCTGTTTTGTGGGCTCCTTGTCCTAGAAGGGACATGTTGGCTTCTGTGTCCTTTTGACATGACCCTCACGTTTTTTTAAAATGTGTTTTCTTCCTGGCACAATAAGCTGTCTTGCACATTTTTTTCTTGCCTAGTTTATTAAATCTACCTTTTCTTCAGGGAGTTGCAGTTTCTTTTAGTGAGACATTGTATTTGATGACCAGTTAATCAACCACCACTTGCTGTTGCATTTTACTAACATTGAAATGTTCAAAATAGTGTGCTATTTCAAAAAGTGCATTTTATCATATCATGAGGCAAGTCAATAAGTTTAAGTGACCTCTTGCTTTTGGTAATTAGAATTATGAGTCTGTATCTGTCTGTATTTGTTTGAAGATTGTGATTACCTAGGGTATATTTACTCCTCAACTATTTACTAATTGGCATGCTTTGTACCAGATGCTGTGTATGTCTTGGAGACACATGAGGTATAGATACACAGAAGCTCATAGTTATTGGATAAAACAAATGTGGTGGAGCTATCACTGCCTTTGTATCTCTTAGAATTGATGGCATAATAGCTGAGAACTGACCACAACTTGCAGTATTTTCTATGTGACCATTCAAGTTAGAGTCAAAGATGGTGTCACCACTAACTTCCAAGTCTACCCTCTGAGCCTTCTGGCCTGAGTAGGTAATTGCCCTGGGGAGAGTCATAGCTTTAGTGTTTCCCAAGAGAATAAGGAAACCTTAGATACCAGGTATATCAAAACATGACTCCACTTCTTTCTCTAGGCCAGTGGGAAGGATCACAGGTGCAGCCAGAAGAAAGAGCTGTTGTTTCCTATGAAAGGAAATTAAAAAAAAAAACCAGTGTTTAAGAGTTTAAGCGAAATTACTGGCCTGAATTGCAGGATCTGGATGATATAGGTTAGGTTACCACACATATTGCTTCAGACTTTACACTACTTATTGAGGGAAAAAGGAGATGTTGGCCTTCTACATTTCTCATTTATTCAGTCAGATCCTCAGATCATGAGAAGAGTTTATACTGGTACAATTAAATGCTTTTGGAGTCATATTATCATTTTCTCTCATTCCATTGGAATATAAGCTTACAAGAGAATGAATTTTTGTCTGTTCGGTTCACTATTTTGTCTCTAGAACTTTGGGTAATGCTTGGAACATAGTAGTTTTCTCAATATTTGTTCAACGAATTACGTATTGCTTCCATAGTAACATTAACATGTGTAGGCTTTTCTTTGGGGAGCTTTCTTTTACCACGGCTTGGCTGACATATGCATCTTCCTCCTAAGGAGGTATTTGTGGTCTGAATGTGTGTATTCTTTAGGCTTCCATTCATCAACTGTCTTGTCAGACCCTTTATACTGAAAAAATACCTTGAGAAATTTTTTTGCACTTATAAACTTAGAGTTTTAAATTTTTAATAGACTTATTAGCAACAAAATAAAACACACACATTTTTGGCATGTGTTTTGCATAAATAGAACTGGTAATTTGTCATCCCTAGGAAAACTTAGAGCAGAAGGATCCAGTTTGTATCAGGATAAATGATAAGCTCTGTCAGGCTGTATAACAATCTCCCCCCCCCCCCACCAGTCCCTGTAATGTATAAAACAACAGGAGTTTGCTTATCTTTTCCTCTCACTACTAGTCCCTCATGGATCTTTTGTACCTGGCTAACAAACAAACAACAACAAAAAACCCACAGAGGGTAGAGTTTATGTCTCTTGGCCACAGTGCATATACTAGCACTACTGAGGGGTCAGGGAGAGCTGGGTAATGACTACTATAGTTATCATTTTACCAGAATGGCTTAGATTCCTGTATGTCTGGGAGCCTTTCATAGCAGAACCCAAGAGAACTTTCCTAGAGGAGCAGTACTTTAAATTTAGAAAAAATTTCCTGGCCATTTTGTGACCACAGCAAACAAGATCATATGTACAACACAGTGGTAACAATCATACATTTTTTGAATCAGACAGACCTGAATTCATGTTAGTCCTGCTTAGTAGTTATGTGCCATTATTTAAGATACTTGATCTCTCCAAGATTAGTATTTTCATTTTTAAAATTGTTCTACTGAACAAATAGGATGAAATTGCTGTGAAGGTAAAACAAGTACATGTAGGAAAGTGCTGAGCACACAGAATGTGGCACAACATACAAGTATAATGTCAGCTAGCTTGAAAAATGGAAAGTCTTGACCCTTTATTACTGTGTGCCTCTTTAGCTAACTGTTCTTGGAAGGGAATGCTTTTATGTCCTCAGGAGGTCTGGAAATTAATACTGTTCAAATTTCTCTGTGGACAAATGTTCTTGAAAAAGCAATTCTTTTTTTTTCTGCCAAGGTAGTATTTCTTTTTTAAAAATTTTTAAATGTATTTAATTATTGTTCAACTACAGTTTTCTGCTTTTTTACTCCCATCCCAGCCCCCACCCCCAGTGCTCCCCACCTCCCTCCCATTTCCACCCCCCGCCTTAGTTGTTGTCCATGTGTCCTTTATACTAGTTCCTGTAAATCCTTCCCCCTTTCCCCCTGAAATTCCCTCCCCTCTCCCCTCTGGTCACTTTCCCTCTGTTCTCTATTTCAGTGTCTTTGTTTTTATTTTGCTTGCTTGTTTGTTTCATTGTTTAGCTTCCTGTTAATTCTTTAAAATGATTCTTCAGCTTACTGGGTTTAACTTTTATCAATTTTCTGTGTCTACACACAGTCTTTCACATATTCTCTTTACTCTAGACTTTCTAGAAGCCTCAATATGAGAGAGTCTGAAACTTGGATATCCATAAGAATCTCCAGGGAGCTTTTCAAAACACCTGTATCTGAGTCTCACCTCAGACCAGTTTCTCTGGGACAGGGAATCCAGTCAACGGGTTTTGAAAATGCTTCATCAGTGGTTTGCCCACCTCCCCAGCCTCATCTACCACAACCCTTTTGTCCTGTGTTCACCACGCTCCAACTGTCTTTTCGTTCCCTCAGTCTGGGGTGCATCACTTCAGATTTTTCATATAATTGATTATTGTTCATCAGGTCTCAACTCAAATGTCAGTTCTTCTAAATTTCTCTTGATCATTCCATTCTAAAGTAACACCACTGATGCTGTTTTCTTTCCTTTCTCAAACTTGCTGCTATTTGAACTATTATCTGAGTAATTTGTTTATTTACTGTCTAACTCCCCACTATAAAATGAGCTCTAATTTGTTCACTATTGTATAGTCAGTATTAGAACACTATCTAGCACATAATGGGTACTTAATAAATATTTGTTGAAGAAATTGTTCTTTGCCATTCACTGGCATAACTATATAACAGCATTTTAATAATCAATTCTTATGATATATTCAGTAAATAATCATTTTCTCAGAAGTGAGCCTTGTACTTTCTATTTTCTCGTGCACCTTTACACAGTTTATATTGTTTATTTTTTGTAAGAGAAAAGAAGAGGACATATTATGGATAATTACTATCTTCTTTTCTCTTGCTGCTTACTATCATTCTGATGGTTTATTGGGTTTAAAAACATTGAGGTTTCTCACCAATCCATAAGAACCTATGCACCCCAATGTTCATAGCAGCACAATTTACAATAGCCAAGTGCTGGAAGCAACTTAAGTGCCCATCAGGAAATGAGGAGATTAGAAAACTATGGTACATTTACACAATGGAATACTATGTAGCAGAAAGAAAGAAGGAGCTTCTACCCTTTGTGACAGCATGGATGGAACTGGAGAACATTATGTTAAGTGAAATAAGCCAGGCGGTGAAAGACAAATACCATATGATCTCATCTATAAGTGAAACCTAATCAATAAGACAAACAAGTAAGCAAAATACAACCAGAGACATTGATATTAAGAACAATTTGACAGTATTCAGAGGGTAAGTGGGGGAGGATAATGGGGGGGAAAGGGGGAAGGGTTTTCAGGAACATGTATAAAGGACACATGGACAAAACTAAGAGGGGTGGAATCGGGGAAGGGAGGTGGGATGTCTGTCTGGGGTGGGGTGTAATGGTGGGAGGAAAATGCAGACAACTGTACTTGAACAACAATAAAATTTAAAAACGTAAAAAAAAAAGAAAACATTGAGGTTTCTCTTCCTTAAACTCCTCTCTCTAGTGCTCATTAATAAGAAGAAAGTGTATGAGACTTGAAGTCAAATGTTTTGTTTTTAATTCTGGCCCAACAATTTACAAGGGAAAACCGTTTAACCGCAGCCTCAGTTTCTTCATTAATGAAGGGAGGATACTAATAATTCTATCTCAAAAAATAGTTGTAAAAATAAAGTCAGAAACTACAGGTCAACTGACCTCGCGTTCCATGGAAGTTCAGCAAGTACGTTATAAAAGAACCTACCATGAAAATGCCACATGCATTTGTCATTTTTTTGTCCCTGTTGACATTTCATAAGGCCAAGAGATGGGCCTCCTTCACAGTTTCTCTGACTCCATCCTTCCTTCTATTGGCCATAAACATATGCCAGCCAAGCATCATAGTGGGGCAGCCATATTCATTGAATTTCTGCCCCACTTAGGAACCTGGTACTTCTTTTACGTGCCATTCCCAAACTCCTCTTTCTGTTTCTTGAATTCTCTCGAAGTTTCATGCCTGCTTTCTCATGGTTTATAGTACACAATTGCAGCTTAGAAACGAATGGGGCTTTTTGTGACAGATTACCTATACAGATAATAGTTGTGGTTCTGGTAAACTAGTGTCACTGCTTTTATAGACATAGTTCTAGGAGAGCCCCCGTCAGTCAAGTGCAGATATTCTCTGCCTTCTACATCATCTCCCTCATGCCTGCTCGAGCTGTAGTCAGCGGACTCTGGCACCCTTCAAGGAAGTCCGCAGTGCTTTATAGTCTGGGCCTCTCTCCCATTCACTTTTGGGCTAATCTAACTTCAACTCATTCTTTACCTGTCTCCTTTCATAACCAGTACAGCCCAGCTCTTGGGTTCTTTAGGCAGGCAAGAGCATGTAAGCTTTATTTTTTTTTTTGCTATCCCTGTTTTTGTTTTGCTGTTTTTTATGTTTTTTTATGGTTTTCTTTTTATTAATGTTAAAGATTGATGTTCTACTATAACAGTGATAAAATATTTCCTATTTGCTATAATTTCTGTAATGATAACATGCAGTAAGATTTAAACTAATGCTGTAAATATTCTGAAAGCTTGAAGGAGTTGGGGAAACACTGTCAATCATGCAGAAATGTACCTCTAGGAAGCTCAGCTCAAGACAAGGCCCAGGTAAGGCGGTAGCTGATGGAATGAACAATCCCACATTTGCATGCAGATAAACCAAAAGGAACAACTGGGGGACAAGACAGACCACACAACCCAGGCTTCCAGTGTGGGGAAATAAAGCCTCAAAACTTCTGACTGAAAAAATCTGTGGGGGTTGAGGAGGCAGGAGAAGTTCTCAGCCTCACAGGAGAGTTCATTGGAAAGACCCACAGAGCCCTAGAATGTATACAAAACCACCCACCTGGAATCAGCACCAGAAAGGCCCAATTTGCTTGTGGGTAGTTTAAGAAGTGACTGAAAGCTAGCAAAGAGCTAGCATTGCCCCCTTGCAGACCCTCCCTCACATAGAACACCATGACTGCAGGTATGTGGGTTGCCCCACTCTGGTGAACACCTGAGGCTCCATCTCTTACTACAAAATAGGCACATAAAACAAAAAATGTGGCCCAAATGAAAGAACAGATCAAAGCTTCAGAAAAAAATACAACTAAGCAATGAAGATCTAGCCAGCCTATCAGATGCAGAATCCAAAACACTGGTAATCAGGATGCTCACAGAAATGGTTTAGTATGGTCACAAAATAGAGAAAAAGATGAAGGCTATGAAAAGTGAAATAAAAGAAAATGTACAAACACCAACAGTAAAGGGAAGGAAACTAGGTCTCAAATTAACAGTGTGGATCAGAAGAAAGAAAGAAAGAAAGAAAGAAAGAAAGAAAGAAAGAAAGAAAGAAAGAAAGAAAGAAAGAAAGAAAGAAAGAAAGAAAGAAAGAAAGAAAGAGAGAGAGAGATAAAGGAAGGAAGGAAGAAGAAAGAAAGAAAGAAAGAAACATTCAACCAGAACAGAATGAAGAAACAAGAATTCAAAAAAATGAGGAGAGCCTTAGGAACCTCCAGGACAACTGTAAATGTTCCAATATCCAAATCATAGGGGTGCCAGAAAGAGAAGAACAAGAGCAAGAAATTGAAAATTTATTTGAAAAAATAATGAAGGAGAACTTCCTCAGTCTGGCAAAGAAAATAGCCTTTCTAAAAGTCTAGGAAGGTCAGAGAGTCCCAGAGAAATTGGACTAAAGGAAGCACATACCAAGGCACATCATAATTACATTAGCAATTAAAGATAAGGAGACAATCTTAAAAACAGCTAGAAGAAAGGAGACAATTTACCTACAAAGCACTCCCATAATACTATCAGCTGATTTCTCAAAAGAAACCTTGCAGGCAAGAAGGGGCTGGAAAGAAGTACTCAAAGTCATGAAAGTCAAAGATCTACATCTAAGATTACTCTATCCAGCAAAGTTATCATTTACAATGGAAGGGTAGATAAAGTGCTTCTCAGATAAGGTCAAGTTAAAGGAGTTCATCATCACCAAGCTCCTATTATATGAAATGTTAAAGGGACTTAGAAAAGAACATCATAGATATGAATAGAAAAATGACAACAAACACAACTATCAATAACCGAACCTAAAAAAACAAAAACAAATGAATCAAACAACTAAAACAGAAACAGATTCACAGAAATAGAGATCATATGGAGGGTGATCAGTAGGAGGGGAAAGAATGGAGGAAAAGGTACAGGGAATAAGAAGACAAATGGTAGGTACAAAATAGACGGGATGGTGAAGAATTGTATGGGACGTGGAGAAGCCAAAAAACTTATATGTATGATCCATGGCCATGAACTAAGGTAGGGGAATGATGGTGGGAGGGGAGTACAAGGTGGAGTGGAATGAAAGGGAGAAAAAAATGAGACAACTGTAATAGCATAATCAATAAAATATATATTTTTTAAAATACCAGGCCCAGGGGGGGATGATCACAATTAGGTCTGTCCTACTCATCTGTGCTGCTCACTGCTCATGCTGCCAAGCTGTGGGTGTTGTCCCTAGATCCCTCAGGAGAGAAGCTGATGAACTTTCTCTCTTAACATGCTTACTAGTCAGGTTGGATTTTTTTTTCCAGTGAAGTTCTTAAAGTGAAGCTCATGCTATTGGGTGACATAGATAAATGACACATCTACCACTGCTTTATGTGCTAAACATTTAAGTTCATTTAAAAATTATACAGTCTTGTCACACACAGCGGGATTCCCAGGCCAGAAGGAGTCCTGAATTATGCCCACTTTATCGTGATCATATCATACATTCAAATATAACCTCTTTCCCTTGGGGTTTCTTCTTTACTGATATTTGATTTATGATGATAGTTCTCTATTTCCAAACATATGGGAATTTCTAGTTAGCGTTTTTTTGCCAGTGACTTCTACCACAATTACACTACCAGAAATATGCTCTGTGTCATTTCATACCTCTGAAATACAATGCATTAAATTTGCCTTATAGCCGAAATAAATAGGGTTAATTTTATAAGTGTATTATATGTGTCTAAAATTAATGTATCTTCTACTATTTTTATATAAATATAGATATAGGTTATAGCTATATGATTAAGATGATTTGCTATTAAAATCTACACCTTTTTTACTAGCGAGAAATTTTTTTAATTCTTTTTTCTTTTCTTTTTTAAATGTATTTTATTGATTATGCTATTACAGTTGTCCCATATCCTGCTGTTCATTCCCCTCCACCCTGCACATCCCACCACATTCCCCCCTTTAGTTCATGTCCATGTGTCATAAGTTCTTTAGCTTCTATGTTTCCCACACTAGTCTTGCCCTCCCCCTGTCTATTTTCTCCCCACTGTCTATGCTACTTATTCTCTGTACCTTCTACTCCCTTCTCCTCCTCCCACTCCCCTGTTGCTAACACTTCATGTGATCTCCATTTCTGTGGCTCCCCTCCTGATCTAGCTGTCCTTTTAGTTTGCTTTTGTTTGGGGTGTGGTTGTTAATAACTGAGTTTACTGTCCTTTCACTGTTCATATTTTTTATCTTCTTTTTCTTAGATAAGTCCCTTTAACATTTCACATAATAAGGGCTTGGGGATGATGAACTCCTTTAACTTGACTTTATCTGAAAAGCACTTTATCTGCCCTTCCATTCTAAATGAAAGCTTTGCAGGATAGAGCAATCTTGGATGTAGGTCTTTGGATTTCATGACTTGGAATAATTCTTTCCAGCCCTTTCTTGCCTGTAAGGTCTCTTTTGAGAAATCAGCCGGAAACTTCTTTGTAGGTGACTATCCCCTTATCTCTTACTGCTTCTAGAATTCTTTCCTTCATTTTAATCTTGGGTAATGTAATTATGATGTGCCTTGGTGTGTTCCTCCTTGGGTCCAATTTCTTTGGGACTCTCTGAGCTTCCTGGATTTCCTGAAAGTCTATTTCCTTTGCCAGATTGGGGAAGTTCTCTTTTATCATTTGTTCAAATAAGTTTTCCACTTGTTGCTCTTCTTCCCCTTCCAGTACCCCTATAATTTGGGTGTTGGAATGTTTAAAGATGTCCTGGAGGTTTCTAAGCCTCTCCTTGTTTTTTTGAATTATTGTTTCTTCCTTCTTTTCTGTTTGGTTGTTTCTTTCTTCCTTATGGTCTACTCCATTGATTTGAGGCCCAGTTTTCTTTCCATCGCTATTGGTTTCCTGTGCATTTTCTTTCATTTCACTTAGTGTGGACTTGTTTTTTTCATTTAATTTGTGACCAAAATCAACCAATTCTATGAGCATCTTGATCACCAGTGCTTTGAACTGTACATGTTATAGGCTGGCTATCTCTTGGTCACTTAGATATATTCGTTCTGGGGCTTTGATCTGCTCTTGTGTTTGAGCCATTTTTTTTGGGGGGGGGTCTGATCTTGCCTGTTACGTAATAAGGGGCAGAGCCTTAGGTGTTCACCAGTGTGGGGCAACCCAAGTCACTGTTTGTGACGTTGTATGTGGGGGTGGAGTCAGAGAGGAAACAATGGTGCTTGCCCCACTCTGGTATTTCAGTCCCTTCCGCCACTTCCTGCAAGCACATTGGGCCCTTCTGATGCTGGTTCCTGTGTGGATGGGCTTATGTACATTCTAGGACTCTGTGGGTCTCTTCAATGAACTCTCCTGTGAGGCTAGGAGTCTCTCCTGGCACCTGAACCCCCCCAACTATTTTCAATAAGTGCTTTTAGGCTTTATTTCCTGGTGCTGGGGCCCTGGGTTGCATAGTTTGTCTTGCTCCCCATTTTTGCCTGGTTTATCTGCATGCAAATATGTGTCTGTGGTCAGCCAGCAGTGTTGCATGCCTCACTGGGTCTGCCCATTTCCACCCCGCACCCAGGGTCTGCTAGCCGCTGCCTGCATGTTTGTGGTCTGCCAGCCACCGCCTTCATGCCCAGGACCACCAACTACTGCTTTTTCCTGCCACAGCCCCTCTCTTCCGGCCACCGTGCCTGCCCCCCTTACCGGTCTGGATGAATGGTTGTCAGACTTTAATACAGTTCAATTTTCTGTCAGATCTGGTTGGGTTTTTTTTTTGTTTGTAAATTTTTGTTGCCCTTAATTTTGGTTGTGCGAGGAGGCACACTGTGTCTATCTATGCCTCCATCTTGGCCAGAAGTCCTCTTTTCTTTTATTGTTTTTCAAATACAGTTGTCTGCATTTACCTGCTACCACTCCCCCCAGTCCCAGCCTTCCCCACCTCCCTCCTCTGCTTCCATGCCTGCCTTGGTTTTATCCATGTGTCCTTTATATTTGTTCCTGAAAACCTTTTCTGAGGAAACCCCAAATGGCAAATGATGCTGGTGCTGTGGGCAGCCCAGAGTGCCAGGGGAACCTGGAATGGGAGGCCACTGTCACTTTCCTGGAGGATTTGGCATCAATGTCCAGGGCTGGGCTAAGGAAGCAGCCAGGGTCAGGGTTGTGGCAGAGGCCCTGGAGCTCACAGAGGCAAGGCCGAGAACAAGGAGTGGATCCCTGTCACCAAGCTGGGCTACCTGATCAAGGACATGAAGATCAAGTCCCTGGAAGAGATCTATCTCATCTCCCTGCCAGTCAAGGAATCTAAGATGAATTACTTTTTTTTTTGATGGCATCCCTCATGGCTGAGATTTGAGGATCATGCTCATGCGAAAGCAGACGTGTGCTGGCCAGAGGACTTGGTTCAAGGCATTTTTCACCACTGAGGACTACGATGGACATATTGGTCTGTTAAGTGCTCAAAGGAAGTAGCCACTGCTATCTGTGGGGCCATCATCCTGGCCAAGCTCTCTATTGTCCCTTTGTGGTGAGGCTACTGGGGGAAAAATATTACAAGTCTCACACTGTCCCTTGCAAGGTGACTGCTGTGTGGCTCTGTGCTGGTGCACCTTGCCCTTTTTACCTGGGGCACTGGCATTGTTTTAGCCTTTGAGCCCAAGAAGCTGCTGCTGATAGCCAGTATTGTCAACTGCTACACCTCAGTCAGGGGCTGCACTGACACTCTGGGCAACTTTACCAAGGCCACTTTTGATGCCATCTCCGAGACCCACAGCTCTCTCACCCCAATCTCTGTAAAGATACCTTGTTCACCAAGTGTCTCTATTAGGAATTCACTGACCATCTTGGAAAGACCCACCCCAGAGTGTCTTTACAGAGGACTGAGGCTCCAGTTGTGGCCACCACATAATTGCATACAAGAAAATAAAGTGAATTAAGCCTGTTTTTTAAAAAGATGCCCTGGCTCCTGTAGCTCAGTAGATTGAGCATGGCCCTATGAACCAAAAGGTCTCTGGTTCCATTCCCAGTCAGGGCACATGCCTGGGTTGCAGGCCAGGTCACCAGTGGAGAGACACATAAGAGGCAACCACACATTGTTCTTCTCCCTCTCTTTCTCCTTGCCTTCCTTTCCCTCTAAAAATAAAAAAAAAAGCTTTTCTTTTTAAAAAAAAGATCTGTATCTTACAAATATTCTCTGTGCTTGTTATATGAGTTACTGAGAGAAGGGTGTGAAAACCCCTCACTATGCTTGTGTGTTTGATTCTTCTTTCAGGCCTGTCATCCTTTGCTTTGTATGTTTCTCAGCCATTGCCCATGGGAAACCTTGGGAGTTCAGAAAGGAAAAGGGACCATGCAGAAGTGGGTGACAGGGGACTGGGGTTGGAAAGGTCCAGAAGGCACAAGCCTGAAAGGTTCCAGAGAGGACCTGTCAGTTGGGCTGGCTAGTTGGGGGGGCATAGGAGGAAGAGCTTTCTAAGAATGGGGTCTCCAGGGGGTGTCCTCAAGGGTCCAGAGGGAGTGTAAAGCATTAAGTTGCAAAGGCTGTGCTGAAACAACTGTTGGAGGAAGAGGAACTGGTGTTGCCTCCCATTGCTCCTGAAAGTCCACTTCATCTGCTACTAGTGCCTTGCTCACCTGCTGACTTACTAACCTACTAACCTATTGACATGTGCAAACCCTTCTCCCTCCCCTCTAGGACTTTATCTTACCCCCTTATCCCCCACTTCCCCCCTCACTGTAATGTCCGGAATTTTCTCTTCTATCTTCCCTATACCCTTTCCTGCCACACCCTTTCCCCAAGTCCATGCCCATTACTGACCCTGTCCAACTCACTCTCCTTGCCCTGCCTCCCACTTGCACATCTTGCCTGGTGGTCTCAGTCCCCCTGAGAGGACCAGGATACTGTTCTGGGTACTTCTGCTCCAGCTTTCCCCATCACTCAGACATGAATGTGAATAAGCATGGGCTTATCAATGGTTTGTTTCTTTCTACTGGGCTCTTTCACATTGTGGTTCAATAATAGCATTTTCACCAGGGTTTTTATAGGAACTAAGTCCTTCCTGAAAATGGAGGGAAGACCCCAGGGCCAGTTTCTTGACCAGCCTGAAACAGGTTTTGGCCACAGCTGTCTACATCCAGTTCTGAGTCCTGTGGGTGCTGCCTGGACCAAACATAGCAGGAATAACAGAAAATTGTGACTTTATAGGGTCAATAAAGAAAGATTTATTTCCTCTGTTTTATTTTAATTGAACTATAATTGGCATTCAATGTTTCAGGCGTACAACATAGTGATTGAACATTTATATACATTAGGAGATGATCACCTTGATAGGCCTAGTAGCCATCTTTCCACATACAAAGTTATTGTATTGTTGTCTATATTTCATATGCTGCACATTATAACTTGGTGATTTATTTATCTTATAACTGAAAGCTTACACCCCTTAATTCCTTTCACCTACTTTGCTTATCTTCCCAAATTCCCTCCTCTCTAGAAACTTTGTTTTCTGTATCTAGGAATCTGTTTCTGTTTTGAGCATTTGTCTTATATTTCAGGTTTCACAACTAAGTAAAATCATGTGGGTTTTTTTTTTTTCTGTCTGACTCATTTCACTTATCATAATACCTTCTAGGTCTATCCATGTTGTCACAAATGGTGAGATTTTATTCTTTTTAAGGATTGAATAATATTTCATTGTATATATGTACCAATTCTTCTTTATCCAATCATCTATGAATGGAAACTTGGGGTGCTTCAATATCTTGGCTGTTGTAAATAATGCTGCAATTAGGATATATAAACATAGGGTGCATATATCTTTCAAGTTGGTGTTTTCAATTTTTTGACTAAAAATACCCAGAAACAGAATTACTGAATTGTACGGTAGTTCTATTTCTAATTTTTTGAGGAACCACCACACTGTTTTTTATCATAGCTGCACAAATTCACATTTCCACCAACAATGCAGAAGAATTCTCTTCTCTCCACATCCTCACCAACTTTTGTTTGTTGTTGTTTTTATCTTTCATCATCTTCTAGTTTCAGAGTACAGGTCTTTCATCTCCTTGGTTAGATTTATTTCCAACTATTTTATTCTTTCTGATGCAATTGTAAATGAAATTGTTTCCTTAATCTTTCTGATATATTGTTATTAGTATATTACAACATAACAGATTTCTATATATTAATTGTGTCTCCTGAAATTTACTAAATTTATTGATTACTTCAAATAGTTTTTTGGTGGAAACTTTAGAGTTTCTTATCATGTCATCTAAAAATAATGACAGTTTTACTTTTTCATTTCCAATTTGGGTGCTTTTAATTTTTTTCTTGTCTAATTTCTGTAGCTAGCACTAGCAGTGCTATGTTGAATAAAAGTGGTAATAGTGGACATCCTTGCTTTGTTCCTGATCTTAGAGGAACAGCTTTTCACTGTTGAGTATGATATTAGCAGTGGGTTTGTCACATACAGTCTTTATTATGTTGAGGTACATTTTCTGTATACCTACTTAGTTGAGAAACTTTATCATAAATGAATATTGCATTTTATCAAATGCATTTTCTGAATCTATTGAGAGAATATGGTTTTTATCCTTCATTTTGTTAAGGTAGTGTATCACATTGATTGATTTTTGGATTCAAACTATTCTTGCATTCTGGGAATAAATACCACTTGATCTTGGTGTATGATCCTTTTAATGTGTTACTGAGTCCAGTTTGCTAATATTTGTTGAAGATTTTTGTATCTATTTCATGAAGGATATTGGCCTGTAATTTTTTTGTAGTACCTTTTTCTAGTTTTGGTATTAGGATGATGCTGGCCTGGGAGAATGAGTTTGAAAGTGTTTCTTCCTCTTCATTTTTTTAATAGTTTGCAGGGATAAGTATTAACTCTTCTTTAAATGTTTGGTAGAATTCACCCATGAAGTGATCTAGTTCTGAACTTTTATTTTTTGCAGTTTTCTGATTATTGATTCAATTTTATTACTAATAATCAGTGCCTTCAGGTTTTTTATTTCTTCTCAATTCCTCTTGGTAGATCATATGTGTGTAGGAATTTATCCATTTCTTCTAGGTTTTCCAATTTGATGGTGTATAACTATTTGTAATAGTTTCTTATGATTTTTTGTTTTTCTGTGGTATTGGTTGTAACTTTTCTTTCATATCTGATTTTATTTATTTGGACCTGTTCTCTGTCTCTGTCTGTTTTTCTTGATAAGTCTGTCTAAAGGATTTTCAATCTTGTGCATATTTTCAAAAAACCACTCCTAATTTCATTGATCTTTAAAAAAATTTAATCTCTATTTTTTCACTGGTCTGATACTTATTTTTTCTTTCTTGTACTTTTGGGCTTTGTTTGGTCTTCTTTTTTGATTTTTTTTCATATTTTTGGGTGACTTCTAGTTCCCTATTGTCATTGGAAAAGATGCTTGATATTATTTCAATCTTCTTATATTTATTGATAGTTGTTTTGTGGCCTAACATGCATCTGTTCTTAAATAATGTTCCATGTGCACTTGAAAAGAATGTGTATTCTGCTGTTTTTAGATGGAATGTTCTGCATATATCTATTAAGTCAATTTGTGCTACAATGTCATTTAAGATCAATGATACCTTATTTATTTTCTGTATGGATGCTCTATCCATTGCTGTATGTGGGGTATTAAAGTCCTCTACTATTATTGTATGACTTAATTTATCTCTTTATGTTTGTTAATATTGGGTTTATATATACAGGTATTCTTATGTTGGGTGCCTAAATATTTACTAGTATTATGTCTTCTTTTTGGATCAATTCCTTATCATTATATGTGCCTTGGTCTCTTTTTACACCCTTTAAAAGTTTATTTTTCTGTTTTAAGTATTTCTCCCCAGCTATCTTTTCAGTTCCAATTGCATAGAATATCTTTTTCCAACTCTTCACTTTGAGTTTGTGTATCTTTAGATTTGAAGTAAACATATCCATATGTAGGAGGCATATGGATAGGAATTGCTGTTTATCCATTCAACCATCCTTTGTTTTTAGATCAGAGCATTTGGTATATTTACATTTGAAGTAATGATTGATAGGTGTATACTTATTTCCCATTTGTTAGTTGTTTTCTTATTATTTTTGTATATACTGTTCCTTTCTTCTTTTCTTGCACTTGTGTGTGTGTGTGTGTGTGATTTGATGACATATGTTTGTGTTATATTTGGATTCTTTTAAAAAATATATCTAATATAGGTTTTGGTTTTGGTTACCATGAGGTTTATACATAATAACATGTATATATATAGCAGTTCATTTTCAGTGTATGATCACTTAAGTTAATGCATTCTAAGAGCAATATTTTTTACTCTCCTCTCCCTCATATGTTCAATTTGTTTTTAACATATTTTCAGCCTTTCTTTGTTAATTTTTTCACTAATTGCTCTTATAGGTGATCTTACTATTTATTTCTTACACTTCATATCAGCCTTGTAAGTGGTTTATCTACTATTTTTACTGTATGTTTGCTTTTTTAAATGTTTTAAATTTATTGATTTTTTAAAAAGATTTTATTGATTTATCTTTAAAGGGGAAGGGAAGGAGAGAGGGAGAGAAATGTCAATGTATGCTTGCCTTTTGTGTGTCCCCTGCTGAGAACTGGCCTGCAGGGAACCAGCCTGCAACCCAGGCATGTGCCCTGACTGGGAATCGAACCGCAATTGCCTGGTTTGCAGGCCCGCACTCAATCCACTGAGCTACACCAGCCAGGGCAAATTTATTGATTTGAGAGAGACAGTGAGAGGGAGAAACTGCAATTGTTCCACTTATGCATGCATTAATTTTTGATTCTTGTATGTGCTCTGACTGGGGATCAAATTCACAACCTTTGGTGTGTCAGGATGATACTTTAACAAACTGAGCTACCCAGATAGGACTATATGTTTGCTTTTACCAATGAGATTATTCCTTTCATATATTTTCTTATTTCTAGTTAGGGCCTTATCTTTCTAGCTTAAAGATACCCATTAACATTTCTTTTAAGACTGGTTAGTGGTGGTGAATAGATTTGCTTTTCTGGGAAATTATCTCTTCTTTAATTCTGAATGATCACTTTGCTGTGTAGAGTATTCTTACTTGTAACTTTTGTATTTCATCACTTTATTTTTATTTTTTTAAAGATTTTATTTATTTATCTTTAGAGGGGAAGGGATGGAGAGAGGGAGAGAAGCATCAATGTATGGTTGCCTTTCATGCATCCCCTTCTGGGAACTGGCCTGCAGGGAAATGGCCTGCAACCCTGGTGCCCTGACTGGGAATTGAACCACAATTGTCTGGTTCACAGGCCCACACTCAGTCCACTGAGCTACACCAGGAAGGGCAATCATCACTTTAAATATATAATACCACTCTCTACTGGCCTATTTTCTACTGAAAAACCAGCTGATAGTCTTATAAGGTTTCCCTTCTATATAACTAGTTTATTTCTTTTCTGTTTTTTTTCATGTGCAAAAAAGGACCCTTTATTTTATTGTTTGAATGTTCTTATTTACTATTAAAATATCTTCCTGATTTTATTTTTTTTTGTGTGTGTTTTTTTTAAATTTTTTTATTGATTATGCTGTTACAGTTGTTCTATTCCCCCTTTATTCCCCTCCACCCTACCCCCCATCCCCACCATCACCCCCCCTTTAGTTTATGACCATGTGTCTCAAGTCCTTTAGATTCTATATTTCCCATACTATTCTTGTCCCCCCATCTATTTTCTATCTACTGTCTATGCTACTTATTTTCTGTACCTTCTCCCCCCTTCCCCTCCTCCCACTCCCCTGTTGCTAACCCTCCATGAGATCTTCATTTCTATGGTTCTGCTCCTGATCTAGCTATCCTCTTAGTTTGCTTTTGTTTTAGGTGTGGTTCTTAATAACTGTGAGTTTGCTGTCCTTTCACTGTTCATCTTTTTTATCTTCTTTTTCTTAGGTAAGTCCCTTTAACATTTCATATAGTAAGGGCTTGGTGATGATGAACTCCTTGAATTTCATCTTATCTGAGAAGCACTTTATCTGTCCTTCCATTCTAAATGAAAGTTTTGCTGGGTAGAGCAATCTTGGTTGTAGACCTTTGGTTTTCATGACTTGGAATACCTCTGTCCAGCCCCTTCTTGCCTGTAAGGTCTCTTTTGAGAAATCAGCTGACAGTCTGATGGGAACTCCTTTGTAGGTGACTGTCCCCTTAGCTCTTGCTGCTTCTAGGATTCTCTCCTTCATTTTAATCTTGGCTAATGTAATTATGATGTGCCTTGGTGTGTTCCTTCTTGGGTCCAACTTCTTTGGTACTCTCTGAGCTTCCTGGATTTCCTGGAAGTCTATTTCCTTTGCCAGATTGGGGAAATTCTCCTTTATTATTTGTTCAAATAATTTTTCAACTGGTGGTTGTGCCTTTCCCCCTTCTGGTACCCCTATAATTCGGATGTTGGAACGTTTAAAGATGTCCTGGAGGTTCCTAAGCTTCTCCTCATTTTTCTGAATTCTTATTTCTTCATTCCTTTCTGTTTGATCATTTTTTTCTTCCGTCTGGTCCTCTCCCTTGATTTGAATCCCAATTTTCTTTCCATTACTATTGGTATGTTTTGTATCAGCATTCATTTCAATTAATTTAGCTTCCATATGTTTCTCTAATTTGTGACTAAAATCCACCAGTTCTGTAAGGATCTTTATAACCAGTGTTTTGAACTGTGCATCTGAAAGACTGGCTATTTCTTCATCACTTATGTCTATCGGTTCTGGGGCTCTGAGTTGTCCTAGAGCCATTTTTGGTCTATTCGCGCTGTTAAGTGAGCGGAGCGAAGCCTTAGTTGTTTACCAGGACGGGGCGACCCAGGTCGCTGGTTTGTGACGCTGTGTGTGGGGGCGGGGTCAGAGAAGGAGCAATGGCGTTCCTCTCCGCTAGCCCAGCGAAACCAGTCACTCAAACGCCTCGGGCTTGCTTATCCGATCCTAATTTTGCGAGCCTGCTGCACCGCGCGGGTTTCCCTTCTCACTGGTTTCTCTGCACGTAAATGCCCGCGCGCGACCGACCGACCCACCCGCCGCGCCTCTTCTGTGTGCGCTCCGGCAGCCAGCTCGCTGGCGATCAGCACCCTCGGTTGCCTGCGCGCACCGCGCACCGCCCCGGGAATTTTTTCTTGCTAACCTGCTCTGCTGCTGGCCTCGCTCCTCGTACCGGTCCAGCCGAGTATCTAGTTGTCCTTTGGACTCTGTATTGTCGATTTTCCGTGTGGCTTGGTTGTGACTGCTGTTAAAAATAGTTGTTCTTAGATTTGGTTGTGCACAGAGGTGAGGTGGAACCTCCACCTACTTCTCCATCTTGGCCCATTTTCTTTTTAAAAAAATTTAAATAGATTTTACTGAGGTGACATTTGATTAATAAAATTAAGAAATTATAAATTATCATAAATGATAATATAAAGTTTCAGGGCTACAATTCTATAATACATTATCTGTATATTGTATTGTGTGTTCACCACCCCAAGTCAAGTCTCCTTTTATCACCAATTACCTTCATACACTCTTCTTCCTCCTCCCATCCTGCCTTCTAGCCCCACCATCCTGGAAATCACCACTTATGTCGATACATTTTTTTTCTTAATCCCTTCACCTTTTTCACCTAGCCTCAAAACCTCTCTCCTCTCTGAGTCTTTTGTTCATTTTCTATTCTGCTGTTTATGAGTTTCTTAGTGATTTACATCAGTCTTTAAATATTGTTACTATTAACTTTGGCTATGTGTACAACATTTTTCTGCAAATGTTACTTAAAAAATTATTTATGTTGGTATTGGTCATACAAAAGTGTTTTATTTATATAAAATAAGATTTGGCAATCTTTTTATAGATTTTTTCTGTCTTACATTGGTAGGCTTTCCTCATTCAAGATTGTAAATATATTCTTCTCTTTATCTTCAAATGCTTCAGTAGTTTTTTTTCTTTTATTTAGATTGTGTTGAAAACACCCTAAGTGCCCAACAGTAAATGAGTGAATCGAAAAACTATGGTATAGAACTTCCTCCAAGATGGAGGTTTAGGTGGAAGCACTGCGCCTTCTCCCACAACAAAGTTTAAAAACAACAAAGTTTTAGCAACAAAAACGCAGCCAAACCACAGAAAATTGAACTACACGGAAGTCCAACAACCACGAACCCTTCAGCCAAACTGGTAAGAGGGGCAGAGCCAGCAGCAGAGCAGGGTCGGGCAGGAGAGATCCACCGGACAGACCTGGGCGCATAACCCAGGTGCGCCATCAGCCGTGGGTGGATCCCAGGTGTGGAGAAACAGGCAGAGCCACTGAGGTCACAAGGTGTTGGACCCACTGAGGGCTGATCGAGGGCACACATTCACGCACAGATAAACCGGTGAAGGAGCTAGCAGTGAGAGGGACCATGCAGGCCCCAGTGGCAGGAAGCAGCAGAGGGAACTACCATTGTCCCTCTCTGACCCCGCCCCCACAATACAGCGTTACAAACCAATGACTTGAGTGGCCCCTCTTTGACCACGCCCCCTCATACATTATCACAAACCAGCACCCTGGGTGGCCCCACCCTGATAAACAACTAAGGTTCTGCTCCTCATACTTAATGGGTGTGAACAGATCAAAACATGGCTCAAGAACTCAGAGCCCCAGAGCTGATAAATCTAAGCGATGAAGAAATAGCCAAACTTTCAGATGCACAGTTCAAAACACTGGTTATCAGGATCCTCACAGACCTGGTTGATTTTAGTCACAAATTAGAGGAACATATGAAGGCTAAACTAATTGAAATGAATGGAAATACACAGGAAACCAATAGTAATGGAAAGGAAACTGGGACTCAAATCAAAGGAGTGGATCAGAAGGAGGAAAAAAATGACCAAACAGAAAAGGATGAAGAAACAAGATTTCAAAAAAATGAGGAGAGGCTTAGGAACCTTCAGGACATCTTTAAACATTCCAACATCTGAATTATAGGGGTACCATAAGGGGAAGAGGAACAGCCATGAGTGGAAAACTTATTTGAACAAATAATAAAGGAGAATTTCCCCAATCTGGCAAAGGAAATAGACTTCCAGGAAATCCAGGAAGCTCAGAGAGTCCCAAAGAAGTTGGACCCAAGAAGAAACACACCAAGGCACATCATCATTACATTAGCCAAGATTAAAATGAAGGAGAGAATCCTAGAAGCAGCAAGAGATAAAGGGACAGTCACCTACAAAGGAGTTCCCATCAGACTGTCAGTGGATTTCTCAGAAGAGACCTTACAGGCAAGAAGGGGCTGGAAAGAGGTATTCCAAGTCATGAAATCCAAAGACCTACATCCAAGATTGATCTATCTAGCAAAGCTTTTATTTAGAATGGAAGGGCAGATAAAGTGCTTCCCAGATAAGATCAAATTCAAGAAGTTCATTATCGCCAAGCCCTTATTATATGAAATGTTAAAGGGACTTACCTAAGAAAAAGAAGATAAAAAGATGAACAGTGAAAGGACAGCAAACTCACAGTTATTAAGAACCACACCTAAAACAAAAGCAAACTAAGAGGACAGCTAGATCAGGAGCAGAACCATAGAAATGAAGATCACATGGAGGGTTAGCAACAGGGGAGTGGAAGGAGGAGAAGGGGGGAGAAGGTACAGAAAATAAGTAGTATAGACAGTAGGTAGAAAATAGATAGGGGGAGGGCAAGAATAGTAGGGGAAATATAGAATCTAAAGAACTTGAGACACATGGTCCTAAACTAAAGGGGGGATGGTAGGGGAGGGGTTATGCAGAGTGGAGGGAAATGAAGGGGGAAATAGAACAAATGTAATAATAGCATAATTAATAAAATATATTTTAAAAATTAAATGACAAAAAAAACTATCGTATATTTACACAATGGAATTCTATACAGCAGAAAGAAAGAAGGAGCTCCTACCCTTTGTGACAGCGTGGATGGATCTGGAGAGCATAATGCTAAGTGAAATAAGCCAGGCCATGAAAGACAAATACCATATGATCTTACCTATAAGTGGAACTTAATCAACAAAACAAACAAGCAAGCAAAATTAATTAGATACATTGTTTCTAAGATGGCAGAAGCCCTGTGGACACCCATTGCCTGAGGAACAGAACCTTCTGGAAGCCTTTCATGTCTTGTACATATCCAAAAAAGTGCATGTTGGTATTTTGGATACCTGTCATGCAGGCTGTAGAGGACCATTCTGCATGACATGAGCCCAGCTCCCACTTGGAGATACAAAGGACCCACACCCATGGATAGGTTCTTTCATGGGGAATCAGGCCTGCAATGTGCCTAGGCTGCTTTGAGTCTTGCTTTTGCTAAACCTTCCTCACCCTGAATTGAGGACATTTACTGCAAAGTAATTTCCTAAAATTCATGCTAAGCCTTCCAAGTATGGAGTGTAACCAGTTCAACCACTTTTCCCTTTTCATTTGCAAGTATCCTTCTTCTGTAATGTGATTAGCAGCATTGGCTCCTTTGTTGTTTGTAAAAGGTAGCCAACTAAAGCCAACCTGTGCATGGTAAATGTGGACCATCACGTAATGTGCTGAGAAACCCACTAAAGACCTGTCATGGCAGAGGCCACAGCTTTTACTCCCATTGAGAGAGAAGCCATGCTGTCCCTTTTTCTACACAGGACTCGGTAGTTCATGTGAATGTTTTGGATCTCATCTGTAATGCCGTGGACACTGCAGGCCAGTGTCTGTGTCAGGTATCTTCGATACC
This sequence comes from Artibeus jamaicensis, assembly GCF_021234435.1. NCBI lineage: Eukaryota > Metazoa > Chordata > Mammalia > Chiroptera > Phyllostomidae > Artibeus > Artibeus jamaicensis. Next base: position 1,635,764 of record NW_026522053.1, on the reverse strand, counting down.
TGTCATGCAGGCTATGTAGAACTGGGCTGGGCCAGACAGTGGAGCTGGAAGGCATGCCCCTAGAGGAGGGCTGCCTTCCCTGGGAGCCTTGGCAAGAGTAGTACTTGAAGCCAAAAACACCAAAACAGTGCCAACCATGGTCAGTGCTCCTCCTCTTCCAGCCTTTGAGGTCACAGCAGTGACTCAGCCATATAACTTACCTGCCAACTCAGGAAGCAGATGGTCATCATTCCGGCACCACAGAGGGGGAACAACACCCAGGAGGTTAGTCACTGTCCAACAGCACATGGTTTTTCTAATCCACTCAATGAGCATAAGGGCATCCTTGGAGGCCACTAACATGTTCTGGCCCCATGAGGGCAGAGGCAGGGCTACAAAGGCTCTCAGGAGCATGTCATATCCAAAGACTAACAGTAAGGACAAGGAAATCTTGAGACATAAGGGCAGTCTGTCCCTGGGTCCTGTCTGTTTACATCTCCTTGTCTAGATTGTATCTGACATGGAGCAGAAAAATGATATGTGTCTGAACATTAACTTCTTTAAGTATCAAAAGCTATTATTTTTTAATGACTCTGTTATTCTTCTGGCACTTAAAAATAAAACCACCAACATCATCATCTAACAGCCACCATACTGAAGTTCAAATTACATTCTAAGTAATGAGAAACTGTTCATTTTTCAGTTTCCTTTTTACATTTAAGTAATATTAAAACTGGTAACTTACAAGGAACACCCATTTGGTCAAACAAACAAAACATTTAAAATTAAAGAGAAAAAAAGTTTCACAGCACTCACTGAATGGAAGCCTGAGTCCACAGATCACACTGGAGAGCCCAGTGCACTCGCACATACCCACCTTCACCTTCCTCCATGGGGCAGGAACCATGTCAGTCAGGACCAAGCTTCAGACTTCGATGTGTCCAAGTCTGTCTGCCTTTCTTCTCTGACAGCTCTCTGATGTACCTTTCACACATACAGAAAATTTATCTTTAAGTTGATAAGCAGGGAAACATATATTCTTAATTTTCTATAGGCTTCAGTGAAGAGCAAATCCTACTATGTACATGCACCCCAAATTCAGAGAACAAAAGGAAGAGAAAGGAGAAAGCGCTACCATCACCTTTTTACCTTTTAAAAGTGAAGCTGGCTCTTGAAACAGGTTAGTGCTCACCTCCTGGCATGGAAAATAGGGCCCATGGGCCTTCACTGCAGGTTGATGTGACAAAGAAAATTCTGGCCAGTGATATGTGAGAGGAAATGTCATGTGGGGGACTCCAGGACCAGAGGCAGGATGGAGCCCGTGTGTGTATGTGCATGTATATGCACATGTGTACTAGTAAGCAGACACAAACTGCCACATTAATATGGGCATAGCAGATGCGGGCAACACCCTAAGTAGTGCACCTAGGGAAACGTCCAACTCCTCTGGAGCTCTCAAACTTCTCAGAATAAAAGCTGACGGGGCCCACACAAACATGCCCCCGGACTCTGGTCCTGCCTGTGTTGACTGCTTTCTAACTGCTGTTTCCAGTACTTTTGTTTTCCATCTTTTTACATTTCACCTTTCTATATTGTCTTTTGTATTTTGTTAAGATCTGGTTTTACAGTTTTTTCTATTAATTACATCACTCAGTCCTGCTGCATTCAGTGTAATTACTGAGTGAGGGGCCATCATCTTAATTTGCTTTGTCACATCTGTTCTATTTTTATTCTTTCTTGCCTTCTTTTTGAATATTTTGCATCTTCTATCTTCTCCCTTTAATAGACTAACCCTTTTACCATTCTGATAGTGATTCCCATAAAGATTATAATATCTTTATGTATCAAAAGTCCAATTAAGTGTATTTATCTCTTCCAAGGCAGCACATGAATTCCCTCCATTCACCCCTCCCACAAACCTGATGTGCTACTGGTATCCTGTATTTTAATGTCATATATGTTCTAACCCCCACAAGACATTATTATTAATGTTTTACCAAGTAAGAGTTACCTAGAGTTATCCCCATACTTTTCCTTTCCTTTCTGCATCCAGGAGTTTCTACCCGAGGGCATTTTCCTTCTGCCTGAAGAACATCCTTAGGTATCTCCTCTAGTAAGGGGCTGTTGGTGAAAGTTTTCCCACTGTTTGTCAGTCTGAGACTACCTTTATTTCTCCTTCCTTCTTGAAGGACATTTTTGCTGAGTTGGAATTCCAGGTTGGTGGTTATATTTGATTTCTATGGAAACTTGTGCACTGCTGGTGGGAATATAAAATGGTACAATCACTATGGAACACATAGCAGTTCCTAAAAATTAAAACAGAATTGCCGTATGATCCAGTAATTTTATTTTGGTATATATTCAAAAGAATTGAATGCAGGATCTCAAAGAAATTTGTACACCCAGGTGCTTTGAAAATGTCACTTGTCAGCTTCTCCACCTCTCACTCCTTGGAAGGTGATGACATGCCAGCACTGCCCACCTACCCCATCTCTGTGGCCACTGCAGGCATGTTTTCAAACTGGCTGACATTTTCTCCTGCCACCCCCAGTAATCTGCTCTCACTACAGGTCAAAGGCATCAAGCAGTTCAACTCATACAGTACTGGTAACTAATTCAAAGGCCAAACTCAAATTTCCTCCACTGTCCCAGTAATGCCCTTAGAACTATTTTTTCCCAAGATCCAGACCATAGCTATACATTGACTATCATGTGTCTCAGTCTCCTTTGATCCTTAATCTTAATCTTAGTCTTAATCCTTCTTCTGACCATGAGGTGCTTAAGAGTCCAGGCCAGTTATTCTGCAGAATGTCTCATTGTTTCCTTGCTGTAAGATTCACATCAGGCATTTTTGGCAGGAGTATGAAAGAACTAATACTGTATCACATCAAGAAAGAATATCATCGTTGTTGGTCTCATACTGGTGACAAGCCAGGTGCCTGCAAAGTTTATCCATTCTTAATGTATTACTTTTTCCTTTGTAATCAATAGGCAATTCAAGAAGAGATACTTTGAGATTATGTACATACTCCACTTACACCCAGTAGTTTCTAATGTCATCATGAGCCATATTTATTAGTTGGCATTCTACTGTAAGGAAGAATTTACCTCTACCACATTTATTTATATCAGTGTGGACTCTTGGATTTTTATTTATCCACTAGATTATAATCCATTCCCTCTGCTTTGTTTCATACCTGGTCATGGCCTGTCAGTCTGTGAACACTTCCTTGTTCTTTGGCATGGTGTCCTAGCTCATCCAGTACACCCTTCCCTGGACCTGACAGATTTTCACCAAAGGAGTGTCTGTTAACTGAATTAACTACATCTTTATCACTTTCTCTCATTTTTTATCCCTTTGTCCTGTATCCTTGCAGGCCTGGCTACTTTTCATTCAGTACCTGGTTATATTGGACATAGGACCAGCCACTCTGTGTGAAATCTTTCTGAACTGGCTGCCTAGAATGATGTTTTCTTCTCCACAACACATGTACATGACCCAATGTCATAATCTATGAGATTCTGTGCTGGGCTGCAGGCCCTTGGAGGGCTGCTGAATTAAGGGTTCCTACCCCCTTTGAGAGTGGGATGGAATCCCACCAGGCAATTCAGGGCAAACCTCCTGTTGAAAATAGCCAGAAACGCTGATATATATATATATATAATTTCATTTATTTATTTTTTAGAGAGAGAGAGGAAGGGAGGGAGAAAGGGAGAGAAACATCAATGTGTGGTTGCCTCTCACATGGCCCCCCAATGGGGGACTTGGCCTGCAACCCAGGCATGTGCCCTGACTGGGAATCAAACCAGTGACCCTTTGGTTCGGAGCCTGTGTTCAATCCACTGACCTACACCAGCCAGGACTGAACTATATATTTTTAACCTGACTGAAGACTTTGGAGTGCTAACCATGCAGAATAAATGGCAACCCTGGTCAGGGAAAAGGAGGCAAGCTGGAAAGTATGGCCACTTTTGGGCTCCAGGTCCAAACAAAGACCACCTAGAAAGAAGGTGTCTCAATCTCAGCTTGGAATCCTACCAGGTGACCTGGTTTACAGTTTGTCACTGACCGAGCCCCACTACAATGTGCACTGTGCCCCCAGCTCCTCACTTATCCAGCTGCCCTCTAGGCACATTCCATGTACTCCCCAGCCCCATGTGTCCCCCCTCAGGTCATGTATGCTCTTCAGGAGTCCTCATCATGGATCTTGGTCCCAGAGCACCTGGTCAGGTCAAAGATGAAAATCTGTATGCAGAACTCTAGCTCTAGTGAAATATTCAGCTTTCTGGAATCCAGAGAGCAGTAGTGAGGGTGGGTTCATCAGTCAGAACCCTGCTGTTACCAAGAAGTAAACCTCCTCCTCCAAGCAACATGGGCAAAAAGGGGTCTGCCACAGAAAGTAGATGGGTAGGTCTGGAAAGAACTGACAAGCCCAAGGCCTGGGCCTTCCTAAGCATTATTCTCATTATCTCAGACCAGCTTCTGTCCATGTCTAGAGCCCACACCTGACCTCAGTTAAGGAATCAGTCTCAGCCATGATCCCACTATATCACCTCCTTCTTCACCCTCCTGTGTCCAAGGAAGGAACTAAGCACTGGAGGGAGACGGGATGGTCACTAGGCAGACAGAAACTTAGGACACTTGGGAATTGTGGCTTGGACTGTGATGTGTGTTTTCCTGTACCCCAGAAGAGAGGGCACAGAGCCTTCATCACCTTGAGGACAAGGGAGAAATGAGCATAAATTATGCAAGGGGATTGAACACTGACACACAGCAAAGAAGTTGAGTGCACAGCAGCCCACAGAGCTGAATCTAGCATGATCAGGATGCTCTGCACTGACCAGAAGCCTCCATGATCGTGTCAGAGGGTAATTCTTGATTGTGTTATGATCAGCACAAGTGCATAGCCACCTCATCGAAGACTGGTGACATCAAGTGTGCCTTCTTTTTCACCCTCCTGTGGAGGAGGGTGAAAAGGAGCTCAGGAAACAAGTACTCACTGGGAGGAGATTCAGGCACAAAGCGCCACTTAGATGATTATCTGGTGTGGTCTGCTGGGAACACATGGCAGCATCATAACAAGTAACTTCGACTGACTTGTCAACAATATTCACTGAGGGGAATGGGCATCCTGCCAGAGCTCAGACACTGCAGAATTGTCATCATATCTGCACCCACAAAACCAACAGCAAGTGGATGTGCAGGAAAAACCATGCTGTGTGTTACCAACCACCTCCTGTTGGAAGAAGCTTCCAATGACACCACCCCTCCTCAGAGCCTGGTTCTCACTGAGACTTCACTGGCAGTCCTCCTGCACAGGAGCCTAAACCTGTCACCACCCCATGGAAATAAACAGCTGGATTTTGTCCAAGCCTTAGGGAAATGAATATTGCTGTACCCTCCAAGCCTAAAGCCCTAGATTCTCCTAGAAGAAGGTACATAAACTGCTTTTATAAAAACAGTTTTTGCTGAAGTGTGACATACAATAAACTGCATGATGCAAGTATACAATGTAATGAATTCTGATGTGTGTCTACACCCATGAAACCATCACCAAGACCAAGAAAATGAATGCGTTAATCACCTTTTGCACCTCTGTAATTCCTCTTTCCAGTCCACCACCACTGTCATTAGAAGTTAGTGTGAGTTTTTAAATTCTGTATAAATGGCACCACACAGAAAGTACATGCTCTCTTTTGCTGGGCTTCTTTTACTTAGCACATGGATTCTGAGATCCATGAAGGTCACTGTTAGTAGTCATCCCTTCTGTGCCAGGCGGCGTTCTGTGGTATGGAGACTTATTTCTTCCCCCACCTGGGAACACCACCTGGGTTGTCCCTAGAGTTGAAGGGTACATACCTCCTACAGTGATAGCACTTCACACTGGCAGGACCAGTACCCACACTGCTTTGTTGCTTTCTCACAGAAGAATGTGGGAGTCTATACCCAAATCTGGGTACAGGACTCCCAGACTAGAGCTCTTTTTCTATGGCCATCAAGGAACCACAACTAAGCAAGGTCATCGTCCAAAGAGACACCAGCAGCCTTTGGTCCGGTGTTACTTACATCCTTACCCTTAGGAGGAAGAAAGGAGAGAATGGCTTCCCAACAAAGCAGCTTGTTCCTAGAGCCCTGTCTTCTTACAGTGCAGTCTTCAAAAATCACAAAGAAATGGCCAAGACAAAGGCACCAGATGGTTAGGATGAACATTTTATTTCAAATTAGCTTCTGTACAAAATTCAGGGTAGTAATGCACAGATGCGATGCACTTCTGTTATTTTTTTAGAAAGCAGTCATGATTTAGGCACATGTTGCCCATGTTCACACACACATACTACCACTTATAATGCAAATAACTTACCTTTTCATCCAGAGGTCAAAGAGTTCATATTAAAAAGTGTGACAGAAACCAGGCCAATCTCTATTTTACATCCTCCAGGCAAAATAAGGAATTTGGTCTTAATGCAAATGATTGGCCAAGGTTAATAAATAACCCTTCTATAAAGCGACCCTATACACCCCTACTTATATATCTATGTCAGTTCTACTTAGATGATAGACACTTGGTATGACTGTTGCAGGCAGGAATAGGTGATGTGAGAAGCTGATCAGACAGCTTCCACTCATGCAGGGACCACAGGACACTTATTGCCTCTTTGATAAAGCTCAGAGATAACTCAGGATGGTAGGAAATGAAAGACTGAGAAAGTGAGTCACCTGGTGTAGCAGGGAAAAGCTTCCTCCTTGACCATCAGTCACTTGCGCCATGAGGTCACCTGTGATTTAACAACCCTGCAGGCTTTGTATGTATTTGTGCACCCTGCCCACCACTGCAAATGAGCTATGAATTGCACAGCATATAAAAGACCAATTATGGTCAAAATCAAGCAGTAAGACTGTTTAGTGGAACAGGCACTGTCTACTGGGCCTGGTGGCTTCTGGGTGGCCATTCACTTTTGCCCCCCCAGAAGTGGACAGTAGAAAACCCTAGCTCTAGAGCAGCTCTAGAGACAGTACTTACCAGTTACTGACCTTAGACAAGCCACCATTTCTTCCCTGCAAAGAGGGACAGCAATGATTTCTTCTTAATAAGTGTTCCAAGAGTCTTCAGGAATATCATACCTGAAGCACTTGCTGGTATATGATATACAGTCCAGTCCAGGCACAGTGACCCTGACATCAAATGGGAGAAGAACTGAGTGTTGGCTGCAGGTTGCAGTTAAATCCAACAATTCAAACTAACTTTCTGAGAGACTCTATACAAATACTTAACAACCCATATTAAAAGCTCTAGTTAGAAGAACATCCTACTTGGGGAGCCCCCGCTCATGACTGGAAAAGGCTCACTGCAGCTGGTATGACAAGTCACACAAGAGAAGGCATTGGATGGTCCTACCTGGTGTCGCTGTTTCTTTGCCATATTTCTCACAGGTGTCTATACTACTTGAACCAGTAACACTTTGAAATCATTATTGAAAACACATATTCTGGATTATGATCCTATCTTCACAAAGGAATAAGATTATATATGTGCTAAGAAGGGTTTTGAAGGATCTAGATAAAATAGTGCTGTCTCTAAGCAATAAGATCAGATCATGTGTTTGTTCATCTGTATTTTCTAATTTTCCTGCACCAAATATTTTTCTTATACAGACATACCTTGTTTTATTGTGCTTCACAGACATTGCATTATTTACAAACTGAAGTAAAGATCATCCACCACCAAAAAGATTAGAACTCATTGATGGTTCAGTAATAGTTTGCATTTTTAGCAATAAAGTATTTTTAATTAAGATATAAACATTTTTTAGACATAATGCCATTGTACACTCACTATACTATAGTAGCACCCTGGCTGATGTGGCTCAGTTGATTGGGAGTCTTCCTGCAAACCAGAAGGTCACAGGTTCAATTCCCAGTCAAGGAACATGCCTAGGTTGCAGATTTGGTCCCAGCTGGGGTGCATAGGAAAGGCAACTGATCAATATTTCTCTTTCACATCAATGTTTCTTTCTTTCTCTTTCTCCCTTTCTCTTCCTCTTTCCCTTCCCCTCTCTAGAATCAATGAGCCTGTCCTTGAGTGAGGATAAAAAAAAAGACTATAGAAACAAATTTCAAACAGTTTGCTGCAAGAACATTTAAAATATGCAATACTTGAATACGTATTCAAGAGCACTGGCCATTTCCCCTTAGACTGTCAAGTCAAAAAATGACAACAGCCAGCACAACTATATCTATCCAGTGTGGAAAAAACAAAATTACACCTATTTTTAACATTATGCTAAGTGAAATAAGTCAGTCAGAGAAAGACAAATACCATATGATCTCATATATGTGTGGAATCTAATGAACAAAATAGACTAACAGCTCTAGCCAGTGTGTCTCAGTTGATTGGAGAATCATCCTATAGACCAAAAGATAGAGGGTTGCCTCCTAAGTCCTCTATATGCTTAGGTGTGGATTCAGTCCTTAGTTGGGACATATACAAGAGGCAACTACTCAATGTTTCTCTCCCTGCATTTCCTTCTCTCTGTATTTGATGAGTATGTCCTTGGGTGAGAATAAATAAATAAGCTGATGAATAAAATAAGAACAGAGACATCGATACATGGAACAGACTAACAGCTGTCAAAGGGGAGATTTGTGGAGCTGGATAAAAGAAGTTGAAGGGGTTAAGCAAAACCTATATATATAATACTTTGACACAGACAAGAGTATATTGATAGCCAGGAGGAAGGAGGTAAGGGTAGGTTGAGATGAGCAAAGGTGGGAAAATGGGGATGGAAAGAGATTTTGCTTGGGGCGATGGGTATGCACAATGCAGCGTGCAGATGATGTTTTGTTGAGCTGTACACTTACAGTTGAAACCTGTAAGGATTTGTGAGCCAGTCTCATCCCAATAAATTCAATATAAATAAATAAATAAATTAATTAATTATATTTGTTATTTTGTCAGATTGGAAAAATGTTTTGGGTGTGCTGCAGAATTTCAGTAGTTTATGTGTGCTATGAGATGAAAAGGTTGAAAATCATTGGACTACAGTATAAACATAACTTTTAAAAATATTTTATTTATTTATTTTTCAGAGAGTGGGGAAGGGAAGGAGAGAGGGAGAGAAATATCAATGTGTGGTTGCCTCTCATGTGTCCCCCACTGGGAACTGGCCTGCAACCGAGGCATGTGCCCTGACTGAGAATTGAACAGCAATCCTTTGCTTCACAGGCCCACGCTCAATCCACTGAGCTACATCAGCCAGATAAACATAACTTTTATATCCACTGGGAAACCCAAAAAATTGTGACTCACTTTTTTATGACATATATTTTATTGCAGTAAGAGCCAAATCCCCAAAATCTCAGAGGCATGCCTGTATAACTTTGACAATAATGTGTTTCTGTATGTTATCTCTGCAGAGAAGTTATTGAAATGTATAAAATAATATATATGAAGAACACTTTGAAAATTATAAAGCACTACACAGGAGTCACTTATAGAACTTACAAGTAACAGTTTAAACATGGTGAGTTAAACCCTGGCCAGTGCGGATCAGTTGGGGCATCATCCTGTAGACTGAATGGTTGTGGGCTTGATTCTCAGTCAGGGCACATGCCCAGGTTGCAGGTTTGGTCCCCAGTCAGGGCACATGTGAGAAGGAAGGCAAACAATTGATCTTTCTTTCTCTCTCTGTCTCCTTCTTTCTCTCCCTGAATGCAATGAAAAAATGTCCTTGGGTAAAATAAAAAATAAAAACATGGTGAGTTAACGAAACTAGAAACTCTATTCCTCTCTGCTCAGTAAATACTGAACATTTAAATTGTTACCAAACACAGGGGCCAAGGTTTGTCATATCCGCTACTCTATAAGAAAGACATCTCTCAATGCCAGAAATTTGTGAAAAGGAAAGTAAATGTTTATTTAATGCTATACAGACTTAAAGTAGTGACCTAACATCTTCATTAAAATATTAAAGTCCTTAGGATACCCACAGATGCCCACATTGCTTCCTTCTCCCTCTGCCGTAATTTGGGCTACCATAACTCCGGAAAAGAAGCAAACCTCCATGTTTCAGGCTGCTGGTACCATCAGCTGTGTTGCCATCCAGGCAAGATCTCTAATTAATCCTAAGCCATGTGGCATCTTCTCATTGCCTACTGGCAGGAGTTCTTTGTACCCATTTTCCAGGCAAAGTATCTCCTGCTTCTCAGGCCACATGGCCAAAGGGAGCACCCTGAAGCCACGTGGTCATCTTCTACCAAAGCTGCAGGGGTCTGCACTCTGACTAAACCACGTGGATCTGTTTCTGGCAAAGCCAAGAGGGGGTCCTCAATCTGGCAAAGCCTTGTGGCACTCTCTCTCTAATGGCTGCCATGTCTGGGTTTCAGTCCCCGCGCCAATCTTTCTCTGTACCCCCATTTCCAACTCCTCCTACAATCACTTATACCTGCCAGTATTTCTGTATTAGTTCAAGTTTACTGGGCTGCCATCATGAGCCTGGGCCATATTGTCATGGAGCCAATCTTCTCCAAGCTCCCATGCAGGCTCTGTGACTTGGGGGACCTGCCCCCCAGTGACATCTTGGCCTGGAGTGACTTCTATCCCGCTGGCTCCAAGGATAGCCACAGCTATTTAACATATCTAAGCAACCTGCCAAAGGCTATAGATATGTTAAATGACCATGCCACGGATTAGCTCCAAGGCTATGGCTGTACAAAACATCCCTGCATGTTCCTGTTCCATATGTCCCTTCCCCCAACTCACACCTGTGGGGCAAAGGGTGAGGACATCTTATATGTCTCTCCAATATTTCCTAGACATCTTGAGTTCTGGACCCCATTCCAAATCCCATTTTGGGGTCCCCCTCTTGGCTGCACCCTGTATCATTATGAGAAGAACTAACATCTCCCCTTCTCAAGCTATTCCAAAAAATGCAAGAGGAGGGAAAACTTCCAAGCTCATTTTACAAGCTCATTATCCTAATTCCAAAACCAGATAAAGACACTACAAAACAATTTTAGGTCAATATCCTTGATGAACATAGATGTTAAAATCCTTAACAAAATATTAGCAAACTGCATCCAGCTATACATTAAAAAGATTATACACTATGATCAAGTGTGATTTACTCCAGGGATGCAAGATTGGCACAATATCTGCAAATCAATAAATGTGATACACCATGTAAACAAAATGAAGGATAAAAATTACATCATCATGTAAAGAAAAACATTTGATACAATCCAGCAACCATTTATGATAAAAACTCTCAGCTAAGTGGGAATAGAAGGGGCAAAAACTAAAAGCATTTCCTTTAAGGTCAGGAACAAGACAGGGATATTTGCTTTCATATTCTTTCTTTAAGTATTTTTTTTATTGATTATGCTATTACAGTTTTTCCAATTTTCTCCCATTATCTCCCCTCCACTCTGCCCCCACAACCCTCTAACATTCCCCCCATCCTTAGTTCATGTACATGGGTTGTATATATAAGTTATTTGAGTCCTCTGTTTCCTATATTATTTTTATTTTTCCCCATCTATTTTATGCCTACTAATGATGCTTTTTCTTCCCTGTACCTTTTCTCCCCTATTTCTCTCTTCCCCCTCCCCAATTAAACCCCTCTGTGTGATGTCCATTTCTCTGATTCTGTTCTCTTATTCAACATATACTAAAAGTCTTGGCAATAGCAATCAGACAAGAAGAAGCAATAAAAGGCATCCAAATTGGATAGGAGGAAGTAAAACTGCCATCCATAGATGACATGATATTGTACATAAAAAAGCCTAGGGACTTCACCAAAAATCTGCTAGAAAGAATAAAAGAATGTGGCAAAGTAGCAGGGTACAAAATTAATATTCAGAAATAGTGGCATTTCTATACACCAACAATAAATTATCAGAATGACAAACCAATAAAACAATTTCACTTACTACTACAATAGCAACTACAAAAATAAGGTACCTAGGAATAAATTTAACCCAGAAGTAAAAGACCTGTACTCTGAAAAAAACACAGAATATTGAAGAAAGAAATTGAGGAAGATACAAATAAGTGGAAGTATATAACATGTTAATGGATTGAAACATCATTAACATGTCCAAAAACAATCTATAGATTCAACACAATTCATATTAAAATATTAATGGCAAAATAGGATCTGGAAGATGGCAACAATGTGGGTGGGAGCAGAGCCCCCTTAGCTGATCTTCCAAAGAACAGAGTGAACAGCCAACAGAATCCCGGCTGATACAAACTTTGGAAGCCAAAGTATGCAGAGGATGCTTAAAAACAGGCAGTAAGGAGACTTTGTAAAGTGATAAGAGGGTCCCCAGGCCTTGTGCCAGAGACCACAACTGCCATAGAAATATGGGAGAAGAGCTGATTCAGTGATAGCAACCTAATGGCTCCCTCCCATCCTGGAGCAGGGAAGTCTCAGACCCATGCCAGTAGAGACCTGGATGCATAAAGTTGCCCTAGGGATGCAGGGGTGTTGTAAATAGGCAGTAAATGATACAACTGGTGGTGTATCACTTAGCTGGGGCAGTGGTAGCTGGCTGGGACAGTACCAGAAAAACTGAGGAGCTGGGTGACACCTGGAGCTGACAGAAGAGATGGGCTACAACTGGCCATGGCACAAATATACTCTGGACTAGTCAGAGAGTTGGATTACATGGAAAGCTGGGTGGTGGCTAGGAGTGGCAGCAGCACCAAGGGGATTTTTTTCAAAAGTGGAACTAGATGCCTTGCAGGGACCTCGCATGTGCAGGGAACTATTGCACACAGAGGCCAAGCCAGCAAAGAAGGAGGAGTGGGGATGTGATTTGGTCTCACTCAGGGTGCTTCATGGACTGATCAAATGAGAACAGCAGGTGCTCAGAGGGGCAGGGAGCCCAGAGACACTTCCTTAAATAGGGGGACTGTGTTGATGTAGGGTAAGCAGAGGTAGTCTGCCTTCCTAATCTAGATATCTGGGCAACTAAAGGGAATAGTTTCCCATAACCTTGAGGATGGGCCTGATAAGAAATGTTCTCATAACCTTGAGACTGAGTCTGAGAAACTGTTCCCATAGTCATGAGTGGGCTCTTATGCACAGAATCTCGCTGTATTACATAACATTCTGTCACCCTGCTGCCCTTGTCTGTATTTAGTATATAAAGGAGTTAGGGGCTTCCTGCTGGGGAACACAATGGGGAACAGGTGACATGCAAGGGACATACAGGGGGACACACAGCTTGCAGTGTCCATGGATAAAGGTACCCTTGAATAAAGGCACACAAAGAATTTCCAATGGCTCTGTGAATAGTCATCAGTCTGCCAGAATCCTGTGAACCTGTTCGGCTGACTGGTCACAATACAGTCGACATGCAGGGACTGCACATGCACAGCGGCCAGGACAACAAAGAGGGAGGAGAGGGGTGCCATTGCTCCCATTCAGTGCACTTCAAAGACAGATCAGAGGGGTACAAAACAAGGTAGATTATTTGCACTTGTCTGACACAAATGTGCAGAGTGGACAGTGCAGGCCACCCAATGTTGGAGGGCATGGCCCAGAAACTGGCCACCTGTGATAATTGTAGCTCAGATTGAGCCCCCATCCTTGCAGAACCATAGTAAAGGAATAAAAAAATAAAGCTCAGCCCCCCTCTGCCTGCAGGATACCAGAAGATTGGCAAAACTGACAGGGCAGATTTAAAATCAGCAGGAGGCTTTTTTTTTTTTTTTTTTTCAAGAGTATGACAATAAGAGCTTGAGCTGTGAGAAGACCTGAGGTGGATCCAGAAAGAAGTCAGAAGGCTAACACCAACTGCTAAGACAAATTTCACTTTGCTATGTTTCAGAACTTGCATGTTTATTTTAATTTCTCTTCTTTTCATTTATTTAGTTTTTTGTGTTTTTATTGTTTGATTTATTTTTTATTATTCCCTTCATAGATTATTTTACTTTTTATACCTTCACTTGTATTCCAAATAACACACTACTCTTGGTCTTTTAATTTTTATTATTGTTTTGAGATTATATATTTCTAATCATACTATTGTTATTCCAAATCCCATGCAGCACCCTTCCCTGGTCTTAATCTACTTGAAAATCTTCCTGAGCTTTATTACTGTTGTGGTTAACTTTATTGTCTCTCACACTATGCCTAGTTTCTATTCTTATTGTAACCATTTCTCCTCCATCCTACCTCACATAAGTGTTCTTCTTTCTTTAAAAAAAAGATTGTATTTATTTATATTAGAGAGGGGATGGAAGGGAGAAAGAGAGGGAGAGAAACATCAATATGTGGTTGCTTCTTGCATGTCCCCAACTGGGGACCTGGCCCACAACTGAGGCATGTGCTCTAGACTGGGAATTGAACCAGTGACCCTTTGATTCACAAGCCCGCACTCAACCCACTGAGCCATACCAGCTGGGGACAGCAGTCTTCTTTCTTAAGTCAGCTCACATTCTTCTTCCCTTCTAATAAGAGTATTTTTTTCTCACCTTTTATAAACAGTGCTAGTTAGGTGGTATTTCATGCTTATTGCTGTATTTCTCCAAAGGAATGCATATTTGTTTACTATTTGTTTCTACTTTAAACACATAGAATACTCTCCCAATGTCTTACTTCATTTCACCTTCAGCTGACCCTGCCCCTGGTCAGCTGAGTAAGGAATTTTATTTTGTTGTTTTCTCCCTCCCTCCTCCCTTTTTTTCCTTTCTTTTTACCCCTTCCCTCAACCTGGGTTTTACTCCTTACTCTTATTAGTTTACTTCCCCACCCTCTCAGAATCATTTTTCTTTACTGTAGACATCTCATATTCACTTTTCACTTTTCTACAATATTCTCATTCCAAATCCACCTTCATTAAACATCATTCAGCAGTTGTTACTATCAACTTTGCTGTGGTTTTTCTGCAATTTTGCTCCTGCTGGTCCAGTACCATTCTAATTTTACTTCGAATCTCATAGTATACTCTTTCTTGCTTTTACCCCATTGTTCCCATCACCTTTTCAATTATACTTACATTGTAAATTTTGCTCTCTCCCTTTCTTTGCCTCAGTTCCATCCCAACTCTTATCAATTTTCTTCCCACTTACCAAACAACATTTTTTCCTCTTTTAGCCATTGAATATCTCCTTTGTTATATCTTGTAATATATGCAATCTCTCTTCACCTTTATTAATCTTAGTTCAATTGCAGCTGAGACTGCTGATGTGGTAGAGGGTTTCATTTTGCTGGAATAGGTTTGGTTGTCTGGTAATACTGCTTTGTTAACCAACAATTGTACAATAGCATAGAAGACAATGTTGGAGTTGTGAATACCAGTAAACCCGCTGGAAGGAAGAACCTACCAACAAAAGAGCCATCAATCAACAGGTAAAGTCTAAGTACAACAAGACAGCCCACACAAATGGAAGAAAGGGCAACCCTAGAGCAGCCTGACAAGGAGACCAAAGAGACTGTATCACTGAGTCCCACAAAACCCCTACCACAGAAGTCCACCCCACGAAGACAGCTGGTAAAACAGAGCACCTGCAACACAGAAACAAAGACTCACCTAAAATGGGAGACAAAGAAAGAGCCCACAATTGAAAGTGCTGGAATATTTGCCAGTAAA
This sequence comes from Artibeus jamaicensis, assembly GCF_021234435.1. Taxonomy (NCBI): domain Eukaryota; kingdom Metazoa; phylum Chordata; class Mammalia; order Chiroptera; family Phyllostomidae; genus Artibeus; species Artibeus jamaicensis. Next base: position 1,620,184 of record NW_026522053.1, on the reverse strand, counting down.
AGCACTAAATGAAATGGAAGCAAGCAAACTATCAGACATAGAATTCAGAAGAATGGTTAAAGGATGCTAAAGGAACTCATTGACAACTACAAGGAACTGAGTGGAAACTGTAACAGTATGAAAAAGGAAATAGTAACTATAAACAAGAACCAGGAACAAATGAAGAATACAATTTCTGAAATAAGAAATACACTACAAGGAATTACAAGCAGGCTGGATGTAGTAGAGGACCCAATTAGTGAGCTTGAAGACAAGGCAGAAGGAAATACCCAAGTAGAGCAGCTGCATGAAGAAAGACTCAAAAAATGAGAATTGCTTAAGGGAAAGCATGAAACACAACAACATTCATATCAGGAATACAGAAGGAGAAGAAAAGGAGCAAGGAATAGAACCCTGTTTGAAAAAATAACATAAAGCTTTCCAATCTGCAAAGGGGAAGAGCCACACAAGTTCAGGAAGCACAGAGGGTCCCAATAAAATGACCCCAAAGACACATCCTATTACAAGATACATCATAATTAAAATGCCAAATTTTAAAGACAAACAGAAAATCATAAAGGCAACAGAGGTGAAACAGGAATTGCACACAAGGGAGCTCTGAGAAGGCTAGCAGCTGATTTCTCAACATAAACATTATAAGCCAGAAGGAATATTCTGGTTTATAGGCTCTCTTTTAAAGAGAGGCTCTCAATTAAAATGGAATGCAAAACAAGGACATTCCCTGAAAAAGGAAGCCTAGAAGAACACTTCAACCAAACCAGTATTGCAATAGATGCTAAAGGGACTGCTTTAAGCAATGAAGAAAAAGAGTGTGAGAGAGAGGAGCGCAGGTACAAAAGGGAAAAAATGAATATGTACCTATCGAAAATAACCTTAAATATAAATGGATTAAAATCTTCAGTCAAAATACATAAAATAACTAAATGGATAAGAAAAAAATGACCTGCACATATGCTGCCTAAAAGAGACCTATATCAGAAAAAAAGACCTACATAGCCTAAAAGTGAAAGATTGGAAAAAATATCCCAAGCAAATGGACAAGAAAAAAATGCAGGGGTGGAAATACTTATATCAGACAAAATTGACTTCAAAACAAAGGCCATAAAAAGAGACACAGTAGGACAATTTTTAATACTCAGGGATACAATCCATCAAGAAGACATAAACATTATAAACATATATATGTTGGGTATATATATACATATATATGTATGTATGCATATGTATATATACCCAACACACACACACACACACACACACACACACACACACACACATATATATATATATATATATATATATATATATATATATATACACATACACCCAACAGCAGAATACCCAAAAATATAAGGAAAATCTTGGAGGGCTTCAAGGAAGATATAGACACCAACACACTTAATCTAGGGGATTTAAACAATCCACTGTCAAAAATGCAGAGATCTACTGAACAAAATATCATAAAGAATATTGTGGCATTTGAACCATGACCTAAGTCAAATCAACTTAACTAATATATAGAGAGAGCCTTTCATCTCAGAGAAGCAAAATATACATTTATTCAAATGCACATGAAACCATTTCAAAGATAGACCACATGATAGGACACGAAACAAACCTCAACAAATTCAAGAAAATTGAAATCACATCAAGCATCTTCTCAGACCACAAGGGCCTTAAACTAGAAACCATATCAAGGAAAAGACTCAAAACTATTCAATTTATATTAATTAAATTATGCCATTAAAAATGAATAGATTAAGAGTGAGGTCAAGGAAGAAATAAAAATGTTTCTAAAACAAATAAAAATGAAGACACAACAGTCCAAAACCTATAGGACAGAGAAAAGGCAGTTTGGAAAAGGAAGTTCATAGCAATATACGCCTACTTAAAAAAAAAAAAAGAAACATTTCAAATAAACAACCTAACCCTACATCTATAAGAACTGGAGGAACAGTAACAAACTAAGCCCAGAGACAGTAGAAGGAAGGAAATAACCAAGATCAGAGCAGAATTAAATGACATAGAGACTAAAAGAACAATTCAAAGAATTGATAAATTCAGAAGATAGTTCTTTGAAAATATATATTAAAAAAAACAGGCCTTTAAGAAAATTCATCAAAACAAAATGAGAAGGGACCCAAATAAATAAAATCAGAAATGAAAGAGAATCAGAAAATCATAAATGGAAATCAGAACTGATACCACAGAAATATAAAAGACTGTAAGAAATTACTATGAACAACTGTACTATATGCAAACAACTTTGAAAACCTGGATTAAATAGACACATTTCTAGGAAATATAATCTTCCAAAAGTGAATGAAGAAGAAACAGAAGGTCTCAACTAACAGTCAGTGAAACTGAAGCAGTAATAAAAATATCCTGGCACAAAAAAGGGGTGGACTGAATGGTTTCACAGGAGAATTTCATAAAATATTTAATGAAGAGTTTACTTGTATCCCTCTCAGACTATACGAAAAAATACAAGAAGGGGGAAGACTATCAGACTCTTTTTTAAGAGACTAACATCATCCTAATCCAAACAAAACAAAACAGATAAAGACATAACAGAAAACAAAATTACAGGACAATATTGTTGGTGAACATAGATCATAAAATCCTCCACAAAATATTGGCATACCATATCCAGCAATACATTAAAAAGATCAAACAAAATGATCAAGTGGGGGTCATCCCAGGGTTGCAAAGATGGTACAATAGTCACAAATCAATAATTGTAACTCATTACATAAAAAAGGAAAGACAAAAAAATCATGATCATATCAAAAGATGAGGGAAAGGCATTTGATGAAGAACAGCACCCATTTATGATAACAACACTCAGCAAAGTGGGAGTAAAGGAGCATATCTCAACATAATAAAGGCCATATATGAGAAAACTACTGCCAACCTCACACTCAATGGGCAAAAACTAAAAACTTTCCCTCTAAGGTAAGGAACAGGACAAATCTATTCATTTTTACCACTTCTATTTAACATAATATTGGCAGTCCTAGCCACAGTGATCAGAGAAGAAAAAATATAAAAGGCATCCAAATTGGAAAGGAGGAAGCAAAACTGTCATTATTTGCAGATGACATGATAGTGTACATGGAAAATCCTATAAATGCCACCAAAAACCTACTCAACCTAAGAAATGAATTTGGCAAAACAGCAGGAAACAAAGTAAATATTCAGAAATCAAAGGCACTTTTGTACACCAACAATGAAATATCAGAAACATAAATCAGGAAAAAAGTACTATTTGGTATGTAGCAACAAGAAAAATAAAGCACTTTGGAATAAACCTAATGAAGGATATAAAAGACTTGTATCATAAAAGTACACAACACTGAAAAAAGAAATTAAGGAAGACACAAATAAATGGAAGTATACACTATGTTCATAGATTGGAAGAATTAACATCAAAATGTCCATAGTACCTAAAGCAATTTATAGATCCAATGCAATCTCTCTTAAAATACCAATGCATATTTCACAGATATACAACAAACATTTCAAAACTGTATACTGAACCACAAACAACCCCAAATAGCTGCAGCTATTTGAGATAGAATGACAAAGTAGGAGGGATAACAATACCTGACATCAAACTATAGTACAAGGTCGCAATAATCAAAACAGTCTGGTACTGGCATAAGAACAGACACATTGATCAATGGATCAGAATAGAGAGCCCAGAAAAAAAAAAACAAGTAAGTCTCTATTATCAATTAATATTTGACGAATGGAGCAGAAGCACAAAATAGAGTGAAAATAACCACTTCAACAAATTGTATTAGGAGATCTAGACTGCTACATGCTGAAAAAGAAAGTCAACTGCCGCAGCCTGTGCAGCAAAGGTGGTCATGAGGCTGAGCAAGGGACGAAACAAAGGAGAGGACCAAATGCTCTGCTGGCATAAGGCAAGTTTATTGCGCAGTCTTCTGGCTTAAATACAATCTTGAGTACATAGAGGACAAAGGAGAAGCCTTCTGGCAGGTAGCTCACTTCCTTGACCTACAAAGTTTATCTCTTCCCTTAGAGTCAGGATGTTCTCAGGCTAACATACCTTCCGGGTACATGACGCACAGGCCAAAGATATGAGTTGATGGGTAAGGAGAGGAGGCTAGTTTCTCAAGGGGTCAGAAAGCAGTCACAACCCAGGACAGCCCCGAGGCCGGAAACCAGGCCCAGACACCATGCCTGCGGTGCAGGACCCTATCCTCGACCCCTCACAGGCCTCCTGGGCTCTAACATCTCCCCCTTTTTTATTTTATATAACATAGTGGAACTTCGTTTTGGTCATATCCAATTTCTGCCGCTTTAGATCGACGTACAAGCCGTCGATTTGGCTTACAAACACGCTCAGAAACAAAAATCACAAACTAGACATAGAAACACAGACACTGACATAGCCATAACAAACAAAGACTGACACCGGCACGGACATAGTTTCTCCTCTCACACAAGCGAACCTAATTTCCTCTTACACAGGCGAACCGCGGTTCTCACGCATCCAAACCAAAAGTGACCTAGTCACTACTCCCGAGGGCGTCCCCTCCTTTGGGAGCCCCTGGGTGGACTTCCGGCAACATCTTGCCTTACCACCTCAGGGTCAAACAGTCTCAACTTCTAAACCAAATGCAAAAGAGGATCCTCGTTACTTACATTTGCTTGAGCAGCTCACATTCAAGGAGGAATTAAGACAGTTGGTTAAAATACAATCGTGACAGGTAAGATTATACATGGTATTCTGGACAAGCTGCAGATCCCCTGCAACAAACGCGAAGGGGTCAGGTACACAAGCTATGACAGATACATTTTTCTGGGTTCCATCTACGGAGATAGCGTCTTGTGTTCCTATATGCATCCAAACTACTTGTCTCTTGGCTACGGTGACATATTGGAGGGAGGCGACAGCCTTCCAAAGCATAGTCTGATAGGTCCGATTATTCTTTGTCCATATTCCATACAGCAGGTTCATGGGCCTGTAAGTCCCTTCTCGGTAATCACTCCAGTCACAAATTCCTTGATCACAAATGGTACGGTTAAGATGGCAAACTCTCCATGCCGGGCCCCACTGGCTCTGAGAGGGCGTTCTCTGCTTGCATACCGGGATGTCAGGAGGAGGGGACCCCTGGCCAACAGTAGTGGTGCTCACATTTCTATGAAGATAAAACATGTTCACACCCCAATGAGATCCATTAGTGAAATTACTGTCCCAATCAGTACATCTGGAGATAAAGATACACTTTCCTGGTGTCAAAGAAAAGCAAATAGGTTGAGTAGTAGACAGGCCGGTATAATTATACTTAGCTGACATGGGCAGAATATGCCCGGTAGATGGCGGGCCGAGGACCTGGGTATTGTTCACATAAACAGGCACAAAACCATTGTCCTCCCAAGTAACTGGATGCAGGACGGGAGGATTGGGAAGAAAGGCCCAATATTCTTCAGCCTTCACTTGAGTTTTCAGTATCCACAGGAGGCTCAAGATCAGAGCCAACTGCTGGAGTCTCCTCTGGGCTCTCCGGGGATGGGTGTTCTGGTTCCTCAGTGACATGGCCGTGAGTCTCCTTCGGAGCTTCTCTATTTTGCTCTTGGGCGTGGCGGACACACCTCTCGGGCAACCACCGTGGGTACTCAGCATCTGTGGGAAAAACACAAACATGCCCTTGGCCCCAAACTAATACCGGGTCAGGCCCATGCTGAGACCCATCCATGGGGTCTCTCCAAAATACTTGAGGGTAGTGCCGCATGCACGGCCCCCAGTGCCTGTCCGCCGCAGAGTGCCCCTCCGAATCTAAAGTTAAAAAATTTAAAACAAATAAGGAATGAGATACAAGCAGTTTTGGAGAGTGGGGGCTATACTATCTCCCCCCTTTTAGTTTAGCAAATTGTTTGAGAGAAAGGTGCGCTCGTTCGATGACTCCTTGTCCTTGAGGGTTATGAGGGATACCTGTCTTATGAAGGATTTGAAAGGAAGTACAGAAAGAGGCGAAGGCTTTACTGGTATAGGCAGGGGCATTGTCGGTCTTCAAAATTTTGGGGACACCAAGTACTGAAAAGCAAGATAGCAAATGAGAGATTACACTGCGAACGCTTCCGCCTGATAGAGGGGAGGCGAAAAGGAAATGAGAACAAGTATCAATAGTGACATGTAGATATCGAAGTGTGCCAAAGGAGGGGCAATGCGTAACATCCATTTGCCAGAGATCGTTAGGCTTGAGACCGCGGGGGTTAACACCAAAATGGGGTACTGGAAGCAGCTGAGAACAGGTTGAGCACGACTTAACAATCTGTCGTGCCGCCTCTCGGGTAAGCTGAAATTGATACAGAAGAGATCCGGCAGATTGGTGGTGAAGGGCATGGGATTGTTGAGCACGTTGCTGCTGTGAAAGAAAGACGTGAATATGGGAGTCTGCGAGCTCATTCGATGTCGCCAAAGGTCCTGGAAGAGATGAATGTCCCCGAAGGTGACCAACAAAGCAGGGGGCTTTTCGCTGTCGAAGCAATTGCTGGATGGAGTGGAATAACTGGAGAACTGTATGATTAGAAGTCGTAATTAAAGGGACAGTTTCTAAAACGGCTAACGCATGGACAATATATTGACTGTCAGAGTAATGATTAAAAGGTTCAAGGATAAGGAGGAAGGCCTGATGAACAGCAAAGAGTTCGACTTCTTGAGCAGAACTGGAGGCGACCTGCCAAACCTGGGATTTTTCCGGGGTGATTAAAACAGCGCGTCCATTAGATGAACCATCTGTGAACAAATTGACGGCAGAAGTTATAGGGGTGAGGGAGAGATTTCTGGGAAAGATAAAATGGGCTTGAGAGGCAAAATGCAAAATCTTGTCCTTCGGGAAATGATGAGAGACCTGTCCTGAAAAGCCTTCAAAGGCCAATGGAAAAGAATCATTCATGTTCATTAGCCAGGAAAACTGCTCGGAAGTATAGGGTATGACTACAACAGGAGGGTCTCGTCCTAAGATTTGGATAGACACTTTGCGGCCCTGCTGAACTCGTTCGGCTACTAACGAGGCATAAGAGTCAAGCGCCTTCTTCAGCGTTGCCGGCCGTGGATCCACTGGAGTACCCCATGCTGGTAGAGAGCTCCTGTCGGGGCGATAGAAGAAGGTATTATTAACAAGGACCAAGGTTGTGAAATATCACAGTAAGACAATTGGGCGGACTGAAGAGCGTCTTCCACCAGCTGTAGGGCCTGCCGTGCGCTCGGGGTGAGCACTCGAGGAGAGGCAGGATTGGAATCTCTGTTAAGTAAGGTAAAAAGAGTCTTAAGGTCGCCGGTGGTAAGTTTCAAAGATGGGTGTATCCAGTTGATTTCTCCTAGTAGGGTCTGAAAATCATGCAAAGTTCGCAGGTGCGAAGTATCAATCTGCAATTTTTGAGGGGAAAAAGTCAGGGGCTTAAGTTGGTGTCCAAGATAGGAGTAAGGGTAAGCACTTTGGATCTTATCAGCTGCTATTTGCAGACCGAAAACGGCTAAGTCTTGTTTCATCCTAGAAAATGCTAAAATAAAGAGGTCATGATTGGAATGCGCTAGCAAGATATCATCCATATAATGAATGACTAAAACCGAGGGGAACTCATCTCATGTTCCCTGAATAGCTTGCTGCACAAACTTCTGACACAAGGTAGGACTATTAGCCATACCCTGAGGTAAAACCTTCCATTGAAATCTTAACATTGGTTCCCGAAGGTTAGTGGAGGGAACACTAAAAGCAAATCGCTGACAATCAGAGGGGAACAGCGGAATAGTATAAAAACAGTCTTTTAAGTCAATCACAATCTTATAAGTAGATGGAGGGATGGCAGCAGGAGATGGAAGTCCAGGCTGCAACGCACCCATGGGGAACATGGAAGCGTTTACTTTTCTCAAATCCTGAAGGAGCCTCCACTTTCCTGACTTCTTTTTGATAACAAATAGAGAGAATTCCATGGTGACATGGAAGGTTCAATATGTCCGGCAGCAAGCTGCTCCTGCACCAGCTTTCTAGCTGCCTCTAGTTTCTCTTGAGTAAGCAGCCACTGATCTACCCATATAGGGATATCATCTTTCCATGAAATAGGGTCAGCGCATGGGGCAGGAGTATCAATGGCTGCTAGGAAAAAGACTGGACAGGGGTCTCAGGCTGCCAAAGCACAAGTCCCATCTGTTCCATAATGTCTCGTCCCCACAGATTGACAGGTAAATGAGGAAGTATATAAGGCTGAAAGGTTCCCTGCACTCCCTCCTCATTATTCCATTTCAAAATGGCTGAACTCTGATATGGGGAGGTGGACTGTCCCACTCCCTGCAGAGCAGTGGAAGTGGGGTGGAGTGGCCAGGAGTTAGGCCAATGCTCAAGCGCTATAACAGAAACATCAGCTCCAGTATCTAGAATTCCTTTAAAAAATTTTCCATTAATGGTCAAGTGATACTCAGGCCTTTCCATTTTTATGGCCTTCAATAAAAAGGCATCGGTGGACCCAAACCCTGACGCTCCTCGGTATGGTTGTATATAGGCTTTGTTCTGATTATCTACATAAGGGAGGAGCAATAGCTGAGCCACACGAGTGCCGGCAGGTAAATTAATTATATGCTGTTCAGTTTTGGCCATAATCCTTATTTCTCCAGTATAATCGGCATCAATGACTCCTGGCAAGACCATCAAACCCTTCATAGTAAATCCACTTCTTCCTAATATTATCCCTACAGTTTTTTCAGGTAGGGGCCCAAAGACATGGGTTGGTAACGCCTGCATCCCCATGTCAGGAGTTAAGATGACATGTTGGGCAAGGCAAAGGTCCAGTCTGGCGCTCCCTGGGGTTGCACGTCGGAGCTCGGATATAGTTGTTTTTGCTCCGGCCCCAGCAGATGACTGGAGGTCGCCATCGCCCCGTATACTTGTTGCGGGGCCCGAGGCTGGCCCCTCTTGTCGTTTCCCGACTGAACAAGTAATCTCCCTTCTCTATCTCTCTTAGAATGACATTCATTAGCCCAATGATTACCGCGCCGACACCGTGGGCATAAGCCGGGAGACTTCCTTCAACTGGTGACGGCTGCATTGGGATTATTAGAGTTGGAGTCTCGGCACTGTCTCGCAACATAGCCCATCTTTCCACAAATATAACAGCTGCCTGGTGGTCCTGGTTTTCCCTTTCCTTTTCCCTTAATAGCTAGAAACTCACTAACTGTCTGTCCCTTAAGGGCAGCAGCTAAAGTTATTCCTTGAATATATCCTGGTCCAATGTCTGCGCACAACTTGATATAATCATTCAACATAGCCCTGCCCTTCCAAGGCCGCAATGCCGCCTGACAAGCGGTGTTAGCATTCTCAAAGGCCATTTCTCTAACTACTATAGTGGCGGCTTCTGGCTCACCAATAACACGCTGAGTAGCGGTAAGAAGGCGAGCTACAAAATCTTGGAAGGGCTCGTCAGGGCCTTGCCGAATCTTGGACAATTCTTCTTTTCTCACTCCTGTCTTAGGTAACTTCTTCCATGCTGTGGAGGCAGACCAGTGGATATAATCATATGCTTGGGGGTGGAAATTGAATTGCTGCTGGGTATCTGCGAAATTCCCCGTTCCTGCTAATTGTTCATATGTTATTCCAAGCCTGCGAGCAGCTTCAGACCTAGCTTGTTGCTCACAGCTCTCATGATATTCAGCAAGCCATAACAAATAATCACCCCCAGTTAACACCGCCTTACACATAGTTTTCCAATCTTGCGGGGGAAGAGTAAGGCTCGCGATAGTTTCCATGGTAGCAATGGTGAAGGGAGCCGTAGTCCCATATTGGGCACAGGCCAATTTTAACTCCTTCAAGGTCTTGTAAGGAATAGGCTCATAATCTCGCCACTGTCGGCCTTGATCATTCTGCCTCTGAAGGACAGGGAGAATCTGTCTCTCGGGGGAGAAACCATCTATTGATTCCCCATCACGGAGCGCGCGCTGCAGCGCAGTCTGCAAAGGCGACGGGACAGAGTCCTCCCGGGGAGGATGAGGGCAGAACCCCACTCGACCTATCAACGGAGAGGTGGGATCTCTGGGAAACAAAGGATCCTCAGAAACAGAGGTCCGTTCTCTTTTTGCAACATTCTTCCCAGAACCCTGAGTCTGCTCCTGAAGGGAGTGCAACAACTGCAGAAGATCCTTAAAGAGCACAGCCTGCTCTGATTTATCTTTCTTATCCTCTCTAGCTTCGGTGGCAAGGAACGCTCCCTGAGAGGGATCATAAGCCGCCGCTCGTTCCTCTAGATTGTCCCAATTGACCTCCGCAGGGTCTGGATCTCTAGATTTAAGACCCTCAAGCTTAACATCCGGTTGCTCATGCCTCAGAGGCTCTAACAGCGGCGGAGGTGCAGATGACAGAGGCGGGGGATTATTAAACAAATCCTCTGCCGAGCATGTAGCCCGCAGAGTGGGACTGCCTCTAGTCCCTTCTTCCCACTTATCTAGCTCAGAGTCCCCTTTCAAACAATTCCTCATTATTATGCCCTCCAACACAGCTCCCTGCTACTTTCACTTTTAATTTACCGGGCCCCCGTAGCAGCGGTCGTCTAGGGGTCTCAAATCCTCACAATTTTGGACTCTTCAGGTCCTTGTTTCGGGCGCCACTCTGCCGCAGCCTGCTGCAGCAAGGGTGGTCGTGAGGCTGAGTGAGGGACTGAATAAAGGAGAGGACCAAATGCTCTGCTGGCATAAGGCAAGTTTATTGCGCAGTCTTCTGGCTTAAATATAATCTTGAGTACATAGAGGACAAAGGAGAAGCCTTCTGGCAGGTAGCTCACTTCCTTGACCTACAAAGTTTATCTCTTCCCTTAGAGTCAGGATGTTCTCAGGCTAACATACCTTCCGGGTACATGACGCACAGGCCAAAGATATGAGTTGATGGGTAAGGAGAGGCGGCTAGTTTCTCAAGGGGTCAGAAAGCAATCACAACCCAGGACAGCCCCGAGGCCGGAAACCAGGCCCAGACACCACGCCTGCGGTGCAGGACCCTATCCTCGACCCCTCACAGGCCTCCTGGGCTCCAACAGTCAACCACCAACTTACACCTTACAATTAAAAATAAACTCAAGATGGATAAAAGACTTAAATATAAGTCATAATACCATAAAAGTCTTAGAGGAGAACATAAGGAAGAACGTTTCAAATATTCTAGCAGCAAATTTTTCACCAATATGTCTCCTAGAGCAAGGGAAATAAAGATAAGAATAAACGAATGAGACTTCATCAAACTAAAAAGCTTCTGCACAGCTAAAGTAAAAAGGGAACCAACCATATGGGGAAATATATTTGCAAATGACATCTTGGAGAAAGGTTTGATCTCCAATATATATAATGAACTCACACTATTCAATATCAAGAAGACAAAAAAAACAACAACTAAAAATGGGCAAAGGACCTGAACAGACACTTCTCCAAGGAGGACATACAGATGGCCCAGAGACATGTGAAGAGATGCTCAGCATCACTAGCCATCAGATAGATGCAATTAAAGCCACAATGAGATACCAATTCACACCAATCAGAATTGCCATCATAACCAAATCAATAAAAAAGAAGTGCTGGCAGATTGTGGACAAAAGGAAACCCTAGTGCACTGTTAGTGCGAATGCAGAGTGGTGCAGCCACTGTGGAAAATAGTGTGGAATTTCCTCAGAAAGCTACAAATGGGTCAATCTTTTGACCCAGCAATACCAATGCTGGGATAATACATGAAGAATCCTGAAAGTGCAATTCAAAGGAACCTATGCATCCCAATGTTCATAGCAGCACAATTTAAAATAGCCAAGTGCTGGAAGCAATTTAAGTGCCCATCGTAAATAAGTGCATCAAAAATTGTGGTGCATTTACACAATGGAATACTACACTGCAGAAAGAAAGAAGGAGCTGCTTGTAGGGGACCGGTTTTTTAGTCTGGCAAATATGACTCAGCTCTGTATGGAAAACTACAGAAGTGAAGTTGGTGGGCAGGAGCCAGACCTTAAAACTGAGTTTTCCTGTGGGAATCAGGCCTAGAAAATGCATACAGACTCTCATGGCTTACTCTCGCTAAAACTTTATCACCCTGGTCTAAAACAACAAATGTGTATTGTCTATCTTCAAGGTAACTTCCAAAGCCTTTGTGAATTTTCCCAAGAACAGAGCTAATCAGCTTGTTGCCATTCGCCTCTGCATGTTATTTTCATTTCTTTGATTGTACCTAAAATGTAGACAATAATATTCTATGTAATAGGTAATAAATCTCTCTCTGATGTAAGATCTGAGGAAAACAATAAAAGCCTGCCTAGGCAAGGGTCGAAGCACTGTCCTCTTGAGGGAATGGCCAAGGCATCCATAGGCACTCTCCCCTTGAGAGAGTAGCCATGCCGTTCCCTTTTCCTCCACAGGATTGCTGTCGCCTGTGCACTTATTCTTGTCATCAGCCACAACAGGAGGACTCTGCTGGTTGGAGTCTGCCATAGCTGCTACCCTTCTTGACAGCATGGATGGGTCTGGAGACCATTATGCTAAATGAAATAAGCCAGGAGAAGGAAAAATATGATCTCCCCTACAAGTGGAACCTAATCAACAAAACAAATAAGCAAGCTTAATTTACTCATTGAGATATAAAACAAATGGACAGTAACTAGATGGGAAGGGGGAGAGGATAATGAGGGAAAAGAGGAAAAGGTCATCAAAAAACATGTATAAAGAACCCAAGGACAAAGTAGTGTAAGGTAGGATCAAGGATGGGAGGTTGGGATGGCAGCAGTGGTGGGGAGTATTGGGGGGAAAATAGAGACAACTCTACCTGAGCAACAATAAGAAAAAAAGAAACAGGCCTACCTAAAGAAGATAGAAACATTTCAAACAACCTTACCCTACCCCTGCAAGAACTTGAGGAACAACAACAAAAACAGCCCAGAGCAAGTAGAAGGAAGGAAATAACCAAGATCAGAGCAGAACTAAATGACATAGAGACTAAAAGCACAAATCTAAGGATCAATGAATCCAGGAGTTGGTTCTTTGAAAAGATAAACAAAATAGACAAGACTTTAAGTAGGCTCACAAGAAAAGAAGAGAAAGGACTCAAATAAACACAATCAGAAATGAAAGAGAGATTACAACTGATACCACAGAAATAGAAAGGATTGTAAGAAATTACTATGAAGAACAGTATGCCAAGAAATTTGAGAACCTAGGGGAAATGGACACATTTCTAGAAAAATACAATCTTCAAAAACTCAATAAAAAAGAAGCAGAAAATCTGAACACACCAATAACAGCAAAAGAAATTGAAGCAGTAATCAAAAAACTCCCATCACACAAAATCGCTGGACCAGATGGTTTCACAGGAGAATTCTACAAAGTATTTAAGGAAGAGCTAACCCTTATTCTTCACAGACTTCCAAAAAATCCCAAAAGATGGAAAACTCCCAAACTCCTTTTATGAAGCCAGCATCATCCTAATTCCAAAACCAGACAGAGACACAACAAAGAAAGAAAACTTCAGGCCAATATCACTGATGAACATAGATGCTAAAATCCTCAACAAAATATTGGCAAATCGCATCCAACAATATATCAAAAAGATCATACACCAAGACCAAGTGGGATTCATCCCAGGCATGCAAGGATGGTTCAATATTCGCAAATCATTAAATGTAATATATCATATAAACAAAAGCAAAGACAAAAACCACATGATCATATCAATAGACGCAGAAAAAGCTTTTGATAAGGTACAACATCCATTTATGATAAAAACATTCAGCAAAGTGGGAATAGAGGGATCATTCCCCAATATAATAAAGGCCATATATGAAAGATCTACAGCCAACATCATACTCAACTAGCAAAAACTAAAATCTTTTCCATTAAGATCAGGGACAAGACAAGGATGTCCACTTTCACCACTTCTATTCAATATAGTATTGGAAGTTTTAGCCACAGGGATCAGGCAAGAAAAGGAAATAAAAGGCATCCAAATTGGAAAGGAGGATACAAAACTGTCACTGTTTGCAGATGACATGATAGTGTACATGGAAAATCCTATAGACTCTACTAAAAAACTGCTTGAACTAATAAATGAATTTGGTAAAACAGTGGGTTACAAAGTTAATATCCAGAAATCAAAGGCATTTTTATATACTAACAATAAATCAGCAGAAGCAGAAATCAAGGAAAAAATACCATTTGATATAGCAAAAAGAAAAATAAAATATCTGGGAATAAACCTAACCAAGGAGGTGAAAGAGCTGTTTACAGAAAACTACACATTACTGAAGAAAGAAATCAAGAAAGACACAAACAAATGGAAACATATACCATGTTCATGGATTGGAAGAATTAACATCATCAAAATGTCTATATTACCCAAAGCAATACACAGATTCAATGCAATACCTATTAAAGTACCAATGGCATATTTCACAGACATAGAACAAACACTTCAAGAATTTATATGGAACCATAAACAAGCCTGAATAGCAGCTGCTCTTTTGAGAAAGAAGAACAAAGTAGGAGGAATCACAATACCTGATATCAAATTGTATTACAAGGCCACTGTAATCAAAACAGCATGGTACTGGCACAAAAACAGGCACATAGACCAATAGAACAGAACAGAGAGCCCAGAAATCAACCCAACTCTCTACAGTCACTTAATATTCAACAACAGGGATAGTAACATAAAATGCAGTAAAAATAGCCTCTTCGACAAATGGCGTTGGGAGAACTGGACAGTTATGTGCAAAAAAATGAAACTTGAGCACCAGCTTACACCATACACCAAAATAAATTCAAGGTGGATAAAAGACTTAAATGTAAGTCATAACACCATTAAAGTCCTAGAGGAGAACATTGGTAAGAAAATCTCAGATATTTCACGCAGCAACTTCTTTACTGATATGTCCCCTAGAGTAAGGAATGTAAAGGAAAGAATAAACAAATGGGATCTCATCAACATAAAAAGCTTCTGCATGGCTAAAGAAAACAGTATTAAATTAGCAAGACAACCAACTGTATGGGAAAACATATTTGCCAATGATACCTCAGACAAAGGTTTAATCTCTAAAATATACAAAGAACTTACACGACTCCACTCTAAGAAGACACCCAACCCAATTAGAAAATGGGAAAAGGACTTGAGCAAACAATTCTCCAAGGAGGACATACAGAACATTCAGAGACACATGAAGAGATGCTCAATATCATTAGCTATCAGAGAGATGCAAATTAAAACCACAATGAGATACCACTTTACACCAGTCAGGATGGCTATCATAAACAAAGCAACAAACAACAAATGTTGGAAGGGTTGTGAGGAAAAGGGGACCTTAGTTCACTGTTGGTGGGAGTGCAGACTGGTACAACCATTATGGAAAACAGTATGGAATTTTCTCAGAAAAATAAAAATTGACCTGCCTTTTGACCCAGCAATTCCACTGCTGGGACTATATCCTAAGAATCCTAAAACATCAATATCAAAGAACCTATGCACCACAATGTTCATAGCAGCACAATTTACAATAGCCAAGAGTTGGAAGCAACCTAGGTGCCCATCAGTAAGTGAATGGATCCAAAAATTGTGGTACATATACACAATGGAATTCTATGCTGCAGAGAGAAAGAAGGAGCTACTACCCTTTGCAACAACATGGATGGAACTGGAAAGCATTATGCTGAGTGAAATAAGCCAGGGGTTGAAAGACAAATACCATGTGATCTCACCTTTAACAGGAAGCTAAACAACAAAACAAACAAACAAGCAGAAAAAAAAACAAATAAAAAACAAAGACACTGAAACAGAGAACAAAGGATAGTGACCAGAGGGGAGAAGGAAGGGAAGTTAAGGGGAAAATGGGGGAGGGATTTGGAGGAACAAATAGGAAGGACACAGGGACGAGAACTAAGGGGGGTGGAAATGGGAGGGAGGTGGGGAGCAAGGGGCGGGGGAGGCTGGGATGGGAAAAATAGACAAAAAACTGTACTTGAAAAATAACTAAATAAAAATTTTAAAAAATCCTATAGGAAAACATTGGCAAGAAAATCTCAGATATTTCACACAGCAAGTTTTTTACTGATATGTCCCCTAGAGCAAGGGACATAAAGGAAAGAATAAACAAATGGGATCTCATCAAAATAAAAAGCTTCTGCATGGCTAAAGAAAATAGTATTAAAATAAAAAGACAACCAACTATATGGGAAAACATAATTGCCAATGATACCTCAGACAAGGGTTTAATCTCCAAAATATACAAAGAACTTACACAACTCCACTCTAAAAAGACAAATAACCCAATTAAAAAATGGGAAAAGGACTTGAACAGACACTTTTCCAAGGAGCACATACAGAGGATCCAGAGACACACGAAGAGATGCTCAATATCACTAGCCATCAGAGAGATGCAAATTAAAAACCACAATGAGATACCACCTTACACCAGTCAGAATGGCTATCATAAACAAAGCAACAAACATCAAATGTTGGAGAGGTTGCGGGGAAAAGGGGTCCCTAGTTCACTGTTGGTGGGATTGCAGACTGGTACAACCACTATGGAAAACAGTATGGAATTTTCTGAAAAAACTAAAAATGGACCTGCCTTATGACCCAGCAATTCCATTGCTGGGACTATATCCTAAGAATCCTAAGATACCAATCCAAAAGAACCTATGCACCCCAATGTTCATAGCAGAACAATTTACAATAGCCAAGAGCTGGAAGCAATCTAGGTGCCCATCAGTAAATGAATGGATCAAAAAATTATGGTACATATACACAACGGAATTCTATTCAGCAGAAAGAAAGAAGGCGCTCATACCCTTTACAACAGCTTGGATGGAACTGGAAAGCATTATGCTGAGTGAAGTAAGCGAGGCGGTGAAAGACAAATACCATATGATCTCACCATTAACAGGAAGCTAAATAACAAAACAAACAAGCAAGCAAACTAAAAACAACGACAATGAAATCGAGAACATGGGGACAGTGACTGGAGGGCAGAGGGGAGGGAATTTTAGGGGAAAAAAGGAAGGATTTACAGGAACTAGCATGAAGGACACATGGACAACTTCTAAGGGGGTGGAAAGGGGAGGGAGGTGGGGGTCACGGGGGGTGGGCTGGGAATGGAGTAAAAGAAAGAATACTGTAGTTGAAAAATAATTTTAAAGTAAATAAAAATTTATAAGAAAAAAAGACAAAAAAAATCTGTGGAAACATGATCAACTTTGAATATCCACAACAATTTTGAGAAAGAAGTACAAAGTAGGAGGGATCCCAATACCTGGCATCAAGCTATATTACAAGGCCATGGGAATCAAAAGAGTCTGATATTGGCATAAGGACAGACGCATAGTTCAATGGAACAAAATAGAGAGTACACATAAACCCAAGTCTCTATGGTCAATTAATATTTGAGAAAAGGGGAAGAAGCCAAAAAAGGAATAAAAATAGCTTCTTCAACAAATAGTGTTCAGAGATCTGAACAGTTATATGCAAAAAAAAAATCAAACTCAATCACAAACTTACACCATGCACAAAAATAAATTCAAGGTGGATAAAAGACTTAAATATAAGTTGCAATAGCCTAAAAGTCCTAGAAGAGAACATAGGGAGAGAAATCTCAGATATTCCATGTAGCAATATTTTCACTGGTATGTCCCTTAGAGGAAAAGACATAAAAGTAAGAATTTTCACCCAAATAAAAACCTGCATGGCTAGAGAAATCATCAGCAAAATGAAAAGGGAACCAACTGTATGGGAAAATATATTTGCCAATGATACCTCAGAGTAGGGTTTGATCTCCAAAACATATAAAGAACTCAAATGACTGCACACCAAGACAAACAACCCAATTTAAAAAATGGGTAAAGAACCTAAACAGAGATTTCTCCAAGGAGGACATACAGTGGGGCCAGGGAAATATGGAAAAATGCTCAGCATCACTAGCCATCAGAATGATGCAAATTTAAACCACAATGAGATAACACTTCACACCAGTGAGAATGGTCATCATAACCAAATCAACAAACAGCAAGTGCTGGCTATGTTGTGGAGAAAAGGGAACCCTAGAATACTGTTGGTGGGAATGTTGACTGGCTCAAACACTGTGGAAAACAGTGTGGAATTTCCTCAGAAAACTAAAAATGGAACTGCCTTTGACCTAGAAATTCTACTGCTGGGGTTATGCCCTAAGAATCTTGAGACACCAATTCAAAAGAACCTATGCACCCCAATGTTCATAGCAGCATTATTTACAATAGCCAAGTTTTGGAAGCAGCCTAGCTGCTCATCAGTAAATGAGTGGTTCAAAAACTATAGTATGTTTACACAATGGCATACCACACAGCAGAAAGTAAGATAGAGCTCCTACTTTTTGTGAAAGCATGGATGGAACTGGAGAGCATTATGCTAAGTGAGATAAGCCAGGTGGTAAAAGACAAATACCATATGATCTCACCTACAAATTAATCAAACTAATAAGCTTTTGCACATCAAATGAACCATCAACAAAATGAAATGGGAACTCACTGTATGGGACAATTTATTCTGCAATGATACATTGTACCAATGATGCATCTTATAAGGAGTTAATCTCCAAAAATATATTACTAACTTATACAAAGCAGAGCCAGGAAGTGGAACCTAATCAAGAAAACAAAGAAGCAAGCAAAAATATAAACAGATACATGGAAATAGAGAACAAACTGACAGTAACTAGAAGGGAGGGTGGAAGGATATAACTGGGAAAAGAAGGAAATGAGTTATCAAGGAATATATATAAAGGATCCATGGGGAAAGCCAAAGTGGGGTAGTATTGAGCATGGGAGGTGATGATGGGGGAGTGGTAGAGAATGGTGGGCTATAAATGGAGACAATTCTGCTTGAATACCAATAAATTTTTAAAAAAAGAAAATAAATTACAAACACACACATACATACATGTGAATGGCATATTTCACAGATCTAGAAGAAATATTAAAAAATGTCATACAGAACCTCAAAATACCCTGAGTAGCCTCAGCAGTTTTGAGATAGAAGAACAAAGTTGGAAATATTACAACACCTGATAACAAACTATACTACAAGAATATTATAATAAAAACAGCCCAGTACCTGCATAATAACAGGTATATAGATAATTGGAACAGAATAGAGATCCCAGAAATAAACCCACACCCAATATACCCAATTAAAGTTTGACACAGGAAGCGAGAACATACAGCGGGGTAAAAAAGAGTTTCTTCAATAAATGGTGTTGGGAAAATTCTACAAATATATGTAAAAAATGAAACTAGACCACCAACTTATACCATACACAAGAATAAACTCGAAATTAATAAAAGACTTAAGTGGAAGTCATGAAACTATAAAAATCCTAAAAGCAAACACAGGCAGCAAAATCTAAGACATCCCTCATAGCAACATTTTTGCTGATATGTCTCCTAAGGCAATGAAAATAGAGAAAAAATAAACAATTGGGGTTATGTCAAACTAATAAGCTTCTGCATATCAAAATAAACCATCAACAAAATGAAATGGGAATAGAGAGGAAGACGACAGTGAGATAGGTGGGAGCAGAGTCCATTTCTGCCTGCACACAGGTGGAACACCTAGCCGATCTTCTGAGGAAAAGAGTGAAAAGCCAATGGTATCTCAGCATTATGAAGGTTAAAGGCCAAAATTGTAGAGGACATTGAAAAATCAGATGGTCAGGAGATGCTTTGGGATGATAAGGTCCTAGGGACCAGCACAGAGACCAAGGTGGCTGCAGCTCCTGGCCCAGTACATGCAGGGCTGCTGCAGGATTCTTGGAAGACAGCCAGGTCAACGGCCCCCTCCCCTACCAAATAGGGAGGTTTGAGCAGCACCGGGGTGGGTGTGGATGCTTGAAGTTGCTGGGGAGAATAAAGATGAAGTGGCAAACGCACAGGGTTGGTGCACAACCACTGAGGCTGTAGACACTGGCTGGGTCTTTACCAGAGAAATTGGGGAGCTAGGTGACACCTGGTAGAGGGAGAAGAGCTGGGCCATGATGGACCCTGACAAGGATAGTCTCCAGTCTGACTGGAAAGTTGGGCTGTGTGAGAGGTCAGGCGCTTGTTTGGAGTGGCAGGCTTGAATAGGAAGAAAAAATTTTTTGTAAGGCTCTTGGTGGTTGTTTAGGGAATTCTTCCTCAGTGGAATTCTTCTGCAGTGGCCTCCCCCACATCCTCCTGCCCCACCCCTGCAACCTCTGCACCCTTGGCCACAGGTTTGCCCCTGCCACCAGGACCGCAGAGGCATCCCTCCCACCAGCAGCAGCAGCTGAGAGCACCTACCCCAGCCCCTGGCCCCAGCAGCATGTGGCATGTGACCAACCCCACTGCCCCTGCAACTCCACCCCTGCCCCTGCCCCCACCACAGGCCCAGAAGCCTTAGGCCAAAGCCCGCAGGCTCAGTGGCACCTCTTACTCAACCTCAAAGCCCTACCACAGCAGCGGAGTAGGCCACATGCACACACCCAGTGCCCCAGTGGCACATGCCCTCACCTGCCACTGCAGTTACTGTGATGCTTCTGCCCTGTGAGGCCAGAGGCTTACTAAAAGGAAGGTGGAGGTGACTCCCACAGAAGAAAGCACCAGGGCTCAGGGAGTCAGCCGTTGCCAGAAATACTTAACTCAGTAGGGGAGCCAAACTACTATGAAGAGACTAAGAGTCCCTAGCACCTAGACAGCAAAGAACAAGATGGTGTGTGAGTTGCCCCTAATTGGTGCACCTCAAGGACAGCACAATTGGTGGACTGAATGCATAGGCATGGCACAGAAGGGCACTGGGGACCCAGCAGTGAACTGAGAACTGGGCTGGAGGCTGGGCAACTATGAAGAGTGCTTATCAGACCTGGCCCCCATCTGCGCAAAACCACAGGAAGGGACAAAAGCAAACCTAGTGCCCCTCAGCCTGCTACAGCCAGGAAAACAAGCAGAACTCCCTTGTCTAACTTTTTTCCCTTTCTTTTTTTTCTCTCTCATTTTTCCCTCCACAAATAAGAATAAAACGTGAAGCTGAAAAAAGACCAGAGTCAGATGTAAAGAGGGGTCATCCCAACAACTGAGAAACTAAGATAAATTTCACTTTGCTATTCCAGAGAACTTGCAAGTTATTGCTTTTTGTAGTATTATTATTTTTTCATTATATTTGCTTCTTGTATTTTACTGGTATTTTTTATTTCTCTTCTTTCTGTTTAGTTTTCATCATTTTATTTGTTTAATTGCATTGTTTCACTGGTTTTCCTTGTTCTCGCTCTCACAGTCTATTTTTAGTTTTCTTTTTTTCACTTCACTTATGTTCCAATAGTGCACTACTCTACCTCATGTACTTCCTAGTCTTGCTATTCAGATCACATAGATTCTGTCATGTGATTGTTGCTCCATTACTATTGTAAATAATTGTTGTTCCATACAATTGTAAACTACTACACAGAACCCCTCTGGAACTTGAGTTCATTTCTCTATCTTCCGGAACTTTATTACTGTTGTGCTTAACTCTATTCTCTCACATACTATACCTATTTTCTATCATCTACTCTCACTATATCTCATAATTGGACGTCCCACAAGCTCACTGTTTTCTGAATCCAACTCACAATATCCCCCCCCCCGGCCCCGCAACAAGAGTCTTATCTTTTTCCCACCCTTTCTAAAAAGTGACTATTTGGGCGAAATATCACAGTTCACAGTATACTTACCCAAAAGATCTCCTATCTCTTCTCTAAGGTTTGGTACTTGAAGTCCAACAGAATACACCTCTGATGTCTAAACCCATTTTGCATTCTCCTTCAAACGATCACATAGAAGAGTAGGTGAGAGCTGTGAACACCAGTTACCTGCTAGAAGAGAGAATCCACCAGCAAAGGAACCATCAACAGAAAATAACAGGAGAAGGTGAAGGAGTGAGTGGAAGCCACACCAACCTCCACCCATGACCAATGTGGAAACACAACTAAATGGTGGAGAAATTACCCAGAATAAACAACTGAATAATAAACAAAACAAAACTCTCCAGACAGCCTGAGAGAAAGAAGGAACTACTACCCTTTGCAACAACATGAATGGAACTGGAAAGCATTATGCTGAGTGAAATAAGCCAGGTGTTGAAAGACAAATACCATATGATCTCACCTTTAACAGGAACCTAAACAACAAAACAAACAAGCAAGCAGAATAAAAACAAAGACACTGAAATAGAGAACAAGGGGACAGTGACCAGAGGGGAGAGGGAAGGGAATTTAAGGGGGGAAAAGGGGAGGGATTTGGAGGAACAAATATGAAGGACACAGGGACGAGAACTACAGGGTGTGGAAATGGGAGGGAGGTGGGAAGCACGGGGCGGGGGAGGCTGGGATGGGAGAAATAGACAAAAAACTGTACTTGAAAAATAACTAAATAAAAAAATAAAAGATTATGTGTCAGCATAAAAAAATAAAAATCAATGTTCCCACAATAAAAAAACAACTGAATAATAGCAAGAAAAAAAAAACCTCAAAACCTCAGACAGACAGAAGAAGCGGAAGCAGCTTTGACACCACCTGTCTGCACCTGTGCAACAGAACACAAGACATGGTGGTTGGAGTGACCCTCAGTTAACCAGCTGGAGGGAAAGACCCATCAAAGAAAGACCCAACAACAATCAAAACCCAAATACATACACAGAGCCAACATAAATGGCAGCCCAAAAGCAGCAAGTTCAGGAGATCAGGAGACTGCACCACTGAATCTCACAGGCCTCCTACCATAGAAGTTAACACCATAAACACAGAGAGTCAGAACAGGTCAATTTAAGAAGCAGAGGCTAACAAGACGAGGCTCACAAACAATAGGAAGACAAAGAAACAATCCCTAAATGAAAGAAGAGGAGGAAGCCTCAGAAAGAATGCTAAATGAAAAGGAGGAAAGCCATCTATCAATTATTGAGTTCAAAGCAATGATTATAAGAAAGCTTAATGAGCTCATAGAAAATTGCCAAAACTACAGGGAAACTATGATGAACTCACTGCAAATTATATCAACATGAAAACGGATATAGAAACAATCAATAAGGGCCAAAAGGAAATGAAAAACACAATTTCTGACAGGAATAATGCAGTAGAAGGAATCAAAGGGAGGCTAGATGCAATAGAGGATTGAATTGGTGAACTGGAGGACAAAGTAGAATAAAACACCCAAAGGAGCAAGTGAAGGAAAAGGGACACAGAAAGAACAAGGAGTGTTAAGAAAACAGCAGGACAACATAAAACATAGTAATATTCATATAATAGGAGTACCAGAAGGTGGAGAAAAAGAGCAAGGGATAAAAAACCTATTTGAAGAAGTAATGATGGAAAACTTCCCTAATATGATGAGAGAAAAAGCCACACAAGTCCAGGAAACACAGAGAGTCCCAATCAAGAGGAACCCAAACAGGCCCACTTCAACACACATCATAATTAAAATGGCGTGATTCTAAGAAAAAGAGAGAATCTTAAATGCAGCAATGGGGAAACAGGAAGTAACATACAAGGGAGCCCTGCTAAGACTAGTAGCTGACTTCTCAATGAAAATGCTCCAAACCAGAAAGGAATGACAAGAAATATTCCAAGTAATGAAAAACAAAGGCATCAAAGAAAGACTACTCTACTTAGCAAGGCTCTCAATTAAAATGGAAGGTGAAATAAGGAATTTTCCAGACAAAAATAGCCTCAAAGAATACACATCGTCCAAACCAGCTCTGTAAAAGATTCTAAAGGGTCTGCTTTAAAAAAAAAAAAAAAAAAAGAGTGAGAAAAGACTGAAGGAATGAGTAACACAGGTACAAAAAATGGCAGTGAATAAGTACCTATGAATAATGCCCTTAAATGTAAATGGTTTAATGTTCCAATAAAAAGACATAGAATAGCAATGGACTTAACTAATATATATATATATATATATATATATATATATATATATATACACACACACATATATTTATGTGTATATATATATATATAGAGAGAGAGAGAGAGAGAGACAGATAGAAAGAGAGAGAGCCTTTCATCATGAAGAAGCAAAATACACATTCTATTCAAATGCGTATCAAACATTTTCAAAGGTAGACCACATGGTAGGACACAAAACAAACCTCAATAAATTCAAGAAAATTGAAATAATATCAAGCATTTTCTCTGATCACAAGGGAGTGAAACTAGAATCAAACCTCAAGGAAAAAAACTCAAAAACACTCAAACTCATGGAGATTGAATAGCATGCTATTAAACAATGAATGGGTCAAGAATAAGATCAAGGAAGAAATCAAAACGTTTCTGGAAACAAATGAAAATGAACTCACAGCAATCCAAAACCTATGTGACATAGTTAAGGCAGTCATGGGAAAGAAGTTCACAGTAATACAGGCATACTTAAAAAAGATAGAAACATTTCAAATAAACAACCTAACATACACCTATAAGAACTGGAGGGACAACAACAAAGACAGCCCAGAGCAAGTAGCAGGAAGGAAATAACCAAGATCAGAGCAGAATTAAATGACATACAACCTAAAAGCACAGTTCTAAGGATAGATAAATCCAGGAGATGATTCTTTGAAAAGGTAAACAAAATTGACAAGCCTTTAAGCTGACTCATCAAGAACAAAACAGAGAGGACCCAAATAAACACAATCAGAAATGAAAGAGGAAAGATTACAACTGATACCACAGAGATACAAAGCATTGTAAGAAAGTACTATAAATAACTATATGCCAAGATATTTGAAAACCTGGGTGAAGTGGACAAATTTCTAGAAAAATATAATCTACCAAAACTCAATAAGGAAAAAGCAGAAAGTCTGAACAGACCAATGACACCTAATGAAATTGAAGCACTATTCAAAAAATTCCAACACACAAAAGCCCTAGACTGGAAGATTTGACAAGAGAATTTTACAAAGCTTTTAAGGATGTGCTAATTCTGATCCTTCTCAGACGATTCCAAAAAATCCAAGAAGATGGAAGACTCACAAACTCTTTTTGTGAAGCCAGCATCATTCTAATCCCCAAACAAGTTAAAGACACAACAAAGAAAGAAAAGTTCAGGCCAATACTGCTTATAAATATAGACACTAAAATCCTGAACAAAATATTGGTAAACCACATCTAGCAATATGTTAAAAAGATCATACACCATGATCAAGTGGGATTCATCCCAGGGTTGCAAGGATGTAAAACATTCACAAATCAATACTGTAATATATCATATAAGCAAAATGAAAGACAAAAATCACATAATCATAGCAATAGATGTGGAAAAAGCATCTGATGCAGTACATCACCTACTTATAATAAGAACACTCAACAGACAAAAAAAGATGGTGGTGAGAAAGATGGGAACAGAGTCCACTTCCCCCTGTTCACTGGTGAAACACATAGCCAATCTTCTGAGGAACAGAATGAACAGCCAATGGTATCCCAGCATATATGAAGATTGGAGACTAAAAACTGTAGAGAACATTGAAAAATCAGATGATAAGAACAGTGCTTTGGGACAATAATGTCCCTGGGACCAGCACAGGGCTGCAGCTTCCGGTCCAGCACCCACTGGCTCTGCCACAGGACTCTTTAGAGAGAGCCAGGTCAATGGCCCCCTCCTCTGCCAAACAAAGTTTGAGCAGCACCAGGAGGGATTTGGATGTTTGATGTCTCCGTTGGGGAATATGACTAAGTGGCAAACACACAGGGGCGGTGTGAGACTCACTGAGACTATAGACACCAGCTGGGGAGAGTTGGACAGTGACGGAGCTGGTCAGTCCCAAGTCTGGTTGGAGAGTTGGGCTGTGTGAGAGGCTAGGTTCTTATTTGGAGTGGCAGGCTCAAATAGGAGGAATTTTTCAAAAAGAAAAAGAGAAAAAAGAGGCACTCTGCAGCTGTTTGGGGAATTTTCAGTAGCAGCGATTCCCATCTCCTGCAGACCTACTCCAGCCCGGCCATGAGCACCCATGCAAAGAGCTGAGAACCAGGTGCACCTGGCCACATAACCTTGCCAGTGCCCATCCCTCCCTAGAAATGAAGCTGAGTGCTCAGGCCTGCCTCATCCTGGGGAACAGAGCATGCCTGATGCCGCCTACCCAAGGCACTTCCTACTTTGTCCCTGCACCCAAGACCCTGCAGGGCCAACTGGCTCTCTAAGAGAAATGCCGAGATACCCCTGCGGATGAGAGCTTCAGGGATCAGGGAGTCAGCAATCCCCAGAAAGACTTAACTCAGTGCAGGGACCAAACTACCCTGAAGGGGTGCTGAGAGTCCCTAGCATTTAGAACATCAAAGAGTGAGAAAGTGGTTGTGTGAGTTGCCTCTTATTGGTGTCCCCCAAAGACAGTACAACTAGTGGACTGAAGGCACAGGCTGGGTGCAAAAGGACACTGGGGTTCTGACAGCAAACTGAGGAAATGGTCTGGAGGCTGGGCAACTGTGAAGAATGATGATCAGACCTGGCCCCTATCTGCACAAAATCACAGGAAGGGACAAAAGCAAAACCCATCCTTCATCAGCTTGCTGCAGGCAGGAAGACCAGCAGAATTGGCTTGGCCTGTTTAAAGCCAGTAGGCATCTTTTTATTTTAATTTTTAAAATTCCTTCTACCTTTCTTTCCTTTTTTTTCTTCCTTCCTTCCTTCCTTCCTTCCTTCCTTCCTTCCTTCCTTCCTTCCTTCCTTCCTTCCTTCCTTCCTTCTTTATCTCCTTCCTTTTATTTTATTCCCAGGAGTGAGACAATAAAACCTGCATTTGTGAAAAGATCAGAGTTAGACCCAAAGAGGGGCAATCCCAACAACTGACACAGTGAGAAAAATTTCACTTTGCTACTTCAGAGAACTTTCAAGTTAGTGTATATTTATATTATTATTTTTCTCATTATTCTTACACCTTTTATTAGTTTTTTTGTATTTCTCTTTCTTCTGTTTAGTATTCTTCACTTCATTTGTTAAATTGCATTGTTTAGTGTTCCTTGTTCTCTCTTTCATAGGGTATTTTTAATTTTCCATCTTTCACTTTACTTCTGTTCCAACAGCATACTACTCTAGGTCCTGTACTTCCTATTCTTGTTACTCAGATCACATAGATTCTGTCATATGATTGTTGCTCCATTACTATTATAAACAATTGCTGTTCCACACAATTGTAAATACTACACATCACCCTGCCCCAATCTTAGCTCACTTAATTGTTTCCTAAATTTCAGTACTGTGGTGGTGAATTCTATTCTCTCACACACTACACCTATTTTCTATTTTTTACTCTCACTTTACCTCCTAATCTGATTTCCTACAAGCTCATTGATTTCTAGATCCAACTCACAATCCTTTCCCACCCCTAAAAAGGGTCTTATCTTTTTTCCACCCTTTTTAAAAACTGGCTAGTTGGGTGGAATATCATGGTTAACACTGTACATATGCAAAGGATCTCCTATCTCTTCTCTATAGTTTGATACTTTAAATACCATAGATACAGTCTTGCTGTCTTAAACCTTTTTGCCTTCTCCCTTCAACTGATCACAAAAAAAGAGTAGATGGAAGCTGTGAACACCAGTATAACTGCTGGTAGAGGAAACTCACCAACAATGGAATAAGTAACAGACAACAATGGAAGAAGATGAAGGAGGCAGTGGAAGCCACACTAACCTCAATCTAGGACCAATCTGGAAATATACCCAAATGATGGAGAAATTACCCAGAACAAACAACTGAACAAGAGAGTGAAGACTCAAAACCTGGAACACACAGAAAAATCAGCTTCAACACAATCTGTCCACACTTGCACAATAGAATACAAGATGTGGTGGGTGGAGTGATCCTTATTTAACCAGGAGGAGGGAAGGATCTACCAAAGAAATACCCAACAAAAATCAAAACACAAATACAAACACAGAACCAACATAAAAAATGCACAAGACCAATGATCTCAGGAGATAAAGGTGACTGCGCCACTGAATCTCACAGATCTTCTACCAGAGAAGTTCACACCATAAACCTAGGCAATCAGAACAGAACAATTTAAGAAGTAGAGGCTAACAAAAAACTGTCTCACAAACAATGGGAA
Source organism: Artibeus jamaicensis (assembly GCF_021234435.1). Classification (NCBI taxonomy): domain Eukaryota; kingdom Metazoa; phylum Chordata; class Mammalia; order Chiroptera; family Phyllostomidae; genus Artibeus; species Artibeus jamaicensis. The sequence goes on along the minus strand of NW_026522053.1, from coordinate 1,592,099 downwards.
GACAAAGAAACAATATCTAAATGAAAGGAAAGGAGGAAGCCTCACATAGATTGCTAAATAAAATACAGGCTAGACAACAACTCAGATACCGAGTTCAAAGCAATGGTTATCAGGAAGCTCAATGAGGTCACAGACAATTACCAAAAACTACAGGGAAACTACAAGGAACTCACTGAAAACTATACCAACATGAAAAAGGAAATAGAAACTATCAACAAGGCTCAAAGAGGAAGTGAAGAATACAATTTCTGAATGGAAGAATACACTAGAAGTAATCAAAAGCAGGCTAGATGAAGCAGAGGATAGGATCAGCAAGCTGGAGGACAAGGTAGGAAAAAGCACTCAGAAAGAGCAAAAGAAGAAAAAGAGTCTCAGAAAGAACGAAGAGGGGTTAAGGGAAATGCAGGACAACATAAAACTTAATAATATCCATATAATAGGAGTACCAGAAGGAAAAGAAGAAGAGCAAGTGATAGAAAATCTGTTTGAAAAAGTAATGATGGAAAACTTACCTAATTTGATGAGAGAAAAAAAAATACACAAATCCAGGAAACACAGAGAGTCCCAATAAAAAGGAACATAACCCTGGCTGGTGTAGCTCAGTGGACTGACTGTGGGCCTGTGAACCAGACAATCGCAGTTCGATTCCCAGCCAGGGCACATACCGGGTTGCAGGCCAGTTCCCTGCAGGTCAGTTCCCAGCAGGGGACGCATGAAGGCAACCATACATTGATGTTTCTCTCCCTCTCTCCTACCCTTCCCCTCTACAGATAAATAACTAAAATCTTTTAAAAAATAAAAAGGAACATAAGAGGCCCATTTTAAGACACATCATAATTAAAATGGCATAATTCCAAGACAAAGAGAGAATCTTAAAAAAAGAAAGGGAGAAACAGGAAGTAACATACGAGGGAGCCCCAATAAGGCTAGCAGCTGATTTCTCAATGGAAACACTCCAAGCAAGAGAGTGGCAAGAAATATTCCAAGTACTGAGAACCAGAGGCCTACAACCAAGGCTACTTTACCCAGCAAGGCTCTCAATTAAGAATGAAGGACAAACCAGGTGCTTCCCTGACAAAAGAAGTCTAAAAGAATACGCATTGACCAAACCAGCTCTTCAAGAGATGATAAAGAAACTGCTTTAAGAAAAGGAAGGAAAAGAGTGAGAGAGAGATAGAGGAACACAGATACAAAAAAATGGCAGTGAATAAGTGCATATAAATAATCACCTTAAATGTAAATGCAATAAATGCTCCAATCAAAAGACATAGAATAGCTGAATGGATAAGAAATCATGACCCAAACATATGCTACCTACAAGAGACCCATCTCAGCACAAAAGACCTACACAGACTGAAACTGAAGGGCTGGAAACAAATTGTCCAAAGAAACAGACAGGAAAAAAAAAAAGCTGGAGTAGCAATACTCATATAAGACTAAATAGACCTCACAAAATGGGCTATAAAAAGACACCCAGAAGGTCACTTCAAAATACTCAAGGGAAGAATCCATCAAGAACACATAAACATTATAAATACATATTCACCCAATATATAGAATATATATTCTATATTTGTATATAGAACACAAATACATAAAGAGAATCTTGGAGGGCTTCAAGAAAGATATTGACAGCAACACAATTATAGTAAAATATTTCAATACCCCCAAAACGGATAGATCTTTCAAACAAAATATTAACAAAGATATTGCAGGATTTGAACAATGTTCTACATCAAATGGACTTAACTAGTATATATGGAGCCTTTCATCCCAAAGAAGCAAAATACACATTTTTAAAAAATGCACATTGAACATTTTCAAAGGTAGACAACAGGATAGGACACAAAACAAGCCTCAACAATTTCAAAAAAAAAAACTGAAATCATATCAAGCATTTTCTCTGACCACAAGGGACTGAAACTGGAAACCAACCTCAAGGAAAAAACTAAAAACATTCAAACTCATGGAGGTTGAATAGCATGCTATTAAACAATGAATGGGTCAAGAATAAGATCAAGGGAGAAACCAAAAAGTTTCTGGAAACAAATGAAAATGAACTCACAGCAATCCAAAACCTATGGGACACAGTTAAGGCAGTCATGGGAAGGAAGTTCATAGTAATACAGGCATACTTAAAAAAGATAGAAACATTTCAAATAAACAACCTAACATACACCTATAAAAACTGGAGGAACAGCAACAAAGACAGCCCAGAGCAAGTAGCAGGAAGGAAATAACCAAGATCAGAGCAGAATTAAATGACATACAACCTAAAAGCACAGTTCTAAGGATAGATAAATCCAGGAGATGATTCTTTGAAAAGGTAAACAAAATTGACAAGCCTTTAAGCTGACTCATCAAGAACAAAACAGAGAGGACCCAAATAAACACAATCAGAAATGAAAGAGGAAAGATTACAACTGATACCACAGAGATACAAAGCATTGTAAGAAAATACCATAAAGAACTATATGCAAAGGAATTTGAAAATCTAGGTGAAGTGTATAAACTTTTAGAAAAACATAATTTTCCAAAACTGAGTGAAGAAGGAACAGAAAGCCTGAACAAACCAATTACATCTGACAAAATTGAAGTAGTAATAAAAAAAAAACTCCTCAGACATAAAAGCCCTGGGACCAGACAGTTTCACAGGAGAATTTTACAAAACATTTAAGGAAGAGCTAATCCAAATCCTTCACAGACTATTCAAAAAAATCCAAGAAGAAGGAAGACTCCAAAACTGTTCTTATGAGGCCAGCATCATCCTAATCCCCAAACTAGACAAAGACACAACAAAGAAAGCAAACTACAGGCCCATGTTGCTGATGAGCATAGATGCTAAAATACTCAAAAAAAGTACTGGTAAACCACAATCAGCCATACATTAAAAAGATCACATACACCATGATCAAGTGGAATTCATCCCTGAATTGCAAGGATGGTACAATATTCACAAATCAATGAATATAATATATCACATAAGCAAAAGTAAAGACAAAAATCACATGATCATATCAATAGATACAAAAAAAGCATTTGATAAAGTACAGCACCCATATAGGATAAAATTACTCAGCAAAGTAGAATTAGAGCATACCTCAGCATAATTAAGGCCTATACAAACAACCAGCGGCCAACAACATACTCAGTGGAAAAAAACTAAAAACTTTCCCACTAAGATCAGGAACAAGAGAAGGGTATCTGCTTTCACCACTTCTATTCAACATAGTAATGGAAGTCCTAGGCAGGGCAGTGAGGCAGGAAGAAAAAATAAAAGGCATCCAAATTGGACAGGAGGAATTGAAAGTGTCATTTGCAGATGACATAATAGAGTTCATAGAAAACAGACAAATAAATGTACTTGAAAAAGAATAAAATTAAATAAATAAAAATACAATAAGAAGAAAACACTATAGACTCCACCAAATAAACTACTCAATCTAATAAGTACATTTGAGGCATTATTGTACACCAAAAACGAAATATAAGAAACTACCCTTTGCGACAGCAAGGATGGAACTGGAAGGCATTGTGCTAAATGAAATAAGCCAGGTGGTGAAAGACAAATACCATATGATCTCACCTTTAACAGGAACTTAATCAACAAAACAAACAAACATGAAAAATATAACCAAAGACACTGAAACAGAGAATAGGCTAACAGGGACCAGAGAGGAGAGGAGAGGGAATTTCAGGAGAAAAGGGGAAGGGTTTGCAGGAACAAGTATAAGGGACACATGGACAATAACAAGGAAGGGTGGAAATGAGAGGGAGGTGGGGAGGCCTGGGGGGGGGCTGGCATGGGAGTAAAAGGCAGAAAACTGTACTTGAAGAACAAGTAAAATTGAATTAAATTAAAAAAATAAATCCAGAAAAATCCCATTTGATATAGCAACAAGAAAAATAAAGTACGTAGAAATAAACCTAACCAAGGAGGTAAAAGACCTGTACTCAGATAACTACACAATGCTGAAGAAAGAAAATAAGCAAGATACAAATAAATGGAAGCATATTCTATGTTCATAGATTGGAAGACTCATCATCATCAAAATGTCTACTACTCAAAGCAATTTATACATTGAACTCAACCCCTATTAAAATCCCAATGACATATTTCACAGACATATAACAAACCTTTCAAAAATTTATATGGAACCATAAACAACCCTGAATAGCTGCAGCAATTTTGAAAAAGAAGAGCAAAGTATAAGGTATCACGATATGTGACATCAAACTATATTACAAGATCATGGTATTCGAAACAGTCTGGTACTGGCAAAAGAAGAGACACATAGATCCATGGAACAGAATAGGGAACCCAGAATAAACCAAAGTCTCTATGGTCAATTAATATTCAACAAAGGTGGCAGAAGCATAAAATGGAATAAAATGTTCTCTTTAACAAATGGTGTTGGGACATCTGGACAGTTACACGCAAAAAAAAAAAAAAAAAAAAACGCAGTCAGCAATTCAATTCACACCATACACAAAAATAAAACCAAGATAAATAAGGGACTTAAATATAAGTTATGATACCATGAAAGTCTTAGATGAGAACATAGGCAGGAAAATCTCAGATATTACACAGAGTCTCATTTTTACCCATATAACCCATAGAGCAAAGGATATAAAGGAAATAATAAGCAAATCAGACTTCATCAAAATAAAAAGTTTCTGTATAGCTAAAGAAAACATAAGCACCACTTCCGCCAAGATGGACGCATAGGTGGATGTGCCGTGCCTTCTCACACAACCAAGATTAGAGAAAATTAAATATTAGCAACAGAAAACACAGCCAGAACACGAAAAATTGAACTTTTCGGAAGTCCGTTAACAACAAATTCTTCAGCCTGACCGGTAAGGGGCGAAACCAGCGGCTGGCGGAGCAGGGTTGCACAGGAAAACTCGGTCAGACGCGCGGAATCCAGGCCCAGGGTTGGACCTAGTGAGCAACCGAGCAAGCAACCAGGCGAGCGACCGCGGGGGAGACAGCAGGGCAGCGGGGCTGCATGTTGACTGAGGTTGGGCATTTGTGCGCAGGTGGACAGGCAAGGGAGTGGGCAGTTGGACCGGGCTGGCAGGTCCCCACGGCGGGCGGCGGTGGAGGGCGCCGCCATTTCCCTGCTCTGACCCCACCTCCACATACAGCGTCATAACCCAGCGACTCTGAGTGGCCCGGCCCAGGTGAACCACCTAATGCGCTGATCCTCACTCAGCTGTGAGAAACAGCAGAGGGGGTGCCCATTTTCCCCGCTCTGACCACGCTCCCACATACAGCGTCACAACCCAGCAACCTGGGAGTCCAAGGCACCACTTCTCACACTTAAAGGGCCAGAACAGACCAAAAATGTCGCAAGAAGATCTCAAAGCCCCAGAGCCCATAGATCTAAGCAATGAAGAAATAGCAAAACTCTCAGACACACAGTTTAAAACACTGGTCATCAGGATCCTCACAGAACTGGTTGATTATACCGACAAATTAGACAAATATATGAAGGCGAAACTAATTGAAATGAATGGAATTGCACAGGACACCAACAGCAACAAAAAGGAAACTGGGACTCAAATCAATGGAGTGGACCAGAAGAAAGCAAATAATGGCCAAACAGAAAAGAGTCAAGAAGCAAGAATTCAAAGAAATGAGGAGAGTCTTAGGAACCTCCAGGACATCTTTAAACGCTCCAACATCTGAATTATAGGGGTACCAGAAGGGGGAAAGGCACAGCCACCAGTGGAAAACTTATTTGAACAAATAATAAAGGAGAACTCCCCCAATCTGGCAAAGGAAATAGACTTCCAGGAAATCCAGGAAGCTCAGAGAATACCAAAGAAGTTGGACCCAAGAAGGAACACACCAAGGCACATCATAATTACATTAGCCAAAATTAAAATGAAGGAGAGAATCCTAGAAGCAGCAAGAGCTAAGGGGACAGTCACCTACAAAGGAGTCCCCATCAGACTGTCAGCAGATTTCTCAAAAGAGACCTTACAGGCAAGAAGGGGCTGGAAAGAGGTATTCCAAGTCATGAAATCCAAAGACCTACAACCAAGATTGCTCTATCCAGCAAAACTTTCATTTAGAATGGAAGGACAGATAAGGTGCTTCTCAGATAAGATCAAATTCAAGGAGTTCATCATCACCAAGCCCTTATTATATGAAATGTTAAAGGGACTTATCTAAGAAAAAGAAGTTAAAGAAACATGAACAGTGAAAGGACAACAAACTCACAGTTATTAACAACCACACCTAAAACAAAAGCAAACTAAAAGGACAGCTAGATCAGGAGTGGAAACATAGAAACGAAGATCTCAAGGAGGGTTAGCAACAGGGGGAGTGGGAGGAGGAGAAGGGGGGAGAAGGTACAGAAAATAAGTAGCATAGAGAGTAGATAGAAAATAGATGGGGGGGCAAGAATAGCATGGGAAATATAGAATCTAAAGGAATTGAGACACATGGTCATAAACTAAAGGGGCAGTAATGGTGGGGATGAGGGGTAGGGTGGAAGGGAATAAAGGGGGAATAGAACAACTGTAACAGCATAATCAATTATAAATAAATAAATAAATAAATAAATAAAAAAAGAAAACATAAGCAAAATGAAAATGGAACCAACTGTATGGGAAAATATATTTGCAAATGATATCTCGGACATGGGTTTGACCTCTAAAATATATAAAGAACTCATATGACTCCACAAAAGGAAGACAAACAATGCAATTAAAAAAAGGACAAAGGGACTTCTGGCTAAGATGGAGGCATAGGTGGAAACACAGTACCTTCTTGCACAACCAAGTTTAAAGACAACAAAGTTTTAGTAACAAAAACCCAGCCAAAACACAGAAAATTGAACTATACGGAAGTCTGACAACAACAAACTGTTCAGCCAGACCAGTGAGAGGGGCAGAGCCAGCAGCAGAGTGGGGTCAGGCAGGAAAGATCCCCTGGACTGACCCAGGCACGTAGGCAGTTGTGGGCAGATCCCTAGTGTGGGGTAGCAATGAGCAGACCCAGTGAGGGCACAAGGTGGCAGACTGACCGCAGTCACACATTTGCACACAGATAAACCAGTGAAGAAGTGAGCAGTGAGACAGACCACACAGGCCCCAGCAGTGGGAAGCAGCAGAGGGGACGCTATTGCCCCTCTTTGACCCCACCCCCACATACAGCATCGCAACCCAGCAACTGAGTTGCCCTGCCCTAGTGAACACCTAGGGCTCCGCTCCTCATACATAACAGGCTTGAAAAGACCAAAATATGGCTCAAGAAGAACTCAAAGCCCCAGAGCCAATAACTCTAAGCAACAAAGAAATAGCCAACCTATCAGATGTACAGTTCAAAACATTGGTGATCAGGATGCTCACAGAACTGGTTGATTTTAGTCACAAATTACAGGAACAAATGAAGGCTAAACTAATTGAAATGAAGGGAATTGCACAGGAAACCAGTAGTGATGGAAAGGAAACTGGGACTCAAATCAATGGAGTGGACCAGAAGAAAGCAAATAATGGCCAAACAGAAAAGAGTCAAGAAGCAAGAATTCAAAGAAATAAGGAGAGTCTTAGGAACCTCCAGGACATCTTTAAATGCTCCAACATCTGAATTATAGGGGTACCAGGAAGGGAAGAGAAAGAGCAAGTGGAAAAATTACTTGCACAAATGATAAAGGAGAACTCCCCCAATCTGGCAAAGGAAATAGACTTCCAAGAAATCCAGGAAGCTCAGAGAATCCCAAAGAAGTTGGACCCAAGAAGGAACACACCAAGGCACATCATAATTACATTAGCCAAGATTAAAATGAAGGAAAAAATCCTAGAAGCAGCAAGAGATAAGGGGACAGTCACCTACAAAGGAGTTCCCATCAGACTGTCAGCTGATTTCTCAAAAGAGATCTTACAGGCAAGAAGGGGCTGAAAAGAAGTATTCCAAGTCATGAAATACAGACCTACAACCAAGATTGCTCTATCCAGCAAAGCTTTTATTTAGCATGGAAGGACAGATAAAGTGCTTCTCAGATAAGGTCAAGTTAATGGAATTCATCATCACCAAGACTTTATTATATGAAATGTTAAAGGGACTTACCTAAGAAAAAGAAGATACAAAAGATGAACAGTGAAAGGACAGCAAACTCACAGTTATCAACAACCACACCTAAAACAAAAGCAAACTAAGAGGACAGCTAGATCAGGAGCTAACCATAGAAATGAAGATTACATGGAGGGTTAGCAATGGGAGTGGGAGGAGGAGAAGGGGGGAGAAGGTACAGAAAATAAGTAGCATAGATGGTAGGTAGAAAATAGATAGGAGGAGGGCAAGTGGGGAATATAGAATCTAAAGAACTTGAGACACGTGGTCATAAACTAAAGGGGGGAAATGGTGGGGAAAGGGGTGTGCAGGGTGGAGGGAAATGAAGGGGGGTAATAGAAAAACTGTAATGGCATAATTAATAATATATATATGTTTAAAAATGGACAAAGGACTTGAACAGACACTTCTCCAAGGATGACATACAGAGGGCCCAAAGATTTATGAGAAGATGCTCAGCACCCCTAGCCATCAGAGAGATGCAGATTGAAACTACAGTGAGTCACCACTTCACATCAGTCAGAAAAGCCATCATAAACAAATCAACAAGCAATAAGTGCTGGTGAGGTTGTGCAGAAAAGGAGACCCTAGTGCATTGTTCATCGAAATGCAGACTGGTGCAGCCACTGTGGAAAACGGTATGGAATTTCATTAAAAAACTAAAAATGGATCTGCCTTTTGACCCAGCAATTCCATGGATGGGTCAAATTGACTATAGGGAATTGCCTATACCCTAAGAATCCCGAAACACTGGTTCAAAAGAACCTATGCACCCCAGTGTTCATAGCAGCACAATCTATAACAGTCAAGTGCTGGAAGCAGCCTAGGTGCCCATCAATAAATTAGTGGATCAAAAAACTGTAGTATATTTACATGATGGAATACTACACAGCAGAGAGGAAAGAACACCTACCCTTCACAGCAGCATGGATGGAACTGGAGAGCATTATGCTAAGTGAAATAAACCAGGAAGTGAGGAAGATATACCATATGATCTCACCTATAAGTGAAGCCTAGTGAACAAAACAAACAAACAAGCAAAATATGACATGAGACATTGAAATAAAGAACAAACTGACAGTAACCAGAGGGGATATGGGAGGAAATAATGGGGGAAAGAAGGGAGAGAATCATCAAAGAACATGTATAAAGGCCCATGGACAAAGCCAAAGGCAGGTAGAATTGAGAGAGTGGTGGGCATGGGTGGGAGGGAGAAGTGGTGGTGGGAAAATGGAGAGAACTGTATTTGAATAGTAATAAAATAATAATTTTAAATATATAAAATACAGAAAAATTGAAAACAAAAGATTGGAAAACACATAAATCATGCAGACACTAATAAACAAAAGTTCAGGTAGGTATACCAACAACAAACTAGATTTTAAATCAAGAAACATTCTTTGAAATAAAAAGAGAAATTTTTCATAATAATAAAAAGGTCAAAACACAGGGAATATAAATATAAATACTCAAATTTTATGTACATAAACTATGGACTCAAAAACACATAAAGCAAAATCTGACAGAAATAAATGAAAAACAGACAAATCCACAATTATAATGATAGATTTTACACAATAAATTCAGCTTGAACATTCAATAGTAGTGGCATATGGAAACATATAGGCCATAGATTGTTTCTCTACACTAAATAAGAAGGATCAGAATCTCTCACTTTATCTGATTTTTTAAAAAATTACCTACTTTATCAAAAGTGAGGAGTAAAACTAACACAGGTGGCTAGTAGCTATGCCTATAAGCCACAACATCAGCAGCAGCTTCCTTAATAAAGATGGAATCCCAAGAGGATGATGTGAATGCAAACATTCAAGGGCACAATGCCATTAAATTCTGCAAGTCTTGCAAGTACTTTTTAATAGCTAGAAAGAACTATTAGTCATTGCAGTCCAATAGATATTTCTCAAGAGCAGAGCAGCAAGACACTGTCTTTAGTCAAGTGATACAAATACGACAAAGTTTGTCCTTAAAACATTTCCAATTGTTTTTAAAAAGCTAAATTTGAGTCATTTCAGTATATTTTTACCATCTCTCACCACTACGAAAATTCAGTATCAATAGTAATCTCCATATCCCCAAATTAATTATTTTCAGTTTCCATCTTACTTTACTTACCAGGAGCTTTTGACAGCTAATTATTCCATTTTTCTAGAAATATTTCCTCCATTTAGCTGCCAAGTTGCCACACTTCACTTGTTTCCTCTTACCTCAGTGCCCAGGTCTTCTGTCTCCTTGCAGCTTCCTTCCCATCTCCAAGCTCCGAGCTGCGGAGTATTTCTTAACCCTTTCTTTTCTCTATCTATATTCACTTATCAGGGATCTCAACAAAGCTCATGACTCTAAATACCATCAATATACTGATGGTTTGAAAGACCAAAGAAAAGGTTTCAGTGGCTGTTAAACCCAATTTCAGAAACATCAAACCCCTCTGATCTCATCACCATTATTGTCTTCTCACTCCCTCTGCTCCGGACATGCTGCCTTTCTTGCTTCTCACATTTTTCTTTTCCCTTTACTTGGAATCAGCTTCCTTCAGACACATGGTTTGTGCTCTCACCTTCTTTATGTTTTGCTTGAAAGTCACCCTTTCAAATGAAACCCTCTTTGGATATTACTGTTAAACTGGCCACTTTCCTTCTGCCTCTATTGCTCCTCCCCACCTAATACTTTACTATAGCACTTGTTTCTATCTAAAACATTATATTTTACTTATTTTTTAATCTTTTAATCTGCCTCTTTCTGTTAATATGTAAGCCCCATGAGTGGAGGAATTTTTGCCTGCTTTGTTCACTGTTGAATCTCCTGCTCCTAGAAAAGTATTTGGCATATACACTAAATGAAATCTGTGTATCTGTCAATTATCCTTTAAAAGGGGAAGCTATACATATTTGGGATGAACAGATATCTTTTCTTGTCTGCTTGAACATAGCTTTTCTTGGACATGTGCATCATTGTCTTTTAGCCTGCCTTTGATCTCCAAAATGCCAAAACACTGTGGTCAGTAATAAATAGTCCTTTACAAGTATAGGGATAAACTGTCTTCTCAATGATGAACAAACAGCCCTCAAGAAGATCTAATAATATTGTCATTAAAAAAAGAAGATCCAATAAAAAAAGTAAGAGTTACACAAGAGTGAGAAACAGCACCACATCTACCCTAAGATACCAACCTTTCAGCTATGTCCAACTTAAGTAGGACTAATATAAAGAATAAATGTGATCCTGAGAAGTTATATGTATGCACATAATTTTTATTCACTGAGTAGGTCTCAAAAGTACTAGGCATCCCAAAGTGAATTTTCATTAAAAAGAAAGAATCTTTTCACAATGTACCACCTCCAAATTACATATTTTCTGGCAGTCACATTAGATCTCCTAAATAGCTGAGGTCCACATCCCTTTTCCTTTTGTGGAATTCTTCTCAAAGAATCATTTTATTCATTTTTTTTTGTATTTAAACGATAAGTTTTACAAAGTAAGCCCAAATTTATAATCGTAGAAACAAACGGCAGTAATTGTCCTACATACATGCAGGACTTATTGGCAAACTAACTAATTGATCATGCCACCCTACTGAGGCATGGGCAGAGAGTGTGATACTATAAACAAAAATTGTTTGAGTAACACTTACGGGCAGTTAGACCCCAGGGTCTTTCTTCACCCATCCAGCATAGTAATACAACTCTCCCTCAGACACTTTGTGGGGCATAGGAGAAAAAGTCTCAGTGAAAATGAATCTGAAGGCCTCCTTGATAGGGACTCCACCTGTAGAACTCGCCCACTACCACAGATGAGAATAAGTCTACTAAGACATGATCTGCTTGGGGAGGAATGGTGACCAGTCTCTCAGAGGAGAAGGGTCTCCAACACCTCCTTCCCTGTGTCTTTACTGAGTTAAGCTTACACAGAGATACATAGTATGCACACAAAAAAACCAACAATCAATTAATGTCCAAAAATCTATGGTCAAGAAAAACTGACATCATTTACAGATAATAGTTGAAGAAACACAGAGATTGTCTCTGGTCAGGGTCGGCTTTAGTTCAAGTGTCTGATTCATACTAACAGGGCAGAGTAAGCCTCAAAGGAAACAATGTATATTCTTTCTTTGGCCAGATTTGTCAACCGGAGCCATCTATTCCTGTACCAGGCTACAGCTGCCTTTGTAATTTTTTTTAGGCTGAGTCAGGCCAGGAGAGCAAAGTAGCCAAGAGATTGGGAGACTTTTTACAGATAGAATGAGGACTCAGGCTACGACAAAGCCAAGGGGTGAGGGTCTTTCTGCCCCTTCTCTACAGACCCCTAAGTCCTTCCCCAATGGCCCTTCAAAACTGTGCCTGTCTTAGGTTGTCCCTTCCTTGAGGAATTTTAACCATCATTGGCTAACCAGTCATCCATCTAGAGCCAAGCATGGGGAGGTGAGGGAGGCAGGAGCTGTGTTCCTGCCAGGAGGAACTTTTCTGTCTCCTTAGTGGCTCATGGCCCCAAGGCCTTTTCACTCAGCCCTAGCCTTTTTGTCATTAACGGGGCTACGGTCCCCGAAACCAGGCAGGACAGCTCCCAACACTTCCTAATTTGAGAAATTAGTGCAGAAGAAGATATGGGGATTAAGAGTGAAAACTGAGGGATTAGGTGAAAGTCTGTATTCTCAACTGGGAAACCCAACCCCTTAACCTGTTGCAGCTCCAGGGTGCAACAGCCATCCCTACAAGAAGGGGACTAAACCATCTCTCTCAGGGGGAAGCAAATCACTCCTGAAAAAGACCTACAGATACTGACATTGGGGGACTTCAAGCAAAATAGCCAGCTGGCAAGCTGAACATACCAAGTATACCAATCAAAAAGGCATCTCACACAGCTTTTAAACAGCATCTCCAGTGCCTCACATTTAAACAAAAAGGAACAGCCAGGATCATCATGTGCCTAAAACCTCAAGCAAGGAAGAAAAAAACCATACAAAGGTTAACTCAGAGAACACAAACACTTTACTATGCAGAAAACAGGACAACAATTAAGCTATAATCAGTAACATCTCCAGAAAAAATTTTAAATGTTGATCTAGGAACAAAAAAAAATTTAAGTGTGTGTAGTCAGAAAATGAGGGCAGGAAAAATTAATAGAAAAATCTGAGATCACAATAAAAAATGGAAAATAGGAGAAAAAGAGATTTAAATTTTAACAGCTCATTCCAGATGATGCAGCATCTAATTAATAAAAGCTCTAAAATGAGAAAACAAAACAAGTAGTTACCAGAGAAATAATATTTTGCAAATTTCCAGAATAATGGACAAGGATATTCAGCACAATGAAAGAAAAATACCCAAGGTTCCAGTCAAGATGGCAACACAGGCAAATGTGGTATTTGAATCCTTCCATGCCACATCAAAATTACACTAAGCTACAGAACAACTATCATTCAGAACCAGAAGCCCTACAACTAAGGATATAAAGAAGTCATGCTGAGACTGGTAGAAGGAGCACAGACCCAGAAAGGGCTAGTCTGACACCCACGTGTGGTAGATAAAAATCAGAATGGATACCCTGGCAATGGAGGTACCCCTTACTGTAAAAATCAGTGGGGATTTTAGCTGAGTGAGTTGGTAGGCTTCTGGAGTTGAGGTAGTTCATCTTAAAGGGCTTATGCACCGACTTACTCAGACTCACTTGTTCTGAGCTGCAGCACTATGGCAGCATGTCTGGGACATATGAGGAAGAACTGAATTTTCTGCCATCAAGGCAAGACCTGGGATGGGGGCAGCTTTCTTCCAGACGGAAGCACTGGCAGAAACCATTGTTTCTTTTCTGAGTCCTCTCCACAGCAGAGTTGGCAGGGGGGCTCCATATCGGCGTCTCCATCAACCTGGCTAACTTTGTGCGCCCCACTCTGGTGATTCCCTGACACCTTGTCCCACTCAATTTCCAGGTTCACCCAAATCATTTCTAGTGTTTTTTTTTTTCATACAAGTGGCCTGTCTTGGCCTATGATCTAGACTTTTCTAAAATATCTCAAAAAGGCAGCATTTGGCTTTCACATGTCCCCTCTCTCTCGTTAAGTGGCCCCAGGCCTGAAACTAGTGGTAGCCAGGCTCATTTTGCAGCCTGGCCTCTTTTGGGGACCTCCAAGCCAAGCGCAAGTAACAGCCATTTGCAGATATCTTTGTAGCTCATGCCAGGTGGGCTGACCTTGGCATTCACCTCCTGGGTAGATCCAGAACCAGCATACCCAGTGGACGGCTTCAGATTATATTGAAACACAACCCAATCATTTCCATAAGGGGTGGACTTGGTAGGCACCAGAGTCCTGCTGATGTAAGTTCTGCTGTGTAGGGTTGGCCCCTACACAGTTGATTTACCATGGTAATCTCAGCCAGTCCTTCACCCAGTCTTTGTACCCTCCCATTGAGGTGCCAATAGCAATCAAGGCTGAACTACAGCAGGAGGGTGTATATAGCCCACATGGAGGGCACAAATGCAGTGCCCAGCTCAGGTGTTGGGGAAGGCTGTGCCACTGGACCTTACAGGAAACCTATTATATAAGACCTGGTGTATGTGAGGAAGCTATCTCTAGGAGCAGCTTGTGTCAGTCTGCCAGAGGGAAAAGGTTCTTTGTCATCATGTTCATCTATATCTTGATCACATTTCCATTCCTTGTCTTCATTCAAAGTGGGCAGACACCCAGGTATGGCTTACCCTGCTCCTGACCCAGAGCTCTAGTCACTACAGAGCTTCAGGCTCTCTGAGCCTGTCCTCAGATATTCCAAATAAATATCAGACTTGAGGAACAAGGGGTAGGTGTTCTCCTGCATGGTGGATTGGATTTCCCTTTGGGCTTGGTCAAACATGGCAGTATCGATCAGCTGCTCCACAATGCAATCATTTATGAAACTCTTGACGACTGGCTTGGTTCCCCTGAACACAATGCCATTGTTATCAAGGATATACTGTTGGCAAATAGCTATGACCAGCTTCAGCCTCTTTTCCTCATTCAAGTCACAAGGCTCTAGTTTCCTTAAGCCTCTGTAGGCAAACCAGAAGTCTAGCAGGTCACCATAGTCCTCCTGCTTCATGAAAAGCCCTAAACAGGTTTATTCTCTCTTGATAATCTAGTAAGGAGTACAATAACTCAGCCCACTTCAAGTATGGTGAAGTGCATGAAGCACTGCCCTCACTCATATCCCAGGTCCAGATCTGGGCACCTTGGAGTGGCTGTTGAAGTCTCACTTTTAATTCTGACACCATTCCTGGAGCAGAAGATGTGGCTGATGGGCTCAGGGTCAGTGCATATCAGTTTACCCTCCTTGCCAGGCACTTGGAGGCTGGGGGCATCTTCAGTGAAACTTGCTCTGAGGTTCAAGGAGAAAACATGCTCTTCAATATTCAAGAACTATGAGTGCTGCCTCCTAATACATCAGTACTTTATTTCAAAGCAAATCAATCTGCCCTGTTGAAACCATTAAGAGGACAAGGATTAGGAAAGATAGGTTCATGGAAACCTGAATACAGAGATATTCTCAATACAAGACTCTCAATGATGCCCTGCCACTTAAACTCAAAGCTGGAAATCAGTTTAAATTTGCAATCTTTCATCACAAGGTTTGTGCTACAGTAAAACAATTTCTGGAAACTTTTACAACTATAGGAATGCATCAGAAGCTAAAATGAATGCCCAGAAAATGGAGAGTACCACACCCTGCAAATGTTGTTCTGTGAAAACATCACAAAGACCAGCAGCTTGGGGATCTCCCACCTCAGCTACAGAGCTAAGTGACCAGTCCTTGTCTGTAAGCTGCAGGAAGGCAGGATAACTGGGTAAGAAAGGTGCTTATAGTTCACCTAGTTGCACAAACTTGGGTGAAAGCTGAATCTTTACATGTGAAATAAGGATGATCATCCTACCTGCCTTTCAGGGATGCTGTAAGACTCAGATACCAAAAAGATGGCAAATCACACACCATCACATTGGTGGTGTGTCTGTTTTCATCATTCTCTAGGTCCACAGCCACAGTACTTTCTTCCTACCACACCACTTCATACTTGGTATGCCTCACAATGTGTGCAAATACATAGTGAGTTGTTCCTCTCACTCTCAACAGGTGCCTAAAAGAGTTGTTAATTGTGGGCCACCCTCAACATCTTCAAGCGAGTAATCAAAGGACACTACTCACATGCACATGTACAGAAGCTTTTTCATGTCACCAGTGTGGACAATATTAGAAATGTTCCCTTCAGAAAGCTGTGCTTGACCTTTAAAACCTTTCTGATAAGGAAAGTATCCTACTGATGGCAAATGGCCATTGGGTACTCTGAAGAACAGAGAAGGTATGGGAAAAAAATGGAAACTAATACAATTATAACTTTTATCTAAGTAAGGATATAGCTTACATGATGAAACCCTGAAAACTAAAAACCAAACCACCCTTCCTTATAGTGTTCAGAAAACCATGGGTTCCTTGTAGCTGCTGTTTTAAGCTTGACTTCGATAAGAGGAAGATTATCCTGTATCACCACTCTACCATGGTCTGCAGTCCTCCCTGCCACATCTTACAGCTCATAAGCTCAGGCTATGTCTCCCAATCTGGTTAAGAGTATGATTCCAACACAGCCTGCCACGATGTACGTGGTATTAGAAGTGGTCTGAAGAGAAGCATGTCAGGTCCAAAATGCCTGAAGCACTGAACAAGGCAGAAATAAAACCCTGAAATCTGCTACAAACACAGAGAGTAGCTCTCCCTGGTCATTACTCTATACTCTGGGCCCTGGCCTACATGTAATCCACGCCCAATACTTGCATTCTCACACTGTACACACTTCACCTGCCAGCAGCTGCTGACAGCTAGAAGTGAAAAGCATCCAGAGATGGAGTCTGGGTCACAATTATGTGCACCAAATGACATTTTTGCAGCTAATGACTTTTTATGAAAATTACTGGGCAAGCTGTAATTTCAGCCTAAGCAGGAACAGCCTATTTCTTAAGGTTAAGTCACAATGTCTGTGGCATTCTGCTACTCATGGACCACTTCAACTGCAAAGTTGCTCTTTTTGAGCACCATCAACATAACCTGAGTACTTGTGGTGCATCAGCAATGCACCAGCTTTAAGATATCTAGTGTCCTCTTGTCCAGGAGTTTATCTCATGAGCCTTACCCTTAGAGATACACTGTAGTTCCCTGCGTTTAAGAAAGAACCAAGTTACTGTACTCAAGTGGAAAGTTAATTATGAACTACTTTCTTTTAATATACTTATCATTTCCATGTAAATTATCTGTAGTGGCCTGATTTAAACAGTTTCTACAGGACCCACAGCACCAAGCCCAAGGTCTGGCAACCAAATGACACCAATAAATTTTTAATTTGTTGACATAAAGGAAATGACACTTGCCACAGATGCCAAATGCCACCTCTTTATAGATGCTGAACTACTATGCTATAGAAACAACAGTAAATTCAAGATCCAGCCCTAGTTGGTGTGGTTCAGTGGATTGAGCACTGGCCTGTGAATCGAAAAGTTGCCAGTTTGATTCCCAATCAGGGCACAAGCCTGGGTCGTGGGCCAGGTCCCCAGTTGGGAGTGTGTAAGGGGCAACTGATTAATGTTTCTCCCCCTCTCTTTCCCCCTCTCTTCCTCTCTCTCTAAAAATAAATAAAAATAAAACCTTTTTAAAAAGATCTAGTCCTTTATAACCAAACTGGGGCTGTTTTAAGACTACCATAATGCTTCCCCATCCTTGCTCCTTTTTTAAAATTCACATGTGAACAAACTCCCCTAGTCATTTTAAACTACTTTTCATTGCTCTGAAGAAACATTTTTTATAATTCACATCTATTTTTGATTATCAACTTACAGAGACCTTTGGTGCTCTGGAAGCACATGAACATCTCACTTAATTATGGACATTATTGAAATGTGCTGTAATTCCCACAACCTCCAGGTGTCCACCAAGAAGCACACCAAAGCATTTAGTGTATAACATGTACATAAACACACATAAAGCAGTTATATTAATTCAGGTTAGAGTCAGATGTTCATAAGCACTGAGTGTGGCCAATAGCATGTAACCACCATCAATAAAGGGATTCCATTAAAGGAATTTACAACTCTAATACCATATTTAAAATCTCCTTTGGTCAGTGCCAAGACATACCCCTTGGGTACCATGGCAGCTAGCTTGATGCTACAAATGTGTGTATATTTATTTATTTAACTCAAATACAACCTTTGACCTTTTGGCTTATGCAGAAAATGGAAGTAATACAGCATGACTCTGATATTTTCCCAACTGTCCATTAATTAAACTCTGAAAAGGCTAAGGGTGACCATTTTGCATGTAATCCATTCCCTCATCACCTAAATTCCAAATAACCAAAGTATCACCAAAAAAATCCACTTACCTTTTCTGAAATAAAAAGTCCAAGAAATACCAACACCTGCTAAAAAACAAACAGAAACACTATTTATAAAATAATGCTTTCCCATCCCCGCTTTTGTGTGGTTGCCTCTCACACACTACCCTACTGAGGACCTGGGCGGTAACCCAGGCATGTGCCCCCACTAGGAATCAAACCTGCGACCCTTTGCTTTGCATGCTGGCACCCAATCCACTGAGCCACACCAGCTGGGGTTCCCACCCTTGTTCCCGAGTAGTTCTTTTTTTTTTAAATTTTTTTTATTGATTATGCTGTTACAGTTGTTTTATTCCCCCCTTCATTCCCCTTACCCTACCCCCCCATCCCCACCATTACCCTCCCTTTAGTTTATGACCATGTGTCTCAAGTCCTTTAGATTCTATATTTCCCATGCTATTCTTGCCCCCCCATCTATTTTCTATCTACTCTCTATGCTACTTATTTTCTGTACCTTCTCCCCCCATCTCCTCCTCCCACTCCCCTGTTGCTAACCCTCCTTGAGATCTTCATTTCTATGTTTCCACTCCTGATCTAGCTGTCCTTTTAGTTTGCTTTTGTTTTAGGTGTGGTTGTTAATAACTGTGAGTTTGCTGTCCTTTCACTGTTCATGTTTCTTTAGCTTTTTTTTCTTAGATAAGTCCCTTTAACATTTCATATAATAAGGGCTTGGTGATGATGAACTCCTTGAATTTGATCTTATCTGAGAAGCACCTTATCTGTCCTTCCATTCTAAATGAAAGTTTAGCTGGATAGAGCAATCTTGGTTGTAGGTCTTTGGATTTCATGACTTGGAATACCTCTTTCCAGCCCCTTCTTGCCTGTAAGGTCTCTTTTGAGAAATCTGCTGACAGTCTGATGGGGACTCCTTTGTAGGTGACTGTCCCCTTAGCTCTTGCTGCTTCTAGGATTCTCTCCTTCATTTTAATTTTGGCTAATGTAATTATGATGTGCCTTGGTGTGTTCCTTCTTGGGTCCAACTTCTTTGGGACTCTCTGAGCTTCCTGGATTTCCTGGAAGTCTATTTCCTCTGCCAGATTGGGGAAATTCTCCTTTATTATTTGTTCAAATAAGTTTTCCACTGGTGGCTGTGCCTTTCCCCCTTCTGGTACTCCTATAATTCGGATGTTGGAGCGTTTGAAGATGTCCTGGAGGTTCCTAAGCCTCTCCTCATTTTTTTGAATTCTTGCTTCTTGACTCTTTTCTGTTTGGCCATTATTTGCTTTCTTCTGGTCCACTCCATTGATTTGAGTCCCAGTTTCCTTTTCGTTGCTATTGGTGTCCTGTGCAATTCCATTCATTTCAATTAGTTTCGCCTTCATATATTTGTCTAATTTGTGGGTATAATCAACCAGTTCTGTGAGGATCCTGATGACCAGTGTTTTAAACTGTGTGTCTGAGAGTTTTGCTATTTCTTCATTGCTTAGATCTATGGGCTGTGGGGCTTTGAGATCTTGTGACATTTTTGGTCTGTTCTGGCCCTTTAAGTGTGAGAAGTGGTGCCTTGGACTCCCAGGTCTCTGGGTTGTGACGCAGTATGTGGGGGTGTGGTCAGAGCGGGGAAATGGTGGCGCCCTCTGCTGCCACTTGCAGCGGGGACCCACCGGGCCCCGGTCCAACCGCCCACTCCCTCGCCTGTCCGCTTGCGCACAAATGGGTGACCACAGTCAACACGCATCACCGCTTCCCCGCTGTCTCCTCCGCGGCCTTAGACTCTTCCTGAGAAGCAAAGAACATACATGTGAGCAAAAACAAAGTGCCAAGATACACAATAAGAACTCTTTATAAATCTGAGAGATGAGCTGAGAAAAATCCTAAGAGAATTGATTTTTTAAAAAATTGTCCTCAGTGCTGAACTAAGTTTGATGGCGCTAGCTGTACAGCTCAGGTTTCATGGTGGACTGAATTCCAAAATGTGGTGTAGAAGTAGAATCTGAGACCCACACTAAGAGAGTTTGACGAACAAAGCATCAAACTGAAAGAGCCACTTAGCCTGTTCAGCCACTCAGGTAAGCCAAACAACAGCCTGAAACCAGCCTAAGGCACCTCTGCCTCAGAAGGAATGATATCCTTGGGTTTTAGACTCACTCATTCCTATTTTCTATCAGGAGTAGGGGAAGGGACACTCCACTGTCTAATATCTCTCCAGAATCCCTGCACAATTTGTCTTGCCCCAAAAGCCACTCTGCACCCCACCCATACCCAGAAACTTGTCCAAAACTCACAAACCTCAGCACACACCTAGCAACCATCCAAAACTGCAGACCCTAGCCTCATTTAGAAGGAAACCTCACCTCTTCTCAGAATCCTCACTCTTCCTTATACCCTTCCACTCCCCTAGAGCAAGAGCCTGCCATTTCTGAACCAAACTAAGTGCTCTTCCCCCCAGTGTAAATGGCCCTTCTATCCCCTGCTAGCATCTCCTTCTGACATACCTGCTCTCATGGCCTAGGACAAACACACCTTTCTCATACATCACTGCAGTCTGCATACCCTCAATACATAGCTTCCTCTCACCTGCTCCCTGTCCACACTGCCTCAGTGTCCAGGACTGCTTACATGATACCTGGTATAACTGTCCCCTTCTAACACTATTACTATGTGTCATCCTGTCCTAGTGGTTCCTCCTCATTCTGTGTCTCCTGCATAGACAACTCACCAGCAGTCATGATATAGCCCTCATATCCCTGATGGCCCTTATGTGTCAAGGGTCAGGTCCTGAGGCCAACAGAAAAGCAGTAGCATGGCAGCAAGTATGTGAGCACCAACAGCAACACAGTCCATCTCAGGAGTCTCAGTAACATGGAGGTTTACCATGGAAGTCAGGTGACACTCCAGGCTCCACCATGCTGCAGCTTATTGCCCCACTGCAGTTACCCCATGGTGCATGTTCTTACACTCACAAACACAGAATGTCCTTCTCTGTTCTCCAAAGGACACTTCATTTACAAGCTCTTAATCATGGCTGACTTTTATGTCCTATCCTCTGAATCCACAGGTAATTGGATTTGGTGCCTCTGATTCTTCTTGGGCTAGCTGCTTCACATTATAGATGGATGTTTTTCCCATTTTATTTTTGATACTTTTTTCTTCTTAAAAAAAGCTTTACTAACTTGACATGGCTTGTTGCCTAGCTCTAGGAGTCATGGCTGGGGGAGGACAGGTGTTCATCATGCCAAGGCTCTGGCCAGCTGGGAGTATTTGATGCTGCCTCCACGTGACCAGCAATTTTTGGGACCATGGTGCAGTGGACTCATTCTACCTTTGTCTTCCCATGACCCTTCTTGGGGACATTTGAGGAGAGGATCTTAAGGTGAGGGTGTGTGTGTGTGTGTGTGTGTGTGTGTGTGTGTGTAACCATGTGAGGGTACAAAGGGCGGGGTGTACTGAGGGCAGGGCCTTAGCCATAAGAACAAAGGGCAGTAGGAACCATGTCCATCTATCTGTCCATTCATCTCCATGTGCCCACCCACCTGGCTTACTGCACCTGTCAGGCTCTGTGTGCCTGCTGGTGCCTCACTATCCCATGGTCCACCATGATAGAGTTGACCATCCCTCTGAGCACTTTCAGCCACTACAGGAAACAACTCCCTGCTCTTGATCATGGAGGAAGAAAAGTGCCTTTAGGCTGCCCCTGGGATTCCCACCACTGATTGGCTGAGGCAGGGACCAGATAACAGCCTCCAAACCCTATGGTAGCCATGATACTCAGCACCTTTAGATACAGCCACTCCTGACTGCTGAGGAAGGAGCAGGCAGTGTGCCGTTGATGGGGTCCACTCAGAGGGTACAGTCAGACATGACTGGATGGTGGCTATTGCTGTACTAGCTGTTGTTTTCATGTATGTGAGTGTTTCATGAATATCCAGTGTGAAGGTTCACTATCCCTCTCTTGGGACATGTACCAGGCTGCTCCATTCCCTGCCTGACTCTGTGATGGAGACAGAAACAGTGTCCTTGCAGTCCCTGCTAAGAGGAGAACTTCAGGTCAGCCTTTCCCCAGTCTCATCAGAAAATAATGGGTGACATTGAAGGACAAATACCATATGATCTCACCTTTGACAGGAAGCTAAAGAATAAAACAAACAAGCAAACAGAATAAAAACAAAGACACTGAAATAGAGAACAAGTGGGCAGCGACCAGAGGGGAGAGGGAAGGGAACTTAAGGGGAAAAAGGGGGAGGGATTTTGAGGAACAAGTATGAAAGACACAGAGATGAGGACTGGGGGGGGGAATGGGAGGGAGGGGGGAAACCGGGCGGGGGGGTACGGTGGGATGGGAGAAATAGATTAAAAAAAATGTACTTGAAAAATAACTAAATAAAATAATATTAAAAAAAAAGAAAATAATGGGTGAGAGCAACAGGAGGAAGAGCAGGAGGAACTGCCCAACCCCAACTGGGCAGAGCCAAGCTTTTGATCTGCCTTAGACCCCAAAGAGCCAGCCAGCTTTATCTACCTGCCAATAAACCTTTCCTCTGCACTCTCATTAATCTACTGAATACACAAATACACTTACACAGTCACCTCTCAGCCTTCAAACACCCTAGCATGGCTTTGCTGCCCACAAACCTTGTGTCTCTACCTGCAGGACACTGGTACTTCAACCACACTAAACATATACTCTCTAAACCTGTGGAAATTGGCTGTACATCTTATAACCTTGCACTTGCTCTTCCCTTGTCCTGTACCCTCAGACCTCCTAGTGAGGCCTTTCCAGATGTCTTAAGCGAGGGTACAACACAGCATCACTCCTGGGTGTTGCAGAGTATTGCACATCCAAAAGCCATTCATACCTCATCTCTGTGATAGCCCCTGTCCTTTCCAAATGTCCCTGTAATGAGAAGCAACTGGTGAAGGACCACATGAAGGCCACCTAAGAGCCCAGCTTCCTGGCCCAGTCCCAGCCCACACCTGCTGAACCCAAGGTTGTATAAGGAAGAGTTGCAGGGCTGTGATGAGCAGTTGTGAGCTTCAAGCCCCTGGGAAGAGACCAGGACTGAGGAATGCCCCTGGGGACTCAGAGACTGCTGAGGGGGCCACCACCAAGGCCAGAGGACCAAGGAGCTAAGGGGAGCCTGGAATCAATAGGGGTCACTCATGTGAGGGAAGGGACTTAGGGCAAGTCAGGCTGGATCCAGAGCCACAGGGCAAAGAGGCTGCTTGAGTAGCCCCCTGAACTTGCTCTCATGCTTCAAATGACCACATCCAAGCTGCCTAGTCATAAGATTGAAGCACCAGTTTTGAGGGCCTCCCCCGCAGGGCAGGACACCACCAGCAGACAGGTCCTTTCCAGGAGTAAATTTTGGGACAGCTGACAGTGGTAAAGAGTTCAGGGCCTAGACCTCCATTCTGGGGATCAGGGAAAGCTGTGAGCTCTGATGTGCTGTGGCAGACTACAGAATAGAACAGCATAGGGGCTTCCCCCGGGCTCTAGCCTGGGGGCAGTTGGTAGGGGTGGGAAGAAGAGGGGTTTGAGGAAGTCTGGAGCCCACAGCTTAGCCCATCAAATGGGGTGGTAATGGACTGTGAAGGTAGAGATGGAGTCCAAGCACAGGCTCAGGGAAGGGCAGATGGTGTATGCGGGTGTGTCACAGTGGCTCCCCTGAGTTCCCAGCACCCTGAAAGGACCCAGCAAATGGACAAAGGTGCCCAGGTCTTTCCTGCTTTCTCCACACCCACCACTATGAAGCTAGGGTGCACCAGAGAAAGGCTCAGGTGACACCCTCAGGATGAAGAGTAAGGAGCAGGGCCTTAAACTGAACCCCACCCTCCCTGAGACTCAGAGACACCAGAATGAGACAGTGGACATAACATGGTGTTTTATGGCCACTCTTTTGCTAGAAGCCTTTACTGCATAGTAGTAAGGGATGCCTTCCCAGTCCATAGCAACAGTAATGGTCCACCCTGTGTCCACAGCTCAGTGTGGTCCTTGACACTGAAGCTGACTTGTTGGGCTCTGTTGTCATGTAAACACACATGGGCTCAATTACTCATGGGGAAACGGGAATCAAGAGGGCTTGCCCACAGGCTTCTAGAGGGCTTGGGAGAGTCTGACCTAGCTGGTGCAGGGATAGGGGTGTGGGGTAGCATGGGGCAGGTCTGGTTTCTGTAGGTTTGACCTTGGTCAGTGGAAATGACCCCAATCCAGGGGCCTGCAGGGCCTCATTGATGGGGAATTGGAGGTTCTCAGAAAGACAGACACATCAACAGAATTGGCAGAGATGTGGTTAGTGGTTGGGAAGAAATAAGGAAGTCAGCTCAGGTGGACTGACCAGGATCTGGAATAGGAAATATATGGGGAAGGGGCAGGAATACATGGCCAGATGGGCTACAATGGCTGAGCTCCTGGTCGTGTGACATATGAGGATATCTAGCCCATGTCTCCCTTGTCACCCCCATATCTCCAAAGGTGGAACAGAATGGTAGATCTAGCCTGCCAGGGGCCTGTACCAGACCTGGGTTATTGTTTTATCTGTGGTGGAGGATGAGTCTGTCAATCACTGAGGGCTTCTTAAACTTTGCTGAGTCAAGGGTATTTGTAAGAATTTCAGGAAACAAACTGATGCTGCCCCTCTCCATAAAAGAGCTCATGTTTCAGAGATTCAAGGCCAAGGCCACACTCAGACTTCCAGCTCAGTCCAACATCAGGTTATGGAGAAGTGAGTGACCCGCTGAAATCATGCCAAGCTCTTCCTATTAGCCAATAGCACCACTACCGAGCCTGGGCCATCCTTGTGGTAACCCCCAGACCCCAAGGGAGCAGAGCCAGTCAAGACTTGGACACTCCCCTGGCCCACCAGTACTGACAGGGAGACTGATGCCCAAGTTCTCCCCCACTCTGCATCAGCCCCAGCTGCCTTGGTAACCCCAGGAATCTGACACATAAACCCTATAGGTCCTGAAAGAAGGCCCCTCTACTTGTGTGGCCTTTGTTGGGGTGGAAAGCAAGCTATGAGGGGTGACTGAGAGTCAAGGTCAATAAACTAGGGACATTGGGGTACACACAACAAGGGGGAACCAAGTGACAGGCTGAAAGGCTAGAAAGGGATCAGTGAGATTCAGTGCAGGACTGAACATGGAAACTGTGATGTGGACATGAACATGGGTAGGGATGGTCCACCCAGAATACCACCAATCCAGCTGGAGCCAAGAGCTGTAGTTTGGCCACTTGTTTGGGCACCTGGGCTGGGACATGCTGGTTCCCCAGAACTAGGGCAGAGGCAATGTCAAGGGTAGCCGGAAATTGTCAGCTTTCAGTGAAACTTTTTATTTTTTATTTTTATTTTTTTTAAAGATTTTATTTATTTATCTTTAGAGGGGAAGGGAAGGAGAGAGGGAGAGAAATATCAATGTATGGTTGCCTTTCGTGCATCTCCTGCTGGGAACTGACCTGCAGGGAACCTTCCTGCAACCCAGGCATGTGCCCCGACTGGGAATTGAACCACGATCGTCTGGTTCACAGCCCCATGCTCAATCCACTGAGCTACACAAGCCAGGGCATGGTGAAATTTTTTAAATATTAAAAATTACTCATAAAAGAGGGACATTACATGAGAAATCACTGGTATGCAGGTAGCATGAGAACACTCCAGAAGACTGGGGTAGTGTCAGGGGCCAGGGCTACCCTCGACCCTGCTGTTCCCATGCAGCCTACCTGCGAGAGCTGCTATAGTGCTGAAGGCCACCAATACTTGGGGCCCTGCCAGACTCTTGGCTGTCACTTGCAATCACCAGTCCCAGGGTGGTGAGAGCCACAGCAGGCAGCAGGTTTAGGTGGAGTCAGTGCAGGTAAGCACCATCTGAAAGTTACTGGGCAGGGTAGCTGAGCCCACAATGAGGCACATGGAGCAGCTTAGGCTCCTGTTGGACACACAAGCCTGCAGCTCCAGTGAAGTTTCTGGGTTGTACTCAGGGACAAAGATTCTGCAGCCAAGGGGCATGGCCTTGCTCAGGTGCCGTGGCTTCCAATGACCTCCCTTTATTGCTCACACTTAGGGTGGTGGCCTGTTGTAGACTGCTCTGCCTGGTTTTAGGAACTGTATCTCGATCCCTTGTAGCTAAGGGCAAGGGACAACATTTAGAATGCCAGCCACAGGAGACAAAGCCTGTCTCTGGTAGCAAATGCTGCTTCAGTTTCCTCTCCCTGCCCGGAAAGCTTGGTGGGAAGTCAATGACAGGTGAGACCCCCTCACAGCGGGGGGCAACCTAAGCCAGACTCGATCACTTGGGAGGCCTTCATGGAAGGACTAGGGGGGCTGCAACAAGCAATGGACTCTTGGCCCCTGGCTTTGACATAGCCCGAGTCCCCATGTTCTCTGGGAGAAGTACTTCCTGGCTCTAATCCCCTTAAGCCTGGATACCTGTTGAGGAGAGGTGCAGCTCCTTGCCTTGCTAGAGGGTGTCCTGGGGAAAAATCTGGCATCGCAAAGACTTGCTGATAAACCTGTGAAATCTGCTCTGCTAAGAGTGCTTTCATTCATATGTTAAGGGTTCTAGCAAGAAACCCTAAAACTATGTTCCTGACAGACTCTGAAGCTTTCAGATTTCTTTGAAATATTATCTACTGTTTGATCCTTGCCGCCCTGTAGTCCTGTGTATTACAAACCAATAAAAGCCCTGGAGCCGGGGGCTCAGGGCCTTTTTCTCCTCTGAGAAAATGTCCATTGCTGGCCTTTGTCTCCCCTTAGAAACTGCCCACTTCTCCTTCCTAAGCAGATCAACTCATGTCTCGGCCATATTCATCCTTGTCCGAGGCACTCAGGGGGGCTTTCGAGAAAGTTGTTCCCACATGTAGGTTCATAAAATATTGGAAAAAATTAAAATAAATAAAAAAATTTAGGGACACAGATAATTAAACAGCCAATCAATTTAGAGGCTACTAATAAATAGCAAAATCCTATCTTTCTTAACCAAGAACACTGGTTTACACTTCTATCTAGCCAGAGGATAAATAGCTTAAATCACCCTACTCAGGAAGATAGGTAATAGAAGTTCAATTAGTGCCACTTGTGCTAATCAAGCCCAAAGACAGATGAAGTCAGGGGAATAAATCTCATTTTGGCACATCAGCATAAAGCTGATAGTCTATTGAGATACTTTCCAAAGACCTCCCCTAAAATTCTTGCATTCAGAATAAAGATAAGAACCCTCAGGACAAACACCCAGCACAGGCTCTCTCTGGAACACACTCATGCCTTTCTTCCCTCTCAGATGTGCATCTTTACTTTTCTCTCCTAAACTCTAAGAATCCTCACAAGACTTGCAATCATGGGAAGAAACAAGCAGCAGCAACCCATTTTAGGCTTATCCCCTGAACCTGTCTCCAAGTCTTCCTTTTCTCTGAATTTTCAGTGAGCTAACAGCAGCCCAGACATGACTCGCTTCTTTTCTAAAATGTTTCTGGAGAGCCAAAGCAGAGCACTGCCTAGGCTCTCTCCTGTTGCTCCTTCTAGACCTTTCAGTAAGCTAACAGAAGTTCAGCATGACTCACTTCTGTTCTATAACATTTATAGAGAGTCAAAGCAGTCCCACCTAGGCTTTTTCCTGTTGCTTCTTCTACTAAGCCCTTACTTTGTCTCACTGTCCCCAGCTTTAATAAACATACTCTCAAACTCACCTAGACTTATGATGTGAAATCTTTCTTGCACAAAGTAAAAAACCCACCCACTATGGGCCAACTATGGGCCAACCTGAGGCAGACCTGTTCTTGTCCTAGTCCCTTTCTGGTGTCAAAGGAAGGCACTTATGTCAGAGAAGTCAGAATACAGGTGGGAAAAGCAGCAGCTACTGCTCATAGAAGCTACAAGACAAATTGCAAAATTAAAGATGTCTAAGGCAATAAATTATTGGTGGAGATAAATAATGCACTTTCATGGACTGGAGGAGAAGCTGGGGTGAGGGAATTTGGATATTCAAGACAGCTGTGTATACAGGGTAGTCTAGAAAGCCATGCACATGTCTGGGCAAGACACATACTCAGAAAAGCCTGAGAAGACCTCAGCTTTCAAGCCAGGCCAATGGCCCCTAGGCTCAGAGCAAGCTGAGCTGAGTGAAGAAGGAAGGCCCGCCCCAACTTAGAGCCCATCTTCACAGTGGTTTTTCTTTCCTCCCTTTTGTTGTTGATGTGAGTTATGTTTGTTTGAGCTCCCGGAAGTCAAGAAAATCTCTGTTAAAATATTTCTTGAATATGAACTAAAGAATCAGAACTTAAATGATCTCACATAACAAACAACAGTATTTACAAAAAAATTGGAAAGTCTCAAAGTAAAGGAATACTTAGACTATAGCATTAAACAGTCAAAAAACAAAGCCAAAACCCCCAGCACCACCCCCCTCACACACACACACACAAAAATGCCAGCAACGTCAACTCCTAGGAAAGTGGGAGAATCTGATTTCTAGAGCTATCACATTATAATAGTGAAAGAGCCCAATTTTCAATTAAAAAATCACAAAGCATACAAAAAAACAGGAAACATGGCTATTCAAAGAAATAAAATTAATTGACGGAAACTATCCCTGAGGAAGACCAGACATCAGACTTACTAGACACATAATTTAAAGCAAATGTGTTACTAGACTTAATGTGGGGGTCATCATATGGTAAGGTATAAGACTGAATCACTATATCGTAAACCCAAAACTGATATAATATTATATACCAACAATACATAAATAAAATAAAAATAAAAATAAAATGGTTACCACTATTGAAAAAATATGTTAAATATGGCCAAAGAGTTAAGAGAAAAAAAACTGAAGAAAGAACTAAATGAAGGCAGTAAAATTATGTATGAACAAAGGAAATTAAGAAAACCATTCTATTGACAGAAACATCAAAGAGAATAAGTATTAAGAATAAATTTAGTCAAGAAAGTGAAGGGGTTGTACACTAAAAACTAAAAATCATTGCCTACTGAATTTTTCAGACTATAAGTTGCATTACCCCCACCCCAAATATAGGAGGAATAATGGTTGTTAGTGCTGATGTTGAGTTCTATTTACATTAACATTTGTGAAATATTGTTATTTATGTTATTAAATATTTTACCACATTTTCTGCTTCAAAAATTTTTTCCTATTTTTCTTCTTTAAAACCTAGATGTGTCTTATAGTCCAAAAATATGGACCATGGTAATAAAAGAAGAGAAATAAATTGACAAGTCTCCCATTCTCATTTATTGGAAACTTAATATTATTAAAATAGCAACACTACCCAAAGCTATCTACAGTTTCAGTGCAATCTCTATCAGAATCTCAGTGGTGTGTTTTGTGTTGAAACCAGAAAAATAGAGGTTAAAATAGGGACTGCCTTAAAGAGATTTGGCCTGGAGACAGAAACCACAAGGAAAGAACATAGGGAATGGAGAAGGCAGAACTACAAAACCAATGGGGCTGAACAAGTAGAGGACCACCTGTTCAAGTGTCTAGATTAAAATTTTTCCATTACTCAAAACCCAGAAAGCTTAGGTCATGCTCGCACCACCCGAGTAGCCAGTAGCTAACAGCCACATTTGCTTCTATACAATGCTTGTTTGCTCGCGTCTATAAAAAGACTTAGCTGTAAGCCCTTAGTTCGGCTGTAGTTTACAGCTCGTATGAGCACCGTGTCTCCGGACACTCTGAGGGTCCACCCCTGCGCAGGTTAAAACTTTGGCCAATAAAATAACATCTCTGAATCCTGAAAGTTTCTGACAATTTGTCTCTCACGTTGGTGGATGCAACATTTTGCAGAGATATAAAAATCCACCCTTAAATTTATATAAAATCTAAAGAAATCCCAAATATGCAAAACAGTCTTTTAAAAGAAGAAGAAACTTCAAAGTCTTACAATTCTGATTTCAAAATTTACTATAGAGGGGCAGGGGAGAGTGGAAGTGGAAGAAGATATGGCAGGGAATAAATAATTACAGAACACATACAATAAAAAATTTACGGCAAAGCCACAGTAATCATAAGTGTGGTACCAGCATAAAAACAACTGTAGAGACCACTGGAATAGAATAGAGAGCCCAGAAAGAAACCTTCATGTATATTCCAAATTGACTTGAGACAAGGGTGCCAAGCCCATTCAGTGGGAAAGGATGGTCTTTTCAACTGATGATGCTGGTAAACATGGATGTTTAAATGCTTTTGCCTTATACCATATACAAAAATTAACTAAAAACTGATCTAAAATTGAGCTATAAGAGCTGAAATTATAAAACTCTTATAAGACAACATAGGAGAAAAATCTTCATGACTTTTAATTTGACAATGATTTATTGCATATAATGCACAAGGAACATGAAATAAAATAAAAAATAGATAAAATTGTTTTTATTACATTAAAAAACTTATACATCATGGAATATTATAAAGAGAATGAAAAGGTAGCCCACAGAATGGAAGAAACTATTTCTAAAGCATATATCTAATAAGAGATTAATATCCAGAATAAAGAACTCTTACAACTCTATAACAAAACTAAAATATCTAATTGTGGGGGCAACTTTGCCAGTAAGTACCCTCGTTTGCCATGGTTGAAAGTGAAACTACCAAGACATGATCTGCTTGGGGAGGAGAGGTGGTCAATCTCTCATAGGAGAAGGACCAAGAGCCCCTTCCTCAATGGCTTTTATACACAGGAATACAGGTAAAGCTCATCAATCAATGTCAGGCAGCAAGGATCAAACAGTAGATAACATTTCAAAGAAATCTGAGGGCTTAGTCTGAGTCAGTGTCTGTCAGGTAAGAGGGTTGCAAAACTTTGGGAGACATACTCATTTCCTGCTCGGATCCTTATCATATGAATGAAAGCACTCTTAGCAAAGCAGGCTTCACAGGACTTCAGGAATTCTTTTTTATGCCCGATCACCCTGGAACCCACTCTAGCCAGCAAGGGGAAGCACTGCTTTCCCAGTCATAGGTTTTTAGGCTTAAATGGATTAGAGCCAGGAAGCTCTTCTCCCAGATGGAAATGGGGACTCAGGCTATGTCAGAATAGCCGGGGGGTGAGGGTCCATCACTCCCTCTTTGTTGCAGCCCCCTGAGTCCTTCCTTGAGGGCCTCCTGAGTGATTGTGTCTGGCTTAGGTTGCCCCTCTTCTGAGGGGTCTCACTGGTCTCTGACTAACCAACCAAGTGTTGGGGGCAGGGGATGAAGCAGAGGCAGAGTTGCTGCCAGAGATAAGCTTTGTCTCCTTAGTGGCTTACAGTCCGGAGGCCATTCACTCAGCCTTATCCATGGGGGGCAGTTACAACTCCTAAAACCAGGCAGAGTGGTTCCCAACATCTCACCCTCCCTAAAAAATGGACAAAGGGAGATTTCAGTCAATATGGCAGACTAGGTGAATGCAGTACTCACATTCTCCCACAACATGAAAATTACAACTAAACTATGAAACAAACATCATTCAGAACTGCCTGAAATCTAGCTGAACAAAAAGTTTATCAGGAGAAGAGAGCCAGAGAAGTGACAGGGAAGCTACAGGTTATAACAGATTTGTAAACTCCATAAAGCACAGTGGAGGCAATGCTTTGCTGCTACAAAGACATGTTTTAGACAATACTTATGTGAATGGGCAAAAAACTCGAGGGCTGGATTTGTGACTAATTATATAACAGATTATTTTAGTTTCTGTTCTGTGGAAAGTGTAAAGCATTCCAAGAAAGGGTTTTATGTAGTTTTTCTTTTTTGCACCTATGCTGTTCATTGCTAAATGTGATAGTCTGATCATGACCCTGAATAAATGTTTCTTTTTCTTTAAAAAAAAAAATCCTGTAAGTAAAGATATAAAGAAGAAGCCACACCAAGACTGGTGGAAAGGCTAGAAAGGCAGAAAAGGCTGGTCCCACACCCCCATGTAGTAGTTTAAAATCAGAAGGGCTATTTTGACTACAGAGAAAAGGTATCCCCTACAGTGAGAGTTCTCAACCCCACACCAGCCTTGCATCCCCACTCAGGGTTCCAGTGCCAAGAGGAAAAGTCCCCACAACTTCTGGCTGTTCAAACCAGCTAGGATTGTGGCTGAGTGAGTGGAAGGGCTCCTGGAGTCCCATGCTTTTTACTCGCAAGGCCCATGTTCAAACTTACTTGGATTTACTCATTCTGAGCTTCGGCACTAGCACAGCAGCTGGAAAGGTACCAGGAATACACAGGGAGGAAATGAATCATTTGACTTCAAGGTGAAGGCTGGAGGGACAGTTTTTCCCCTGACACAAATGCTGGCAGAGGCCATGGTTCCTTTACTGAATTCTCCCCCCCACAGAGCCATATTTGAATCTCCATCAATTTACCTAACACTATTTTCCCTGCCCTGGAAATTCCCTAATACCCCACCCATCCAACTTGTGGGTCCACCCAAGCCACTTACAGTTGATATGGACAAATAGCCTTCTTTTTACTCATGCTTCAAACTTTCATAAAATCTCTCAAAGGTTTGCAAACCCCAAACAAACATCAACTGACTTTCATGTGCCCCATACTTCTTGCTTAGTGACCTCAGTCCAGGCATTAGCTGCAGTCAGCCTTGGTTCACAGTATGGCCTTTTCTGGGCATCTCCAAACCCAGCACAAGAGGAGCCATATAGATTGCTTTGTAGCTCATGCCTGGTAGCCCTGGGCAGGGCATATGTGACTGCTGATCTTGGCCTACACCTCCTGGGAGACTCCAGAGCCTGTGTACCCTTGGAGAGCTTCAGATTATGCTAGAGCATCATCCAACTACCTCCATAAAGAAAACACTCAAGTGACAGACTCATTGGGCAAAAGAGTCCCACTGAAGCAAGTCTTGCTCCCTAGGGTCAGCACAGCAGCTCCTTTACTGTAGTCTGGATCAGTCCTTACAGCTGATTGGCCAGGAGGTCAATCTCTCTCATTGACATGACAACAACAATCAAGGCTCAACTACAACAGGAGGGTCACATAGCCCTCATGGAAGGTGTACCTGGAGGCCCCAGCCTGCATATATGGGGAGGCTGTGTCACTGATCCCCACAGGACACCTACTACATAAAACCACTCTAGCAAGACTTGGAGACATAGAAGCTCTGCTTAATACATAGAAACAAACACAGGAAGGCATGCAAAATGAGACAGAAATATGTCCCAAATGAAAGAGCAGGATAAACTCCAAAAAGAATGAAACAAAATGAGGACAAGCAATTTACCAGCTGCAGAGCCCAAAACACTGGTAATAATGCTGCTCACAGAACCTACAGAAAGAATAGATCAACTCAGTGAGAATTTCCACAAGTACATGGGAAAGATAAGACTGAAGATAAAAATGAAAAAGAGCCAGTTAGAAATAAAGAGTAGAAAAACTGAATTAGAGGAGGCAAGATGGTGACGGAATAGGACGGAGCAGATTCCATTTCCTTGTACACCTGGGAGAGGATCCTGGCCGATCTGCGGAGGAGCAGTGCAGGCAGCCAGCAGTTTCCCAGCATATATGAAAATAAGGAACCAGAAATCGTGAAGGTCAAGGAGGATCCAGACAGTAGGGAGATGGGGCAGTACAGTGGAGTCTCAGAGACCAGAGCAAAGACAGAAGCAGCAGGGATTTTGGCTGGTGCACAGTCCGGGGCCCAGTGCCCAGCACAGAGCACCCAGCACACCTCGGTGGGTGCCCAGCATACCTGGGTCTGTGCCCAGCATATCTGGGTCTGCGCCTAGTGCTCAGGACCGGCTCCCAGTGCATCTCCCTTGAACTCTTTGGGAGCCCTGGGCCTACTGAAGGGTCCTTGGGAGAGACTGGGTTATCAGCTCACTCCCTCCCAGGCCAAGCAAGGTTGGGCACTGGGAGAGACTTGTTTCCTAGAGTTTGCAGAGAGGGTGCTGAGGACAAAGGGCTGAGATCAACCACAGACTCTGTGGTCACCAGCCCCCGAAAAATTAAAAGGCACAGTGTGGGGCTCTGACTCCAATAGTCACAGCTGCCAGGTCTGCTCCCCACCCACCCTGGCAGCGATCCCGAGGTTGGGTGGAGGGCCTGGAGTTCCCCCACAGAAACTGGATGGGTCTGCACTAGAACCTGTGGGAACCAGGCAACCTGGCTGGTATGTACGCCCCCCTGCAACCCAGCCCACGGTGGTAACCCCTGGGAAAAGAGTGCTATGAGGAAGTCCTAATACCCTTCATAGGGTGCTAGGGAGAGGCGCCTGTTTGGCTCTTGGGGGAGCACTCTTAGAAAGCTGACACTAATCATCCCTCAGCCTGCTGCAGCCAGAAAAACCGGTTTAGCCAGTTTGAAACCAACAAGAGATGGGTTTGTGTTTTTTAAGTAATCTTTAATCTTTTTAATTTAATTATGGTTTTATCTTTCAATACTTTTTTCCTCTTTTTTCTCCTTTTCTGTTTTATTCCTTCTTCCTTTCTTTCCAAACTTATCGCTTTTCCCTCCCTTCTCCTGCCTTTCTTTCTCTTTTATCCACAAGCGACACAAACAACTTAGAACTGCAAAAAGACCAGAGCTGGACCCAAAGAAGAGACTTCCCAACTGTAGAGTCAGAGATACAAATTTCACTTTTCTATAGCAGAGAAGCCACAGGTTGCTGCATATTGTATTATTATTTTTTCATTATTCTCACTTCTTTTATATTTTAATAGTATCTTTGTACTCCTCCTCTTTCTGTATAGGCTTCTTTGCCTTGGCTGGTTATATTATTATTTGACAGGTTTCCCCTGTTCTCTCTTCCACAGTGTATTGCTAATTTTCTATACGTCACGTCATTTGTGTTCCTTTAGCATACTACCCGAAGTTCTATAACCCCTATTCAGACAGATCACATAGAGTCTGTCATATGATTGTTGCCCTAATATTATTGTAAAGAATAGCTGTTCTATACAACTATAAATACTTCACAATACATCTCCCAGATCTTAGTCCACTTCACAGTTTCCTAAATTCTATCAGAGTAATTATCTCTACTTGCTCATACACTACACCTATTTACCATCCTTTACTCTCATCTTACCCCAGAATCTGACTGACTGCAACCTCACTGCTTTCTAGATCCAACTCATTAGCCTTCCCTCTCCATTAAGAGATTTATCTTGTGTCCATCCTCTCTTAAAAGTGGCAAAATGGGCTGAAGATTATGGTTAACACTATATATAGATTAAAGATCTTCTATCTCTTCTCTACCACTGTGACTGTGAATATCATAAAATACTCTCTCGCTGTCATAAGCCATTTTGCCTGCCCCTCCAACTGATCACACACACACACAAAAGGAGTAGGTGGAAGCAGAGAATGCCAGGATAACTGAAGGAGACTGCACACCTGAATTTCACAGGCATTCCATCATAGAAGTTCACACCATAAACCCAGGGACTCAGAACAGATCAACTTAAGAAGCTGAGGCTAACAAGAAGAGTCTCACAAACAATGGGAAGACAAAGAAACAATCCCCAAATGAAAGGAAAGAAGGAACCCTCATAAAGAATGTTAGATGAAATAGAGGCAAGTCAGCTATCAGATATTGAATTCAAAGCACTGGTTATCAGGAAGTTCAAAGAGCACACAATGAGCTGGTAGCTACTACATGGGAGCTACAGGGGAGCTACAAGGGAGCTAAAATGAACTCACCACAAACTATATCAACATTAAAAAGGAAACAGAAACTATCAGCAAGGGACAAGAGAAAATAAAGAATACAATTTCTGAATTGAAGAACATAGTGGAAGGAATCAAAAGCAAAATTGATGAAGCAGAAGATCGGATTAGTAAGTTGAAGGACAAAGTAGAAAAAAAATTCCCAGAAAGAGCAAGAAAAGGACAAGAGGTTTGCAAAGAATAAAGAGGGATTAAGAGAAATGCAAGACAATATGAAATGTAATAATATCCGAATAATAGGGATACCAGAAGGAAAAGGAGAGGAACAAAAGATAGAAAACCTATTTAAAAAATAATGAGGGAAAACTTTTCTAATTTAATGAGAGAAAAAGTCACACAAATCCAGGAATCACAGAGTCCCAATCAAGAGGAACCCAAGGAGGCCCACTTCAAGACACATCATCATTAAAATGGCAAAATTCCAAGATAAAGAGAGAATCTTAAAGGCAGCAAGGGAGAAAAAGGAAGTAACATACAAGGGACCCCAATAAAGTTAGCTGCTGACTTCTGAATGAAAACGCTGCAAGCCAGAAGAGAATGGCAAGAAATATTCCAAGTACTGATAACCAGAGGCCTGAAACTAAGGCTACTTTACCCATCAAGGCTCTCAATAAAGATAGAAGGCCAAATGAAGAGGTTTCAAGACAAAGGAAGTCTAAAACAGTATGCCTCCACAAATCAGCTCTGCAAGAGATGCTAAAAGGACTGCTTTAAGGAAGTAAAGAGAGACAGAGAGGGACACAGGTACAAAAATTGCAATGAATAAAGTACCTATCAATAATAACCTTAAATGTAAATGGATTAAATGCTTCAATCGAAAGACACAGAATAGCTCAATGGATAAGAAAGCATGACCCACACATATGCTGCCTACAAGAGACCCACCTCAGGACAAAAGACCATCACAGACTAAAAGTGAAAGGCTGGAAACAAATTTTCCAAGCAAATGGACAAGAAAAAAAAGCTAGGGTAGCAATTCTCATATCAGACAAAATAGACTTCAAAAAAGAGCCATAAAGAGTAACCCAGAAAGTCACTTCATAATACTCAATGGAAGAATCCACCAAGAAGACATTAACATCATAAATATATATGCACCCAACATAGGAGCACCCAAATATATAAAGAAAATCTTAGAGGAATTCAAGAAAGATATAGACAGCAACACAATTATAGTGGGGGATTTTAAGACCCCACTATCAAAAATGGACAGATCTTCCAAACAAAATATCAACAAAGACATTGTGGCAATAAACAACACCCTTGATGAAATGGACCTAACTGATATATACAGAGCTCTTCACCCCAAAGAAGCTAAATACACATTCTTTTCAAATGCACATGGAACATTCTCAAAGATAGACCACATGATAGGACACAAAATGAGCCTCAAAAAATTCAAGAAAATTAAAATCATCCCAAGCATTTTCTCTGATGCCAAGGGACTGAAACTGGAAACCAACCCTGAAGGAAAAAACCCAAAGTGGTCAAAATCATGGAGATTGAATGGCATGCTATTAAACAATGAATGGATCAAGAATGAAATTAGGGAAGAAATCAAAAAGTTTCTGAAAACAAATGAACATGAACTCACAACAACCCAAAACTCATGGGACACAGCCAAGGGAGTCCTGAGAGGGAAGTTCATAGCAGTACAGGCTTACCTAAAAAAGATAGAAACATTTCAAAAAACAACCTAACCCTATGCCTACAAGAACTTGAGGAACAACAACAAAGACAGCCCAGAGCAAGTAGAAGGAAGGAAATAACCAAGAGCAGAGCATAATTACATGACATAGAGAAAAAGAGCACAATTCTAAGGATCAATGAATCTAGAAGCTGTTTTTTTGAAAAGATAAACAAAAGAGACAAGCTTTTTTTAAAATTTTTTTTATTGATTATGCTGTTACAGTTCTTCTATTCCCCCCTTCATTCCCCTCCACCCTACCCCCCCATCCCTACCATTACCCCCCTTTAGTTTATGACCATGTGTCTCAATTCCTTTAGATTCTATATTTCCCATGCTATTCTTGCCCCCCCCCATATATTTTCTATCTACTGTCTATGCTACTTATTTTCTGTACCTTCTCCCCCCATCTCCTCCTCCCACTCCCCTGTTGCTAACCCTCCTTGAGATCTTCATTTCTATGTTTCCACTCCTGATCTAGCTGTCCTTTTAGTTTGCTTTTGTTTTAGGTGTGGTTGTTAATAACTGTGAGTTTGTTGTCCTTTCACTGTTCATGTTTCTTTAACTTCTTTTTCTTAGATAATTCCCTTTAACATTTCATATAATAAGGGCTTGGTGATGATGAACTCCTTGAATTTGATCTTATCTGAGGAGCACCTTATCTGTCCTTCCATTCTAAATGAAAGTTTTGCTGGATAGAGCAATCTTGGTTGTAGGTCTTTGGATTTCATGACTTGGAATACTTCTTTCCAGCCCCTTCTTGCCTGTAAGGTCTCTTTTGAGAAATCTGCTGACAGTCTGATGGGGACTCCTTTGTAGGTGACTGTCCCCTTAGCTCTTGCTGCTTCTAGGATTCTCTCCTTCATTTTAATTTTGGCTAATGTAATTATGATGTGCCTTGGTGTGTTCCTTCTTGGGTCCAACTTCTTTGGGACTCTCTGAGCTTCCTGGATTTCTTGGAAGTCTATTTCCTTTGCCAGATTGGGGAAATTCTCCTTTATTATTTGTTCAAATAAGTTTTCCACTGGTGGCTGTGCCTTTCTCCCTTCTGGTACCCCTATAATTCGGATGTTGGAGCGTTTAAAGATGTCCTGGAGGTTCCTAAGCCTCTCCTCATTTCTTTGAATTCTTGCTTCTTGACTCTTTTCTGTTTGGCCATTATTTGCTTTCTTCTGGTCCACTCCATTGATCTGAGTCCCAGTTTCCTTTTCATTGCTATTGGTTTCCTGTGCAATTCCATTCATTTCAATTAGTTTCGCCTTCATATATTTGTCTAATTTGTCGGTATAAACAACCAGTTCTGTGAGGATCCCGATGACCAGTGTTTTAAACTGTGCATCTGAGAGTTTTGCTATTTCTTCATTGCTTAGGTCTATGGCCTCTGGGGCTTTGAGATCTTGCGACATTTTTGGTCTGTTCTGGCCCTTTAAGTGTGAGAAGTGGTGCCTTGGACTCCCAGGTCTCTGGGTTATGACGCTGTGGTCAGGGCGGGGAAATGGCGACCCCCTCTGCTGTTTCTCACAGCTGAGGATTAGCGTCTTAGGTGGTTCACCTGGGCCGGGCCACTCAGAGTCACTGGGTTATGATGCTGTATGTGGAGGTGGGGTCAGAGCGGGGAAATGGCGGCACCCTCCACTGCCGCTTGCTGCGGGGACCCACCGGGCCCCGGTCCAACTGCCCACTCCCTCGCCTGTCCACCCACGCACAAATGCGCGAACACAGTCAACACGCATCACCGCTCCCCCGCTTTCTCCCCCGCGGTCGCTCGCCTGGTAGCTCGCTCGGTCGCTCACTAGGTCCAACCCTATGCCTGGATTCTGCAGGTCTGGATTCCGCACCTGAGTCATCTGACCGAGACCTCTTGTGCAATCCCACTTCCCCAGCCACTGGTTTCACCCCTTACCGGTCAGGCTGAAGAATTTGTTGTTAACGGACTTCCGAAAAGTTCAATTTTCCATGTTCTGGCTGTGTTTTCTGTTGCTAATATTTAGTTGTCTCTAAACTTGGTTGTGTGAGAAGGCACGGCACATCCACCTATGCCTCCATTTTGGCGGAAGTCCCAAGAGACAAGCTTTTAAGTAGGCTCATCAAGAGAAGCAAAGAGAGGACCCAAATAAACACGATCAGAAATGAAACAGGAGAGATTACAACTGACACCATAGAAATACAAAGGATTGGAAGAAATTACTATGAAGAACTGTATGGCAAGAAATTTGAAAACCTAGGGGAAATGGACACATTTCTAGAAAAATATAATATTCTAAAACTAAATGGAGAAGCAGAAAACTTAAACAGACCAAAAACAGCAGATGAACTTGAAGCAATAATCAAAAAACTCCCAAAACACAACAGCCCTGGACCAGATGGTTTCACAGGAGAATTCTAGAAAGCATTTAAGGAGGAGCTAACTCCTATTCTTCACAGACTATTCCAAAAAATCCAAAATAATGGAAAACTCCTAAAGTCTTTTTATGAAGCCAGTATCATCCTAATTCCAAAACCAGATAGAGAAACAACAAAGAGAGAAAACTTCAGGCCAATATTGCTGATGAACATAGGCGCTAAAATCCTCAACAAAATATTGGGAAATCGCATCCAACAATACATTAAAAAGATCATACACCATGAGCAAGTGGGATTCATCCCAGGGATGCAAGGATGGTTCAATATTCACAAATCAGTAAATGTAATACATCATATAAACAAAAGCAAAGACAAAAATTACAGGAGCATATCAATAGACGTGGAAAAAGCTTTTGATAAGGTACAACACCCATTTATGATAAAGGCAATCAGCAAAGTGGAATAGAGGGAGTATTCCTCAATATAATAAAGGCCATATATGAGAGTCCTACAGCCAACATCATACTCAATGGGCAAAAACTAAAGTCTTTTCCAGTAAGATCAGGACCAAGACTAGGTTGTCCACTTTCACCACTTCTATTCAATAAAGTATTGGAAGTTTTATCCACAGCAACTAGACAAGAAATGGAAATAAAATGCATTTAAATTGGAAAGGAGGAAACAAAACTGTCACTGGTTGCAGATGACATGATAGTGTACATGGAAAATCCTATAGACTCTACCAAAAAACTGCTTGAACTAATTAATAAATTTGGCAAAACAGCAGGATACAAAGTCAATATCCAGATCTCAAAGGCATTTTTCATACTAACAATGAATCAGGAGAAGGAGAAATCAGAAAAAAATCTCATTCGATATAGCAAAAACAAAAATAAAATACCTACGAGTAAACCTAACCAAGGGGGTAAAAGTCCTGTATGCAGAAAACTACAC
The DNA here is from genome assembly GCF_021234435.1 of Artibeus jamaicensis. Classification (NCBI taxonomy): domain Eukaryota; kingdom Metazoa; phylum Chordata; class Mammalia; order Chiroptera; family Phyllostomidae; genus Artibeus; species Artibeus jamaicensis. The sequence continues at coordinate 1,551,012 of NW_026522053.1, read as the reverse complement.
AACACTGAAAAAAGAAATCAAGAAGACACAAACAAATGGAAACATATATTGTGTTCATGGATTGAAAGAATTAACATCATCAAAATGTTCATACTATGCAAAGCAATTTACAGATTCAATGCAATACCTATTAAAGTACCAATGGCATATTTCACAGACATAGAACAAACACTCCAAACATTTATATGGAACCATAAACAACCCTGAATAGCACCTGTAATTTTGAGAAAGAAGAACAAAGTAGGAGGGATCACAATACCTGATATCAAACTGTATTACAAGGCCACTGTAATCAAAACAGCCTGGTACTGGCATAAAAACAGGCACATAGACCAATGGGACAGAACAAAGAGCCCAGAAATCAACCCAACTCTCTACAGTCAATATTTGACAAAGGGGGCAGTAACATAAAATAGAGTAAAGATAGCCTCTTCAACAAATGGTGTTGGGCGAACTAGACAGCTACAAGCAAAAAAGTGAAGCTTGAGCACCAACTTACACCATATGCCAAAATAAACTCAAGGTATATACAAGACTTAAATATAAGCCATTACACCATTAAAGTTCTAGAGGAGAACATCGGCAGGAAAATCTCAGATATTTCATGCAGCATCATTTTTATTGATATTTCCCCTAGAGCAAGGAATATAAAGGAAAGAATAAACAATTGGGATCTCATCAAAATAAAGAGCTTCTGAATGGTTAAGAAGAAGCATTAAAATAAAAAGGCAACCAACTGTATGGGAAAACATATTTGCCAATGATACCTCAGACAAAGGTTTAATCTCCAAAATATACAAAGAACTTACATAACTTCATTGAAGACAACTAACCCAATTAAAACATCGGCAAAGGACTTGAACAGACACTTCTCCAAGGAGCACATACAGAGATTCCAGAGACACATGAAAAGATGCTCAATATTGCTAACTATCAGAGAGATGCAAATTAAAACCACAGTGAGATACCACTTTACACCAGTCAGAATGGCCATCATAAACAAAGCAACAAACAAGTGTTGGAGAGGTTGTGGAGAAAAGGGAACCCTACTTCACTGTTGGTGGGATTGCAGACTGATACAACCACTATGGAAAACAGTATGGAATTTTCTAAGGAAACTAAAAAATAAATCTTCCTTTTGACCCAGCAATTCCACTGCTAGGATTGCATTCTAAGAACCCCGAAACACCAATCCAAAAGAACCTATGCACCCCAATGTTCATAGCAGCACAATTTACAATAGCCAAGAGTTGGAAGCAACCTAGGAGCCCATCAGTAAATGAATGGATCAAAAAATTGTGGTACATATACACAATGGAATTCTATGCAGCAGAGAGAAAGAAGGAGCTACTACCTTTTGCAACAACATGGATGAAACTGGAAAGCATTATGCCACTGTAATCAAAACAGCCTGGTACAGGCATAAAAACAGGCACATAGACCAATGGAACAGAACAGAGAGCCCAGAAATCAACCCAACTCTCTACAGTCAATTAATATTCGACAAAGGGGGCAGTAACATAAAATGGAGTAAAGATAGCCTCTTCAACAAATGGTGTTGGGAGAACTGGACAGCTACATGCAAACAAATGAAACTTGAGCACAGACTTACACCATACACCAAAATAAATTCAAGGTGGATAAAAGACTTAAATGTAAGTCATAACACCATCAAAGTCCTAGAGGAGAACATTGGCAAGAAAATCTCAGATATTTCACGCAGCAACTTCTTTATTGATATGTCCCCTAGAGTAAGGAATGTAAAGGAAAGAATAAACAAATGGGATCTCATCAAAATAAAAAGCTTCTGCATGGCTAAAGAAAACAGTATTAAATTAGCAAGACAACCAACTGTGTGGGAAAACATATTTGCCAATGATACCTCAGACAAAGGTTTAATCTCTAAAATATACAAAGAACTTACACGACTCCACTCTAAGAAGACACCCAACCCAATTAGAAAATGGGAAAAGGACTTGAACAAACACTTCTCCAAGGAGGACATACAGAACATTCAGAGACACATGAAGAGATGCTCAATATTGTTAGCTATCAGAGAGATGCAAATTAAAACCACAATGAGATACCACTTTACACCAGTCAGGATGGCTATCATAAACAAAGCAACAAACAACACATGTTGGAGAGGTTGTGGGGAAAAGGGGTCCTTAGTTCACTGTTGGTGGGATTGCAGACTGGTACAACCATTATGGAAAACAGTATGGAATTTTCTCAGAAAAATAAAAATCGACCTGCCTTTTGACCCAGCAATTCCACTGCTGGGATTATATCCTAAGAATCCTAAAACATCAATATCAAAGAACCTATGCACCACAATGTTCATAGCAGCACAATTTACAATAGCCAAGAGTTGGAAGCAACCTAGGTGCCCATCAGTAAATGAATGGATCCAAAAATTGTGGTACATATACACAATGGAATTCTATGCTGCAGAGAGAAAGAAGGAGCTACTACCTTTTGCAACAACATGGATGGAACTAGAAAGCATTATGCTGAGTGAAATAGGCCAGGTGCTGAAAGACAAATACAATATGATATCACCTTTAACAGGAAGCTAAACAACAAAACAAACAAGCAAGCAGGAAAAAAAAAAAAAACAAAGACACTGAAATAGAGAACAAGGGGATAGTGACCAGAGGGGAGAAGGAAGGGAAGTTAAGGGGAAAATGGGGGGAGGGATTTGGAGGAACAAATAGGAAGGACACAGGGATGAGAACTAAAGGGGGTGGAAATGGGAGGGAGGTGGGGAGTAAGGGGCGGGGGAGGCTGGGATGGGAAAAATAGACAAAAAACTGTACTTGAAAAATAACTAAATAAAAAAAATTATGGTACATTTACACACTGGAATTCTATGCAGCAGAAAGAAAGAAGAAGCTCTGACACTTTGCGACAGCATGGATGGAACTGGAAAGCATTATGCTGAGTAAAATAAGCCAGGTGTTGAAAGACAAATACCATATGATCTCACCTTTAACAGGAAGCTAAACAACCAAATAAACAAGCAAGCAAAATAAAAATAAAGACACTGAAATAGAGAATAGGGGGACAGCAACCAGAGGGGAGAAGGGAGGGAATTTCAGGGGGAAAAGGGGAAGGATTTACAGTAACTAGTATGAAGGACACATGGACAACAACTGGGGGGGGGTGGAGATGGGAGGGAGGTGGGGAGCATGGGGGGTGGGCTGTGATGGGAGTAAAAGACAGAAAAGTATTTGAACAATAATTAAATTTAAAAAGAGAGATTAATGGATAAATAAAATGTGGTGTATGTATACAATGGAATATTAGTCAACCTTTATAAAAATGACATTTTGTTACTTGCTACAATATCGATGAACTTTGAAAACATTGTGCTAAGTGAAATAAACCAAACACCAAAGAATAAATGTATGATTCCATTTAGTTGAGGTACCTAAACTAGGTGAATTCGTACAGAAAAAAAAGTATATTAGAGATTACAAAATGCTGGGGATATGAGGAAGAGGGGGTGAATGTTTAATAAGAACAGTTTTTGTTTGGGATGATGAATATTTTCTGCATGTGCATAATTGTGATGGTTGCATAATATTGTGGATTTTCCTCAGTGTGACAGAATTGTATGCCCCCCAAAGTTGAAAACGGTAAATTCTTTGTTACACCCATATATGTTTTAGCTCAATAAAAAGAAAAGAAAGGGCCAAAAAACCAAGGAAATCTCAATGGGAGGAGAGATAACATATTGTCATGAGAGGATGTAAAATGGGAGCGCATGTGTGGGCATATGTGAGGACATTTTTGGAAAATAAAAGTCACACCCAGTAAAATTAAATGTTATTGCATTGGACCACCCCAGTTTATTTTAACCAAAATCTTTGTGGTTGAGTCCAGTCACTAATATTTTTTTTAGAAAAAGCTCTCCAAATAACTTTACAGTGTAGGCAAATTTGAGAAGCACTGATCTAAATACATGCTAGTCTGTTTGTTCTCTCTTTTACCCAAGCTTAAAATTGTGCTCCTGACAAGAAGGGGCCGGAAAGAAGTATTCCAAATCATGAAAACCAAAGACCTACAACCAAGATTGCTCTATCCAACAAAGTTTTCATTTAGAATGGAAGGGCAGATAAAGTGCTTCTCAGATAAGACCAAATTCAAGGAGTTCATCATCACCAAGCCTTTATTATATGAAATGTTAAAGGGACTTAACTAAGAAAAAGAAGATAAAAAAGATGAACAGTGAAAGGACAGAAAACTCACAGTTATTAAGAACCACACCTAAAACAAAAACAAACTAAGAGGACAGCTAGATCAGGAGCAGAACCATAGAAATGAAGATCACATGGAGGGTTAGCAACAGGGGAGCGGGAGAAGGAGAAGGGGGGAGAAGGTACAGAAAATGAGTAGCATAGACAGTAGATAGAAAACAGATATGGGGGAGGGTAAGAATAGTAGGGGAAATACAGAATCTAAAGAACTTGAGACACATGTTCATGAACTAAAGGGGGGATGGTGGGGGAGGAGTGTGCAGGGTGGAGGGGAACGAAGGGGGGGATGGTGGGGGAGGAGTGTGCAGGGTGGAGGGGAACGAAGGGGGGGAAATAGAACAAATGTAATGGCATAATCAATAAAAAAAGCCTGAAAAAAAAAGAAATAAATAAGTCTATTGTCTGCACAGCTTTCTCCATCAAGGAATTGAAATAAACACACATTTATTATTTAAAAAAAAATTGTGCTCCTGAGAATTTTAAGGTTAAGACTCCTGTTTGCTGTTGGAGATCGTATTACAAGTAGAGCAGCTCCCCCTAAAGACTGGAGTGAGGAAAATAGTACACCAGGATAGTCTAGGACGACTGTTCTTTTGTGTAAAGGGGGTGGAGTCTAAGATCAATTTCAGGTCTGCTCACCTACCATGGCCAATCTTGGAAGGTGAGAATTTACTCTTAGTGGCCTCTCCTACCTTGGGAGAGCTACAGCTTGCCTGGTCAAGAGTTTCAATAATCCCTGGATTTCTCATTTAGTCTTCAGGGCCCCCAAAATATGGGTTTAAATCTTAGACCTGCCATTTATTTGACATAAGGAAGAGACATAACTTTTCCAGCTGGAAGTTTTTTTCTCTGTAAAGTGAGGATAGTGCAGGCCCTCAGAGGCTTAGTGCAGTTAATAGATTTGTTCACATCCTGTTGGCAAGTTGAATGGTAGAAGTTGAACCTAGTCACAGCTTACATTCTTAACTATAGGAGGTCATTGCCCCCCATGTCAAATGATTCTGAAACCAGGCTTTTTTCTATTCCATCAGTGCCAGATGGGTTAGGACAGAAAAGGATGTTGGAACACATTGTGAGCTCTACAATTAATTAGAACAAGCTCCACTGAATTGGAGCAAATAAAGGGAGAGGTGAAGAAGTCTCAGGAAGTAGAGTTTGAGTCCACTCTCTTATCACTACAGGGATTCTAGGGCCATAGAGGGGCAAACAGGGTGCCCTTACCTCTTAACACGTGAACAGGTCAATGGGCTTGGTGGGCTTGCTCCTGATGCCAATGTTACCTTCATTGTTTGGTGGCAGGATGCTGCCCTTTCCATCAATGATCTGGAGTAATGGGTTTGTGAGTGTCACCTTGCAGGGCTTCCCAACATTCCCCCCACAAACATTGCCTGGATTATTCTGTGATACCTGTGGAGTTCATTGGGGAGGATCCTTGTCAGAAAATAGAATAAAACTGTCAAGTCTTTAAAATCAGCAAGTCATGGTGTTACTGGAGACCCAAGTTAGGGGGATTCCCCTCCTTGTGTTCTTGCCTTGCTTGCAAGAGCAGAATTCAGGCAAGAGATAACAGAAATGAGATAATAAGTTTATTTATGAAACATATATGGGCACAAAGCTGCAAGCAAGAAATAAAATTGTTAGTAAGATTGTTTTATGCACTTGAGCCAGACGTAACAAGCAGGCACCCAGCTAATCTGAGTGTGCCTAGTATTGGGATTAAGGGGTATACATATTAGCCAGTTTCTAGGTTCCTCCTCCTTCTCTATATTCCAGACCTTGGGACAGTTACAAAAGCTTTCTTTCCCAGCCAGTGGTGACCATACACACAGAATTTCGAGGCCTCCCCTTTTCTTGTGATATGATATTTGTAATGCCTGGCAATCTTATTGGACTAGGCTCAGGACTGCTGAATCAATAGGTGAGACATGTCTACCTTTTGTTTCTAGCCTCCTATTTTTATTAGATTGTACTGAGCAGGGGCCCTACTTTATTTATCCTCCAGTTGCTCATTTCTGGATGCTACCTAACAAAGGGTCAATTTTTTTCATGATATAGGGACATTATAAATGTGTCTTCAAGCTAGAACACACAGGGCAGGAAAAGCTAAAAGCATCAGCTGGTGGACAGAACTACCAGTGCTACTCTCAGGTACTGTTTGCCATCAACTGTATGTGAGGCCTCTGCTGTCACAGTGAGCTGCATCAATACTGAAATCTCTTCATGAAATGAAAGGAAAAATAGGGGGAGAGAAGGAAGGACAACTAGGACAGAGGATCTGGCTGCTTCTGCTGACTGGTGTCACACAAGGGACCAATACCACCTCAGACCTCAATGCTCCTCGAACATGCCTTAGGACCAGACCTGGGTGTCGAATCATGGGATGATTTCCACATAGAACCAGAATTAACCTTTGTTCCCCAGGAGTGCTACAACTTAATCCCTGTGCACAAAAGAAAGAATCCAGGTTGTGAATGGGTACAAGCTAATCGCAAAGCAGCAAGAGTCATACACATCATCCCTGCTCAGATGTCATTTGATGCTGCTCATAAAGCCCTGTGGGGAAGCTTTGAAGGTCTGGATTGTAGGCTCAAGGCATTGACCCAGCTCTTCAGCAGACATTCACTTCACCCAGCATGCACTGGGCCAGCACTGGCTGCTGGTACTACAGGGTCCAGTGGGGGAGGCCAAGAAAGAAACAAAGATACTCCAGGGTTGTGGGTTTGATCCATGGTTAGGACTCATACAAGAATCAACCAATGAAAGCATAAATGGGTTGAACAACAAATAATGTTTCTGTCTCTCTCCACTCCTCTCTCTCTAAAATCAATTTAAAAAATCAAAGGGGTGAGCTTGGGGCTGTGGGCATGTGTTGGGGGTAGTGGAGTGACCACTGCATGCCAGGCATGTGTCCACTTGGCAGGAGAAAGTCATGACTTCATTTGGCAAATATTAATTTAGGACTGTTAAACAGTGGTAGGAATCCTGCATCAACTGTTTGTTAGGGCTGTGTTGAAATTACTTAGACTGTTCCTTCTGATACCACTGCCCTATCCCTATCTGACCTCCTGATGAACCTATGCCTCCTTTGTGGTTCTCTGAAATACCATTCTTTCTAAAGCTAAGAGCTTTATAGTCAGACAGACCAGAGCTTGAATCTTGACCAATGAATGCCCTTTGATTTCCTCTGTTTAAGGGGGACAATTATAGCATGCCCCTCTCAGAGAGCGAGAGTATTGGAAACTGCATATACCAAGTGAGTACAAGTAGCTACTTAGGTCATGCAGCTGTTACTCAGGCCCCAAAAGAAGTAATTTGAGTGATCCTTCTGTAGTATTTTCCTCACATTCTATTGCCACCAATAGGGGGTTATACTGATTTTTGCATGTCTGTTTCCCTTAATAGATAATAAGCACGCTGAGGACAGAGATGGACCATTCATCTCTACACTCTTGACATCCGGCACACTACCTCCCTACATCCATTGAGGACAACAGTGTCTGCAATGTGGACATATGCAGGGCTGGGCACTGTGGCCAGAGGTTTACACACTTCCTTTCATTGCCTTTGTCATACTCTTCAAGGTCAACATTCTACTTCCCATTTTGGACATAGGGAAGTTGAGCTTCTGGAAGGTTCCATGGTATGCTTATGGTCTTAAAGTCTGTCATTGGCAATGCTGAGACTGGAACTGAGGCCTGAGCTCCTGGGAGAGGAAAGTCTTCTGTGGGGGCTACTTTGCCCAGAAGTCCCCCCCTCTGCCACGGATGAAAATGAAACTACCCAGACATGATCTGCTTTGGGAGGAGAGGTGGTCAATCTCTCAGAGGAGAAAGACCAAGAGCCTTTTCCTCAATGGGCTTTTATTGGGTTCATTTTGCACAAGAATGCAGGTAAGGCTCAAACAATAGATAGCATTCAAAGAACTATGAGGGCTTGTTCTCAGTCAGGGTCAGATAGCTAAAGAGCCATAAAACTTTGAGGAACAAACTTCTTGCTTGGACCCTTATCATTTAAATGAGAGCATTCTAAACAGAGCAGGTTTCACAGGATTTTACATATTATTTCTTAGGCCTGATCACCCGGAACCTGGTCTAGTTGGCAAAGAACTGCACCACCTTCCCAGTCATAGGTTTTTAGGCTTAAGTGGATTAGAGCCAGGAAGCACTTCTCCCAGACAGAAATGGGGACTCAGGCTGTGTCAGAATAGCCGGGGGGGTGGGGGCGAGGGTCTATCACTGCCTCTTTGCTGCAGCCCCCCGAGTCCTTCCTTGAGGGCCTCCCAAGTGATTGTGTTTGGCTTAGGTTACCCCTCTTCTGAGGGGTCTTACCTGTCACTGACTAACCAACCCAGCATTAGGGGCAGAGATGGATGAAGCAGAAGCAGCACTGCTGCCAGGGAGATAAGCATTGTTTCCAAAAACTGCTCAAACTAATTAATGAATTTGGAAAAACAGCTGATTACAAAGTCAATATCCAGAAATCAAAGGCATTTTTGTATACTAACAATGAATCAGCAGAAGCAGAAATCAAGGAAAAAATCCCATTCGATATAGCAAAAAGAAAAATAAAATATCTGGAAATACACCTAACTAAGGAGGTAAAAAACCTGTATGCAGAAAACTACACAGCCGTGAAGAAAGAAATCAAGGAAGACACAAACAAATGGAAACATATACCTTGTTCATGGATTGGAAGAATTAACATCATCAAAATGTCCATACTACCCAAAGCAATATACAGATTCAATGCAATACCTATTAAAGTACCAATGGCATATTTCACAGACATAGAACAAACACTTCAAAAATTTATATGAAATCATAAACGAGGCCGAATAGCAGTTGCACTTTTGAGAAAGAACAACAAAGTAGGAGGAATCACAATACCTGATATCAAACTGTATTACAAGGCCACTGTAATCAAAACAGCCTGGTACTGGCATAAAAACAGGCACATAGACCAATGGAACAGAACAGAGAGCCCAGAAATCAACCCAACTCTCTACAGTCAATTAATATTTGACAAAGGGGGGCAGTAACATAAAATGGAGTAAAGATAGCCTCTTCAGCAAATGGTGTTGGGAGAACTGGACAGCTACGTGCAAAAAAATGAAACTTGAGCACCAACTTACACCATAAACCAAAATAAATTGAAGATGGATAAAAGACTTAAATATAAGCAGTGACACCATTAAAGTCCTAGAGAAGAACATTGGCAAGAAAATCTCAGATATTTCATGCAGCAACTTTTTTACTGATATGTCCCCTAGAGCAAGGAATATAAAGGAAAGAATAAACAAATGGCATCTCATCAAAATAAAAAGCTTCTGCATGGCTAAAGAAAATAGTATTAAAATAGAAAGACAACCAACTGTATGGGAAAACATAATTGCCAGTGATACCTTAGACAAAGGTTTAATCTCCAAAATATACAAAGAACTTACACGACTCCACTCTAAGAAGACAAATAACTCAATTAAAAAATGGGAGGATGGGAGAAATAGACAAAAAACTGTACTTGAAAAATAACTAAATAAAATTATTTAAAAAAATGGGGAAAGGACTTGAACAGACACTTCTCCAAGGAGGACATACAGAATTTCCAGAGACACACGAAGAGATGCTCAATATCACTAGCCATCAGAGAGATGCAAATTAAAACCACAATGAAAAAAAAAATCCACAATGAGATACCACCTCAAACCAGTCAGAATGGCTATCATAAACAAAGCAACAAACAACAAATGTTGGAGAGGTTGTGGGGAAAAGGGGTTCCTAGTTCACTGTTGGTGGGATTGGGGACTCGTACAACCATTATGGAAAACAGTGTGGAATTTTCTAAAAAAACTAAACATGGACCTGCCTTATGACCCAGCAATTCCATTGCTGGGACTATATCCTAAGAATCCTAAGATACCAATCCAAAAGAACCTATGCACCCCAATGTTCATAGCAGCACAATTTACAATAGCCAAGAGCTGGAAGCAATCTAGGTGCCCATCAGTAAATGAATGGATCAAAAAATTATGGTACATTTACACAATGGAATTCTATGCAGCAGAAAGAAAGAAGGAGCTCATACCCTTTGCAACAGCTTGGATGGAACTGGAAAGCATTATGCTGAGTGAAATAAGCCAGGTGTTGAAAGACAAATACCATATGATCTCACCTTTAACAGGAAGCTAAATAACAAAACAAACAAGCAAGCAGAATAAAAACAAAGACACTGAAATCGAGAACAGGAGCCAGTGGCTGGAGGGGAGAGGAGAGGGAATTTCAGGGGAAAAAAAGGAAGGATTTACAGGAACTAGCATGAAGGACACATGGACAACTACTAAGGGGCATAGAAAGGGGAGGGAGGTGAGGGGCATGGGGGGTGGGCTGGGAAAGTAGTAAAAGAAAGAATACTGTAGTTGAAAAATAATTTAAAAATAAAAATAAATAAATAAACTGCAATATAATTATATATAAAAAAAGAAAGGGGTCTTCTTACCCAGCATCCATCTTGGCCTTGATGCCCAAGCTTGCATGGGAATGTTCTGCCATTTTGGGAAGGCCAGTGGTCCCACTGGTGAAGTAAATAGCAGCTGCTTCTTGGCTTCCTGTCTCCACACAGCGATGAGTGGTAGATGCTCCTCTAACAGAGACAGAATGTTACTTTCTCAGATCTGTGCTGGTACCAGATGTCCTTGTGGCCCATCTTTTCCACCTTTCCCTATACTGGCCAGGGGAAGTCAGCCAACCCACTCTGGAAAGAAAGCTTATAAATGGTTCAGATCACGAGATTCTGAGTCACTCAGACTTGGGCTTAAAAGCCACTCAGATTTGATACTTTATTAACCATGTAACTTTGGACTACTTGTTTAACACCTCTGGGTCTCACTTTATATATCTATAAAATGGGATGAGGAAGTTAACTATAACACAAAGAAAACACATGACTTGCTTAGCAAGAATACAATAAAAGCTCATTTAATTATTTAGATTCCTAACACAACACTAGATAAAGAGGAGGTGATCAATTAATCCCTTGAAGCATTTGCACCTCTCTCAGCATTTCCTTTAGTGTCCTGATTTCAAGTCTCTTGGAGCTGGTCTCATGTTTGTTTCTCTGACAGTTATCTTAAACACTATATCATTAGAAAAAGTTTATGTGCTCCCTAGGATTTTCCTAAGGTATGTGTCTCTAGTGGAGGGATTTCAGACATGTGACAGCAAACTAATTCCCCCAGCTCGTGCTGTCATAGACTGCAGGGAAAAAAACCTGGTTTAGTGACCCAGAGGATGGGGAAGGCACCTGGAAACTCAGTATATTAGCCATCTCTTGTTTTACCTCATATGCTCTTAACCTCACTTCTGATTCCATCCACTGAACAGCTCTGGGTGAGTTTCAACCCACATTGTGTTTTTTATAGCGTTGATCATGGGTGATTCTCTGTAAGTCTAGGGCTTCTCTATTGCTACCATGTCATGGAACTCTGGGCCTACTCTGCATGCATGTATGTAGACAAGAAGTGTGGGGTAGATAATATCTCCTGTCTCAGCAATGCTCTAACATTGGGAGTTGGGTGCTTCTCAGTTATCTCAGGAATAATCCTGAAAGGCATTCTCTGTGCTCTCAGAAGGTCCCACTTATTTGCTGTAGTAACTCTTGTCGTGTTTATCTTTTCTTCTTCCCTCCACAGTCTCTTTCCACAGTCCCACACTCTACTCCCCGGACCTTCCAAATAAAGTACCTGCACATAAATGTTTGGTTCAGTTTTCACTTCTGATGAAAATCCATATAGATACTCACTGTAATAATTACTTGAATTCCAGCCACCCATCCTGACTTTTTTCAGACACCAGTATCTTTGTTTTTAGAGAAGGGCAGTCAGGTGCCACAGTGTCCACTGCCTAAGCCACTTCATCCCCAGCCACAATGGCCCTGGCCTTAGACACCTGAAGCCCATAGAGTATGTCTTTGGCTTTCAGCTGGATAGTCCCGGGCATAAAGACAAGGCATGAACAAGTGAAATGGCTTAGAGAAAACCGGAGGATGGGTTGTCTTTTTCCCTAGAGAAGCATGCTGTAGCAGCCAGTAAGTCCCAATGTAGGAAGGGAAGTTGGGGTAGGGAGTATCAATAATGACAGACCATTGACCAGAGAGTGATTTAAACACAGATTTCTCTGTATTGTCAGAGCTATAAGGGGTCTGATGTCACACCATTGACAGTCTAAGGCCAACAACCCTCTCTAACCCTCCTGCGTGCACATACACATTGTCCTTCAGGAGTTTTCTGTATCCAAACACTTTCCAATAGTAATTAAAATAAGAAGGAAAAACACTTGTAATTGTCAGTTTTACTGCAATACCACAGTGACCTAACCAGGGACCCTAGATGCTGTTTTTGTTTGTTTTTTGAAAGTTTATATTTTATGTTTTTCATTACCATTTATTTTCTTAGACCAGAGTGCCCTTAGCTTTTGTTTTCTATCTTGATGAGACTCCCGTGGATTTATTTTGTTTTTTTTGGAGAATAACAAGACTTGTTTTACTTTTTTTGAAGCTGATTTCACACATTCCTCTTGTTAAATAGATTTACCTCTGGCTAACTTTCTTCCCACCCTCAACACTTTAGGTTCCACACTGCAGACCTGTTGACTACCTCAGATGTGTCACTATCATGATAGCCCTACTGAGTGTGAGTTCTGATTTTCTTCAGATTATAATCATAATATCACCTTTCTCTCATGGCCCATTCACTCTTTCCATAGGGCTTCAAGATCTTACTATTGTGCTCAAATTCCTCTGATTACTCTTCCTTTTGGATCACATGTATGTCTTCCTCCTTGTTGATCAGAAACCTGTTGTGTGTAAGGAAGACCATGAAGATTGGGATATGCATAAGGGTTGATGATGCTAGAGCTTCTTGAGGCTCTTTTTTACACCTCTTCGCTTTCATTTCTTGTATGTAAAGGTTGATGATTCTCAAATTTCTGTCTCTATCTCGAGATGTTGTGTCTTAAATCCAACTTCTCACTTTTTCCATGAATATTTTATTAAGATATAGTCGACATATAACATTGTACTAGTTTAAGGTATATGTCAAATGTCCATAAGTATATACATATATCACATATGTCAAATATACTATTTTGATATTTGTATATATTGTAAAATGATTACCACAAGTTAACAAAATTGCAGTTTTTCCTGGTGAATGGAACTTTCATGATCTATTCTCTTTGCAACTTTCAAATATACAACACAATATTGCTAATTATAGTCACCATGCTGTATATTATGTCCTTATGATTTGTGTTTTATAACTGAAACTCTCTTCTCTCTTGAATAGCAATGGGCACCTCTGACTCAACAGTTACCAAATTGAACTTCTTATTTTTCACTTACACCCCATATCTGCTTCACCCTGTGTTCCAAATTTCAGTGAAAGGCAGCCATATCCAAACAGTTGCTCAAGCATCTGTGATTTCTTCAGCCCCTTGGCTTTCTTCTACTACCATATGTCATCCATAAAAACAAATAAACAAACAAACAAAAAACAAACAAACAAAAAATATGCAAAGCCCTGCTATCACTTTCCTCCCAATCTTGTCTCAAATCTACCTTTTTATCTCCATCTCCTTCATCACATCCAAGTCAACATCATCCCTCCTCTCTTAACTGGGTTTCATGCCTTGGCTCCTGCCCTCTTGATCTCATTCTCTATGCACTATTTACATCGACTTTTATAAAAGACATATGGTCGTGCCACTCAGTTTGCCCATGGTTTTCCATCCTTCCTGGTATAAGGGTCCAGAACCCTTATCATGGCCCCCCAAGTTTTTGCCAGTTTACCACCTGCCCATCTATTCAGGAACCTTTGTCACTATTTTCTCCTTGTTGCTTGGACTCCAAGCACACAGATATCCTTTCAGGTTCCCTCATAATTTTCAAGCTTCCCTCTCTGCTTTGCTGTTCACTCTGCTTGGATCACTCCTCTCTGCCTCCTTTCCTGGCCAAATTGAACTCATCCCGGTATTCTCAGTCCAACTATCACTTCTGCTGAGTTATCTGTGACCCCTGAAGTTCAATCAGTTCATTACACTAGTGCAAAAGCAGGCACGGACAGTATGTAACCAGGACATGGTTGTGTTCTAATAAAACTGTATTTACAAAAACAGGATGTAGGCAGGACTTTTAATACATTTTTATAAAATTCATATGCCACTTATCAAAATCGTTATTAAATAATTATGTGCAATAATAGTTTAGTGTCTGTCTTTCTCCAAAGATGTGTAAGTCCTATGAGTACACAGGCCTTGTTGTGTTCACCCTGTACTAGCCACCCCTGTCATGATGCTTAGTAGACAGTTTGCTTAAATAAATAGAAAGGTGGTTTCTACACGTGAAGAAGGAGAACATGTTGTGTGAAGGGGGCATCTTTGGAAAGGAATGGTTGTATTTCTGCCATCAGTTTGTATCACAACCTAGGTGGTGAATTGCTAACCTGCTCCCATGCAGCCCAGAGTCACCAGCCACCACTCAGGAACTCAAGGCAGAACCACTGCCACATGGTCCCCATGCTGCAAGCCACACACTCCCTAGAGTACACTGGCCACTTGTTGGCTGAGTTCACTCAGTTGACTGAAGTTCCACCTCACTTCATCCCAATCACCACTCACCCACCAAAGGGCTGGGCCCAGGGGTCTGTTGCCAGCCTTAAGAAAGAGAAGACCAGAGACATTGAAATACAGGACAAATTAACAGTAACCAAAGGGTAGCAGGGAGGAATAATTGGGGGAAATAGGGGAAGGTCTATCAAGTAACATGAATAAAGGACGCATAGACAAAGCCAAAGGGGGTAGGTTTGAGGGTGGGAGGCAGGGCTGGGTAGGGTGGGGAGACTAGTGGGGTGACAATGGAGACAATTGTACTTGAACAATAGTAAAAAAGAGAGAGAGAAGACCTACTGTTTGGTGGGGGCTGGTGTGTAAGTATAGGGAAAATTTCAAGTCTAAGAATTGCCACAACTATGCTTAGTAAGTTTTTTGATCTCAGGACCCTTATTCACTCTTGAAAAGTATTAAAAACCCCTACAGAGTTTTATTCATATGGGTTATATCTAACAATATTTAAATTAGATTTTATAAAGTAATAATATTGCATATCAATTTGGTTGTGAATGTTGGAAAAATTAGATAAACAATCATAAAACATAAAGCTAAAATGGCCCTCCTGAACTTTTACAATATTGCTGTGAAATGTTTTTTGCTTCTTAAAGAACAATTGTGGGACTTCCGCCAAGATGGAGGCATAGGTGGAGAAACCGTGCTTCCTCACACAACGAAGTTTAGAGACAACTAAATAAAAGCAACAGAAAACATAGTCGGAACACAGAAAATTGAACTTTTTGGAAGTCTGATAACAACAAATTCTTCAGCCTGACCGGTAAGAGGGGCGAAACCAGCAGCTGGCAGAGTGGGGTAGCACAGGAAAACTCGGTCAGATGGACTCAGGCGCATGGAATCCAGGCGCAGGGTTCGACCTGGCAGGCAACTCAGCAAGCAATCGCGGGGAAACAGCGAGGAAGCAGGGCTATGGGTTGACTGTGGTCACGCATTCATGTGTGGATAGAAAAGCGAGGGAGTGGGCTATTGGACCAGAGCCAGCAGCCCCAGCTGCAAGCGGCAGGGGAGGGAGCCGCCATTTCCCGGCTCTGACCACGCCTCCACATACAGCGTCATAATCCAGTGACCTAAGTGGCCCTGCCCCAGTGAACAACCTAAGGCTCTGCTCTTCACTCAGCGGCTAAAAACAGCAGAGGGGGCCGCCATTTCCCCGCTCTGACCACGCCTCCACATACAGCGTCACAACCCAGTGACCTGGGAGTTCAAGGCTCCTCTCCTCATACTTAAAGGGCGCGAACAGACCAAAAATGGCTCAAGAAGATCTCAAAGCCCTAGAGCCTATAAATCTAAGCAATGAAGAAATAGCAAAACTCTCAGATGCACAGTTTAAAACACTGGTCATCAGGATCCTCACAGAACTGGTTGATTATACCCACAAATTAGACAAATATATGAAGGCAAAACTAATTGAAATGAATGGAATTGCACAGGACACCAATAGCAATGAAAAGGAAACTGGGACTCAAATCAATGGAGTGGACCAGAAGAAAGCAAATAATGGCCACACAGAAAAGAGTCAAGAAGCAAGAATTCAAAGAAATGAGGAGAGTCTTAGGAACCTCCAGGACATCTTTAAACGCTCCAACATCTGAATTATAGGAGTACCAGAAGGGGGAAAGGCATAGCCACCAGTGGAAAACTTATTTGAACAAATAAGTTTTGTTCTCCTTTATAGGAGAATTTCCCCAATGTGGCAAAGGAAATAGACTTCCAGGAAATCCAGGAAGCTCAGAGAGTCCCAAAGAAGTTGGACCCAAGAAGGAACACACCAAGGCACATCGTAATTACATTAGCCAAGATGAAAATGAAGGAGAGAATCCTAGAAGCAGCAAGAGCTAAGGGGACAGTCACCTACAAAGGAGTCCCCATCAGACTGTCAGCAGATTTCTCAAAAGAGACCTTACAGGCAAGAAGGGGCTGGAAAGAGGTATTCCAAGTCATGAAATCCAAAGACCTACAACCAAGATTGCTCTATCCAGAAAAACTTTCATTTAGAATGGAAGGACAGATAAAGTGCTTCTCAGATAAGATGAAATTCAAGGAGTTCATCATCACCAAGCCCTTATTATATGAAATGTTAAAGGGACTTATCTAAGAAAAAGGAGTTAAAGAAACATGAACAGTGAAAGGACAACAAACTCACAGTTATTAACAACCACACCTAAAACAAAAGCAAACTAAAAGGACAGCTAGATCAGGAGTGGAAACATAGAAATGAAGATCTCAAGGAGGGTTAGCAACAGGGGAGTGGGAGGAGGAGAAGGGGGGGAGAAGGTACAGAAAATAAGTAGCATAGACAGTAGATAGAAAATAGATGGGGGGGGGCAAGAATAGCATGGGAAATATAGAATCTAAAGAACTTGAGACACATGGTCATAAACTAAAGGGGGGGTAATGGTGGGGATGGGGAGTAGGGTGGAGGGGAATGAAGGGGGGAATAGAACAACTGTAACAGCATAATCAATAAAAAAATTAAAAAAATAATAAAATAAAATACATTACAATTGTATGTAACATAATAAAAATACATTTGGAAACAAATTTCTTTAAAAAAAGAACAATTGTGATACACAGTTGGATTGGTATTTCTTTCTCAGCTCTCATGCATAAAAAAATAAACTGCCAATGGAACTGGAGAGTATTATGCTAAGTGAAATAAACCAGGTGGTGATCTCATCTATAAGTGGAACCTAATCAACAAAACAAACAAATGAGCAAAATGGAATCAGAGACTTGTAAATAAAGAACAAACTGACAGTGACCAGAATGGAGAGGGGAGGGACATAATGGGGAAAAGAAGGGGAAGTTGCAAACAAAAGCACATGACTAGAGCACTCCTGGGCATGGACAATGGTGGGGATTGACTGTGAGAGTGGGGAAGTGACAGGATAGTGGTGAGCAATGGGGGGAAAGGGTGAGGAAACTGTAATTGAACAACAATAAATAAAAATAAATAAATGAATAAACCTCCAAAACATAATTAATGCAAATGATGAAATTGAAAACAAAATCTGAGGCCTTGTTCAGATTAATGCCAATTACTTAAATTGTACAGGTCATTATAATTTATATTAAAATTTTTCAATTTTATAAAATTTTAATTTAATTATTATTCAATTACAGTTTTCTGTCTTTTACTCCCATCCCAGCCCACCCCCCTCAGTGCTTCTCATCCCCCTCCTATTTCTACCCCCTGATTTATATTAAATTTTGATCATCCTTAATATATTCCTATTCAAGCATTTAAAAATTTTTTTTATTGATTATGCTGTTACAGTTGTTCTATTCCCCCCTTCATTCCCCTCCACCCTACCCTCCCTATCCCCACCATTACCCCCCTTTAGTTTATGACCATGTGTCTCAAGTCCTTTAGATTCTATATTTCCCATGCTATTCTTGCCCCCCCATCTATTTTCTATCAACTGTCTATGCTACTTATTTTCTGTACCTTCTCCCCCTTCTCCTCCTCCCACTCCCTGTTGCTAACCCTCCTTGAGATCTTCATTTCTATGTTTCCACTCCTGATCTAGCTGTCCTTTTAGTTTGCTTTTGTTTTAGGTGTGGTTGTTAATAACTGTGAGTTTGTTGTCCTTTCACTGTTCATGTTTCTTTAACTCCTTTTTCTTAGATAAGTCCCTTTAACATTTCATATAATAAGGGCTTGGTGATGATGAACTCCTTGAATTTCATCTTATCTGAGAAGCACTTTATCTGTCCTTCCATTCTAAATGAAAGTTTTTCTGGATAGAGCAATCTTGGTTGTAGGTCTTTGGATTTCATGACTTGGAATACCTCTTTCCAGCCCCTTCTTGCCTGTAAGGTCTCTTTTGAGAAATCTGCTGACAGTCTGATGGGGACTCCTTTGTAGGTGACTGTCCCCTTAGCTCTTGCTGCTTCTAGGATTCTCTCCTTCATTTTCATCTTGGGTAATGTAATTACGATGTGCCTTGGTGTGTTCCTTCTTGGGTCCAACTTCTTTGGGACTCTCTGAGCTTCCTGGATTTCCTGGAAGTCTATTTCCTTTGCCACATTGGGGAAATTCTCCTTTATTATTTGTTCAAATAAGTTTTCCACTGGTGGCTGTGCCTTTCTCCCTTCTGGTACCCCTATAATTCGGATGTTGGAGTGTTTAAAGATGTCCTGGAGGTTCCTAAGACTCTCCTCATTTCTTTGAATTCTTGCTTCTTGACTCTTTTCTGTTTGGCCATTATTTGCTTTCTTCTGGTCCACTCCATTGATTTGAGTCCCAGTTTCCTTTTCATTGCTATTGGTGTCCTGTGCAATTCCATTCATTTCAATTAGTTTTGCCTTCATATATTTGTCTAATTTGTGGGTATAATCAACCAGTTCTGTGAGGATCCTGATGACCAGTGTTTTAAACTGTGCATCTGAGAGTTTTGCTATTTCTTCATTGCTTAGATTTATAGGCTCTAGGGCTTTGAGATCTTCTTGAGCCATTTTTGGTCTGTTCTAGCCCTTTAAGTATGAGGAGAGGAGCCTTGAACTCCCAGGTCACTGGGTTGTGACGCTGTATGTGGAGGCGTGGTCAGAGCGGGGAAATGGCGGCGCCCTCCACTGCCGCTTGCTGTGGGGACCCCCCCAGGCCCTGGTCTAACCGCCCACTCCTTCGCCAGTCTGCCCGCACACAAATGTGCGACCACAGTCAACATGCAGCACCGCTCCCCCGCTGTCTCCCCCGCGGTTGCTCGCTTGGTTGCTCGCTTGGTTGCTCGCTCGCTCGGTCACTCACTAGGTCCAACCTTGCGCCTGGATTCCGGGGGTCTGGATTCCACGCCTGAGTCCGGCTGACCGAGATCTCCTGTGCAATCCCACTTCACCAGCAGCTGGTTTCGCCCCTTACCGGTCAGGCTGAAGAATTTGTTGTTAACGGACTTCCGAAAAGTTCAATTTTCCGTGTTCTGGCTGTGTTTTCTATTGCTAATATTTAGTTGTCTCTAAACTTGGTTGTGTGAGAAGGCACAGCACATCCACCTATGCCTCCATCTTGGCGGAAGTCCCTATTTAAGCATTTTTAATCTAAAAATTATGATAAAATGTGAATTTAGTCATTCTGTTTGTATTTGTAATTTTAAAGCCAGAAAACTTGTTTGAGGTTTCTACAATTAGTCTGGAGGCAACTTGAATAAAGTTGTTAGTTAACTAATGAACAGCCTCTGCTAATATTAATATACATATACCCATCAATCTCCAAAGACTAGTTATTCAATTTTAAATATCAAAACTAACTGGAAGTCATGGAAGTTGATAAATATGGGAAATAAGGCTAATATTGTCCTAGCATTTATTCCTTTTTATTTATTTGTTTATTTCAATTCTGCAGTGAAGTGTCTGAATAATTTCTCTCTGTAAGTAGTACATCTTTTATTACTATTTATGACTGAATCTCAATATTTGTAGGGAATTGGCCACTATTTAAGTAGTATCTCTATTTCCTTATAATTAAAATTCTGCTCATAATTATAATAGAACCATTCATTATTCGGGAGTTATAATATAAAAAATACTAGGACTAAACAAAATAAAGTGTTAAAAATACCATATGACTTCACTTATAAGTGGAACCTAATCAACAAAACAAGTGAGAAAAATAGAACTGAAGACATGGGGACAAAGAAAAAACTGAAAGTGACCAGAGGGAAGGAAGGAGAGAAATAATGGGGGAAGAAGGGAAAATGTCAAGTCAAGAAACTTGTATAAAAAAAGCCATGGACAAAGACAATGGGGTGGAGGAGGGTGAAAGTAGAAGGTGGGATGTGGGCAGGGGAAGGGAGAGTAATGGGAGGGGAATGGGGACAACTGTACTTTAACAACAATAAAATGAATAAATAAATAAAAACACTTCCATCACTCTAAAAAATAAAAAAAATATTTCTTTTTTTTTAATATTTTATTTATTTATTTTTAGAGAGAGGGGAAGGGAAGGAGAAAGAGTGGGAGAGAAACATCAATGTGTGGTTGCCTCTCCCGAGTCCCCTGCTGGGAACTGGCCTGCAACCCAGGCATGTGCCCTGACTGGGAATCGAACCGCGATACTCTGGTTCGCAGGCCCGCGCTCAATCCACTGAGCTACGCCAGCCAGGGCTAAAAAAATATTTCTTATGTTAGAAATTAAAACTGAGAAATTTTATTAATGCATGCTTTTAAAAATAACAGTCATAAATCCATTATATATTACTATAGGAGACCATTTTGCATGGTATGGGCCCAGCTCCCACTTGGAGATGCACAGGACCCACATCCACAGATAGGTTTTCCTGTGAGGAATCAGGCCTGCATTGTACTTAGACTGTTATGAGACTTGCTTTTGCTAAAACTTCCTCACCCTGAATTGAGTCAGAAAGTGCTTACTGTAACTTCCTAAAGTCTGTGTAAACCTCCCCAGCATGTAGTGTAACCAGTTCAACCACTTTTCCCTTTGCATTTACAAATATTCTTCTTCTGTGATGTGATTAGCAGCATCCTCTCCTTTGTTTTCTGTAAAAGGTAACCACCTAAAGCAAATCTGTACATAATAAATGGGGACTACCATGTAATATGCCCCCCAAAAGCAATAATAGCTTGTCAAAGCAAGGGTTGGGATGCTCTCCTCTTGAGAGAGTGATTGAGGCACGCCAAGGCACTCTTCCCTTGAGAGAGAAGCTGTGCCATCCCTTTTCCTCCACAGGACTTGGTAGTCTGTGTGAATTAGCCATGTCTCATCCATAATGCCGCAGACCCAATGAGCCAGGGGTCATGTCATATTAAACCACAAAGATGTGCTTTAATAAGGAAGTACACTTTCTGAAACAACAAAAAATGAGAAGAGTGGCATTGTTTCACAATTTTGTGAGTCTCTTTAATTTCTTCTTTAATAGAAGACAAATTCTCCTTCTATGTCTGCATTCATTTTTTTGTTGTATCACCTGTCTTATCCTCTGGAAAATGCCACTGTATACTTGTAAGAGAGTGAGAATGAAAAATAAGATAAATGTTATAGATAGATCCACCTATCATCTATCTACATATATATCTATTTATCATCATCTATCATCTACCTACATCTATCATCTATCCATCATCTTTTTTCCCTTTCTATTGTGGCAAAATATATATAACATACAATTTACCACTTTAATTCTTTAAAGTATAGAGTTCAGCATATTCTTATTGTTGTGCATCACCACCATCTATCTCCAGAAACTTTTCATCTTCCCAAACTGAATCTCTGCCCCCATTGCACAATAACATCCTTATTGTCCCATCTCCCAACTCCCAGTAACATCTCTTATTTTTTGTCTAGGGACCTCATCTAAGTGGAATTACACAATATTTGTTCTTCTGTGTCTGGCTTATTTCACTTAACATGGTATTTTCAAGGTTCAGCTGGGATGTAGCATGAATAAAATTTCATTCTTTATGAGACAGAATACTATTTCATTGTATGAATATGCCACATTTTGTTTATTCATTCATCCATTGATGAACATTGAGTTTTCCTACATTCAGGCTGTTGTAAATAATTCTGTTATGAATAAGGGTATACAAATATAATCTTCAAGACCTTATTGATACTATAGTATAATATAGTATACTATATACTATATCTATATTGATATTGATATTGATATCTATATCTATAGTTGGTGGGACTGGGCCTCAGGGAATCACAAGGGTGTAGCGAATAGTGTGAGCAAGGTTGATGAAGTCAGTATGGTGCCAGCTCTGTTGCTCTGTAGGGGAAGGGCTCAGAAAAGGAATGGTGGCCTCTGCCAGCACTTCTGTCTTGTAGAAAGCTGTTCCCAAGCTTTCACCCTGATGCAGAACAATTCACTTCCTCCCCATGTCTCTGGTGCCTTTCCTCTGCTGCCCACCGCTGGAACTCAGAAACAGTGAGGCCGAGTAAGTCTGTGCATGGGCTCTTTAAGAGGAATTGTCAGCAAGTCTAGCAGTTTCTGTTTTCTACAGCCTCAATTTCTGCTGGTTTTTATAACCAGAAGTTTTGGTAACTTCTCTTTCTGACACTGGAACCCTGGACTGGGGTGTTAGTGTACAACTCTGACCCTTTGCTCCTGAGATATCCCTCCCAATTTTTATCTACCACATACGGGTGTGGGACCAGCCTGTCCCACATCTCTGCCCTGCTACAGTCTGGATGTGGTTTCTTCTTTAACTCTGTAGTGTTAAGACTTTCATTTTGCTTGATTTCTGATGGTTCTGAATGATGGTTGTTTCATAGTTTAGTTGTAATTTTGATGTGGCTGTGCAAAGAGGCAAGTTATGTTTATCTATGCCCCACAGGTGTAATTTTTTAAGCTAAAAGGGCATGGCCAAATTTTTATGGCTCTAAATATGATTACCAAATGTTTCTTTCAAAAGGTCCAAGTGGTTACACTCCCACTGTCATTGAATGAGCTCACAAGTGCCTTGAGACTACGGTGACCTCCCTTTCGGAGGGCCAGCTGACAGCTCTCAGGCAGTAAGCTCCATGCACAGTTGCTAAAGATGCCTCCAGAGTGGAAGTCAAGCCCTCAAACTTTTTTGGCTGGACAGTGGTTGAACACTCTGTGTCAGTGTCGCTTCTCTGCTCTATTCCAGGATTATTCAGTGATACAAGAGAGGCCCATTTGAAAACTGCACATCTTTGAGGTCAGTAGGGTAGAAGGGATGATGCTTCAAGTGGGGACTAACCAGTGATCCCACCAATTCCTGTTAGCACTATCAGAGGCTTGTGGGACCTTTGGGGGATTGCATCTCATCTCTCCACTCTTAGCTCCTCTATTTACTCCTTTGGATATTTCCAGAAACCATCTGTGGCAGTTCTGAAACAAAGGCCACATAGTGACCATAAAACAAATATCAAAGTTCTTTGAAATTATTATTTCCCAGGAAGGCTTTTGGCTTGAAAAGACCAGTACACCCTGTCATTTCATTGGAAGGCCTCCAAGTTTTGTAGTTTTCTCCAAAGCAACAATCAAAGCAGCTAGACTCTGGAGCACACGATCCCTCCAACAGCATTTTAGCGACTCCTCTAATCATATTTATGGTCACCTCTTAGAGTGGAAACAAAATCCACTTTGGGGAGTGCCCAGTGTAGAAACAGAAAGAAATGGCTGAAGGAGCAGGTTAGGGTTATTTATGCACTCATCTTCTCCGGGAGACCTGAGGGAGTGTGCCCACTTGGTTTCCCAGTTTATTATGTCCTAGACCTTTATCTTGCTGGAGCACATGTATGGAGGGAGGTATCACTCTTTCTTTTCATATGATCCTGCAGTTCCTGGGTTAGTTCTTCTGAATCATGAGAGGAGTAGGCTGGATAAAAGATTCTACATTTCTCTACAATCTGCCAGAATAACAACAACAACAACAACAAAAACAGTAGGGCCATGGATGAAAACTCTTAACCTGGCCCTGTAAGTAAAGTGCCCACATTTACAAGCCCAGCAATGAGGTTCTACCAGTTCCTCAGGCCCAGCCAGTGAGGTAGAGAAACAGGATTTTTTTCTGTTGCCTGCCTTTCCAGATCAACTATTGGGGAGCATTGGCTTTTGAGAAATGATTTCAGAGTCATACCTATTTCCAAACTACTCCCCAGACACCATGAGAAGTGAACATGTTTCTCTTAAATTTCAAATGCTTTGGAGAGAGGAGTTCCATAAATATTACAGCTCATTACTTGCAGATAGTCCTTAGAGGTAGGATTGGGCAGAAATGCAGGTGGATTTTCTATCCTTCACAGAGTATTCCAAAAAATCCAAAAAGATGGAAGAATCCCAAACTCTTTTTATGAAGTCAACATCATCCTAATCCCAAAACAAGATAAAAACACAACAAAGACAGAAGACTTCATTTATTTATTGATGGGAACTTGGGTTTCTTCCAGGACTTGAATATTGTAAATTGTGCTGCTATGAACATTGGGGACACAGGTTCTTTTGGATTGATGTTTCATGGTTCTTAGGATATACTCCCAGGAGTGGAATCGCTGGGTCAAAAGGCAGTTCCAGTTTCAGTTTTCTGAGGAAATTCCACACTGTTTTCCATAGTGGTTGCACCAGTCTGCACTTCTACCAACAGTGCACTAGGGTTCCGTTTTCTCCACAACCTCTCCAACATCTGTTGTTCACTGCTTCGTTTATGATGGCCATTTTGACCAGTGTGAAGTGGTATCTCATAGTGGTATTAATTTGCATCTCTCTCATGGCTAATGATACTGAATATCTTTTCATATATTTCTGGATCCTCTTTACATCCTCCTTGGAGAAGTGTCTCTTCAAGTTTTTTGCCCATTTTGTAATTGGGTTTCTTGTCTTCTTAGAGTAGGGTCACGTGAGTTTTTTATATATTTTGGAGATCAAACCCTTGTCTGAGGTATCGTTGGTAAATATATTTTCCCAAATGGTTGGTTCTATTTTTATTTTAATGCTTTTTTTTAACTGTGCAGAAGCTTTTAATTTTGATGAGATTTCATTTGTATATTATTTTCTTTATGTCTTTTGAGAACAAGCTGACAGTGATCAGAGAGAAGAGGGGAGGGAATAATGAGGGGAAAGGGGAAAAGTGTGAAGGGTTTATAGAAACAATTGTAAAGGAAATATGGACAATAACAATGGGGGATGGAAATGGAAGATAGAGGTGAAGAGGGCTGGGGGAATGGGGAGGAGTGGGAGGAAAATCCAAAAAAAAAACTGTACGTGAACAATAATAAAAAATAAAAATAAAAAAGAGAGAAAAAATGAAAAAGGAAACTTTAGGCCAATATCACTGATGAATATAGATGCTAAAATCCTCACCAAAACATTGCCAAACCACATCCAGCAATATATTAAAAAGATTATACACTATGACCAAGTGGGATTCATCCCAGGGATGCAAGAATGGTACAATATTTGCAAATGAATAGACATAATACATCCCATAAACAAAAGCAAAGACAAAAATCACATGATCATATCAATAGATGCAGAAAAGCATTTGATAAGGAACAGCATTCATTTATGATAAAACACTCAGCAATATGGGAATAGGGAGAGCATTCCTCGACATAGTGAAGGGCATATATGAGAGACTTACAGTCAACATCATACTCAGTGGGCAAAAACTACAATCTTTCCAATTAAGATCAGGAATGAAACAATGTTGTTCATGTTCACCACTTCTATTCAACATAGTATTGTAAGTGCAACCACAGCAATTGGACAAGAAAAGCAAATAAAAGACATCCAAATTTGGAAAAAGGAAACAAAACTGTCATTGTTTGCAGATGACATGATAGTGTACATAGAGAATCCTATACACTCCACCAAAAAACTGCTCAACCTAATAAATGAATATGACCAAACAGCAAGATATAAGTTAATATTCCAAAATCAAAGGCATTCTTGTATACCAAAAATGAAACATTAGAAACAAAAATCAAAATAAAAATCCCATTTTATAGCAACAAGAAAAATAAAATCCCTAGGAATTAACCTAATCAATAAGGTAAAAGACTTCTACTCAGAAAACTATATACCACTGAAGAAATAAATTAATGATGGCACAAACAAATAAAAGTATATACCGTGTTCATGGATTGCCGAGGACCAGCCTCGCCAGGAGTGGGGAGGGGGTGGAAATGAGTCAAGGACGCAGGGAGTCAGGTTGGAGAGGTCTCAGCATCCCGCTGAGCCCCGAACTCCATTTATTCAAGGCTTTTATTACAATTATGGGGAATAAGCAGGAGGGGGCCGCACCCAAGCCAGTTTCTTTGTCCTTTCTGCAAAGCTACTCCACGGAACAACAGGGGAACACAGGGTGCTATCAAAACTTCCCTGTTTTTCAAGCACCGGTGCATGACCTACCCTTCTACAAGGAAACAGGCTGTCTAGCTTATGCTAATACGTTCTTGGGAAACCTATTGTCTACCCACAGCAGGTTCTAGGCAGGGAGCCAAGCAAGGTGGAGAGAAACTGCGCCACAGGCAGCGGCCTTGCCAGCTGGTCCTGGCCCCCTGGCTTTGCCAAGGGGGCTTGCGGCCCGTCTCCACGAGCAGTGGCTATGCCGGCTGGTCCTGGCCCCCTGGCTTTGCCATGGGGGGCTAGTGGCGCCCACATCTCCCCCTTTTTGTTTTCTAAGCTGAAAGGTCACCACGGGCAGCGGCTTTGCCAGCTGGTCCTGGCCCCCTGGCTTTGCCAAGGGGGGCTTGTGGTGCCTGCATCTCCTCTAGATGGTATCTGAACTGTTGGAGCCGCAGGGATTGCCACTGTTTGCAGGAGTATCGGAGGAGGGCTGGAAAACAAAAAAGGAAGCAAATAAACAACCCAACTATCGCCGCCCCTCTAACCACTCGAGTCCACCAGTCATCGTTCCCCCAAACGTCCCGCAGGCTGTTCAGAATGTCCTGAGCTGTGTCTGCAGCACTCAGGTCCAGGTGGGCCTTGGACATCCGCTGAATCTGCGCATGCAGTGCTGCAAAATCAAGGGAAGTATTACTGCTGCGCCAAACTCCCAATAAATGGTCTCTTACAACTCGCCACGGGTGGTGCGTGTGCGAAGCAAATGTTGAAGGCGCAAAAGAGAAGGCATAAGGGGAGAAGCCTCCGGTCCAGGCAACACAGCAGTCTCCAGGTGAGGAAAGAGAGATACAATATATTGAGCGTCAGAATATAAATTAAAGCGGCGGTTAGATAGTTGTTCAAAGACATTGATGACTGCAGCGAGTTCAACGCATTGAGCAGAAGATTCTCCTGTCTGCAAAACATAAGGGATGTTATCAATAACCCAGGCGGCTGTGCCGTTGCTGGAGCCATCCGTAAATGCCAGTGAAGCATTGGTGAGAGGGCGTGGAGAGCACACCTTAGGGAAAACAAAGGGATGAGCCGTCCAAAAGGTAAGTAAGGGATGTTTGGGGGAGATGATATGTGAGTTGGCCGGGGAATCCTGCGAGAGCCGTCCCCCAGTCTTCATTATTCTGGAACAATCGTTGCACTAGGTCCTTTCGGAGGGGGAGGACAATATGAAGTGGCTCCTGGCCGAAAAGCTCCAGGGCCCGGGAGCGCCCTTTCTGGATTACAGTGGCTATAGCCTGATGGTATGGATAAATCACCTTACGCCGCTGGCTGGGCAAATGCAGCCATTCTAGGGGCCCCTCCTGCCAGAGGAGGCCCGTCGGCAAGTAAGGAGTGTCTAGAATTAACAAAGAAAAAGGTTGATTAGGAGACACTCTTAGAATCTGTTGCTGGCTCAAAGCTTGATCTATTAAAGCGAGCACGTCCTCAGCTTCAGGCGTGAGGACACACAGGGACGTGGGGTCAGGATCCCCACGCAAAATGTTGAACAAGGGCAGCAGCTGTTAAATTAATTAAAACATGGTCTCGCTCGTTCCGCCTCGCCTGCTCTGTGGCTCGGTCTTGGTACTCAGATTTCCACAACAGGTAGTCTCCTCCAGAAAGGCAGGCCTTGGCAAGTTGTGTCCAGTCATAGGGAGGTAGCGCGTCACTGGCCAGCGTTTCCAGCAGGGCCAAGGTAAAGGGCGCCGTCGGCCCGTACTGGGTAGTGGCTACCTTAAGCTCCTTAATAGTTTTGAAAGGAACTGGTTGCCATCGCCTCCCTATCTCTTGCCCCTGGGCATCTAACTCAGCCAGCACGGGGAAGGCTAGCGGGCCAAAATCTCTCACATCTCCCCCCGCAATAGCCTCCTGTCTCAAAGATAATTGCAAGGGGGTAAGGGCTCCCCGATTACGGGGGCTTACAGCCGGCCGGGGACCTGCTCGTAACGCCGCCGCCACAGCCGGAGCGGCGGCAGGCCGACACCCTTCTCCTAACTTCTGGAGTTGGCACTGGGTTTTCTCTTCTGTTTTCTGCTGGCGGCGTAACCCTTTAGTACCTGCCAGCTGCCTCAGCAACTGAAGAGTATCCGCCAGTCTAGCAAAAGCTCTAGGATCCAAGATAGCATCCTCATCTTCCCCCTCCTCCTCTTCTGCAGTAACCTCCACCTGGTCACCTAAGACGGGGAACACTTGAGGGTCTCTTTCTACCTCATACGCTGTTGTTGCTTCCTCTGAGTCTTCTTGATCCGAGGGGGATAACATCTCCTTGTCTATAGGAGGAGCAGAGGCAAAAGGGCTCAGAGGAGGCGGGGGCCCTGGAGGGGCCAGCAACGTGGCATCCACTGGGGGCTTGGTATAAGAATGCTCAGACTTCACTGACTGGGTATTTAGCCGATCTTCTCTGGTGGATACTGCTAGACTACGGGTCATTCTCTCCATCTCTTGTACTGGATCAAGGCTGTCACGGACCAAGTTCCAAAGGGAAAAGGCATCAATGGGAATCCTCTCGGGCCCGCGGGCTAGATAAGCGTCGCGGAGCCTTTCTCCTATTCGCTCCCAGGTATGTAGGGAGACTGTCCCCTCCTCGGGAAACCAGGGACATATCTCCTCTACAAATTTGAGAAACCTTTCCAACTGTTTCTCTCCAACCTTGGCCCCTCGTCCACGGAGCAACATCTTCAGCAATTGCACATACATGTTCCGCTCCTTTGATTCTGAAGCACCCATAACGGCACTGTTCCTATTGAATCCCCCGCTTTCTGCTACGGGCCCCCCGGGGGTTTCTCACCAAATCCCTCGTACCTCTTTGTGCCCCACGTTTGGGCGCCACCTGCCGCGGACCAGCCTCACCAGGAGAGGGGAGGGGGTGGAAATGAGTCAAGGACGCAGGGAGTCAGGTTGGAGAGGTCTCAGCATCCCGCTGAGCCCCGAACTCCATTTATTCAAGGCTTTTATTACAATTATGGGGAATAAGCAGGAGGGGGCCGCACCCAAGCCAGTTTCTTTGTCCTTTCTGCAAAGCTACTCCACGGAACAACAGGGGAACACAGGGTGCTATCAAAACTTCCCTGTTTTTCAAGCACCGGTGCATGACCTACCCTTCTACAAGGAAACAGGCTGTCTAGCTTATGCTAATAAGTTCTTGGGAAACCTATTGTCTACCCACAGCAGGTTCTAGGCAGGGAGCCAAGCAAGGTGGAGAGAAACTGCGCCACGGGCAGCGGCCTTGCCAGCTGGTCCTGGCCCCCTGGCTTTGCCATGGGGGGCTAGTGGCGCCCACAATGGATCAAAAGACTTAGCATCATCAAAATGTTCATGCTACCCAAAGCAATTTATAGATTCTATGCAGTACCTATTGAAATGCCAGTAGCATATTTCACAGGTATAGAACAAACATTTTGGAAATTTATATGGAACCATATGTAGGGGACTGGTTTGTCTTGGCCTGGCAAATGTGACTCAGCTCTGTATGGAAAACCTACAGATGCAAAGTGGTGGGCAGAAGCCAGACCTTCAAACCGAGTTTTCCCATGGGAATCAGGCCTAGAAAATGCATATAGATTGCTATGGCTTGCTCTTGCTAAAACTCCATTACCCTGGTCTAAAACAACAAATGTGTATCGTCTATCTTCAAGGTAATTTCCAAAGCCTATATGAGTTCTCCCAAGGACAGAGCTAATGAGCTCATCATCATTCCCCTTTGCATGTTATTTTTATTTCCTTGATTGTACCTAGAATGTAGACAATAATATTCTGTGTGATAGATAATAAATCTTTCTATGATGTAGACCCCAGGAAAACAATAAAAGCCTGTCTAGGCAAGGGTTGTGGCACTCCCCTCTTGAGGGAGTGGCTGAGGTATCATAGGCACTCTCCCCTTGAGAGAGTGGTCGTGCCTGTTCCCTTTTTCCACACAGGGTTGTTGTCACCTGTGAATTGATTCTCATCATAAACCACAACAGGCAGACTCTACTGGCCAGGGTCTGCAACATCTGGTGCCCATAACAGGATACAACTACCATAAATGACCCCAAATAGCTGCTGCAATTTTGAGAAAGAAGAACAAAGTAGGAGGGATCACAATACCTGATACCAAACTGTAATACAAGACCACTGTAATCAAAACAGCCTGGTACTGGCATAAAAATAGGCACATAGAACAATGGAAGAGAACAGAGAGCCCCAAAATAAACCCAAGTCTCTACAGTAAATGAATATTTGAGAATGGGGGCAGCAGCATAAAATGGAACAAAATAGCCTTTTCAACAAATGGTGCTGGGAGAACTGGACAGGTAAATGCAAGAAAATGAAACTTGTTCACAAACTTATACATAAAAATAAATTCAAGGTGTATAAAAGACTTAAATATAAATCATAACACCATAAAAGTCCTAGAAGAAAACATTGGGAGGAAATTTTCAGACATTTCATGCTTGAACATCTTCACTAATATGTTCTCTGAAGCAAAGGACATAAAAGAAAGAACAAACAAATGGGACCTCATCAAATTAAAAATCTTTTGCATGGCTAAAGAAAACACAATTAATATGAAAAGAGAGCCAATCATATGGGAAAACATAATTGCCAATGACATGTTGGACAAGGGCTTGATCTCCAAAATATATAAAGAGCTCATATGACACCACTCCAGGAAGACAAAAAAAAAACATTAAAAAATTGGCAAAACACTTGAACAGACACTTCTCCAAAGAGGACATACAGAGTGCCCAGAGACACATGACAAGATGTTCAGAATCTTTAGCCATCAGAGAGATGCAAACTAAAACCACAATGAGATACCACCTCACACCCGTCAGAATGGCCAAGATAAATGAATGAACAAACAAGTGTTGGAGAGGATGTGGAGAAAAGAGAATACTAGTACACTGCTGATGGGAATGCAGACTGGTTCAGACACTGTGAAAAACAGTATGAAATTTCCTCAGAAAACTAAAAATGGAAGTGCTTTTTGACCCTGCAATCCTGCTGCTTGGATTATATCCTAAGAGCCCTGAAACACCAACCCAAAGAACCTATGCACCCCAATATTCATAGCAGCACAATTTACAACAGCCAACTGCTGGAAGCAACCTAAGAGCCCATCAGCAAATGAGTAAATCAAAAAACTATGGTATATTTACACAATAGAATTCTACACAGCAGAGAGAAAGAAGGAACTTATATCCTTTGTGACAGCATGGATGGAACTCCAGAGCATTATGCTAAGTGAAATAAGCCAGGTGGTGAGGGATAAATACCATGTGATTTCACCTTTAACTGGAACATAATCAACAAAGAAAAAAGCAAGCAAAATACAACCAGAGTCATTAAAAATAAGAACAATCTAATAATAGCTAAAGGCGGGGAGGGGACAAATGGGAGAAGGGTCTTCAGGAACTATTATAAAGGACAAATGGACAAAACCAAGGGGGGGTGAAAGCAAGAGAGAGAGGTGGGTTTGGAGGGGGTGGGGGAAAGAGGTGGGGAGAAAATACAAACTGTAATTGAACAACAATAAAATAATTTTTTAAAAAGCTAAATTTTGACTCTCCTATTATGGAGATTCCAAATTTATAAAAGTGGCAAATAGTTCATGATTTCAGAAAGAGATATATCACATTCCAACAAAGAATATGTATGATGTGGGATGGAAGAAATCTGTTTTGCCAGTAAACCAGTTTACAGGTGCCTCAAAGTATTCTGAAACAAATGCTCATCAATGACCAAGGGAAAAACACATTTGAGGAGTAGAACACAAGGGTGATTTCCATCAAGAAGAATGATAAATTCACAGTCAGGATGTTTGCAGTAAAGTAGCTAAAATCAGAGAGAGAGATAATGACAATGTAACATATATAGCCCATTAATTTTGGAATCAAGCTACAGCTATTATAGATATTTCACCTGCCCATCTTTCTATCCACAGACCCATCTTTTAGTGAATCTATCAAGAAAAAAGTGTTGTATGATACCAACCTTCCTATGTACAACCATCATTTACATGACTCCCTACCTGCTCACTTGTCTGGCATAACACCAAACACATTCAGGACCTTCTTTTCAAGAAAGTGGGTGCTAGGTCATCCCCTTGGTTCAAGGTGACCACCAAAATCTATTTCGTGTCATGAGAGTATCTCCTCATCTGTAAGACACTCAGTTTGTAAGCCTGAAAAAAGGAGTTGTGTAATTTTAAATACAAAAAAATAGATCATTCATTAAAAAAAATAGAGAAGAGAAGAGAGCCCAGAAACAAACCCAAGTCTCTATGGTCAATTAACATTTGAGAAAGGGGCAACAGCATAAAATGCAGTAAAAATAGCCTCTTCAACAAATGGTGTTGGGAGAGCTGGACAGCTACATGCAAAAATAAAACAAAAAACAAAACAGAAAAAAACCTTGAGCACCAACTTACACCATATACAAAAATAAATTCAAGGTTGATAAAAGATTTAAATACAAGTTGTGACATTATTAATGTCCTGGAGGAGAACATAGGCAGGAAAACCTCGGATATTCAATGGAGAAATATTTTCACTGATATATCCTTTAGAGCAAGGGACATAAAGGAAAGAATAAACAAGTGGGATATCATAAAAATAAAAAACCTTCTGCACAGCTAAAGGAAACAGCATTAAAATAAAAAGAGAACCAACCATATGGGAAAACATATTTGCCAATCATACTTCAGACAAGGGCTTGATCTCCAAAAAATATAAAGAACTCACACGACTCCACTCTGAGACAAACAACACAATTGCAAAATGGGCAAAGAATTTGAACAGACACTTCTCCAAGAAGGACATAAAGAGGGTCCAGAGACATATGAAAAGATGCTCAGTGTAGTTAGCCATCAGAGAGCTGCAATTTAAAACCACAATGAGATACCACTTCATACTGGTCAGAGTGGCCATCATAAAGCAACAAACAACAGATGCTGGAGAGGTTGTGGAGAAAGGAAACCCTAGTTCACTGTTGGTGGGATTGTGGACTGGTGCAACCAGTATGGAAAACAGTATGGAATTTCCTCAGAAAACTAAAACTGAAACTGTCTTTTCACCCAACAATTTCACTGCTAGGATTATATCCTAGGAACACTGAAACACCAATCTAAAAGAACCTATGCACACCAATATTCATAGCAGCACAATTTACATAGCCAAGTGTTGGAAACAACCTAGGTGCCCATGACTAAATAAATAGATAAAGATAAAAAAAAAAACTATGGCCCTGGCTGGCGTAGCTCAGTGGATTGAGCACAGGCCTGCAAACCCAAGAATCACGGTTCTACTCCCAGTCAGGGCACAAGCCTGGGTTGCAGGCCAGTTCCCAGCAAGGGGACTCATGAGAAGCAACCATACCTTGACATTTATCTCCCTCTCTCCTTCCCTTCCCCTCTAAAGACAAATAAATAAAATCTTAAAAGAAAACTATGGCACATTTACACAATGAAATTCTATGCAGCAGAAAGAAAGAAAGAAGGTGCTCCTACCCTTTGCAAAAGCATGGATGGAACTGGAGAGCATTATGCTAAGTGAAATGAGCCAGGTGGTGAAAGACAAATACCATATTATCTCACCTTTAACAGGAACCTAGTCAAACAAATGAACAAGCAAACAAAATATAACCAAGGGCATTGAAATTGAGGACAGGGTGGCAATGACCAGAGTGGGAGAGGGGAGGGGATTATAGAGGGAAAGGGTGAGGGGTTTACAGGAGCAATTATAAAGGACATATGGACAATAACAAGCAAGGGTGGAAATAGGGGAGATAGGTACAGAGGGCTGTAGGGGTGGGGAGAGGTGGGGGGAAGGTAGAAAACTGTAGTTGAACAACAATAAAAATGTTTAAAAAATATAGGTGGGTTTTTGTGAGTGTTTGCAATTAGTAAACATTTTGCTGCTCAGCTTCTGTCCAGCATCCTGAGGGACACCATGATCTGTGGCCTTCTCTGACCCTATGTTTCCTGAAGGCTGCTCCTGTGCAGCAGGAGAAGAAGGAGTCCCAAATTGAAGCACAATAGAACAATGGTTTCTGATAGAAATGGTAGAGTTCTGTATATATCAGTTAGGTCCATTTCATTAAGGGTGTTGTTTAATGCCACAATGTCTTTGTTGATATTTTGTTTGGAAGATCTGTCCATTTTTGATAGTGGGGTCTTAAAATCCCCCACTATAATTGTGTTGCTGTCTATATCTTTCTTGATTCCTCTAAGATTTTCTTTATATATTTGGGTGCTCCTATGTTGGGTGCATATATATTTAGGATGTTAATGTCTTCTTGGCGGATTCTTCCCTTGAGTATTATGAAGTGACCTTCTGGGTCTCTGTTTATGGCCCTTTTTTTGAAGTCTATTTTGCCCGATATGAGAATTGCTACCCCAGCTTTTTTTCTTGTCTGTTTGCTTGGAAAATTTGTTTCCAGCCTTTCACTTCTAGTCTGTGATGGTCTTTTGCCCTGAGGTGGGTCTCTTGTAGGCTGCATATGTGTGGGTCATGCTTTCTTAACCATTCAGCTATTTTGTGTCTTTTGATTGGAGCATTTAATCCATTTATGTTTAAGGTTATTATTGATAGGTACTTATTCATTGCCATTTTTGTACCTGTGTTCCTCTCTGTCTGTCTCTTTTCCTCCCTTTCCTTAAAGCAGTCCTTTTAGTATTTCTTGTAGAGCTCGCTTGGTGGCAGCAAATTCTTTTAGATTTCTTTTGTCTTGGAAGCTCTTTATTTGGCCTTCTATCTTGATTGAGAGCCTTGCTGGGTAAAGTAGCCTTGGTTGTAGGCCTCTGGTTCTCATTACTTGGAATATTTCTTGCCATTCTCTTCTTGCTTGGAGTGTTTTCATTGAGAAGTCAGTGGATAACCTTATTGGGGCTCCCTTGTATGTTACTTCTTTTTTCTCCCTTGCTGCCTTTAAGATTCTTTCTTTGTCTTGGAATTTTGCCATTTTAATGATGATGTATCTTGAAGTGAGCCTCCTTGGGTTCCTCTTGAATGGGACTCTGTGTGATTCCTGGATTTGTGTGACTTTTTCTTTTATCAAATTAGGGAAGTTTTCTCTCATTACTCTTTCAAATATGTTTTCTATCCCTTGTTCTTCTTCTTCTCCTTCTGGTATTCCTATTATTCGGATATTATTACATTTCATATTGTCTTGCATTTCTCTTAATCCCTCTTCATTCTTTCTGAGCCTCTTTTCCCTTTCCTGTTCTTTCTGTGAGATGCTTTCTACTTTGTCCTCCAACTCACTAATCTGCTCTTCTGTCTCATCTACCCTATTTTTAATGCTTTCTACTGTGTTTTTCAATTCAGAAACTGTATTCTTCATTTCCTCTTGGCCCTTGCTAGTAGTTTCCATTTCCTTTTTTATGTTGATATAATTCGTGGTGAGATCATTATAGCTCACCTGTAGTTTCTGGTAGCTCACTGTGAGCTCTTTGAACTTCCTGATAACCAGTGCTTTGAATTCAGTATCTGATAGTTGACTTGCCTCTATTTCATCTAACATTCTTCCTGAGGGTTCCTCCTTTCCTTTCATTTGGGGATTGTTTCTTTGTCTTCCCATTGTTTGTGAGACTCTTCTTGTTAGCCTCAGTTTCTTAGATTAATCTGTTTTGACACCCTGGGTTTATGGTGTGAACTTCTGTGGTGGAATGCCTGTGAAATTCAGTGGTGCAGTCTCTTTTGGTTATCCTGTCGTTCTCTGCTTCCGCCTACTCAAATATGCAGCAACTTTTGCCTTCTCTCCTACCAAAAAGTGCAATTTGTCTGACTCTACTATTGGGAGGCTTCTTCTGTGGGTCCAGCTCTGGTCTTTTTGTATTTTCAAGTTGATTGTGACTCTTGTGGTTAAAAGAAAGAAAAGACAAGGAAAGAAATAAAAGGAAGAGGAAAAAAGGGTAGGGGAATGGAAGAATAAGTTTAGAAAGAAAAGAAGGTATAAAACAGAAAATCTGAGAAAAGAGGACAAAAGTATGGAAAGATGAAGCAGTAATAAAATTTAAAAAAAATAGCAGATTACTTCAAAAAAGCAAAAAGATAAAGAAAAGGAATGGAAAAAGAAAGAAAAGTAAAAAATAAAAATAAAAATAAAATAAAGTAAAATAAAGAGAAAGAAAAAACCCCAAAAACAACAACAAAAAAGGAAACGTCACTTGTTGGTTTCAAACTAGCCGAACTGGTTTATCTGGCTGCAGTTGCCTGAGGGTCGATTGTTGCATTTTTTTTCCGCCAGCCCTCCCTCAGAAGCCAGACACTTGGCGCCTCTCCCCAGCTCCCTACAATGGGAAACCAGGACTTCCTCACAGCGCTCCCCTCCTAGGGGTTACCACCATGGGTTGGTTTGTGGTGCTTGCGGGTGCCTGCGCTGGCCTAGAACCTATGCACCACAATGTTCATAGCAGCACAATTTACAATAGCCAAGAGATGGAAGCAACCTAGGTGCTTGTCAGTAAATGAATGGATCAAAAAATTGTGGTACATATACACAATGGAATTCTATGCAGCAGAGAGAAAGAAGGAGCTACTACCCTTTGCAACAACATGGATGGAACTGGAAAGCATTATGCTGAGTGAAATAGGCCAGGTGTTGAAAGATAAATACCATATGATCTCACCTTTAACAGGAAGATAAACGATAAAACAAACAAGCAAGCAGAATAAAAGCAAAGACACTGAAATAGAGAACAAGGGGACAGTGACCAGAGGGGAGAGGGAAGGAAATTTAAGGGGGAAAAAGGAGAGGGATTTGGAGGAACAAGTATGAAGGACACAGGGATGAGGACTAGGGGTGGAGGAAATGGGAGGGAGGTGGGGAGCACGGGGTGAGGGGGGCTGGGATGGGAGAAATAGATAAAAAACTGTACTTGAAAAATAACTAAATAAAAAAATTTAAAAAGTGGAATAAAAAAAAGAAAGAAATGGTAGAGTTCTAAGGCCAGTAGGTTGCTTATCCATACCAGCATAAAATTCTGTCAGTAACATCTTGTTAAGTGTTGGCTCACTGTCCTCATATACTTTGAAAGGCTCAAACAGATCAAAGATCTGGTTTTTAGAAAAGGCTAAAGCTACTAAAAATTTATTGAGCCCCTTTTCTGTGCCATGCTCTGTTCAGAGCACTACACATGGAGTAACTGAGCATACAGCCCCATCTCGCAGGTAACTCTCAGCATGTAGAACCAGAAATACTTTCCAGGTGTAACTTCTTCAGTACATGCATGGGATTCTCACCATCTTCATTGTATATCAACAATCTCAAATTATAAGTGGATCAGAATTATTTAGGTAGGGGCTTTAGTCAAAATGAAGATTCTTTGGGCTGCATCCCCAGTCACTGTGATTCAGTGTCTGACTTGAGGTCTAGAAATCTGTATTTTAAACAAGAATGCCTGATGAGATCTGAGCAGTCCAGGACCCAGACCTACAAACCACTTCTCTGGCCCTGATGCTTCTAAGAATGCAGCTTGATGTTACACTAACATTTGTCAGATAACTGCACTATAGATAAGGATTATGTTGGTTTTATAGCCAGTAAAATGTGCATAGGTCTGCCTCCCATTCTAACTACTCCTCTGAAACCCATGGAAGGAATTTGTATTTCTCCTGAGAAAGGCCAGTTTATTAAAGTTAGTCCATCTTTCTGATATATCAATGTTACTTATTCTTTCATCCTCAAATTTGCTCTTCCTCTCAGGTTAGAGCCACCAGCAACCATGTCTGCTCATGTTATGTCCTCATCTGAAAATGGAAGGAACTTTTTATTGGACAGGAGAGATGACAAAGTCTGCACCTGCCACCAAGGTCTCCCATCTAGCAGTCAGCCAGTTGTGTGTCTGCTTGATGGTGAAGTATTGATTTCTTTATGCTATATTCCTCTAGAGAGTATTTATGTCTCTAAAACATGAGGGCAGTGCTTAACCAAAAGGAATAATGTCTGATAGCAGCTTTCAGACTTTATGGTACCTGGATAGAGGTAAAATATGCAGAGATCTGGGCCTTCTAGTTCACTCTGCTAGGCTAATAGGCACAGAGCCAGAAGGCAGAGTTCTTGAATGAACTCATTACTTCTTCTCAGATGTGGTCTGGGCTGCTGACCACAGCAGACTCCAGAAGAGCTGAGTGCTCAGCAAGGGCCCTTTTCACTTCAGTGGGTCTAATCTGGTAGCTGGAAGAGAAAAACAAACTTTTCCACATCCTCCCCACTCCTATGAAGCTTCAAAGGGAGAATAAAAGAGAAGACAGCTGGACCTGGAGAAATTCATTACGTTGTTATTTTTGCTCATGAACCAAATTAGGCATCCCAAATTACCCATGAGGGCTTTGTCCCCTCTGATGTAAAAGTTCCCTCATTCTGATGTTGCTGTCCTCTCAGGAAAATAAAGAAATCCCATACAGGGGGCATCAGGACAGTGACAGCCTGAGCCTCTCAGGCCAGTGACAGCCTGAACACCCCCATGCTTGAGGCTGGGGCCCCCTCACAGGAAGTCTAGAAATTTCTAAAGACCAAGCTGGCCAGAATTCCCCACTGGACAAAAAGCTGTGAATTTGTGGGCTTTTCCTAATTGGAAAAAATCTGTCAGGAAATGATTAAAGCCTTCTACTACTATCCTTGGAAGAGTCCTAGGAAGCCTAGTTGAATGTAGGTGGGTGGGCACAGGGACATTGGCTCTGTTTTTTTCAGACAGAAGAACACGCTGATACTCTTCATGCTCAGGAATCACTGAAGATAAGTGGGAGGGGCTGGTCAAAATGCAGAATAGAGAAAAGAGATAAAAACCATTCTCTGATTCCCAACATTTTAAAGAAAAATCTACCACTCAGAAAGAGAAGGAAACAAATTACTGATACACGCAATGTCACTAAGATGATGGGGATGCCTCTCAGACACACATGTGTAAATCCCATGTTCTGCACATACTAGTTGATCAATATAAGATAGGTCACTTAATTTTTCCAGCTCCTTTATCAATAATATAACCTTATCAATAATGATTTCAACCTACCTCTCAGAGTTATTGAAGGGTTAAATAAATAGGTGTTTATAAAGCATGGGGCACAATGGTTGGTACACAGCAATTAATGTGAAATGTCCTTTCCCTGCTATTTATCAAATAGCAATTGAAGAAACAGAAAGGCATATAGGTCTAATGTGAGCTGTCATATTCCTCTCTTCTCCTGAGGTCAAGATGTTGCCCTCATCATCCACAATCTGGCATAGCCAGGCTATTAACTAGTTGAGCCTGGCGTTGGTAACCTGGACATGGGTTTTGCCCTTTTCTTTCAACCAAGTCTCACCAACAGCTGGGGGAGGCTGCCTACCTGCACATTGTGAGGTGAGGACACTTTCTCCATGGAGCCAGAATTAATTTTAGTGCCTTTTGGATCAGCACAGATTACCATCTAGAGAGAATCCAATACCAATAAAAAAGGAGCCTTATATCCTTAGCTTCTGTCCTGGTCCATGTGTTTCCTCTCACTCTGCCTTCTATTTCTCACTTCCTCTTTCTTCTCCTATCCTCTCTGTCTTCCTCCCTCCTACCTCTTCCTCCCTCCTTTCTCTTCCTTTTCTTTATTCTCTGCTTTCCATAGTTATCAAATATTTATTGAACACCCTTATGGTTACTCACACATGAAGAACTTAATGTGTCACCAAACTAAAGGACTCAGCTAGTTCCCAAATCTCTGCTCAGATGGATATAGAGAATACTGTTTAAAATAATAGGCTCTGACCAGAAACAGAAGTACACTCTCCTGGTAGAGCCAAAACTACCCTTGGCCACAAGAGTTTGTCTGCTGGCTATGATGTCACAGGGAAGTTACTTTAAATTATCTTTAATAATTATTTATCTTTAATAATTCTTCAAAGAGAAGAACAGCTGATGGAGTTTTATCAGTGTTTCCTTCTTGTGTTACAGAAAGGCAGGAAACTTTGAGAGTGACATATGCATTGACCGGCTGAAGGCTCAGTCAGAGATGACTTGGGGCAGGAACCTGGCTGGCATCACTCATGTATTAGGTTGGCCATAGATTCTGGCAGCTCCAGGCCTGTCTGGCTCTCCCATTTCTCCCTCACCCTAGGTTTGAGGGCCTTTACTCTGGTCAAGCAGTGCCTCAGGCTTTGAAATGGGTCCCTTTCTCAACTGGTGAAACAAAGCCACCAGGTCAGGATCCCTAACTCCACCTCCCCTTCCAGGACTTTTGCATTAAGCCCAGACACTGAAAAACACTAGAGAGCACTCTCCAAGCTATTTATTTAATCTGCTCCCAATGTCCCAACCTCTTGGCAGGCATGTTCCTAAGGGACAGATCATTTAAAAAATATCAATCCTATTCAAATTTGGAATAAAATCAGAACTTCATATAATAGGTTTCAGCATAACATGGTGAATTCCAAAGTGATTTGACCAAAATAATTTAGTTGGAAACAAAGTGATTGATAATAAATTAGTTGGAACAACCACCTTGTATAAGTTGATTAAAAAGTTAGAAAGTAACTCTCCAGGGACCTTAAAATTCTGAGAAATGGGCCAAACCCACAGATATTATATTGCAAAACAACCCCTCCATTCAACAAATTATTCAAAGTGTGAGAAATCAGTGATTGCAGGTACATTTTCAACCATTTTCCCTTTGAATCAAATTGGTATGACTCTTACCTGGTATTATTAAGTATCTTTTAACTAAGTTGTTTCTGAACAGATCATTCAAAGACTTCTTTGGGTTAAAAATAATGATGTGGAGATGTACACAACATACCAGTGAATGGGATGCAAGGATATAGGAGTTATAGAAGGACTTACCTTGAGACAATCATGTAAGAACTCCTGTCTTAAGTGCTTCGTGGAAGATATGTGGGATTAGGGAAGATGAAGGCAGGGCAGTGACAACTCCCATGACTAAGGATAGGATAGAAGAGGGGAACATAGTTCAGGGTCAGTAGGGAACTAAAGAGTGAGGGGTCTTTTTCTATATAAACCAGCAACTAGACTAATCCTGATAACAGTTGTTTCTTTGGATTCCCCCAGGATGGGAGTCATCCACAGTGTCTTGCTACTTTATCTTGGGTGCTCAATGGCATTGAACACAGAAAGTGGCTTGATGGAATGAGTTTAAGGCTGAAGGATGGAGCATCTACTGTGGTGGGTTTGTTAGTCTCACTAGGCCTAAGGCCATGATCACAAATTCCATTCTACATGTGCCTAACTATTATCCAAGATTTTATCTACTCTCATAAAACAGAGAAAAGATTACTGAGTGAATGGTCTATGGGTGTATGGTCAGAAGACAGTCCAGCTGAAGTGCTGATATCTCAGACTCTTAAATCTATTCACTTCCACCTGGATGCAAATTCCTGGGGCCAGAAGTTTATTCTTGAGGTGTGTCAGAAAAGGATGTGGATGTGTATGCTTGAATGTGTGTGAGAGACAGAGACAGACCATAAACACACACACACACATATATACATATACAGGGACCAACACAAGTAAGGTCTGCTTGAGTGTGGTTGGTAGGGAAATAATATGGGTGGAATAATTTATAGTTTTAATTTGAACATTTCATTTCACCTAAAATGTCATATGGTGGGCTTGAGTATGATATTGTTATGTTACATAATTACATGTTTATGATTTTGTAATAAAAAAGGAGCATTATTTGTGTCAGACCCTGTGTGTGTATGTGTGTGTGCCTTTCTAGAAAAAGTTCAGCCATTGTTAATATAAAGAGGATGTTTTGTGCGACATCGATATAACCTGGCAGTCAAAGAGAGTGGGGTGGAATATGCATGTGTGGGTAATGATAACTTCACTGTACCAATCAGTGGAGGAGGTAGACGCCATTGACTGAGCATGTGGACTGCGTAGCCTCACATTCAGAATGACTGAGTGATACACTAGACCTATAGCAATGAATCTGCATCACGTTTTGAATTGAGCTTAAACATTCCCTTTGGAAACTATTCAGAGGATTTGGAAGGCCACAGCTATGGACAACTGGTGATTGGCAGGTTCATCACAACAACATGCCCACTCATACATTATGTCTCCTGCAGTTTTTTGGTGAAACAGTAAATCACCCAGGTGACTCAGC
Organism: Artibeus jamaicensis; assembly: GCF_021234435.1. Lineage (NCBI taxonomy): Eukaryota > Metazoa > Chordata > Mammalia > Chiroptera > Phyllostomidae > Artibeus > Artibeus jamaicensis. The sequence continues at coordinate 1,508,188 of NW_026522053.1, read as the reverse complement.
TCCTCTACAGCCCAGATTTGGTGCCCCATAACTTCTGGATCCAAAGCGGAAATCACTTTTTAAAGGGAAGAGATTTCATAGCATTAATGAGATTCAGGAAAATATGATGGGGCAGCTCATGGCAATTGGAAGAACTGTGCGAGGTCCCAAGGTGCCTACTCTGAAGGGGACTGAGGCATCATTGTCATATGTACAATGTTTCTTGTATCTTGTATCTTCTTCAATAAATACCTCTGTTCTTTGTATTATGTGGCTAGAAACCTCTTGGATGGACTATATATGTGTATGTGCATATACACACTTATATGTATATATACACACATGCATGTGTATACACACATATGTACACAATATTTATATATTATAGATAGATGACAGAGGAATTTATAGATTAAGAAATAGAGACAGAGAGTTAAAATGAGAGGATGAATGTGCATGTGGTACCTGTGCTCTATATTCACATACTTAGGCCACCAAAGCATCAAAAAAACAGGCTGTACTTGGTCATATACTCCTACACAAGAAGCCAGATGGTGGGAACACAATAGAGAAGAGAGTTCTCCAAGAATGGAGAGAACTCCAAGAATGTGGAGAGAATCTAAACCAAAGCAAGTAGTGGAAGGTCTTAGAGTTATTGAGATGGGAGTTTATGGAGATGGAGCAGGTGAACTGGACAATTATTCATGCCTTTTCTCCTACAAAATTAAAACCTACATTCCACTCATCTCATTTACTCCCAACTCATAAAAAGTATTGTTGTCTCTTACATCCAGGATGAAATTAACATCAACTTGGGGTGGCTCATGCTAAAAAATGCAAAATCCATTCAGCCAAGCAGAGAAGAGGGTCCAGGCTGCCTTCACTCAGCCAGTGCCAGTCACATTCCAGAAGATGTCCAATTCAGTCAAGGCCACCTACCATATACACCAAATTAAAGAAAGCCAGACCCCTCAGTAATGCTTTTATCTTTGAAAATAATTGCACTATGATACATTATTTAGAGCCTTACCCACAGTAGGTACTCACTCATGCTCTTTACAAAAACTATGGAGTCAACCTTTGTCTCAACAAATATTCATTGAGAATCTTCTATAAAATGTGCCCTAGGCTAAGGACACAATTAAAAAGACAGATGCCACAATTCCAAGGAATTTGTAGTCTAGTGGGAATATGTCAAGAAACAAATAATCTCAATACAATATGATAAGGGCACTTTATACATACAACATTCATGCGATACTTATTCTGGATGTAGTGTTAGAGATATAGAGATGAGATATAGAGATCTAGAGACCAGTCTTGTTTTGAGGAGCTTATTTTTTACTAAGTATAAAAATCTAGGAAGGCACTGGAGAACATGCTTTAACAGTGTTAGCAATAGAGCCTCATGCAAATGCAGAGAATGGGCACTTAACCCAGTGGAAGATGGTCTAAGAAATTCTTTCACGGAGGAAGGAACGTCTAGACCAAATGTAAATGATGCATAGGGATTACACAGGTGAGACAGAGGAAGAAGAGCATTCTAGAAAGGGGAAACAGTGCCTTAAAACATGGAGGACAGGAAAGTGGTCCTGTTCTATATTTGGATTCTGGAACACATGCTCTCCTGGTCCTCATCCTTTTCACTGGCTGATCCTCTGCTGAGTTCTCCTTGCCTCTCACTTCAGTGTAGAAATGCCCTAGGTGCTCAGGTCTGAACCTCTTCTCTTTTAAATTCCCATTACTCTTTGCTAATCTCATGCAATATAATAGCCTTAAATACCATCTTTATGCTGATACTTCAGCATGAATCTTTTTTGTTAACTCTAGACAGGTATATTCAACTGCCTACTCAATGTTTCTACTTCTAACTCGGGGGATGTAGAGGTCTAATAAGCATCTCAAACTTATTTTTCTAAAGATTTTATTTATTTATTTATTTATTTATTTATTTATTTATTTATTTATTTATTTATTTATTTATCTTTAGAGGGGAAGGAGAGAGGGAGAGAAACATCAATGTATGCTTGCCTTTTGTGCATCCCCTGCTGGGAACTGGCCTGCAGGGAACCAGTCTGCAACCCAGGAATATGCCCTGACTGGGAGTTGAACCATGATCCTCTGGTTTGCAGGCCTGTGCTCAATCCACTGAGTTACACTAGCCAGGGCTTCAAACTTATAATGCCAAAAAATGAACTCATTTTCTCCCACTGCACAGTTCACCCCACAGTCTTCCCCTATATATTAATGCTTCTGGTTGTTCAGACCCTAAAAATTGGCATCATCCTTAACTATTCTCTTTCTCATTTCATATCAAATCTGACAATAAATCTTACTTGGCTCACATTCAAAATTTGGTCAGAATCATGTTTCTTATTGATCCTTCCCCTACTACTCCCCTGGGAAAGACTTTACCCTTGCCTTTTAAGGCACTGGCATCTTAGGTGGACCTCAGCTCCATCCCTTGCCCCCTATATTTTATTCAGTACCCAATACTCTTAAGTGATCCTTCCTTCTTAAGAACAAATCCAATCATGTTATTCCTCTAATCAAAATACAGCAATGTGCATCTGTGGGCTCTCAAGATGGCGGTGGACTAAGACGGAGCAGATACCAGTTCCTAGTACGAAAGGGACAGAAACCTGTCCGATAGGAGCAGGTGAAACCAGCAAGCCAGCAGTTGCCAAGCATTTATGAAAATAAGAGACCAGAAACCTCATCGGTCATGGAGGAACCAGATGGTAGGGAGACAGCAGCGGTACAGTAGTCTCTAAGACAGAGCAAAGAGAAACAGCCGGTGCAAGGTAGGGGAACCAGCACCCAGTGGCGAGAGCCCAACGGCGCACGGGACAGCCTTCAGTGCCCAGATGGCTCCCTCCCTAGGATTTTTGGGTCGGGGGCCTGCCTGCCAAGTGGCCCAACCAGAGGGGAGCAGAGGTGATTTCAGTCTGTGTATAGTTCGGAGGTCCTGCGCCTGGTGGGAACTGTGTCTGGGAGAGTGCCTAATGGCACCTGGGACAGCTTTCAGCGCCCAGACAGCTCCCTCCCTGGGATTTTTTCTGCCGGGCAGGCCAAGTGGCCCAGGCAAAGAGGTGTGGAAGAAATTTCAGCCTGCACGCAATTTGGGGAACTAGTTGCTCCACAGGCAGTGTATCTGGGAGAGTGCCTGAAGGCGCCTAGGCCAATGTTCAGTGCCCAGAAAGCTCCCTCCCTAGGATTTTTGGGCCCGGACCTGCCAGAAAGCCCAACCAGAAGGGAGCAGAGGAGATTTCAGCCTGCACACAGTTCTGGGTCCAGCGCCTGGCGTGCTGCTGCTCCATCCCTAGGTTTTTTTTGGCAGAGGTTGGCCAGGGGACCCAGACAAACACAGGAGCAGAAGGAATACATACCACGCAGCTTGCCGCGACGTGTGCACAGAGTTTCTGGGTCAGCACCCAGTCCTCAGATCGGCTCCTGGCTTCCAGTCCACCCCCCTCAGACTATCTGGAAGCCCCGGGCACTGAGGGGTCCTGGGAAAAGAGCTGAGACCCTCAACCCCCTCCCTTTCTGGCCAAGCAAGGTGGGGGGCCAGGAGAGACTTGTTTGATAGAGTTTACAGAGAGGGTGCGGAGGACAAAGGGCCCCAACCAAAGACTCTGTGGTTGCCAGCCCAGGAGAACTCAGAGGTGCAGCCTGGGGCTCTGAATCCAGTAGACACGGCAGCCTGGTCTGCTTCACACCCAGCTTGGCAGCAAACCCAGGATTGGGCAGAGGGTCTGGGGCTTCCCAAGGGAACAGGGGCAGGTCTGTGCTCAATCCCGAGGGAACCAGGCAACTAGGCTGCTGCAGGTGCCCGCAAACACAGCAAACCAGACCATGGCGGTAATCCTTGGGAGGGGAGTGATGTGAGGAAGTCCTAGTTCCCCATTATAGGGAGCTGGGGAGAGGCACCAAGTGTCTGGTTCCTGGGAGGGGCTGGGGGAAAAAAATTACAACAATCAGCCAACTGCAACCAGAAAAACTGGTTTGGCTAGTATGAAGCCAACAAGTGACATTTCCTTTTCTGATGTTTTTGAGAGATTATTTTTGTATGTGCGTTTTTTAGTTTTTTTTGTTTCTTGTCTTTTGTTTTTTTTTGTTTTTGTTCATCTTTACTTCATTTTATTTTTATTCTTTCTTTTTTTTACTTTTCTTTCTTCTCCATTCCTTTTCTTTATCTTTTTGCTTTTTAAAAGTAATCTGTTATTTCTTTTAAATTTTATTACTGTTTCATCTTTCCATACTTTTGTCCTCTTTTCCCGGATTTTCTGTTTTATTTCTTTTTCTTTTCTTTCTAAACTTATTGCTCTTTCTTCCATTCACCTACCATTTTTTTCTTTCTTCCTTTTATTTCTTTCCTTGTAATTTCTTTCTTTTACCCACAAGAGTCACAATCAAATTGACAATATGAAAAGACAAGAGCTGGACCCATAGAAGAGGCCTCCAAATAGTAGAGTCAGAGAGACAAATTGCACATTGTTGTAAGAGAGAAGCTAAAAGATGCTGCATATTTGAGTAGGCGGAAGCAGAGAACGACAGGATAACCAAAGGACACTGCATCACTGAAATTCACAGGCATTCCACCACAAAAGTTCACACCATAAATCCAGGGTGTCAAAACAGATTAATCTAAGAAGCAGAAGCTAACAAGAAGAGTCTCACAAACAATGGGAAGACAAAGAAACAATCCCCAAATGAAAGGAAAGGAGGGACCCTCAGGAAGAATGTTAGATGAAATAGAGGCAAGTCAACTATCAGATACTGAATTCAAAGCACTGGTTATCAGGAAGTTCAAAGAGCTCACAGTGAACTACCAGAAACTACAGGGGAGTTACAATGATCTCACCGCGAACTATATCAATGTGAAAAAGGAAATGGAGAGTATTAGCAAGGGCCAAGAGGAAATGAAGAATACAATTTCTGAATTAAAAAAAAAGTGCAAAGCATTAAAAATAGGGTAGGTGAGACAGAAGATCGGATTACTCAGTTGGAGGATAAAGTAGAAAGCATCTCACAGAAAGAACAGGAAAGGGAAAAGAGGCTCAGAAAGAATGAAGAGGGATTAAGAGAAATGCAAGACAATATGAAATGTAATAATATCCAAATAATAGGAATACCAGAAGGAGAAGAAGAAGAACAAGGGATAGAAAACATATTTGAAAGAGTAATGAGAGAAAACTTCCCTAATTTGATAAAAGAAAAAGTCACACAAATCCAGGAATCACACAGAGTCCCATTCAAGAGGAACCCAAGGAGGCTCACTTCAAGACACATCATCATTAAAATGGCAAAATTCCAAGACAAAAAGAGAATCTTAAAGGCAGCAAGGGAGAAAAAGGAAATAAAATACAAGGGAGTCCCAATAAGGTTATCCACTGACTTCTCAATGGAAACACTCCAAGCAAGAAGAGAATGGCAAGAAATATTCCAAGTAATGAGAACCAGAGGCCTACAACCAAGGCTACTTTACCCAGCAAGGCTCTCAATCAAGATAGAAGGCCAAATAAAGAACTTCCAAGACAAAAGAAGTCTAAAAGAATTTGCTGCCACCAAGCGAGCTCTACAAGAAATACTAAAAAGTCTGCTTTAAGGAATGGAAGGAAAAGAGACAGACAGAGAGGAACACAGGTACAAAAATGGCAATAAATACGTACCTATTAATAATAACCTTAAACGTAAATGGATTAAATACTCCAATCAAAAGACACAGAATAGCTGAATGGATAAGAAAGTATGACCCACACATATGTTGCCTACAAGAGACCCACCTCAGGACAAAAGACCATCACAGACTAGAAGTGAAAGGCTGGAAACAAATTTTCCAAGCAAACAGACAAGAAAAAAAAGCTGGGGTAGCAATTCTCATATCAGACAAAATAGACTACAAAAAAAAGAGCCATAAAGAGTGACCCAGAAGGGCACTTCATAATACTCAAGGGAAGAATCCACCAAGAAGACATTAACATGGTAAATATATATGCACCCAACATAGGAGCACCAAAATATATAAAGAAAATCTTAGAGGAATTCAAGAAAGATATAGACAGCAACACAATTATAGTGGGGGATTTTAACACCCCACTATCAAAAATGGACAGATCTTCAAAACAAAATATCAACAAAGACATTGTGGCATTAAACAACACCCCAGATGAAATGGACCTAACTGATATATACAGAGCTCTTCACCCCAAAGAAGCTAAATACACATTCTTTTCAAATGCACATGGAACATTCTCAAAGATAGACCACATGATAGGACACAAAAAAAGCCTCAACAAATTCAAGAATATTGAAATCATACCCAGCATTTTCTCTGACCACAAGGGACTGAAACTGGAAATCAACCCCAAAGGAAAAAAACAAAAACACCCAAAATCATGGACACTGAATGGTATGCTATTAAACAATGAATGGGTCAAGAATGAATTAGGGAAGAAATCAAAAAGCTTCTGGAAATAAATGAAAATGATCTCACAACAACCCAAAACTTATGGGACACAGCAAAGGCAGTCCTGAGAGAAAAGTTTATAGCAATACAGGCCTACCTAAAGAAGATAGAAACCTTTCAAACAAACAAACTTACTCTACGCCTACAAGAACTCGAGGAACAACAACAACAACAAAAAACAGCCCAAAGCAAGTAGAAGGAAGGAAATAACTAAGATCAGAGCAGAACTAAAAGACATAGAGACTAAAAGCGCAATTCTCAGGATCAATGAATCCAGGAGTTGGTCTTTGAAAAGATAAACAAAACAGACAAACCTTTAAGTAGGCTCATCAAGAAAAGAAGGGAACAGACACAAATAAACACAATCAGAAATGAAAGAGGAGAGATTCCAACTGATACCACAGAAATAAGGAGGATTGTAAGAAATTACTATGAAGAACTGTATGCGAAGAAATTTGAGAACCTAGGGGAAATGGACACATTTCTAGAAAAATACAATCTCCCAAAACTCAATGAAAAAGAAGTAGAACACCTTAATAGACCAATGACAGCAAAAGAAATTGAAGCAGTAATCAAAAAACTCCCATCACAGAAAAGCCCCGGACCAGATGGGTTCACTGGAGAATTCTACAAAGCATTTAAGGAAGAGCTAACCCCCATTCTTCACAGACTATTCCAAAAAATCCAAAAGGATGGAAAACTCCCTAACTCCTTTTATGAAGCCAGCATCATCCTAATTCCAAAACCAGACAGAGACACAACAAAGAAAGAAAACTTCAGGCCAATATCACTGATGAACATAGATGCTAAAATCCTCAACAAAATATTGGCAAATCGCATCCAACAATATATCCAAAAGATTATACACCATGACCAAGTGGGATTCATCCCAGGGATGCAAGGATGGTTCAACATTCACAAATCAGTAAATGTAATTCATCACATAACCAAAGCAAAGACAAAAACCACATGATCATATCAATAGATGCGGAAAAAGCTTTTGAGAAGGTACAGCACCCATTTATGATAAAAACACTCAGCAAAGTGGGACTAGAGGGAGCATTCCTCAATACAATAAAGGCCATTTATGAGAGACCCACAGCCAATATCATACTCAATGGGCAAAAACTGAAAGCTTTTTCACTAAGATCAGGAACAAGACAAGGATGTCCACTTTCAACACTTCTATTCAGTATAGTATAAGAAGTTTTGGACTTCCGCCAAGATGGAGGCATAGGTGGATGAGCCGTGCCTTCTCACACATCCAAGATTAGAGAAAACTAAATATTAGCAACAGAAAACACAGCCAGAACACAGAAAATTGAACTTTTTGGAAGTCCGTTAACAACAAATTCTTCAGCCTGACCGGTAAGGGGCGAAACCAGCGGCTGGCGGAGCAGGGTTGCACAGGAGGACTCGGCCACTCGGACTCAGGCCCGCGGAATCCAGGCGCAGGGTCGGACCTAGTGAGCGACTGAGCAAGCGACCAGGCGAGCGACCGCGGGGGAGACAGCGGGGCAGCGGGGCTGCATGTTGACTGAGGTCACGCATTTGTGCGCAGGTGGACAGGCGAGGGAGTGGGCGGTTGAATCGGGCCGGCAGGTCCCCACGGCAAGCGGCAGTGGAGGGCGCTGCCATTTCCCTGCTCTGACCCCACCTCCACATACAGTGTCATAACCCAGCGACTCTGAGTGGCCCGGCCCAGGTGAACCACCTAAGGCACTGCCCCTCTGCACCCAGCTGTGAGAAGCGGCAGAGGGGGTCGCCATTTCCCCACTCTGGCCACGCCCCCACATGCAGCGTCACAACCCAGAGACCTGGGAGTCCAAGGCACCACTTCTCACACTTAAAGGGCCAGAACAGACCAAAAATGTCACAAGATCTCAAAGCCCCACAGCCCATAGATCTAAGCAATGAAGAAATAGCAAAACTCTCAGACACACAGTTTAAAACACTGGTCATCAGGATCCTCACAGAACTGGTTGATTATACCCACAAATTAGACAAATATATGAAGGCGAAACTAATTGAAATGAATGGAATTGCACAGGACACCAATAGCAACGAAAAGGAAACTGGGACTCAAATCAATGGAGTGGACCAGAAGAAAGCAAATAATGGCCAAACAGAAAAGAGTCAAGAAGCAAGAATTCAAAGAAATGAGGAGAGTCTTAGGAACCTCCAGGACATCTTTAAATGCTCCAACATCCGAATTATAGGAGTACCAGAAGGGGGAAAGGCACAGCCACCAGTGGAAAACTTATTTGCACAAATAATAAAGGAGAATTTCCCCAAGCTGGCAAAGGAAATAGACTTCCAGAAAATCCAGGAAGCTCAGAGAGTCCCAAAGAAGTTGGACCCAAGAAGGAACACACCAAGGCACATCATCATTACATTACCCAAGATGAAAATGAAGGAGAGAATCCTAGAAGCAGCAAGAGCTAAGGGGACAGTCACCTACAAAGGAGTCCCCATCAGACTGTCAGCAGATTTCTCAAAAGAGACCTTACAGGCAAGAAGGGGCTGGAAAGAGGTATTCCAAGTCATGAAATCCAAAGACCTACAACCAAGATTGCTCTATCCAGAAAAACTTTCATTTAGAATGGAAGGACAGATAAGGTGCTTCTTAGATAAGATCAAATTCAAGGAGTTCATCATCACCGAGCCCTTATTCCATGAAATGTTAAAGGGACTTATCTAAGAAAAAGAAGTTAAAGAAACATGAACAGTGAAAGGACAACAAACTCACAGTTATTAACAACCACACCTAAAACGAAAGCAAACTAAAAGGACAGCTAGATAAGGAGTGGAAACATAGAAATGAAGATCTCAAGGAGGGTTAGCAACAGGGGAGTGGGAGGAGGAGAACGGGGGAGAAGGTACAGAAAATAAGTAGCATAGACAGTAGATAGAAAATAGATGGGGGGCAAGAATAGCATGGGAAATATAGAATCTAAAGGACTTGAGACACGTGGTCATAAACTAAAGGGGAGTATTGGTGGGGATGGGGGGGTAGGGTGTAGGGGAATAAAGGGGGAATAGAACAACTGTAACAGCATAATCAATAAAAAATTTTAAAAAAAGTTTTGGCCACAGCGATCAGGCAGGAAAAGGAAATAAAAGGCATCCAAATAGGAAAGGAGGAAACAAAACTGTCACTGGTTGCAGATGACATGATAGTGTACATGGAAAATCCTATAGACTCTACCCAAAAACTGCTCAAACTAGTTAATGAATTTGGCAAAACAGCTGATTACAAGGTCAATATCCAGAAATCAAAGGCATTTTTGTACACTAACAATGAATCAGCAGAAGCAGAAATCAAGGAAAAAATTCCATTTGATATAGCAAAAAGAAAAATAAAATATCTGGGAATAAACCTAACCAAGGAGGTGAAAGACCTGTATGCAGAAAACTACACAGCACTGAAGAAAGAAATCAGGGAAGACACAAACAAATTGGAACATATACCTTGTTCATGGATTGGAAGAATTAACATCATCAAAATGTCCATACTACCCAAAGCAATATACAGATTCAATGCAATACCTATTAAAGTACCAATGGCATATTTCACAGACACAGAACAAACACTTCAAAAATTTATATGGAATCATAAACGAGCCCAAATAGCAGCTGCTCTTTTGAGAAAGAAGAACAAAATAGGAGGGATCACAATACCTGATATCAAACTGTATTACAAAGCCACTGTAATCAAAACAGCCTTGTACTGGCATAAAAACAGGCACATAGACCAATGGAACAGAAGAGAGAGCCCACAAATCAACCCAACCCTCTACAGTCAATTAATATTTGACAAAGGGGGCAATAACATAAAATGGAGTAAAGATAGCCTCTTCAGCAAATGGTGTTGGGAGAACTGGACAGCTATGTGCAAAAAAATGATACTTGAGCACCAACTTACACCATACACCAAAATAAATTCAAGGTGGATAAAAGACTTAAATATAAGCCGTGACACTATTAAAGTCCTAGAGGAGAACATTGGCAAGAAAATCTCAGATATTCCATGCAGCAACATTTTTACCGATATGTCCCCTAGAGCAAGGAATATAAAGGAAAGAATAAACAAATGGGATCTCATCAAAATAAAAAGCTTCTGCATGGTTAAAGAAAACAGTATTAAATTTAAAAAGTCAACCAACTGTATGGGAAAACCTATTTGCCAATGATACCTCAAACAAAGGTTTAATCTCCAAAATATATAAAGAACTTATATGACTCCACTCTAGGAAGACATCTAACCCAATTAAAAAATGGGAAAAGGACTTGAACAGACACTTCTCCAAAGAGGACATACGGAATATCCAGAGACACATGAAGAGATGCTCAATATCATTAAATATCATTAGCTATCAGAGAGATGCAAATTAAAACCACAATGAGAGACCACTTTATACCAGTCAGGATGGCTATGATAAACAAAGCAACAAACAACAAATGTTGCAGAGGTTGTGGGGAAAAGGGGACCTTAGTTCACTGTTGGTGGGATTGCAGACTGGTACAATCATTATGGAAAACATTATGGAATTTTCTCAGAAAAATAAAAATGGACCTGCCTTTTGACCCAGCATTTCCACTGCTAGGATTATATCCCAAGAATCCTAAAACATCAATTTCAAAGAACCTATTCACCCCAATGTTCATAGCAGCACAATTTACAATAGCCAAAAGTTGGAAGCAACCTAGGTGCCCATCAGTAAATGAATGGATCAAAAAATTGGGCTACATATACACAATGGAATTCTATGCAGCAGAGAGAAAGAAGGAGCTACTACCTTTTGCAACAACATGGATGGAACTGGAAAGCATTATGCTGAATGAAATAGGCCAGGCATTGAAGGACAAATACCATATGATCTCACCTTTGACAGGAAGCTAAAGAATAAAACAAACAAGCAAACAGAATAAAAACAAAGACACTGAAATAGAGAACAAGTGGGCAGTGACCAGAGGGGAGAGGGAAGGGAATTTAAAGGGAAAAGTGGGGAGGGATTTTGAGGAACAAGTATGAAAGACACACGGATAAGGACTGGGGGGGGGCATGGTGGGGAGACAGGGCGGGGGGCAGGGCTGGGATGGGAGAAATAGACAAAAAAATTTACTTGAAATATAATTAAATAAAAATAAAAAAACCAAAATACAGCAATGATCCTCAAAAATTAAACATAACGTGACCATATGATCTAGCAATTACACTTGTATTTTGGATTATATGCCCAAAATAATAGAAACAGTTCTCAAAGAGATATTTGTGCACCTATGTTTATAACAGCACTAATCACAAGAGTGAGAAGGTGGAAGTGACCCAAGTCTCCAACAGTGGATAAATAGATAAACACAAAATGGCATATCCATACAATGTAATATTACTTAGCCTTGAAAAGGAAGGAAATTCTGACAAATGTTACAACATGGATGAACCTGGAAGACATTATGCTAAGGAAAATGAGCTGGAATCAAAAGGAAAAATGCTGCATGATTCCACTTATACAAGGTTCCCAAAGTAGTCAGATTCATAGAGACAGAAAGTAGAATGCCTGGAGCAAGGAGAAGGAAAAGTTAATGTGTAATGGGTACAGTGTTTTAGTTTTGCAAACTCTGGGTAATTCCTAAAATTCTGTGAACTGGTGAATCTTCTCACCCAATGATTCTCAACCTTGCTTCATCTGAGAGCTGCCAGGTAACTTTATAAAAAAAATACCATTGTTAGGGCCCCATCGTTTGGGAAAACTTAAAGCAGAATGTTTGACAGTGGGCCTGGGCTTTGTATTTTATTTAAAAAGTCCTTGGGTAATTCTAATGAGGCAACTGGAGAACCACTGACCCACCTGACAGCTCATCAAAATCATCTGGGCAGATCTTTTAAAATACATATTTCTGAGGCCCTTGCATGCCTAGATAAGTAGGTCAGTTGTGGGGCTTTGGAATCTGTATTTAAAACAGCAACAATCAATCAATCAATAGTAATTTTCTATAGTTTTATGGTAGAAAGTTTACTTTTAATGCAGGAAATCACAATCTAATAAGTATTTCCCATATTCTAATACTTTCAAAAATCCTCACTTGAGGATATGTTTATTGATTTTATTTTATTTACCTTCTTTTTAAAATATATTTTATTGATTATACTATTACAGTTGTCCTATTATACTATTTTCTTCTCTTCAACACTTCCACCCTGCACACCCTCTCCCATCCACATTCCCCCCCACTTTAGTTCATGTTCATGTGTCATAAGTTCTTGGCTCCTACATTTTCCATACTGTTCTTACCCTCCCCTGTCTATTTTCTACCTACCATCTATGCTACTTATTCTCTGTACCCTTTTTCCCTCTCTGCTCCTCCCACTCCCCTGTTGATAATCCTCCATGTGTTCTCTATTTCTGTGGTTCTGTTCCTGTTCTACTTGTTTGCTTGATTTGTTTTTGCTTTTGTTTTAGGTGGGTTGTTAATTATTGTGAGTTTGTTGTCATTTTACTGTACACATTTTTTATCTTCTTTTTTCTAGATAAGTCCCTTTAACAGTTTATGTAATAAGGGCTTGGTGATGATGAACTCCTTTAACTCGACCTTATCCGAGAAGCACTTTATCTGCCCTTCCATTCTAAATAAAAACTTTGCTAGATAGAGCAATCTTGGTTGTAGGCCCTTGCCTTTCATGATTTGGAATACTTCTTTCCAGCCCCTTATTGCCTGCAAGGTCTCCTTTGAGAAATCAGCTGACAGTCTTATGGGCATTCCTTTGTAGGTAACTCTCTCATTCCTGCTTTTAAGATTCTCTCCTTCTCTTTAATCTTGGGTAATGTAATTATGATGTGCCTTGGTGTGTTCCTCCTTGGGTCCAACTTCTTTAGGACTCTCTGAGCTTCCTGGACTTCCTGAAAGTCTATTCCTTTGCTAGAATGAGGAAGTTCTTTATTTGTACAAACAACTTTTCCACTTGTTGCTCTTCCTCTTATGCTTCTGGTACCCCTATAATGCAGATGTTGGAACATTTAAAGATGTCCTGGAGGTCCCTAAGCCTCTTCTTATTTTTTCAAATTCCTATTTCTACATTCTTTTCTGATTGGATGTTTCTTTCTTCCTTCTGGTCCACACCGTTGATTTGAGTCCCAGTTTCCTTCCCATCACTATTGTTACACTTTATTTCACTTAGCATAGCCTTCACTTTTTAATTTAATTTGTGACCAAATTCAACCAGTTCTGTGAGCATCCTGATTAACAGTGTTTTGAACTGTGCATCTGATAGGTTGGCTATCTATTTGTCACTTAGTTGTATTTGTTCTGGAGCTTTGATCTATTCTTTTATTTGGGCCATTTTTCTTGGTCTTGATGCACTTGTTATGTAGTGAGAGGTGGAGCCTTAGGTGTTCACCAGGGTGGGTCAACCCAGTTGCTGGGTTGTGACACTGTATGTGGGGTAGGGGTCTGAGAGCGAATAATGGCACCTCCTCCACTCTCTGATGGATTTCAGTCACTTCCCCCACTTCTCTCAAGCAAATTGGGCCCTTCTGGTGCTGATTCCTGTGGATGTGGGTTTGTGGACCTCCTGGGACCCTGTGGGTCTCTCCAACAAACTCTCTTGTGAGGCTTGGAGTTTCTCCTGGCACCTCAACCCCCACAGGTGTTTTCGATTGGTGTTTTGAGGCTTTATTTTCCCATGCTGGGGCCCTGGGTTGCATGGTCTGTCTCGCTCCCCAGTTTCACCTGATTTATCTGTGTGTGAATATGGGACTGGATGCTCCGCACCCCTCTACAATCTTCCACCTTGCTAGGTCCTCCGAATACCACTTTGTGTGCCTGGGTCTGCCCACTGCTGCCTTGCACACCTGGGGTCCACAAGCCACCCTGCCGAAAGCCCTCTCTGTCCCAGTTCCCTGACTGCCCCTCTTACTGGTCTGGCTGAATATGTCTACTTTAACTCCTTGGTTGTCAGACTTCCATACAGTTCAATTTTCTGTCAGTACTGATTTTTTTGTTTGTTTTTAAATTGTTGTTGTCCTTATTTTGGTTGTGCAAGGAGGCACAGTGTGTCTATCTATGCCTCCATCTTGGCCAGAAGTCTGTTTATTGATTTTAGAGAAAGAGAGGAAGGAGGGAAAAAAGAAAGAAACATCAATGTGAGAGAGAAACATTAATTGGTTGCCTCTCATATGCTCCACCACCAGGGATGAAATCCACAACTTAGGTATGTGTCCTGACTGGGTATTGAACCCATTCATGGGACAACACTCCAACCAACTGAGCCACCTGGCTAGGGCCCCAGGAAAAGTTCCATGTCCTGAAACTTTTATATATATCTTTTTGCTTAATAATTAATACTTGCACATGTTGAATATTTTTCTGTTCAAGTTTCTGCTGCTAATCATTATATCAAAATATAACAAAATATATTACAGAAAACACCATGTTAGAAATATATTTTGGGAAATATTATATATACAGATGTATATGTATACATATATACACATATATATTGTGCATACACATATATATCATGTATACATAAATATGTGTACACATATTTTAACAATATATAATTGATTTTAGAGAGAGGGAGAGACATTAATTTTTATTCCACATATTTATGCATTTATTTGTTGATTCTTATATGTACCTTGATGGGAGACTGAACCTACAACCTTGGTGTATCTGGACATCACTCTAACCAATCAAGCCACTAAGCTAGGTATATTATTTATAATGCATCCTTATAGATCTTAAAATCCTAAAAACTGGAGTACATTTAAATTAATGTGACACACAGTTCTCTTTTTGAAAAAGCTACTAAGAGACAAGTGTTGATACTAGTAAAAAATAATAAAGTAAAATAGCAACTAGGTGAATCTCATGCAGTTGGTCAGTGAGATGTATGGGCATTGTGATTTAATGGAGAAGACCCCTGAGGGAGCCCCTTTTGGTTGTGGCCTCTGATCAGAACAAATTCTCATTTTTTTAGATGGGTTTCCACTAAGAACTTGCTCAAAAGCATATGGCTTTTGTTCTGTCTGAACCTTGACTTGACTACATGTTAGCATCTTGAGCAAGTGACTTCACTTTTCCAAATTTCAGTTTACTCATATATAAAAGTGGGTTAATGTAATCTTTGTAGGGATTTTCCAAGAACTGAAGAAGATGATGTCTGATTGGCTATTGCGTTCTGAGCACCAGACTCAAGGCTTGTTACAAAATATTCATTAAATCTGTGTTGCATGCTTATCTAGCATAATACCTGACAAACACTAAGTATTCAATAGAAGGCAGCTATTATTATATTACTAACTGACCACCTACTATGTACTAAATACATCATAGGTTATTGCATTTACTCTGGCTGAGCTCTATAACCATCAACATTATAGAAGCAAATGAATAGAAAAGCTAGTGACAGTTCTAGTGCTGAGTGAGTGAGTGATTTTGAAGGTTGCCATCATAATTAGGTCACAGGTCTCTCTGGTTTCTAAAGTGAGTGTTCCTTTCTGATTTACTGTCTCAATGCACTTCATCTATTGTTGCTTAAAATTGAAATGCCTTGGCCTCATTTTATGTTGTTCTGTGGTGAGTCTCAAGTTACCAGAGGTATTCCCTGAAGTTCATCCAGCCTAACTAACTGCTGTCAGATACCAGCAGCTTGGTCTTGAGGCAGGGGTAGTCAAGGCTAATGGCTTCCACCTGCAGAGTGAGGGAGTCCTTTGTGATAATGGAATTGGCCCTGGATGCCTCCAGCTGGTAGTTAAGGTCCTTCTCCAATAGCTGAGGGCTGCCAGGAATCATGATAACCCATGACACCACACAGAGAAAGAATGTTGCCTGGGCATGAGGAGAAGACCTCTGTGAAAGGGTTCAGACCAGATGTTTTCACAGAGAGAAATGTTTCTCCATTTCATCAGGAATGGGGCTAGAGAGGGTGGAAATGCCTGGACCAGAAAAAGTAAAAATAATGATAATGATAAAATCTATAAAATATTTACAAAGCACTTACATGTGCTAAGAACTTTAAATGAATTATGTCATTTAATTCTCATAACCTTGGAAAGTAGAATTTATTGTTATATCCATTTTCCAGATAAAGAACTAGGACTTAGATCTTTATGCCTTAAATGAATGAAATAATTTGTTGAAGATCACACAGCTAATATGTAGTAGAGCAGGGATTGTTAGCCAGGCAATGGTAAACCTAGAGTTCATGATCTTGACCACTGCATTATATTGTTTTTGAAATGGCCTGGCTTGGTGGTTTTCCATGCCTTTCAAACAGAAGGTTTCTTAGTGGTGGGTGTGGGTTGCTTGGGGCAGAGTGGAAGGTATAGCAGTGGGGGTTCCAAGACCCCATGTTATTTCCAGCAAAACCATTGTGAAGGTAGCCGAGTGTATATCCTCCAAAGGGGAAGAAAAGAGAAAACAGAAATTGGGCCAATTTTGATTGGACACTTGAAACACCACTACAGTATCTCAGAATACAGGCTTACAACACTCCATGAGGCCCACACTCTCATTTCACAGATGAGAGAAGAAAGAGATCCTTCAAGAATCAGACATTCTGCCAGCCAGAGAATGAGGGCAGAAGATAAAGGTAGAGGCCAATTCCAAATAGGGTAAGAGACAAACCAAAGTCTTTGTTGCCCTTTGCTCTATCTTCTAAAGTTTTACATGAGTTAAACCCCATCAGGAACACTTTTGGAGATGAGTGATATGGTTCTTCTCTCCCTCTCTCTGTTTGAGCCGTCTCCAGTAGAAGTCTGTTACACCTGATATATGTGCAATGCTTTAGGGATCCAAGCCAGAGCTGTTAGCAATGGAAATAAGCCCAACACCATAGACTGGAAGCAAGGTGACAAGCACATTATCAGAACATGGGAATGTGAAAATGCATTCTTTAATATGTTGATGAGGATGCTAGACTTGACATGATAATATGGGATACAGCCTTCAGTTATTTTATTTAAACATCGAAGAAAGGAGGGAACCGGTGTAATTGGGGGAACTGAAGACATTTTGATAACAGAAAAAATGATAATACTCCAACAAGAAGCCTTTATTATGCAAAATGCTTAACAAAATGGCACATAATAGATGCTGAAGAAAAATAGAGGGGTTCTCTTACCATGGCCTTTGCCTAAATGGATGTAATATATCATGGAAGAACGTGGATAACTCCCCAGACCTGTGTGACTGTTTCTTCTCCTCACAGCTTACTACACTAGAATGGTGCTCACTTTTACAGATAGTTCAATATATATATATTGAACTATATATATTGAACTATTTATATATATATATATAAAATTAAAGTTTCTGCCTTTGGGGGGAGACAATTTATTCACCAGATGGTAAAGTCAAGCTTGCTCATATAGAAAGGTTAATTATTTGGTGTGATTTTGTATTTTAAAAACTATTTTAAAAACATTATTTGTAGAAACATCTGTATTCCAGGTAGATTGTTCTATGGACATGACTAGAAGTGGGTGGACAACATTCCACATGGTGCAAAATTTCCAGGGAGTGGAGAAATCAGCTCTCCACTAAAAGCAGCTGTCTTGATTTTGTAAAATCAGTATAAGAATTCCAGCTCTTCCACTAAGTGCATTGGACAGGATCAGCAGAGGCTTTCTGGGCTGTTTTCCTTGCCTCCCCTACTCCTTTGCTGGAAGAACCACCCCAAGAACATCAGTGGTCTGCTGACTTAAATATTCATGACAGCAGGAGAAGAAACATTCAAGGGCTAATTTTACTGTTTTGATTATTTTGTTCTTTTCTTACTTTCTTTGAGAGCTGGGAGGTGCTGTGATGGTGGTAACCATAAAGTCTAAGAGTAAACCCATGTAAGGTCCTTATGAAGATCTCTCATCCATAACAGCATTGTTCTCCACATACTGGCAGCTTCCAAATCACAATCAGCAGAAAATATATTTGGTTTGTCTCACTCAGATTTTTTAAAAAGTTAGTTTTTGACATTAAAAGACTAAAAGTTTTAAAATAAAAATTCAGTGTTTTCTATGAGAACATCTGAAGTTTTGGAGACATTGGCCCTCATCCACATGTGGAAACATTTGGATTGGAGTGAGAAGTACTTGGTTCTGTTTAACAAAGCAGGTGAGTGCTTTCTCAGTACAGTCCTCCCACTGACCTGTTTTAATTGGTTACATTGCTGTCTGGCATGGGTACATAAGCAGCTTTGTGATTTTGGGCAAAAGAGAAGTAAACAAGACCCAACACAGAATTTGACTGGCTCAATCTCCCAAGCCTTTTGGACATGACCTGCCTACACATAAACCATACTGATCAGTCACCACTGTGGCACCCTTGGGAAATCCAGCATCATTCTTTCCCCAAGCTACAGGTTACACATGCCTGGGTATGTTAGCCACCTTCCTGGACTGTGTCCTCAGCTTCTCTTGACCTCTGTTGCCATGTCAATGACCCACCAGAATGCAGGGATAAGGGCCAATGCTCAGCCTAGGCAGCAGTACAGGCAGAGCATTTAAAGTTGTCCCACAGGTTCCTAATCCTCTCCTCATTTTATTGAATTCTTGTTTCTTCATTCTGTTCCAGTTGGATGTGTATTTCTTCCTTTTGTTCCAAATCATTGATTTGAGTCCCAGTTTCCTTCCCTTCAGTCTTGGTTCCCTGTATATTTTGCTTTATTTCACTTTGGGTAGCCATAATTTATTCTTTCATTTTTTGACAAGCTCAGTCAGTTCAGTGTACATTTTGATTACCAGGGCTTTAAACTCCCCATCAGATAGGTTGGCTATCTCCTCATCATTTAGCTCTCTTTCTAAAGTTTTTCTCTGTTTTTTCACTTGGGCCCTGTTTCTTGGTCTTATTTCACCTATTATGTTGTAAGGGGGCAGGGTCTTAGGTATTCTTCAGGGAAGGGCAACCCTCCTTGCTATCATGCAGAGTTGCCTGCAGGAGGTGCCAGAGAGGAAAAAATGCAACTCACATGCTCAGCTCTAGCCCCACTTTCCAACAAGCTTGTGTGAGACTGGGAGTTTCTTCCACTGTGGCAACTTCAGCCATAGTCCACAGTCAACTCTGAGTCTCAATTTCCCATTCAGCCAGCCCCACCCTAACTGTCAGCCACCTTACCATGGGTTCTCTCTCTCTGCCCATCTTACTGGTCTGGTTGGTCTGGTTGTTCTGGTTGATTGTTTATTTAATATCTTGGTTGTTGGAGTTCCATGTAGTTTGATTTTCTGGCACTTCTGGTTGTTAATTGATTTTAGATTTGTTGTTATCTTCCTTTTGGTTGTACAAGGAAGCAAAGGGATTCTACCTATGCCTTCATCTTGGCCAGAACTCCACAGGGTATTATTTTGTATATGAATATTGTTATTGCTTTCTAGAGTTACAGTTTGTATGCATAAGCATAAATAGAAGAATTAAAAACATTTATATAGAGGTCCCAGCCAAAATGGAGGCGCAGGTAGAAATGCTTTGCTTTATTGTACAACCAAAAGGTTAACAACCAATTTAAAAACAATAAACACTGAGAAATGCCAGAAAATCAAACAGCGTGGAACTCTGACAACCAAGGAGTTAAACATTAATCTACCAGTATGAGATGCAGAGACAGAAAACCTGCAGCCAAGCTGAAAAGATGTGTGGCAAGGTGGTGGACTACATGGGTGAGGTGGGACTGACTGAATGGGAATCTAAAGACTCAGAACTAGCTGTAAAATACTGCAGGATTTGTAACAGCAGGACAAACTTCCGGTCTCACAGGTGAGTTCATTGTAAAGTGGACTAGAGCAGAGGAAGGAAGCAGCATTGTTTCCTCTTTGAACCCACTCCCAAAATGCAGCAAAGAGGGCTGCCCTTCCCTGAAGAATACCTAAGACCCTGCCCCCTTACAACATAATAGGTGAAATAAGACCAAGAAACAGGGCCCAAGTGAAAAAACAGAGAAAAACTTTAGAAAGAGAGCTAAATGATGAGGAGATAGCCAACCTATCTGATGAGGAGTTTAAAGCCCTGGTAATCAAAATGAACACTGAACTGACTGAGCTTGTCAAAAAATGAAAGAATAAATCATGGCTACCCAAAGTGAAATAAAGCAAAATATACAGGGAACCAAGAGTGAAGGGAAGGAAACTGGGACTCAAATCGACGATTTGGAACAGAAGGAATAAATACACATCCAACTGGAACAGAATGAAGAAACAAGAATTCAATAAAATGAGGAGAGGATTAGGAACCTGTGGGACAACTTTAAATGCTCTAATATCAGAATGATAGAGGTGCAAGAGGGAGAAGAACAAGAGCAAGAAGTTGAAAACTTATTTGAACAAATAATGAAGGAAAACTTCTCCAATCTGGAGGAGGAAATAGACTTCCAGGAAGCCCAGAGATTCCCAAAGAAATTGGACCCAAAGAGACAGACACCAAGGCACATCATCATTAAGTTGTTCAAGATTAAAGATAAGGAGAGAATCTTAAAAGCAGCAAGAGGAAAGGAGAGAGTTACCTATAAGGGAGTGCCCATATGACTATCAGATGATTTCTCAAAAGAAACCTTGCAGGCCAGAAGGGGCTGGAAAGAAGTATTCAAAGTCATGAAAGGTAAAGACTTACATCCAAGATTACTCTATCCATCAAAGCTCTCATTTAGAATGGAGGACAGACAAAGTGCTTCTCAGATAAGGTAAAGTTAAAGGAGTTCATCATCACCAAGCCCTTATTACATGAAATGTTAAAGGCACTCATGTAAGAAGTTGAAGATCAAAAACTATGAGCAGTAAAATGACAACAAACTCATAACTATCAACAAATTAACCTAAAAAACAAAAACAAAGCTAAGCAGGCAACTAGAACAGGAAAAGAATCAGAGAAATGGACATCACATGGAGGGTTTTAAGTGGGGAAGGGGTTGGGCAGAATAAGGGGGAAAGGGAAGAAGAAACATAGTAGGCAGGCATAAAATAGATGGGGGGGAGGTCAAAATGGTCTAGGGAACAGAAATTTCAAAGACCTTATATGTACCACCCATGGACATGAACTAAGGGGGGGGATGCTGGAGGGTGGAGGGGGAATAAAGGGGGTAAAGAATAGAGAAATCTTTAATAGCATAATCAGTGAAATATATTTCAAATAAAAAAGTAAATAAAAAGGTATTGCATATATGTTTATATATATAATACTGTATATAATATATATACAGTATTAGTACTACCCATGTATAATGGACATCCTTATTTTTCCCTCAAAAATCTGGGCAAAATGTCCAATATGCATGGCAAAATATGGTATATGATTGTTACAAATATTTAAATACTTACTTTTTTTGTTGCATTTGTTATGATTGTTAAATAAAAGATTCCCTTCCTAACAGTATGGAATTTTCTCAGAAAAATAAAAATTGACCTGCCTTTTGACCCAGCAATTCCACTGCTAGGATTATATCCCAAGAATCCTAAAACATCAATTTCAAAGAACTTATGCACCACAATGTTCATAGCAGCACAATTTACAATAGCCAAGAGATGGAAGCAACCTAGGTGCTTGTCAGTAAATGAATGGATCAAAAAATTGTGGTACATATACACAATGGAATTCTATGCAGCAGAAAGAAAGAAGGAGCTACTACCCTTTGCAACAACATGGATGGAACTGGAAAGCATTATGCTGAGTGAAATAGGCCAGGTGTTGAAAGACAAATACCATATGATCTCACCTTTAACAGAAAGCTAAACAACAAAACAAACAAGCAAGCAGAATAAAAACAAAGACACTGAAATAGAGAACAAGTGGGCAGTGACCAGAGGGGAGTGGGAAGGGAATTTAAGGGAAAAAAAGGGGAGCGATTTTGAGGAACAAGTATGAAGGACACAGGGATGAGGACTGGGGGGGGGGAGGAAATGGGAGGGAGGTGGGGAGCACGGGGTAGCGGGGGCTGGGATGGGAGAAATAGACAAAAAATGTACTTGAAAAATAACTAAATAAAATTTAAAAAAGAAAAAAAAAGATTCCCTTCCTTTCCACCAAACTCGGTCTCTAGAGATTTGCATGGTAGGCAGCAAGTGGTACTATCTGTCCCCTTACTGGTGGGGTTTGAAACAGAAAATATCAATTTCACTTGGCTCCTAGCCACTCATGGAAGGTTGACCCTGCCCAAAAAGTGGGACTGTAGGGTTTCCTAGTTGCTGGGAATTTCTCTGCATACCCGCTAGTGGTGTCAGCTGCTGAAACATGCCTGGCAGGTGGAAAGGAAATAGGTCTGTAAAGGGAACAAACTCTGGGAAGGAGGAAGGATCATCTGAATTTTGGGGCTGTGAACTAGGGTCTGGTTGAGAACTGACCAAATTTTGGGGAGGCCATTGCTTTGGGGCCACTGTTTGTGAGATTAGTTGGCAGTAGGCTTGCTTGTGAGTACCCTTTGGATTAATGAAGTTGTGAGTTCAGGTTTTGCTTCTATGTTCCTAGTTTGCCTGCAGTCATAGCTTTAGGGTCTATATGTCCAAATCAATAGGGGCTGTTCTATGTTGGCTCCTGGAGGGAGTTCACTGAATAGAATGTTGGCAGACTGAAGCATGTATTACTATTATCCAAAGTCAAAGGAGAACTTATTATTGTAATACTGTGTGTCCTATGCATGTTTTGGATTATAAAGAAAGGTAACCCAAGGATGGTTTCCTAGATTAATGTAATTATGCAATTGGAACAGTATTGCTAATGGTTAGGTGAATGGGCTGAAATCTGTTATGTCAGTGCATTTATGTTGTTGCACAATAGGGTTTTACCAGAGACAAATGTGCCCTTAATGGTGCAGAGAAGGAAAGGGGCCTTGAAACCTTCTTCTGATAGTAAGACATAGGAAGAAAAGGAGAAAGAATAAGAAAATAAACCTCATCAATGCCCTGAACTCAGGAAACTCAGCAGTGGTGGCAGAAAGACCTCCTTCATTACCACAGTTTTTGCTAGCTACTCCTATCATTGGGCCCACAGGGCTTATGGATCCATCTATGTATGACAAGGGGCAAGTCTCCCCTACAAAGACCCAACAGGGCACCCAATTTGGCCTAGGAGCCCTTTTACCTGGAGCAATGCACTTTCCTTTGAGGCAGTAATCTATAGGCAAATAACTCAGAAGTCCAGCCCACTGGCTACTTTTTGGGCCCTACTCCACTCTCCACTTCAGATTTAATAAATTGGAAGTATTCTAACCCCTCATATATGCAGGATCCTCAGAAAATGGCAGCTTTTATTGCTTCCATTTTTGCCACTCACCATCCAAACTGGGCAGACATATAGGCACTTCTTAACATCTTGTTAACCACAGATGAGAGAAGCCTGCTTATAAATAAGGGTAATGAAGAGGCCCAACATCTTCCCCAAGAGAATCCCAATGGGGCATCAACCCAGCTGTGGCAATTTCCTTAACAGAACCTGACTAGGACTCAAATGGTGGGGGCCTAGCCTTCTTGGGACATTACAGAAAGTACATACTGGAAGGGCTTAAGAAAGAGGTGCTTAAACAAAAGAGTCTGAATATGATACAAGCCCTTTAACAAAAACCAAATGAAGACCTTTCTGAATTTTTAGAAAGGCTCTACCAGGCCTATAGAAAGCATACTGATGCTGATCTTCAGGTGCGAAAAAATGTATGGATAGTGAACATGACCTTTATTGGCTAAAATGCCCTGGATATTAGAGGAAACTCCAGAAGTTGGGTGGCGCATTAGGAATGAATCCCTCTCATCTGGTAGGCATAGCCTTTAAAGTCTGCAATGCCCAGGAAGCAAAGAAGATAAAGCAGGCCATGGTGTTCTTAGAAACAGGGTGGTGAGACCAGAAGAAAAGGTGGAACCCTAAAGGAAAAAGAGAGGCCCACTAGTGACAATAAATGTACCTATTGCAAGCAGTAGGGCCATTGGAGATGGGAGTGCCTGAAATTCAAAAGGGAAAGTAGAGATGGAAATCACCCCTTCCCTGAGAAGTGATAAAAAGGTAAGGGAGTCTGGTGATGAATGAGGAGGCCCGGTGGCTCCCTCGGACATCTCCCAATTTATTATCATTTCCCAACAGGAGCCCCAGGTACAGGTGATGGTGGGGAACAAGCTAATTGATTTCCTTGTAGATATGGAAGCTACACACAGTGTCGAATACAAAAGTAACTAAGAAAAGTTTGGATTCACTAATGGTTACTGGAGTGACTGGACAATTATAAAAACAGGAATTCCTTCAACCCTAGAATGTCAGTTTGGGGATCAAAGGATTATACATAGTTTTATCTACATGCCAGGATGTACCATTCCATTGCTGGGTCAATACTTAATTTGCAAATTAAATGCAAGCATGCTCCTGAAAAGCAGCAACTATGCACTAAGTTCTTACTGGATCATGCTCTATACTCCAGGCACTCCTGACTTCACTGGAAGGTCTTGGAGATTAACTCTTCCCACCCAAGATCTATGAATAAGTCAATCAAACTGTGCTGATGCAACCACAGGTAAAGTGGTAAACATCCAACACTTAAAAGTTAATCTAAAAGACAGGATGAAGATCCTGTGGAAGAAAAATTACCCACTCAAAAAAGAGGTTTTAGAAGGGATTCAGCCAATATTGCAAAGGTTCTTAAAACTGAGACCAATTCTGTCATAGCAGTCTCCCTATAATAGTCACATTTTGCCACTCAAGAAGCCTCACTTTGACAAATACCGATTTGTACAGAATCTTAGAATCATAAATGACATTGTGCAAGACATTCACTCAACAGTGCCCAACCCCTATAATCTGACCATGGTGCCTGGTTTTCAGGCTTAGATTGAAGGATGCCTTTCTCTGCATCCCAGTAGATAAACAGGCTCAACTACTATTTGTCTTTGAATGGAAAGACCCCAAAACAAAAGCCATACTTCAATACTGCTGTACTGTGCTGCTGCAAGGATATAAGAATTCCTCAGCTATTTTTGGTGAAGTATTAGCCAAGGACTTAAGGGATGCTCAGTTGAAATCAGGAGTTCTTATGCAATATGTAGATGACATATTAATAAATAGAAGCACCAGCCCTGGCTGGTGTAGCTCAGTGGATTGAGCGCGGGCCTGCGAACCACATGATCCCGGTTCGATTCCCAGTCAGGGCACATGCCTGGGTTGCAGGCCGGTTCCCTGCAGGCCAGTTCCCAGCAGGGGACGCACAAAAGGCAACCATACATTGATGTTTCTCTCCCTCTCTCCTTCCCCCCTTCCCCTCTAAAGATAAATAAATAATAAAATCTTAAAAAAATAAATAAATAGAAGCACCTATAAGGACTGTTTGCTCAACACCATCACAGTTCTAAACCATTTGGCAAAAAGGAGATATAAGGTATCACCAAACAAAGCCCAGGTTTGCAAACAGGAGGTGGCATACCTGGGACTGCAACTAAAACAGGGCATTAGGAGCTTGATGGCAGATAGAAAGCAAGCTATTGCTACACTAAAAATTCCAGAGAACTAAAGGCAGCTTCCTGGGTGGGATTACAACATTCTGCCAAATTTGGATTACAAATTTTGGACTTATGTAGCAAAACCACTATACAGTTTCTTGAAAGGACTGGATTATGTGCCTTTTGAATGGACAAGAGGCTGTCAGGTAGCATATTACACCTTGAAGGAAAAGCTCATTTTGGCTCCCACACTAGGATTGCCCAATATACAGAAGCCTTTCAAATTATATGTTGAAAAAAAAAGGCAGGAGACTGAACTGGGCTTACTAACCCAGACTCTAGGAAACACTTCCAGGACCATAGCTTATCTCAGAGAAGATGGATCACATGACAAAGGGATAGCCACCATGTCTTTGAGCAGTGGCAGCTACCTGTGAAATCTCATGGATCCACCCATGCTGTCACAAAGGGTAGGAGCTCCTTTTCTTTCTTTCTTTCTTTCTTTCTTTCTTTCTTTCTTTCTTTCTTTCTTTCTTTCTTTCTTTCTTTCTTTCTTTCTTTCTTTCTTTCTTTCTTTTCTTTCTTTCTGCTGTGTAGTAGTCCATTGTGTAAATGTACCACAGTTTTTTTGATCCACTCATTTACTGATGGGAATCTAGGTTGCTTTCATCCCTTGGCTATTGACATCTCACAGACAGCTGAGAAGCTAACTTTGGGACAACCTACTACAGTATTGGTACCACAACAGGTCCTAATTCTATCAAAACAGAAAGTATGGTATTGGCTGATGGCAGGGCATTAGGGAAAATGAAAAGCCATTCTGTTGGACAACCCAAATGTTACTTTGCACACTGGCAGAATTTTTAATCCATTCATTTTCCTCCCTGAAATGGAGAGAGACTCAGCCCTCCAACATGACTGCTGGAGATTATTGACCAAGTTTATTCTTGCAGACCAGATCTACTGGACCAACTGCGGGTGGAACCAGACTGGGATCTGTACATAGATGGGAGCAACTTCACTGAAAATGGCCAAGTATGAGCTGGGTGTGCAGTAGTCATCATTGACAAGGCAATAGAAGACCAAGCCCTGGTACTGAGAACCTCAGTAGTGAAGGCTGAACTGATAGCCCTCATGAGATCCTTGGTACTGTCACAGAGAAGAAGGTTAACATCTACATGAACTACAAATATGCCTTCATGATAGTCCATGCCCATGGAACAATATGGAAGGAGTGAGGACTTTAAACCTTGGGGGACTAGGTTGTTGAACATGCAGGGGATATTTTATAATTGCTAAAGGCAGGGAATATACTGGACCAGGTTTCTGTAATGCACTGCCCAGGACACCAAAGGGAAAGTTTCCAAACAAGCCAGAGATATCAAACTGCTGATAAGGCAGTAAGACAGGCAGCTGGAGGGCTGCCATGACTGGGAGTTTTGATCCTCAGCTTGGATTTGTAAAAATTTAAACCCCATCACACATAACAAGATAAGAAATGGACCTGTGAATGAAGATTCACTAAAACTTACTCTAACTCTATACATAAGATCAACACCCATGGTATGATCTTATTTCCTGAGGCTCTACTATATCCCATCCCCAAACGCATACAGGAAGGGACCTGTTATGGAAGGGATACTTTGATGAACTATATTAGGCCACATTTGAAGGGCCCTCATTTGCAAAGGCCCATTCAGAGGATCACTCAAGCATGTCAGATATATGCCAAAAAAAATCCAAGCACAACCAGAAAGGGAGTACAATATAAAGGGTTATGGTCATTTGAGGACTGACAGGTAGATTTTAGACAAATGCTTAAAACCAAAGGAAATTTCAAATTCCCATTACAAACACATATTTGTGGACACTTTTCTGGGATGGGTAGAGACATATTCACCAGAACTGAGAAGGTGACTGAAGTAGTGAATTTTTTGTATTTTATTTTATTTTTATCACTTTTTATTGTTGTTTAAATACAACTGTCTCCATTTCCCCACCACCACATTCTCCCACTCCACTCTCCTACCTCCCACCCTCCATCTTTCCCCCCTTTGGCTTTGTCCATGGATCTTTTATACATGTTCCTTGACAACCCTTTACCTTCTTTCCCTTGTTTTCTCCCTCCCCCCTTACCTCTGGTTACTGTCAAGTTGTTCTTTATTTCAATGTCTCTGGGTATATTTTGCTTGCTTGTTTGCTTTGTTGATTGGGTTCCACTTACAGATGAGATCATGTGGTATTTTTCTTTCATTGCCTGGCTTATTTTACTTAGCATAATGTTCTCCAGATCCATCCATGACATTGCAAAGTGTAGGAGCTTCTTCTTTCTTTCTGCTGTTTAGGTATTACATTGTGTAACTGCACCATGTTTTTTTGTATCCACTCATTTACTGATGGGCACTTAGGTTGCTTTCAGCCCTTGGCTATTGTGAATGTGGCTCAGTGGGTTGAGTACCAGTCTGCAAACCAAAAGGTCATCAGTTCAATTCCTGTTCAGGGCACATGTCTGGGTTGTGTGCCAGGTCCCTGTTTCTCTTACACATCTATGTTTCTCTCTCTCTCCATTCCCCCTCTCTAAAAATAAATAAATAAAATCTTAAAAATAATAAAATTTCAATGACATTTTTTTAAAAGTAATGAAACTTTTACTTAAGTGATTCCTAGGTTTGGACTTCCTCACAGCATTCAGAGTGATAGAAGACCATCATTCACTTTGGAATTCTCCTATAGGTTAGACAGGCACTGAAAATACAATGGTAACTAAATGCATCTTAGAGACTCCAATTTATGGGAAAGACTGAGACAATGACAAAGGCCCTGGAGAAAGCATTCCAGGAAATACATTTGAAATGGGACAAGGAACACTCCATTGCTTTGGACTGAATTATGATGGCACCCAGAAGTGGGCTCTAGTTAAGCCCTTTTGAAATAGTTTATGGGAAACCCTTTTAAATCTGTTTTAGGAATGCCCCCTTTAGATTTGGAGCATGAGTTAAAAAATTAAAAAATATATACACTTTGGGCAAACACTATTTTGCACAAGTGTGCTCATTGCCTGGAGACCTAGTCTTACTAAAGACTTGGAAGACTCAAGGACCTGAACATTGGCTAGCTAAGCAATGGATTAGTTTCTATCCTTATCTATTCTTATTGACAATGAACTCTTCCCTAAAGCTCATGGGAATTAAGCTTCGGATCCACCATACACAAATAAAATGGGCACAACAGGGGGATTTGAACATGGCAGCAGTGGTCAGTGCTGAAAAATACAGCTAGACCTGCAGATGCACTCTGGAAGGAGATTTGGGAGAAGACAATGACCCTCCTAAAGCAAAGGGACAATGTTCCTTCATTTTACTTATGTTTGAAAATCTGGGGACTTTTGGCTCCCTAATCTGAATGAGTATAAAAAATTCTGAGATATTTAATTTGAAATAAAAGAAACCTCATCTCTTGGTTCTTTCTGATCTTATGGGGACTAGAGGGAACTTAGATGCTTTTTCTCTGACATGACCATTTGTGATACCAGTTGAAGTGAGAAAATGTTTCTGCCATTTGGGCTTTGAGCCATTTGTACCTAGAAAAGGTTGTCTGTGTGACTGTTTAGTGTGATTGGTAGATGTGAAGAAAGGTTCTAAGGCTAGTTCCAGTCTTCTGATTCCATTTTCTCTGAAACTTTCTCTGTCTTTGGCTGTTTTGAAAATAAATTGAGGTTTCAGAAGGTTACAACTTCACATTAAGTTGAAAAGTAGAGTAACAAAAGATATAAGGCATAGAGATAATTATGGATAGTGGACTTTAGTATAGCTCACTGTCCTCAAAGTTTGTTTTCATTTAGAAGTTAAACTAGTTTATATGAAGGACTTATCAAATTGTCACTGCTTGACATCATTCCAGCAAAGGTCTTGCAGCTGAGCATCTTCCCCACTTGAGAAGCCCACCTGCATTACCACCTCCTCAGACTCAATTGTTTGGCTGGACTATATGATTCATTGGTGAATTATGAGGCAGTCTATCATCTTTGAGAGTCAAGGTTCTAAACCTAGTTCTAGTCATTCCTTATTTCTTTCTGCTGTTTTGTTTTGAAAATAAATTGAGGGTTCTAAAGGTTAAAACTTCACATTCAGTTGGAAAGTAAAGTAACAAAAGATTAAAGGCCTGGTGATAATTGGGCAGCTAACTTTTCTCAAAGTTTGTTTTCACTTTGAAGTTGAAATAGTTTACATGTCATTGCCTAATATCATTCCAGCAAAGGCCTTACAGATGAACATCCTCCCCAACTGAGAAGCCCACCCACTTCATTTCTTCCTAAGACTCAACAGTTTGGCTGGACAAGGTGGTAGTGAAGTATGGGGTGTCATTTTGGCTTTCTTTTGAAACTGGTTTCCATTTCTGCCTTAAAGGTTTGGACAGAAAAAATCCAGAAGTGTTAAAAGGGGGAAAATGTAACAGTCTCTACCTTGGTTATTTAGTTGTTGTGGTTTTGATTGTGCCTCTAACCCTCTGCCAAATTTGTCACCTCCAGAGCAAAACCAGGTTGCCAGTCTTTCCATCAATGCAATCATTTGGACATTGCACATGCCACTTTCCAAGGAAAACCAGCTGAACTGGACATTGCAATATTCTTCTCCCTCTCATGAAGACTCTCCTTCACTCCAGAACCCCCTTTGTTAGGGACCTCTGGACCAGGGTATATTTAGGACTACATCCTTGGCCAGAAAGAAGTAGTTACAGACGGACAACGCCTTCATCCATATGCCCTTGTAAGATCACAAATATCCAGAGTGTTAAAAGGAGAGTTTCATTGAGGGTCCCCACCCGTAGAAATGGGGGATGGATTGAGATATGCTCGCATGTTTTGCCCTGGCAACCAGGGTAAAATGCGCTGGGGAGTGCAAGGGATTCTGGGAGAGAGATTCATTTAAAAAATAGAAGCAGCATCATGTGGAAATGCAGCTCCTTTTGATCTCCCTCCTTCCCAGCTGGCTGGAATTCCTGGGCTCAGGACATTAGGTCTAGGAGGGGAGGGGATAAGGCTTGGGCCTGTTAATGGTAGGCCCCAACCTCAGAATCTATAATTCATTACAATGCAGCACGTACCTGTCAGCAGCTGGCCCCTTGCCCACATAAGCCTGTCAATAGTTGCCAGTGTAGGCTTGTCCCATGCCACAGCCCTCCCCTGCATGAATCTGTCAATGGCCACAGGTCCCACATTCCTCTTCCAGCAGAGGGCATGTCGATGGTCATGAACAGGCTTGACAACAGTTGCCAGTGTGGTTCTGTGAGCAGCATTAAGAAGAGGACAGCACACCATGGGTAGAAGGCCTGGATGCACAGACTCTGAAAGATGACTGAAGGTACACAGTAATTGGAGACTAGCTATGCCACCTATGCTTATGATACTTTTGGGCGGGAGAAGAGGTTCCTGACACAACCTTGAACTGAGCTGGCAGAGAATAACAGGGTGACTTTTCTTTGTGTTTCTTAGAGGAATTGGGCTTTAAGGCAGAAACTAGCCATTATTTCAAATATATGATTGTCTCAAATATTTAAATAGCTATTTTTTGTTTTTTTCCTCCTTTGCCTTTTTATGATTGTTAAATAAAGATCCTTTCAACTGAACTCTGTCCTAGTAGGCACCAGAGGATAGTATCTCCCCTTCTTACTGTTTGGGTTCAGTAATAGAGCTTTTTCCCCTTTCCTTTCACCAGCCTAGTACCTGCTTGTGCTCCAGGCAGAGTCTGGAGTTCTCAGGGAGGGGACTTGGGAACACTCCTGGGTCACAGGATTCTTAAAGCCTAGGGCCCGGTAACTTCAGTTCCCAGTGGCTGGGAATGTGGGTAAATCCTAAAGAGTGATGTGGTGTTTCTGTGTGCTCTCCCTTTTAAAGGCTTCTCCTGCCCCCAGAACCTCATGTATTGCCAGCATATGTTGCCCTTGTTATCAGGTGATGTGTGCTGGTTTGGCAGCCACAGTGTGGCTGCTGCTCGTGTGCTACCTTTGGCACTTCCCAACCCTTTCTTAATTTCTGAGGAGGGGGGAAGTTCTCCCCATTACAGAACATCAAGAAGGCCAGTGTAGCTGGCACAGATGGGGAGGGTACTAGGAGAAGAGGCCAGGGCAGGGCTTTCTGCCTTCTGTGTAACATGCTGCTCACTTTCCACATTCCCTCTTCTTTAGCACTTACACCATCTCTGTGAGCTGTATGTCATTTTATTGGAGAAAGGACTAAGCCTCAGAACACCCAGTGACATGCCCCAAGGCCACACAGCTGGTTAGAGACAGAGCTTGGGATTCAGTTTTCAATTTTTAGGCACGAAGTTCGGGAATCTTCTATGTCCTCCAGAGCCCCATAGTTTGTTTTGTTTCTGGCTTCTAGGAGATCTCCAGCTTCCTGCCACCTCCATGACCAAGCTCCTCCCAGCAAGGGTAGGGCAGGACTCCCTCTTACTTCACAATGGCACATCCAGGCCACCTAGTCCTCCAGAACCCCAGAACTCAGAACATTGCTGCTGAGGCCATTGTGTCTTCATGTGTCCAGGAAGGGATGTCATTTCTGCCTCTGAATTTCTTTAGAAATTCAGTTGCCTGCTGGTCCTACTCTGGTCACAAAGAGAAGCCAGAAGTTGCCCTTTGGACCACAACTTCACTCCTCCAGTGACACAAAATTTGCTGCCCCAACCTGGTTTGGCCCCAGCTGTCCTGAAAGTAGCCCGGCTTTCTGCAGGTATGAGTTTCAGTAAAATGGCAATTCTGACTGACACTGACAGCCTTCCTTCTGCCAAGGTGGTTACAAAATTTAAGTGTGGACTTCAGCATAGATGGCTACACATCAAGATCACCTGGGGGCTTTTGCTCCGACTAACCCCACTCCAGGACAGAGAAATATGAACCTGTTAGGTGTATTTTCCAGCACAAGTATTTTTTTAAAGCTCATTAAAAGATTTTAATGCTTGGTCATGGTTGAGAACCACTGAAATTGACCACAGAGCTGGTACAGAATTAAATTAGGTCACTTGTTCATTGACCTAATTCAACAAGCTTTTGCTGAGATCAAAATCTGGGTCAGACACTATTCTAGGTGGTGAGGAAAACACAATGAACAAAGATGCTTATATTAATGAGTATAGAAATATAAACAAGGTACACCCAGAAATAATAATACAAACAGGGATGATGTGTCTGAGAGTCCTAGAAGCAGAGGTGGGGGAGAGAGGACAGACTAGAAAGACCTGATCTACATTATGTTTAAAAAGGAAATCTCTAATTACTTAGAAAAGAAAGTGAAGAGAATAAGCAGAGGAACAGGAAGGGAGGCCACTGCTTCATCTATGAGAGATCACGGTGGCTAGGACAGGAGTATCTCTATAGAACTCTAGTAGAGACAAGGAACATTTAGTGCTCAGTGCAGAGGCCAGTTGGTAGTAAGCCCTTCCAGTAGTACCCATTCTTCTTATTATGCTACTAATAAAAGTTTTCCATTATGGCACTCTCCACTAGTAGAGGGTGGAGAATGAATGCAGGGGCTAGTCTTCGAATTTATGGGGTTGGGTCTAAGGATGCCCTGGGGACACAGAGGGGCCACAGGGGACATCAGGCCAGAGGGCAGGTGCAGAGAGAACCGGGGTTCATGGGCAGAGCCATGGGCAAATGTAGGGCTGAGGGCTCAGTGCAGAGGGTCAAACTAAAATGTAGTCCAGAGTTGAGGGAAGCCCTGTGATGAGGCAAGGCTGATATGTAGCCAGAGAGTATCTCAGAAGAGAACAAAAAGGAGAGAAAAAGACTTTCTTCTTCTCATACCTCCCTGCTATTCCCAGCAATGCAAATAATTCACTTCTTTACTATCTTCAGTCAAATGCTAACCTCTGAATAAAGTTTTACATATGATCACCCTATTTAAAATTTCCACACTCTTCCCTCACCTTATCACTTTCAAATCTTCCCTGTTTTAGGTTTTGTTCTTAACATTCATCAGCATCTGATATACTATACATTCTATCTCTTTATTTCAGTCACTGTTTCCCTATTCTAGAATATGTTCTACAAAGAGAAGCACTATTGTCTATTTAGTTCAATTCTGTATTCCCAGTACCTAAAATGGTGCTGAGCATGTATTAAGACCTTAAAAATATTTGATAAATGAGCACTCACTGAATGAATGAGTGAATGAATGAGTGAGTGAGCAAATGAAATGAATGAGTAAAAGTCGTGACTGGAGTTGGCAGATGTCCGTTTCAGGAAGGCTTTCCACATGAGTGGGGGGCTTGATTTCTGTCCAGTAAGACTAGGGCACTGGAAGCTTTCTAAGCTTATATTCTATCCTGCCCACATTCCAGGAAACCTACCAATCCTTCTTGGGGTTCTTTTACTTTCCCACAAATTGCTCAGAAACCCCTTGGGAATACTCTATCAAAGTCCTGTGATGGGAGATTGTGAGGGAGGGCCCAACTTGAGTCCTCAACCTGTTAATGGTGAACAGTACTAGATGTTAGACATCAGTCCTTGAGTTTGGCTAAGAAAAAATTCAGAGTCAAGACTCAAGTAAAGTGAAATTTTATTTAGAAAGACACAGAGGTAGAAGTGAACCAGCTGAGCTGTGTGGACTCAGAAAACAACTTACAGAGGCAAGAGGAGTGCCCTTGGAGCTTAGGAGAAAGAAAGCAAAGACACACAACTTGAGGGAAGAAAGGGGAAGGTAAGTTGTGGGATTAGAGAAGATGGCAGCAAAGTAGGTAGGAGGTGAACACACTTGCTCGTACACCCAATCTGATATGAAGTCCAGCTGATATGAAGTTTGAAAGCCAAAGGTTGCAGAGAAAGCTTAAAAATGGGTTGTAAAAAGATTTTGTAGCCCTGGCTGGTGTAGGTCAATGGATTGAGTGCGGGCCTGTGAACCTAAAGATCGCGGTTCGATTCCCATTCAGGGCACATGCCAGGCCAGTTCCTGGTAGGGGACACACGAGAGGCAACCATACATTGATATTTCTCTTCCACTCTCCTTCAATTCCCCTCTAAAGATAAATAAATAAAAATCTTAAAAGAAATATTTTGTAGACAGACAGGAGGGTCCTGAACACTGCACCAAAGACCGAGGCTGTGCCAGGAGCACTGGAGGAGAACTGGGTTAGTGACTGAAACTTAGAGTCTGCCTCCCCTCCCAGAGAAGGGAAGTCACAGACCTGCAAGACATGGACCCTTAAAGTTGCTGGGAGGATAAAGATACAATAAGAGAAACACAGCCAACAGTGTACCTCAGCTGTGGCTGGGATGGCAGTCACAGGCTGGGACAGTATCAGAGAAATTTCAGTGTCTTATTATTTTCTCTTTTGCCTTTTATTCTTTCACTCTTTCTACTTTCCCATCTCTCAACCTGGTCTTTCTTTATTCCTTACTCTTATTAGTTTGCTTCCCCTATCTTCTCAAAATAATTTTTCTTTACTGTAGATACCTTATATTCACTTTTTGTTTTTCCTAAATATTCTTATTCCCATTTCAACTTTATTAAATTTCATTCATCTGGCATTGCTATCAACCCTTCTGCAGGTTTTCTGCAATTTTGCTGAGACTGGTCCAGTACCTTTTGAATTTTACATCAAATCTCATAGTATACTCTTCCCTCTTCTTTTTTATTAAATATATTTTACTGATTATGCTATTACAGTTGTCCCATTTCCTCTCTTTCACTCCCCTCTACCTGCACACCCTCTCCCATCCACATTCCCCTACTTTAGTTCATGTCCATGTGTCTTATGTTCTTTAGCTTCTACATTTTCTATACTATTCTTGCCCTTCCCCTGTCTATTTTCTACCTACCATTTATGCTACTTATTCTCTGTGCCTTTTCCCCCCTCTCCTCCCCCCACTCCTCTGTTGCTATCCCTCCATGTGATCTCCATTTCTGTGGCTCTGCTTCTGATCTAGCTGTCCACTTAGTTTGCTTTTGTTTTAGGTGTGGTTGTTAATAACTGTGAGTTTGCTGTCTTTTCACTGTTCATATTTTTTCATCTTCTATTTCTTAGATAAGTCCCTTTAACATTTCATATAATAAGGTCTTGGTGATGATGCACTCCTTTAACTTGGTCTTATCTGAGAAGCACTTTTTCTGTCCTTCCATTCTCAATGAAAGTTTTGCTGGATAGAGCAATCTTGAATGTAGGTCCTTGCCTTTCATGATTTAAAATACTTTTTTTCAGCCCCTTCTTGATGAGAAATCATCTGACAGTCTGATGGGAACTCCTTTATAGGTAACTGTCTCCTTATCTCTTGCTGCTTCTAGGATTCTCTCCTTCATTTTAATCTTGGGTAATGTAATTATGATGTGCGTTGGTGTGTTCCTCCTTGGGACCAACTTCTTTGGGAAGCTTCTCTGAACTTCCTGGACTTCCTGAAAGTCTATTTCCTTTGCCAGATTGGGAAGTTCTTCTTCATAATTTATTCGAATAAGTTTTCCACTTGTTGCTCTTCCTCTTCCCCTTCTGGTACCCCTATAATTCAGATGTTGGAATGTTTAAAGATGTCCTGGAGGTTCCTAAGCCTCTCCTCATTTTTTTTTTGAATTCTAGTTTCTTCCTTCTTTTCTGTTTGATTGTTTCTTTCTTATGGTCCACTCTATTGATTTAGGTCCCAGTTTCTTTCCCATCACTATTGATTCCCTGTGCATTTCCCTTTATTTCACTTAGTGTAGCCTTCATTTTTTCATCTAACTTGCAACCAAATTCAACCAATTCTGAGAGCATCCTGATCACCAGTGTTTTGAACTGTGCATCTGATAGGTTGGTTATCTATTTGTCACTTAGTTGTATTTGCTGTGGAGCTTTGATCTGTTATTCCATTTGGGCCATTTTTGTCTTGCCCTGCCTGTTATGTATGAGGGGCAGAGCCTTAGGTGTTCACCAGGGCAGGGCAACCCAGTTGCTGGATTGTAATGCTGTATGTAGGGGTGGAGTCTGAGAGGGAACAATGGTGCTTGCTTCACTCTCTGTCAGACCTCAGTCTCTTCCACCACTTCCCCCAAGCAAACTGGGCCTTTCTGGTGCTGATTCCCATGTAGATGGGCTTGTGTACATTCTAGGACTTTGTGGGTTTCTACAATGAACTCTCTTGTGAGGCTGGGAGTCTCTCCTTGCACCTCAATCCCCAGAGGTGTTTTCAATCAGTGTTTTGAGGCTTTATTTCCCAGCACTGGGACCCTGGGTTGCACGGTCTGTCTCATTCCCCAGTTTCTGCCTGGTTTATCTGCACACAAGTGTGGGACCACTGCCCAGTCAGCCAGCCACCTTGCACAAAGTTCCTTGCTTCACAGTTGCTGCCTTGCTTGGTCTTCTCATTGCCACCCCATGCCCAGGGTCCACCTGCTGCCATCTTGCACACCCAGTGTCACCACTTCTTGGGCCTAGACCCCTCTCTACTCAGCTACCTGACTCTACCCCACCTACTGGTCTGCATGAATGTGTCTATTTCAACTCCTTGACTGTCTGACTTCCATACAGTCCAATTTTCTGTCAGTTATGGTTATTATTTTGTTTCTAAATTGTTGTCCTTATTATGGTTGTGCAAAAAGGCATAGTGTGTCTACCTACACTCCATCTTGGCTGGAAGTCCTCTTCCTTCTTCTTACTCCATTTTTCCCATCACCCTTTTGTGTTTTGCTTATGTTGTAAATTTTGCTGTCTCTCTTTCTTCTCACTGGTTCCATTCCAACTCTTACCAATTCCCTTCCCTTTTGCCACACAACAACATTTTCCCCTCTTTTAGTAATCTCATATTCTCTTTGTAATAGCATATGATATCCCCAATACCTCTTCAAATTTATTAATCTTAGTTCTATTGTGGTTGGGACTTCTGATGGTAGGGTGTTATTTTTGCTGGCATATGTTTGGTGGTCTGGTAATACTGCTTTGTTAACCAACATGTGTACAGCAGCATAGAAGACAAGGTGGGAGTTGTGAATACCAGTAAACCCACTGAAGAAGAGAACCCATCAACAAAGGAGGCACCCACAGGTAAAGCCCAATTACAAAAAGTGAGCCCACATAAACAGGAAAAGGGCAACCCCACAGCATCCAGACGAGGAGATCAAAGAGACTGAGCCATTGAGTCCCACAGAAGTCCTACCACAGAAGTTCACCCTATAAAGACAGCTGGAAAAGCAGAACTTTGGGGACCACAGAAACAAACAAAAAGAGTCACCTAAAATAGGGAGACAAAGAAAGGACTACCAATAAAAAGGAATGGAAGATTCCCCTATAAAAGAGCTAAATGTAATGGAGAAAAGCAAACTATTGGATGAAGAATTCAACAGAATGGTTATAAGGATGCTCAAGGAACTCACTGAAAACCACAAAGAACTGAGTGGTAACTACAATACTATGAAAAAGGAAATGGAAACTATAACCAAGAACTAGGATAAAATTTAAGGATACAATATCTGAAATAAAAATACACTAGAATTACAAGCAAGATGGTTGAAACTGAGCACAGACTTAGTGAACTGAAAACAAAATTAATGAGGACAAGTAGATAGAAATACCCAGGTAGAGCAGCTGCATATAGAAGACTAAAAAATATGAAGATAGCTTAAGGGAACTCCAAGGCAACATGAAATGAACAATATTAGAATAATGGGAATACCAGAATGAGAAGGAAAGGAGCAAGGGATAAAAACCCTGTTTAAAAAAATAATGGCAGAAAATTTCCTAACTCAGAGAGGTATAAAACCACCTGAGTACAGGAAGCACGGAGGATCCCAATCAAGATGAACCTGAAGAGGCCTATTCCAAGACACATTATAATTAAAATGCCAAGTTTTAAAGACAGAGAGAGAATATTAAAAGCAGCAAGGGAGAAACCAGACATAACATACAAGGGAGCTCAGGTAAGGCTGGTAGCTGATTTCTCAACAGACATACTTCAGGCAGGGAGAATGGCAAAAATATTCCAAATAATGAGAAGCAAAGGCCTGAAACCAAGACTATTCTACCCAGTAAGGCTCTCAATTAAAATGGAAGGTAAAGTAAGAAATTTCCCAGATGAAAAAAGAATACACTTCAACCAAACCAGCACTGCAAAGTTATGTTAAAAAGACCATTTTTAAGAGGAAGAAGAAAAACAGTGAGAGACAGAGGAAAAAAGGTACAAAGTCAGGAAAGTGAATAAGTACCTATAAATAATAACCTTAAATGTAAATGTGTTAAATCCTCCAATTAAAAAACATAGGGTAGCTGAAGGTCAAGAAAACATGACTCATACATAGGCTGTCTCCAGAAGACCCACTTCAGAACAAGATTTACACACACTTGAAAGTGAAGGGTTGGAAAAAACATTCCAAGCAAATGGAGAAAAGTAAAAGCCAGGGTAGCAATACTTATATCAGAAAAAACAGACTTTGAAACAAAGGCCATAAAAAGAGACCCAGAAGAAGATTTTGTAGTACCTGAGGGAAGAATCCCCCAAGTAGACATAAACTTTATAAACATATATGAACCCAACATAGGAGCACTCAATACATGAGGAAAATCTTGGAAGACTTCAAAACATATATAGATGGCAACACACTTACACACTTATACCAGGGGATGTTAACAACTCACTGTCAAAAATAGATAGATCTTCCAAACAAAATATCAACAATGATATTGTGGCATTGAACAATGCCCTAGATGAAATGGACTTAACTGATATATATAGAGACCTTCATCCCAAAGAAGCAAAATACACATTCTTTCCAAATGCACATGGAATATTTTCAAAGATAGACCACATGATCACAAAACAATCCTCAACAAATGAAAGAAAACTGAAATCATATCAAGCAGTTACTTGGACCACAAGGGCCTGAAACTAGAAACCAACCTCAAGGAAAATCTCAAAAACACTCAAATTCATTTAGATTGAATAAGATGGTATTAAACAATTGATGGGATAATAATGAGATCAAAAAGAAATAAAAAAATTTCTGGAAGCAAATGATTATGAACACACAACAGTTCAAAACATAAGGGACTCAGAGAAGGCAGCCCTGAGAGGGAAGTACATAAAATACAGTCCTACCTAAAAATAATAGAAACATTTCAAATAACCATCCTAACCCTACATCTACCAGAACTGGAGGAAGAAGTACAAAGAAAGACCAGAGTGAGTAGAAGGAAGTAATAAAGATCAGAACAGAATTAAATGACATAGAGACTGAAACAACAGCCCAAATGATCAATAAACCCAGCAATTAATTCTTTGAAAAGGTAAACAAAATTGATTAGCTTTTAAGCAGACTCATCAAGAAAAAAAAGAGAGGACCCAAATAAACAAAATCAGAAATGAAAAAGAGAGATTACAACTGATGCCACAGAGATACAAATCACTATAAGAAATTACTATGAACAACTATATGCCAAGAAATTTGAAAACTTAGGTGAAATAGACAAATTTTTAGAAAAATATCATCTCCCAAATCTGAATGAAGAAGAAACAGAAAACCTGAATAGACAAATAACATCTGAGGAAATCGAAGCAGTCATCAAGAAACGCCTGGCACACAAAACCTCTGGACCAAATGGATTCAGAGGAGAATTTTATAAAACTTTTAAGAAAGAGGTAATTCCTGTGCCTCTCAGACTATTCCAAAATACCCAAGAAGAGAGAAGACTGCCAAATTCTTTTTATAATGCCAGCATCATCTCAATTAAAAAATAAATAAGACAACAAAGAAAGAAAACTTCAGGCCAACATTGCTGATGAACATAGATACTAAAATTCTCAACAAAATATTGGCAAATGGCCTTGAGCAATACATTAAAAAGATAATACACCATGATCAAGTGGGATTCATCCCAGGGATGCAAGGATGATACAGTATTTGCAAATCAATAAATGTAATGCATCACATAAACAAAAGGAAAGACAAAAATCACATGATCATATCAAAGGTGTTGAAAAAGCATTTAATAAGGTACAGCACCCACTTATGATAAAA
This sequence comes from Artibeus jamaicensis, assembly GCF_021234435.1. Classification (NCBI taxonomy): domain Eukaryota; kingdom Metazoa; phylum Chordata; class Mammalia; order Chiroptera; family Phyllostomidae; genus Artibeus; species Artibeus jamaicensis. The sequence goes on along the minus strand of NW_026522053.1, from coordinate 1,467,375 downwards.
ACACTCAGTGAAATGGAAATAGAGGGAGCATACCTCCACATAATAAAGGTCACATACAAGAGACTTACAGCCAACATCATACTCAATGGACAAAACTAAAAGCTTTCTCATGAAGAACAGGAACAATACAAAGATGTCCACTTTCACCACTTCTACTGAACGTAGTATTGGAAGTCCTAGCCACAGCAATCAAATAAAAAACACAAATAAAAGGCATCCAAATTTGAAAGGAGGAAGTAAAACTGTCACTGTTTGAAGATGATATGTTAGCATACACAGAAAACCCTACTGACTCCACCAAAAAATCACTCGACCTAATAAGTGAGTTTGGCAAAACAGCAGGGTTCAAAGTCAATATTTAGAAATCAAAGACATTTTTATACACCACCAATAAAAGATCAGAATGAGAAATCATTGAAAAAACTTCCATTAGTATAGCAACAAGAAAAATAATGTATGTAGGAATAAAACCTACAAAGGAGGTGAAAGACCTGTACTCAGAGAACTACACAACAATGAAGAAATCAAGGAAGACACAAATGAATGGAAGCAAATACTGAGTTCATGGTTGGGAAGAATCAGCATCATCAAAATGTCCATATTACCCAAGGCAATTTATAGATTCAATGCAATGCCTATTAAAATACCAATAACATATTTTGAAGATATAGAACAAACATTTCAAAAATGTATATGGAACCATAAAGAACCCCAAATAGGCACAGCAATTTTAAGAAAGAAGAACAAAATGGGAGGGATCACAATACCTGATATAAAACTATATTAGAAGGCCATTGTAATCAAAACAGTCTGGTACTGGCATAAGAACAGACACATAGACCAGTGGAAGAGAATAGAGAACCCCCCAATAAACTCAAGTCCCTATGATTAATTAGTATATGACAAATGGGGTAAAAGCATAAAATGGAGTAAAAATATCCTATTCAACAAGTGGTGTTGGGAGATCAGGACAGGTAAATGCAAGAAAATGAAACTCAATCACCAACTTACACCATACAGAAAAATAAATTCAAGGTGGGTAAAAGAGTTAAATATAAGTCATGGCAGCATAAAAATCCTAGAGGAGAACATAAGCAGGAAATCTCAGATATCCCACAGAGAAATATTTTCACCAATATATTCCCTCAAACAAGGGACCTAAAGGAAAGAATAAACAAATGAGTTCTCATCAAAGTAAAAAGCTGCATGGCTAAACAAAACAGCATTAAAATGATAAAAGAACCAGAAGACTTCCGCCAAGATGGAGGCATAGGTGGATGTGCCGTGCCTTCTCACACAACCAAGTTTAGAGAAAACTTAATATTAGCAACAGAAAACACAGCCAGAACACGGAAAACTGAACTTTTTGGAAGTCCGTTAACAAATTCTTCAGCCTGACCGGTAAGGGGCGAAACCAGCGGCTGGTGAAATGGGGTTGCACAGGAGATGGACTCAAGCGCATGGAATCCACACGCACGGAATCCAGGCACAGGGTTGGACCTAGTGAGCAACCAAGCGAGCGACCAGGTGAGCGACAGCGGGGGAGACAGCGGGGAGCGGTGCTGCGTGTTGACTGTGGTGGCGCATTTGTGCACAGGCAGACAGGCAAGGGAGTGGGCGGTTGGACCAGGGCCGGGTGGGTCCCCACCGTATGCGGCAGTGGAGGGCGCTGCCATTTCCCTGCTCTGACCCCACCTCCACATACAGTGTCATAACCCAGCAACTCTGAGTGGCCCGGCCCAGGTGAACCACCTAATGCGCTGATCCTCACCCAGCTGTGAGAAACAGCAGAGGGGGTCGCCATTTCCCTGCTCTGACCACGCCCCCACATAAGCGTCACAACCCAGCGACCTGGGAGTCCAAGGCACCGCTTCTCACACTTAAAGGGCCAGAACAGACCAAATATGTCACAAGAATATCTCAAAGCCCCAGAGCCCATAGATCTAAGCGATGAAGAAATAGCAAAACTCTCAGACGCACAGTTTAAAACACTGGTCATCAGGATCCTCACAGAACTGGTTGATTATAGCCACAAATTAGACAAATATATGAAGGCAAAACTAATGGAAATGAATGGAATTGCACAGGACACCAACAGCAACGAAAAGGAAACTGGGACTCAAATCAATGGAGTGGACCAGAAGAAAGCAAATAATGGCCAAACAGAAAAGAGTCAAGAAGCAAGAATTCAAAGAAATGAGGAGATGCTTAGGAACCTCCAGGACATCTTTAAACCCTCCAACATCCAAATTATAGGGGTACCAGAAGGGAGAAAGGCACAGCCACCAGTGGAAAACTTATTTGAACAAATAATAAAGGAGAATTTCCCCAATCTGGCAAAGGAAATAGACTTCCAGCAAATCCAGGAAGCTCAGAGAATACCAAAGAAGTTGGACCTAAGAAGGAACACACCAAGGCACATCATCATTACATTAGCCAAAATTAAAATGAAGGAGAGAATCCTAGAAGCAGCAAGAGCTAAGGGGACAGTCACCTACAAAGGAGTCCCCATCAGACTGTCAGCGGATTTCTCAAAAGAGACCTTACAGGCAAGAAGGGGCTGGAAAGAGGTATTCCAAGTCATGAAATCCAAAGACCTACAACCAAGATTGCTCTATCCAGCAAAACTTTCATTTAGAATGGAAGGACAGATAAGGTGCTTCTCAGATAAGATCAAATTCAAGGAGTTCAGCATCACCAAGCCCTTATTATATGAAATGTTAAAGGGACTTATCTAAGAAAAAGAAGTTAAAGAAACATGAACAGTGAAAGGACAACAAACTCACAGTTATTAACAACCACACCTAAAACAAAAGCAAACTAAAAGGACAGCTAGATCAGGAGTGGAAACATAGAAATGAAGATCTCAAGGAGGGTTAGCAACAGGGGAGTGGGAGGAGAAGGGGGGAGAAGGTACAGAAAATAGGTAGCATAGACAGTAGATAGAAAATAGATGGGGGGGCAAGAATAGCATGAGAAATATAGAATCTAAAGGACTTGAGACACATGATCATAAACTAAAGGAGGGGTAATGGTGGGGATGGGGGGTAGGGTGGAGGGGAATGAAGGGGGAGAATAGAACAACTGTAACAGCATAATCAATAAAAAAATTTTAAAAAATGATAAAAGAACCAGCCATATGGGAAAATGTATTTGCCAATGGTACCTCAGACAAGGATCTGATCTCCAAAATAGATGAAGAACTCATAGGACTCCACTCCAGGAAGAAAACAACCCAATTACAAAATGGGCATAAGACTGGAACAGACACTTCTCCAAGGAGGACATACAGACGGTCCAGAGACATATGAAAACATGCTCAGCATCCCTAGCCATCAGAGAGATGCAAATTAAAACCACAGAAATACTACTTCACACTGGTGAGTATGGCCATCATAAATAAATCCACAATCAAGTGTTTGGAGAGTTTGCAGAGGAAAGGTAACCCTAGTGTACTGTTGGTGGGAATGCAGACTTGAGCAGCCACTGTGAAAGCAGTGTGGAATTTCCTCAGAAAAAAAATGGAATTGGAACTGCCTTCTGACCCAGCAATAGCCTAAGGGATTATACACTAAGGATCCTGACACACTAATTCAAAAGAACTTATCTACCTCAATGTTCATAGCAGCACAATTTACAATAGTCACATGCTAGAAACAACCTAAATGCCCAGAAACTCAAAAATCAAAAATTATGCTACCTTTACACAAAGGAATACTACACTGCAGAAAGAAAGAAAGAAAGAAAGAAAGAAAGAAAGAAAGAAAGAAAGAAAGAAAGAAAGAAAGAAAGAAAGAGATCCTGCCCTTTGCAACACCATAGATGGAATTGGAGAGCATTATGCTAAGTGAAAAAACCCAGGTGGTGAAAGACAGATAGCATATGATCTCACCTGTAGGTGGAACCTAATCAATAAAAAAACAAGTAAGCAAATACAACTAGAGACATTGAAATAAAGAACAAAATGATAGTAACCAGAGAGGAAGGGGTAGGGAGATAATAGTGGATAGTAGGGGAAGATGCATAAGGGAACATATATAAGGGACACATTGACAAAGGCAAAAGGGTAGGCTCCAGGGTGAGAGGAGGTTATGGGTGGGGTGGGGGGTATGGTGTGGTGAAAATGGAGACAATTGTACTTGAATCACAATAAAACAAAAGATCAGCAGGTTTAAAGGGCATGGAGACTAAGAGAACAATTCAAAAGATCAAAAACTGCAGGAGTTGGTTCTTTGAAAACATAAACAACATTGAGAAACCTTTAATCAGACTCATCAAGAAAAAGAGAGAGACAGCATGGATGGAACTGGAGAGCATCATGCTAAGTGAAATAAGCAAGGTGGTGAAAGTCAAATACCATGTGATCTCACCTGTTAGTGGAACCTAATCAACAAAACAAACAAATGAGCAAAATAGAACCAGAGACATGGAAATAAAGAACAAAGTGATGGTGACCAGAGTGAAATTATGGGGGAAGAAAGGGAGGGGTCATCAAGGAACATGTTTAAAGGACACATTGACAAAGCCAAAGGGGGCTATGATCCAGGGTGCAAGGTGGGGATGGGTGGTGCTGGGTGGAGTGCTTGGGAGGAAATGGAGACAACTGTACTTAAGCAAACTAAAAAAATAGAAAGGGAGGGAGATGAAGAGAGAGTGAAAGATACTGAGAAACACTGAGAAAGTGAAAAAGAGAGAGAAGAGAGCATGCCTGAGGAAGGAAGGGGATGGGTAGTTGCAGGCCTAAGAAACAGAGAACTGAATTCTGGAGGGTTTTAACTGGTTCTCTAAAAGTGTGAATTTTAGGGCAGGCCTCAGCTTTCCAGGTGTGTCCTTTCAGGGTCATGCTCTCCACTGATTTGTTGGTGCTGGGGTAGGTGGTCACTAGTCATCACAGCTGGTCCTGATATCAGCCATGTCATCCCTTTCTGGTTTTGCTGTTTTATTGGACCTGGAGCTGAAACATAACTGAAGCTTAAATGTCATCTCTAGCTTGACTAAAATTCTGTCTTCATAATTAACAGAGTAGAAGCTATGTTCTTAAGATTATTCGATGTGGATCTGAACCTCATTGTTCTGAGGCTTAATGTTTAAGGGAATTGATGTTCAAAGGCTTGTATGGGAGTCATATGAGGTTCTTTGGTCCCCTTGTTTCTTCTTTAAGGGTGTCTAAACCACACAACTAGCAATATGCCAGGGGAGGAATGACCAGCAATATAAAAGGTCAAGAGATATAAACCACATGATCAGCAATATGCTAGGGGAGGAAAGGTTGCCTTGGGGAGTGAGGTTCCACACTGTAATACTTCTGTTTCCAATTTTTCTTGTTGCTAGGCGCCCCAGGGCTTTCTGCCCTGGTGACCTTCTGTATCTGGCCTATATGGTTCCTACTCTGCTCATGTCTGTCTAATTGCCTACTCTATCAAAATTGACTTACTTGGAAGGTTTAAGAGACATGATAACCAATGTTAATATGGGGGTATTGTTTGAACCCCAATTCAAACAAACTTAAAATTTATGAAACAATCAGGGTAATTCACATACTTCCTTGCTGATATGACTTATTTTTAATTTTCAGGGCAGGAGCCCAAACTGACATTTATTGAATCATTTGCCATAGTGTTAGAAACCAGCTCATAGACCTACTTAGCTTCATAATATTCAAAACAAAACAAGACATACCACATAAGTCTACATTTCCAGCTTCTTTTAGCAAGGATTCCCATTCCAAAAGGTATCTGCATTCCTGTTACCACAGCCCTTAGCACTCCATGTCCCTTGGCTACCTGGCTCCTACTGGCACTTGAGTTCATGATCTCTGGGTCAGAAGCTGCAAAAAAAGAAGATGCCCACTCCTTCAATTAAAGTATGGTGATACCGCTGTCCTCGCAGCAGGTTGGTATTATATAGCTCTGTTTTCTCCCACTAAGGACTCTTCACGGGAGGGTTCAGGAGACCTGCATCAGCTCAGGTGTCTGAGGCTTCAACAACTGAAAAAAATCTATTGAGCCCTGCCCTGATCTGACCTTCAGTCTCTCTCTTTTTTTCCCCCCTCTCTAGCCAGTGCTGACTCTGGATCTTTTCTCCTCTGCTTGCAGCTTCCTCCTCCTCTTCCCTCTGCTGCTTGAGCTCTCCCTAGTGACACCCCCTCATATTCATTTCTTATAGCCAAGACATCCTCCTCTTGATGCTGCTGTCTTTTCTTGCTTTTGCTTTTCTTATCACTGCATACTCTTCTTTCTGCTTCCCAGGTCCCACTATCTACAGCAGCCTCAACTTCTTTATCCTCTATGTTCTTCCTCATCATGTTGCTGCCTCCTGCTTCTGCTGCATGGATCAGAGTGTGCTCGGCTCTCGACCTCTGTTCTGACACTGCCTAGAGCCTCTTTACCTCCTCTGTTATCTAAGACCCTCAGCTTCTCTTACTGGTGCTGCCTCTTCTTTTTCTTCCTTTACCTGGGGCACTGATCAGTTTGTTCTCTTCTCTTCAGTTTTCCAAGATCTTTTGTTCCTGTGGATTTTTTCTCATCCTCTACGATTATTCCCTCTCTCTCATCTGTGACCTTTACTTCTTGATGTTGTCTTTTCCTCTTGCTTTTCCTGATAATATGGTCAGTGTGTTCTGGGTATTCCTTTTCTGCGTTCCTTTCAATTGCTGTAGCCTCTTCCCTCTCTTTCTGCTTCTTTCTCTCTCTTTTTTAAAGAGGCTTGTACTCACACTGCAGTTGAGAGATCCTAGGATGCTGGCCTTTGAGCTGATCCAGGAAGGCTTGCTCCTGGGCTTCCAACTGAGTAAGCTTAGCCTTCATTGTAGTCCCATGAGGGGCGGCCCTGTGTGCTCTCACAGAACCCCTCACAGGCTTGGAGCAACATCTCATCAGTCAGACTGTTGGAGGGTTGAGGGAGAAGTCAGGAATTACAAACATCTGGTATAAAAGCTTGACCTCTCCTCCCCCTAAAACATTCTTTCAAAACTGAGTTCCTGCTCAGGACCTGGAACTTTTCCAGGACCTGGAACATTTTACCCCATGGCTAAAATGAAGTCTCACATTTAAAAAATATTTATTTTTATTTTTATAAAGAGGGGAAAGGAAGGAGGGAGGAAGAGAAACATCAATGTGTGGTTGTATCTTGCACATCCCCTACTGGGGACCTGGCCCACAACCCAGGCATGTGCCCTGACTGGGAATCACACCAGCAACCCTTTGGTTCTCAGGCCCATGCTCAATCCACTGAACCACATCAGCCAGAGAGAAAGTCTCACATTTTTGAAGGCCCCTGGTTGTTGACATCACTGCAGCTTTCCAAGTCCTTGTCTGGTTTCTCCCCATCTGAAGTCAGTGTAGCCATCTTCAGAAACTTTTTTTTTAGTACAGTGTCTTTATTTTTTTTAATTTTTTTATCTTTAGAGGGAAAGGAAGAGAGGGAGAGAAATATCAATAGGTGATTACCTCCTGTGTGTCCCTTGCTGGGAACCAGCCTGCAACCCAGGCATGTGCCCTGACTGGGCATCTAACCGCTATCCTTTGGTTCGCAGGCCTGAGCTCAATCCACTCAGCTACACCAGCCAGGGCATATTTATTTATTTATTTGTTTGTTACTCAAGTACATTTTTCTGTCTTTTACTCTCATCCAAGCCCATACCCCCAGTGGTCCCCACCTCCCTCCCATTTCCACCCCCCTTAGTTCTTGTCCCTATGTCCTTCCTATTTGTTCCTCCAAATCCCTCCCCCTTTTTCCCCTTAACTTCCCTTCCCTCTCCCCTCTGGTTGCTGTCCCATTGTTCTCTATTTCAGTGTCTCTGTTTTTTTTTTTTCTGCTTGCTTGTTTGTTTTGTTGTTTAGCTTCCTGTTAAAGGTGAGATCATATGCTATTTGTCTTTCAACACCTGGCCTATTTCACTCAGCATAATGCTTTCCAGTTCCATCCATGTTGTTGCAAAGAGTGGTAGTTCCTTCTTTCTCTCTGCTGCATAGAATTCCATTGTGTATATGTGCCACAATTTTTTTTTAATTTTATTTAGTTATTTTTCAAGTACAGTTTTTTGTCTATTTTTCCCATCCCAGCCTCCCCCGCCCCTTGCTCCCCACCTCCCTCCCATTTCCACCCCCCTTAGTTCTCGTCCCTGTGTCCTTCCTATTTGTTCCTCCAAATCCCTCCCCCATTTTCCCCTTAACTTCCCTTCCTTCTCCCCTCTGGTCACTATCCCTTGTTCTCTATTTCAGTGTCTTTGTTTTTTGTTTGTTTTTTTTTCCTGCTTGTTTGTTTGTTTTGTTGTTTAGCTTCCTGTTAATGGTGAGATCATATGGTATTTGTCTTTCAACCCCTGGCTTATTTCACTCAGCATAATGCTTTCCAGTTCCATCCATGTTGTTGCAAAGGGTAGTAGCTCCTTTCTCTCTGCAGCATAGAATTCCATTGTATATATGTACCACAATTTTTTGATCCATTCATTTACTGATGGGCACCTAGGTTGCTTCCAACTCTTGGCTATTGTAAATTGTGCTGCTATGAACATTGGGGTGCATAGGTTCTTTGATATTGACGTTTTAGGATTCTTAGGATATAATCCTAGCAGTGGAAATGCTGGGTCAAAAGGCAGGTCCATTTTTATTTTTCTGAGAAAATTTCATACTGTTTTCCATAATGGTTGTACCAGTCTGCAATCCCACCAACAGTGAACTAAGGATCCCTTTTCCCCACAACCTCTACAACATTTGTTGTTTGTTGCTTTGTTTATGATACCCATCCTGACTGGTATAAAGTGGTATCTCATTGTGGTTTTAATTGGCATCTCTCTGATAGCTAATGATATTGAGCATCTCTTCATGTGTCTCTGGATGTTCTGTATGTCCTCCTTGGAGAAGTGTCTGTTCAAGTCCTTTCCCCATTTTTTAATAGGGTTATTTGTCTTCTTAGAGTGGAGTCATGTAAGTTCTTTGTATATGTTGGAGATTAAACCTTTGTCTGAGTTATCATTGGCAAATATGTTTTCCCATACAGTTGGTTGTCTTTTTAATTTAATACTGTTTTCTCTAGCCATGCAGAAGCTTTTTATTTTGATGAGATCCCATTTGTTTATTCTTTCCTTTATATTCCTTGCTCTAGGGGACATATCGGTAAAAATGTTGCTGCGTGGAATATCTAATATTTTCTTGCCAATGTTCTCCTCTAGGACTTTAATGGTGTCACAGCTTATATTTAAGTCTTTTATCCACCTTGAATTTATTTTGGTGTATGGTGTAAGTTGGTGCTCAAGTTTCATTTTTTTACACGTAGCTGACCAGTTCTCCCAGCACCATTTGCTGAAGAGGCCATCTTTACTCCATTTTGTTACTGCCCCCTTTGTCGAATATTAATTGACTGTAGAGAGTTGGGTTGATTTCTGAGCTCTCTGTTCTGTTCCATTGGTCTATGTGCCTGTTTTTATGCCAGTACCAGGCTGTTTTGACTACAATGGCCTTGCAATACAGTTTGATATCAGGTATTGTGATTCCTCCTACTTTGTTCTTCTTCCTCAAAAGTGCAGCTGCTATTCAGGGTCATTTATGGCTCCATATAAATTTTTGAAGTGTTTGTTCTATGTCTGTGAAATATGCCATTGGTACTTTAATAGGTATTGCATTGAATCTGTACATTGCTTTGGGTAGTATGGACACTTTGATGATGTTAATTCTTCCAATCCATGAACAAGGTATATGTTTCCATTTATTTCTGTCTTCCTTGATTTCTTTCTTCAGTGCTGTATAGTTTTCTGCATACAGGTCTTTTACCTCCTTAGTTAGGTTTATTCCCAGATATTTTATTTTTCTTTTTGCTATATCGAATGGGACTTTTGCCTTGATTTCTGCTTCTGCAGATTCACTGTTGGTATACAAAAATGCCTTTGATTTCTAGATATTGACTTTGTAACCAGCTGTTTTGCGAAATTCATTAATTAGTTTGAGCAGTTTTTGGGTAGAGTCTATAGGATTTTCGATATACACTATCATGTCATCTGCAAACAGTGACAGTTTTGCTTCCTCCTTTCCTATTTGGATGCCTTTTATTTCCTTTTCTTGCCTGATCACTGTGGCTAAAACTTCCAATACTATATTGATTAGAAGAGGTGAAAATAGACATCCTTGTCTTCTTCCTGATCTTAGTGGAAAAGCTTTTAGTTTTTTCCCATTGAGTATGATATTGGCTGTAGGTCTCTCATATATGGCCTTTATTATATTGAGGAATGATCCATCTATTCCCACTTTGCTGAGTGTTTTTTTTATCATAAATGGGTGTTGTACCTTATCAAAAGCTTTTTCCCAGTCTATTGATATGATCATGTGGTTTTTGTCTTTGCTTTTGTTTATGTGATGTATTACATTTACTGATTTGGGAATATTGAACCATCCTTGCATACCTGGGATGAATCCCACTTGGTCTTGGTGTATGATCTCTTTGATATATTGTTGGATGTGATTTGCCAGTATCTTGTTGAGGATTTTAGCATCTATGTTCATCAGTAATATTGGCCTGAAGTTTTCTCTCTTTGTTGTGTCTCTATCTGGTTTTGGAATTAAGATGATACTGGCTTCATAAAAAGAATTTGAAAGTTTTCCATCCTTCTGGATTTTTTGGAATAGTCTGTGGAGAATGGGGGTTAGCTCTTCCTTAAATGCTTTGTAGAATTCTCCTGTGAACCATCTGGTCCAGGGCTTTTGTGTGATGGGAGTTTTTTGGTTACTGCTTCAATTTCTTCCGCTGTTATTGGTGTATTTAGATTTTCTGCTTCTTTTCCACTAAGTTTTGCAAGATTTTCTAGAAATGTGTCGATTTCCCCTAGGTTTTCAAATTTCTTGCCATACAGTTCTTCATAGTAATTTCTTATAATCCCTTCTGCTTCTGTGGTATCAGTTGTAATCTCTCTTTCATTTCTGATTGTGTTTATCTGTGTCTTCTCTCTCCTTTTCCTGATGAGCCTACTTAAAGACTTGTCTAATTTGTTTATCTTCTCAAAGAACCAACTCCTGAATTCATTGATCCTTAGAATTGTGCTGGTAGTCTCTATGTCATTTAATTCTTCTCTGATCTTTGTTATTTCCTTCTTTCTACTTGCTCTGGGCTGTCTTTGTTGTTCTTCCTTGAGTTCTTGCAGGCGTAGGGTTAGGTTGTTTGTTTGAAATGTTTCTATCTTCTTTAAGTAGGCCTGTATTGCTATTAACTTCCCTCTCAGGACTGCCTTCACTGTGTCCCATAAGTTTTGGGTTGTTGTGAGATCGTTTTAATTTGTTTCCAGAAACTTTTTGATGTCTTCCCTAATTTCATTCTTGACTCATTCATTGTTTAGTAGCATACCATTCAGTCTCCATGATTTTGGGTGTTTTGGGTTTTTTCCTTTGGGGTCGGTTTCTAATTTCAGTCCCTTGTGGTCAGAGAAGATGCTTGGTATGATTTCAATTTTCTTGAATTTTTTGAGGCTTGTTTTGTGTCCTATCATGTGGTCTATCTTTGAAAATGTTCCATGTGCATTTGAAAAGAGTGTATATGTAGCTTCTTTGGGATGAAGGGCTCTATATATATCAGTTAAGTCCATTTCATCTGAGGTGTTGTTTAATGCCGCAATATCTTTGTTGATATTTTGTTTGGAAGATCTGTCCATTTTTGATAGTGGGGTGTTAAAATCCTCTACTATAATTGTGTTGCTGTCAATATGTTTCTTGAAGTCCTCTAAGATTTTCTTGATATATTTGGGTGCCCCTATGTTTGGTGCATATATGTTTACAATGTTAATGTCTTCTTGGTGGATTCATCCCTTGAGGATAATGAAGTGACCTTCTGGGTCTCTCTTTACGTCCCTCTTTTTGAAGTCTATTTTGTCCAATATGAGAATTGCTATCCCAGCTTTTTTATCTTGTCCGTTGCATGGAAAACTTGTTTCCAGCCTTTCACTTTTAGTCTGTGATGGTCTTTTGTCCTGAGGTGGGTATCTTGTAGGCAGCATATGTGAGGGTCATGCTTTCTTATCCATTCAGCTATTCTGTGTCTTTTGATTGGAGCATTTAATCCATTTATGTTTAAGGTTATTATTGATAGGTAATTTTTTATTGCTATTTTTGTACCTGTGTTCCTCTCTGTCTCTCTCTTTTCCTTCCTTGCCTTAAAGCAGTCCTTTTAGTATTCCTTGTAGAGCTGGTTTGGTGGAGGTGTATTCTTTTAGGCTTCTTTTGTCTTGGAAGCTCTTTATTTGGCTTCCATCTTCATTGAGAGCCTTGCTTGGTAAAGTAGCCTTGGTTGCAGGCCTGTGGTTCTCATTACTTGGAATATGTCTTGCCATTCTCTTCTTGCTTGGAGTGTTTCCATTGAGAAGTCAGTAGCTAACCTTATTGAAATCCCTTGTATGTTATTTCTTTTTTCTCCCTTGCTGCCTTTAAGATTCTCTTTTTGTCTTGGAATTTTGCCATTTTAATGATGATGTGTCTTGCACTGGGCCTCCTTGGTTTCCTCTTGATTGGGACTCTGTGTGATTCCTGGATTTGTGTGACTTTTTCTCTCATCAAATTAGGGAAATTTTCTCTCATTACTCTTTCAAATAGGTTTTCTATCCCTTGTTCTTCTTCTTCTCTTTCTGGTATTCCTATTATTCGGGTTTTATTACATTTCATATTGTCTTGCATTTCTCTTAATCCCTCTTCATTCTTTCTGAGCCTCTTTTCATTTTCTTGCTCTTTCTGTGAGATACTTTCTACGTTCTCCTCCAACTCACTAATCCTATCCTCCGCTTCATCTATCCTACTTTTGAAACTTTCTACTGTGTTCTTCAATTGGGAAATTGTATTCTTCATTTCTTCTTGTTTCTTGCTGATATATTCTATTTCCTTTTTCATGTTGATGTAGTTTGTAGAGAGATCATTGTAGTTTCCTTGTAGTTTCTCATAGCTCATTGTGAGCTCTTTGAACTTCGTAATAACCAGTGCTTTGAATTTACTATCTGATCTTTGATCAGCGTCTATTTCATCTAACATTCTTTCTGAAGTTTCTGCTTTTTCTTTCATTTGGGGATTGTTTCTTTGTCTTCCCATCGTTTGAGACTCTTCTTGTTGATCTCAGCTTCTAAAATTGATCTGTTCTGACTCCCTGGGTTTATGGTATGAACTTCTGTGGTATGATACCTGTGATGTGCAGTGTTGCAGACTCCTTCAAGTTTCTTGATGTTCTCCATCTCCACCTACTCTCACGCTGGTCCTTGTACTGGTCCCGGCACTGGTCACCTTCCACTGCTGAATGTCCCAGCTCTAGTAGCTGACTCCTCCAGCGCCCAGGTCTGATACTATAGCAGCGGCACAGGGGCTGAGAATGTCCTGGCTCCGTAGCTGACTCCTCTGGTGCCCAGGCCAGTCACAGGGGTTTGGAGTGTCCCGGCTCCCATACCTGACTCCCCAGCTCCCAGGCCTGTTGCTATGGCAACAGCAAAGGGGCCATGTGTGTCCCAGCTCCAGTAGCAGACTCTGTCACTTTCTGGTGTTTCAGTGTCAGCCACAATCTCTGGTCTTTTAATTTCATAAATGCTGGGTAACCGATGGTTTATTGTGCTGTTTCTGTATAGATCTGCCAGGATTTTCACCCATGAGTACAGGAGCTAGAATCAGCTCTGTCCTACTGTGTCGCATCTTCCCAGCATCCCTTCCTATTTTATGATGTAGATGCCTTTTATTTTATTTTCTTGTCTGATTACTGTGGCTAACACTTCCAATATTATATTGAATAGAAGTGGTGAAAGTGGACATCCTTGTCTTGTTCCTGATCTTAGTGGAACAGATTTTACTTTTTGCCCACTGAGTATGATGTTGGCTGTAGGTCTCTCATATATGGCCTTTATTATGTTGAGGAATGCTCCCTCTATCCCCACTTTCCTGAGTGTTTTTCTCACAAATGGGTGCTGTACTTTATCAAGCGCTTTTTCCAAATCTATTGATATAATCATGTGATTTTTGTTCTTTCTTTTGTTTATGTGATGTATTACATTTACTGATTTGTGAATATTCAAACATCTTTGCATCCCTGGGATGAATCCCACTTGGTCATGATGTATAATCTTTACAATGTATTGGTAGATACAGTTTGCCAATTTTTTTTTTAGGATTTTAGCATCTATATTCATCAGCGATATTGGCCTGAAGTTTTCTTTCTTTGTTTTGTCTTTGTCTGGTTTTGGAATTAGGATGATCCTGGCTTCATAAAAAGACTTTGGGAGTTTTCCATTATTTTAAATTTTTTGGAATAGTCTTTGAAGGATAAGGGTTAGCTCTTTCTTAAATGCCTTGTAGAATTCTCCTGTGAAACCACCTGGTTCAGGGCTCTTGTGTGTCAGGAGCTTTTTTATTACTCCTTCAATTTCATTAGCTGTTACTGGTCTGTTTAGGGTTTCTGCTTCTTCTTTATTGTGTTTTGGAAGATGATATTTTTCTACAAATTTCATCTAGGTTTTCAAATTTTTTGGTGTATAGTTCTTTATAGTAATTTCTTACAATGCTTCGTATTTCTGTGGCATCAGTTGTAATCTCTCTTATTTAATTTCTGATTGTGTTATTTGGGTCCTCTCTCTTTTTTTCTTGATGAGCCTACTTAAAGGCTGGTCAATTTTGTTTATCTTTCTAAAGAATGAGTTCCTGGATTCGTTGATCCTTAGAATTGTACTTTTAGCCTCTGTCATCTAATTCTGCTCTGATCTTGGTAATTTCCTTCCTTTTACTTACTCTGGGCTGTCTTTCTTGTTGTTCCTTGAGTTTTTGTAGGTGTAGGGTTAGGTTGTGGGTTTCAAATGTTTCTTTTTTAGGTAGGCCTGGATTGCTATGAACTTCTCTCTCAGGACTGCCTTCCCTGTGTCCCATTTGGGTTATAGTGAGTTCATTTTCATTTGTTTTCACAAACTTGTTGATTTCTTCCCTAATCTCATTCTCGATCCACTTATTGTTTAATAACATGCTATTCAATCTCCATGATTTTAGGTGTTTTGTGTTTTTCCCTTGGAGTTGGTTTCTAGTTGCAGTCCCTTGTGGTAGAAAAAAAATGGTTGATATCATTTCAGTTTTCTTGAATTTCTTGAGGCTTGTTTTGTGTCCTATCATGTGGTCTATATTTGAAAATGTTTCAAGTGACTTTCTCTGGAGCCGTTAAAGGGAGCTGGAGTGCTTCTCCTGAGGTAGTTGTTGATCAGTTGGTCATAGTCCAGCACGCAGAAGTGAATGGTGAAAAGCAGCAGAGCTGATGGGTCATGAGGATGTAAGTGTGTTGGAAGGCTCTCACATCCCTTCTCCAGGAGACACAAACAACTTGAAAATACAAAAAGACTAGAGCTGGAACCATAGAAGAGGCTTCCAACAGTAGAGTCAGAGAGACAAATTTCACTTTGCTGTAGGAGAGAAGCCACAAGTTGCTACATATTTGAGTAGGTGGAAGCAGAGAATGACAGGAAAACTGAAAGATACTGCACCACTGAATTTCACAGGCATTCCACCACATAAGATCACACCATAAACCCAGGGAATCAGAACAGATCAATCTCAGAAGCTGAGGCTAATAAGAAGAACCTCACAAACAATGGAAGACAAAAAAACAATCCCCAAATGGAAGGAAAGGAGGAACCCTCAGAAAGAATGTTAGATGAAATAGAGGCAAGTCAGCTATCAGATACTGAATTCAAAGCACTGGTATTCAGGAAGTTCAAAGAGCTCACAATGAGCTACCAGAACTACAGGGGAGCTACAATGATCTCACCGTAAACTATATCAACATGAAAAAGGAAATGGAAACTATTAGTAAGGACCAAGAGCAAATGAAGAATACAATTTCTGAATTGAAGAACACAGTAGAAAGTATTAAAAGTAGAGTGGATGAGACAGAAGATTGGATTAGCAAGTTGGAGGACAATGCAGAACACATCTCACAGAAACAGCAGGAAAAGGAAAAGAGGCTCAGAAAGAATGAAGAGGGATTAAGAGAAATGCAAGACAATATGAAACATAATAATATCCAAATAATAGGAATACCAGAAGGAGAAGAAGAGGAACATGGGATGGAAAATCTAGTTGAAAGACTAATGAGAGAAAATTTTCCTAATTTGATCAGAGAAAAAAGTCACACAAATCCAGGAATCACAGAAAGTCCCAATCAAGAGGAACCCAAAGAGGCCCATTTCAAGACACATCGTCATTAAAATGGCAAAATTCCAAGACAAAAAGAGAATCTTAAAGGCAGCAAGGGAGAAAAAAGAAGTAACATACAAGGGATTTCAATAAGGTTAGCTACTGACTTCTCAATGGAAACACTCCAAGCAAGAAGAGAATTGCAAGAAATGTTCAAAATAATGAGGACCAGAGGCCTACAACCAAGGCTACTTTACCCAGCAAGGCTCTCAATCAAGATAGAAGGCCAGATAAAGAGCTTCCTAGACAAAAAAAGTCTAGAAGTATATGTTTCCACAAGACCAGCCCTACAAGAAGTACTGAAAGGACTGCTTTAAAGCAAGGAAGGAAAAGAGAGAGACAGAGAGGAACACAGGTACAAAAATGGCAATGAATAAGTACCTATCAATAATAACTTTAAATGTAAATTGATTAAATTCTCCAATCAAAAGACACAGAATAACTGAATGGATAAGAAAGCATGACCCACACATATGCTGCCTACAAGAGACCCACCTCAGGACAAAAGACCAGCACAGACTAAAAGTGAAAGGCTGGAAACAAATTTTCCAAGCAAACAGACAAGAAAAAAAGCTGGGGTAGCAATTCCCATCTTGGACAAAATAGACTTCAAAAGGAGGGCCATAAAGAGTGACCCAGAAGGTCACTTCATTATCCTCAAGGGAAGAATCCACCAAGAAGACATGAAGATCATACATATATATATATGCACCAAACATAGGGGCACCCAAATATATCAAGAAAATCTTAGAGGACTTCAAAAAAGATATTGACAACAACACAATTATAGTAGAGGATTTTAACACCCCACTATCAAAAATGGACAGATCTTCCAAACAAATATCAACAAAGATGTTGTGGCACTAAACAATACCCTAGATGAAATGGACTTAACTGATATATACAGAGCCCTTCATCCCAAAGAAGCTAAATACACATTCTTTTCAAATGCACATGGAACATTTTCAAAGATAGACCACATGATAGGACACAAAACAAGCCTCAAAAAATTCAAGAAAATTGAAATCATACCAAGCATCTTCTCTGACCACAAGGGACTGAAATTGGAAACCAACCCCAAAGAAAAAAACCCAAAACACCCAAAATCATGGAGACTGAATGGTATGCTATTAAACAATGAATGGGTCAAGAATGAAATTAGGGAAGACATCAAAACATTTCTGGAAAGAAATGTAAACGAACTCACAACAACCCAAAACTTATGGGACACAGTGAAGGCAGTCCTGAGAGGGAAGTTAATAGCAATACAGGCCTACTTAAAGAAGATAGAAACATTTCAAACAAACAACCTAACCCTACGCCTGCAAGAACTCAAGGAAGAACAACAAAGACAGCCCAGAGCAAGTAGAAAGAAGGAAATAACAAAGATCAGAGAAGAATTAAATGACATAGAGACTATCAGCACAATTCTAAGGATCAATGAATTCAGGAGTTGGTTCTTTGAGAAGATAAACAAATTAGACAAGCCTTTAAGTAGGCTCATCAGGAAAAGAAGAGAGAGGATACAAATAAACACAGTCTGAAATGAAAGGAGATTACAACTGATACCACAGAAGCAGAAGGGATTATAAGAAATTACTATGAAGAACTGTATGGCAAGAAATTTGAAAACCTAGGGGAAATGGACACATTTCTAGAAAAATATCATCTTTCAAAACTCAGTGAAGAAGAAGAAGAAAGCCTGAAGAGACCAATAACAGCAAAAGAAACTGAAGCAGTAATCAAAAAACTCCCATCACACAAAAACCCTAGATCAGATGGTTTCACAGGAGAATCCTACAAAGCATTTAAGGAAGAGCTAACCCCTATTCTTCACAGACTATTCCAAAAAATCCAAAATGATGGAAAACTCCCAAATTCTTTTTATGAAGCCAACATCATCCTGATTCCAAAACCAGATAGAGACACAAGGAAGAGAGAAAACTTCAGGCCAATATTACTGATGAACATAGATGCTAAAATCCTCAACAAAATATTGGCAAATCACATCCAACAATAAATTATATTGTGATATATTATATTATATCACATCCAACAAAAGATTATAGAACATGAACAAGTGGGATTGATTCATCCCAGGAATGCAAGGATGGTTCAATATTCACAAATCAATAAATGTAATACATCACATAAACAAAAGTAAAGACACAAACCACATGATCATATCAATAGACGTGGAAAAGGCTTTTGATAAGGTACAACACCTATTTATGATAAAAACACTCAGCAAAGTGGGAATAGAGGGAGCATTCCTCAACATAATAAAGGGTATATATGAGAGACCTACTGCCAACATCATACTCAATGGGCAAAAAGTAAAATCTTTTCCACTAAGGTCAGGGACAAGACAAGGATGTCACTTTCACCACTTCTATTTAATATAGTACTGGAAGTTTTAGCCACAGCGATCAGACAAGTAAAGGAAATAAAGGGCATTCAAATTGGAAAGTAGGAAACAAAACTGTCGCTGTATGCAGATGATATGATAGTGTACATCATAGTGTACTCTTGTTTGTGAGACTCTTATTGTTAGCTTCAGCTCCTTAAATTGATCTTTTCTGGCTCCCTGGGTTTATTGTGTGAACTTCTGTGGTAGAATATCTGTGAGATTTAGTGGTGTGGTATTCTTAATCTCCCAATCTCACTGATCTTGGGCTGTTATTTAAATTGGCTCTGTGTTTGTATTTGGGTGTTTATCTTTTTGAGGTTTTCTTTTGTGGGACCTTCCCAGCAGTTGGTTAACTGAGGGTCACTCTGTCCACCTCCTCTTGTAATTTGTTGTGCTGGTGAGAGCAGGTTGTGTTGAAGCTAGTTCTTATATGCATACAAGGTTTTGAGCATTCTCTTTTTCTCTTGTTCAGTTGTTTGTACTGGGTAGTTTCTCCACTATTTAGTTTTATTTCCAGATCTGTCCTGGATTGAGGTTTGTGTGGTTTCCACTCTCTCCTTCACCTTCTTATGTTATTATCTGTTGGTGGTTCCTTTGTTGTTGGGTTTCCTCTTCTAGTGGGTATCCTGGTGTTCACTGCTTTCACTTACTCTTTTTTTTTTGTGATCAGTTGGAGAAGGCAAAATGGTTTATGACAGCAGGAAAATATTCTGTGATATTTACTGGCTGTGGTAGCAGCCAGATGAGAAGAGATAGGAGATCCTTTGGCTATGTATACTGTTAACTGTAACCTTCAACCCAATAGCCACTTTTAAGAAGGGATGGAAAGAAGATGAGACTCTTGTTGAGGAGGGAAGGATTGTGAATTGGATCTAGAAATCAGTGAGGTTGTGGGAGGTCATATTCCAAGGTAAGGTGAGAGTAAAGGATAGTAAATAGGTATAGTTTGTGAAAGAATAGAGTTAACCACTACAGTAATAGAGCTCAGGAAACTGTGAAGTGGGCTAAGATCCAGGAGGGGTGATGTGAAGTATTTACAATTGTATGGAACACCTATTATTTATGATATTAGAGCAACAATCATATGACAGAATCTATGTGATCTGGATAACATAAATAGGGAGTATAGAATTTTGAGTAGTGTGCTAAAGGAACACAAGCAACCTGAAGGATAGTAATTTAGCAATACACTGTGGAAGAGAGAACAGGGGAAACCTGTCCTGTCATACAATATAACCTGTCAAGCAAAGAAGACTATACAGAAAGAGGAGGAATACAAAAACACTATTAAAATATAAGATGTAAGAATAACGAAAAATACTAAAAATGTGCAGTAGTTTGTAGTTTCTCTGCAATAGCAAAGTGAAATTTGTCTCATTGTCTCAACTTTTGGGATACCCCCTCTTTGGGTCCAACTCTGGTTGGACTTTCACAGTTCCAAGTTTTTTGTCTCATTTGTGGGTATAAAAAAACAGCAGTAGAAGAGAGAAAGAAGAGATAAAATTGGAAGGAAAAGAAGGAGGAATAAAACAAGAAAGAAGGAAAGAGAAGGAAAAGTATTGAAATATAATACAATAATAAAAATTTAAAAAAATGTAAGGTTACTTAAAAAAAAAAAAAAAAAAAAAAAACCACCTCTTGTTGGTTTCAAACTAGCCAAACTAGTTTTTCTGGTCTTGCTGTCTGCAGCAGGCTGAGGGGCAACTGGTGTGGCCTTTCTTGTGTACTCAGACAGTCTTGCAAGGACTCTCCCAGGAGCTGGTCTGGTGCCTCTCCCTAGCACCCTAGGCAGGGGATCTAGGTCTTATTTAGACTGCTCTTTCCCCAGGTGTCATGGCCGTGGGCTGGTGTGTAGGTGGGCACAGGAGCTGTCCAGGCTGCCTGGGTTCTGTGGGCTTAGGCGTGAACCCTTCCCAGCGCTATAGGGAAAGGCAGGGACTTCTTCAAAACCTTGGGATTGCTGCCTGACTGGGTGGGGAATAAGCCCAGTGGCTGTCTCAGGAGAATCCCCCAAACAGTTTTACTTTTTGAGAAATTCTTCCTATTCAAGCCTACCAATCAGTACATGCCAATTCTCCAGCCATACCAGTGACTATTTGGGTCAGTACGCATCACTGCAGGGCTCTCAACTCTCCCAAATCAGAGATCACAGACTCCGCAGGTGATCACAGCCCCCTGTGTGTTTGCCTCTTTGTCCTCATTCCCTTCTCTGCAACTTCAAGCAACAATGTCTCTCCTGGTGCTGCTCAAACCCTGGTTGGCCAGGGAGGAAGGGAGCAGTTTTACCCAGCTCTCTCCCAAGGACTCTGTGGCAGGCCTGAGGCTCCCAAAGAGTCTGTGGTAGACCAAGCACCAGGCTCCAGGCCTGGGGCAATGGACACGTCCCATGCTGGTCCCTGGGACCTTATTGTCCTGCAGTAGTCTCCTTACCTTCTGGTTTTTCAGTGTCTACTACACTTTCTGATCTCTTATTTTCATATATTCTGGGGTACCGTTGGCTGTTTGCTCTGTTCCTCTGTAGATCAGTCAGGTTTTTCTCCTGTATGTAGGGGGAAGTAGAATCTGTTCCCTCCTATTTCGTCACCATCTTCCAACTTTCTAAAATCTTTATATTTTAGAGTTGCATGATGAAATATTTATGGATGCAATGATATGATGCCTGGGACTGGCTTCAAACTAATCCAGGGCACAGAGGATAAAATTATAAACGAAATAAGATAAACCACAAATTCTTTATCATATAAAGGGGCTGTTCACTTATTCCACAGAAGCGGGTGCTAAGTTCTGATAGTGGATTTTGTATGCTACACAGACAAATGGCTCATTGCTTGAGGAGGATGTGAGAAAATCTGATCCTAAACGCTAAATTGTTAGGGAAGATATATGCTATTAGGAAGAGAGGTGACTTCTGACCAGACCA
Organism: Artibeus jamaicensis; assembly: GCF_021234435.1. Taxonomy (NCBI): domain Eukaryota; kingdom Metazoa; phylum Chordata; class Mammalia; order Chiroptera; family Phyllostomidae; genus Artibeus; species Artibeus jamaicensis. The sequence continues at coordinate 1,445,867 of NW_026522053.1, read as the reverse complement.
TCATCCTGACCATTAAAAATTTACAAAAATACTCCTTGGGGATAAGCCTAAACTTCACATATTGTCTAAATTCAGACAGAGGAGGCTTAGCAATTACAATATGCAAAAAACTTGTGAGTTAGAATAGAAATGTTCTTAAATTGTTCAAAGAATTGTAACCAGATGCATATTCAACATATTAATGATTCTATTTCCAAGTTTAATTTTACCTGCAATTATAATTTATTTTACAAGTTTTCCTAATCTCCCACTGATGTACTTGCCATCTAGAGATGCCACATATAATGACAGTATTAGCTCTGGAAAATGTGCAGAACTTAGTTTTCTAATTTATTATATACACCTTATTTTCAAGACTAAGGAATAACTTTTAGTATTCAAATAAAATATTTATAGCTAAAAGGGAGTCAAAATACCTACTATTAATAGTATATAATGTTTCATAAGTAATTTTCATAAACTATTACCAATAATAAATAATATTTATAAAGTTTAATTGTAATAATTCTTTTTCTCAAATTAAACCATTAATATTCTGAAATAAAGTTTGAGAATATGATACAAAAAAAGAATTGCCCAAAATAAATTTTAAAAAAAGAGGAAAGGAAACTATGTTATAGATCTAATATGTACTTTTATGGGAAGACATTTAAGATGTATTTCATATTATTAAGTAAGAAATCATAAAAACCAAATAATAAGCATAGCTGATTTCATTTATGTTTAAAAACATTAATCCACATAAGCATTTTAAACCCCTGCAAAGATTCATTCCAGACTGTTCATAGTATCCTTTGGGGGTGAGATTTTGGGAGATTTTTTTTTACTTAACATTTTATTGTATTGGTTGGCATTTTTACAAGTGTGTACTCTAGTCATAACTTTTAAAGTATATTTTATTGATTATGTTATTACAATTTTCCCAATTTTTTTCTTTTATCTCCCTTTGCCCTGTACCCCCAACCCTCCAGCATTCCACCTGCTTAGTTCATGTCCATGGGTTGTACATAGAAGTTCTTTGACTTTTTGATTTCTTATACCATTCCTAACCTCTTCCTGTGTATTTTATGCCTACAAATTATGCTTCTTATTCCCTGTACCTTTCCCCCATTCTTTTCCTCCCCCTCCCCACTGAAAAACCTCCATGTGATGTCCATTTCCCTGATTCTGTTCCTGTTCTGGTTGTTTGCTTAGTTTTTGTTTAACTTTTTTTTAGGTTCAGTTGTTGATAGTTATGAGTTTGTTGTCATTTTACTTTTCATATCTTTTGATCTTCTTCTATTCCTTAGATAATTCCCTTTAACAATTCATCTAATAAGGGCTTAGATGATGAACATCATGAACATCATGATGATGAACTTTAACTTGACCTTATCTGGGAAGCACTTTCTCTGCCCTTGCATTCTAAATGATAGCTTTACTGAATAGAGTGCTCTTGGAAGTAATTCCTTGCCTTTCATGACTTAAATTACTTCTTTCCAGCTCCTTCTTGCCTGCAAGAGTTCTTTTGAGAAATCAGCTGATAGTCTTATGGGTACTCCCTTATAGGTAACTCTCTCATTTCCTCTTGCTGCTTTTAAGATTCTCTCCTTATCTTTAATCTTGAGTAACTGAATGATGATGTACCTTGGTGTGTTCCTATTTAGGGCCAACTTCTTTGGACTCTCTGGGTTTCCTGGACTTCCTGAAAGTCTATTTTCTTCTTCAGATTGGGGAAGTTTTCCTTCATTATTTGTTCAAATAAGTTTTCAACTTCTTGCTGTTGTTCTTCTCCTTCTTGCACCCCTATCATTCTGATATTAGAGCATTTAAAGTTGTCCCACAGGTTCCTAATCCTCTCCTCATTTTATTGAATTCTTGTTTCTTCATTCTGTTCCAGTTGGATGTATATTTTTCCATCTGCTCCAAATCGTCGATTTGAGTCCCAGTTTCCTTCCCTTCAGTCTTGATTCCCTGTATATTTTGCTTTATTTCACTTTGGGTAGCCATCATTTGTTCCTTCATTTTGTGACTGAGTTCAATCAATTCTTTGAGCATTCTGATTACCAATGTTTTGAACTCTGCATCAGATAGGTTGGCTATCTCCTCATGGCTTAGCTGTTTTTCTGCAGTTTTGATATATTTTTTTTCATTTAGGCCATATTTCTTTGTTTCAGTGCACCTGTTATGTTATAAGGGGGCATGGCCTTGGCTATTCACCAGGGGGAGGCAGCCCTTTCTGCTGGGTTGTGGCACTGTCTGTGGGGGGCGGGGTCAGAGAGGGAACAATGCAGCTTGCTTACTCTGTTCCAGCCCTACTTTCCAATGAATTCTCTCATGTGAGACTGGGAGTTTCTCCCACCGTGGCAACCCCTGCAGTAATTTACAGCTAGTTTTGAGTCTTTATTTTCCCATTCAGCTAGCCCTGCCTTGCCCCTGTGGTTCTCTGCCTTGCCCCACATCCTCTCCACTCAGTTGCCTGTCTCCTATCGATCTGGATGAATGTTTCTCTTTAACTCCTTGGTTATCAGACTTCCATACAGTTTGATTTTCTGGCATTTCTGGCTGTTTATTATTTTTAGATTGGGTGTTATTCTTCTTTTGGTTGTGTGATAAAGAGAAGCATTTTCACCTATACCTCCATCTTGGTTGGAACTCCTAGCTATAACTTAAAAGACATAATTACACTTGAGGAGAACATTTTTTCTAAGTCAAATGGGGTATACTGTGAGGTAGTAAGCTTTCTGGGATAAGGGGCATTCAAGCAGGAGCTGGAATAGCATGAAACAGAGGCTGTGAGGGGGTGGTTGGGCTGGTTGTCTCTGAGATCCAGAGGCTCAACCTCTGACTCATCTCTTCAAAAATCATGCCTAGTGTCTGGGCAAACAGTAGCCTCAGTGGCTGGTATGTGATTAGGCTTCTTGCTGCTCTGAGTGGGGCCCTGTGTCTCTGAGTTATCCCTGTACAGTTGAAATGAAACTTGAAGTTAACCTGATGTTTTGCCTCTCCTCCAAGACCACTGCCAAACTGTGGGCACTGCTAGGGAAACAGTAGGCCATAATCATGCCATACTGTCCATACAGGAATTGTTGGGCAGGAAAGAAGAGGAAGAAGGAGTCATGACATGGGGCCTCCACCTGTGTTGTTTTTCCTCTTGCCCTGTAGGACAATCATGGAACTGGTTTGGATATTGCTGCTGGTGGTGGCCTTTTGTGTGTCTGCAGTCCAGGGCTCACCAGAGGATGATATCAAGGAGAACATCAATGTCAACATGTCCCAGCCCTTGCACATCATGGAGGAAGGCAACCTGATAGTGCTGACACCCCCCAGCCTGACCCAGATGCTCAGCCAGACCCGCTTTCTCATGGTGCTTTTTTGTGAGTGTTCCCCAGTCCTTGAGGAAAGAATGATGTGTTGGGTGAGACCTGCATCCTTGCTCCTGGAGGACAGATATCTTTATATATTGCTAAATATATGAGGACACGTATTATTATTTTAAAAATAATGTATAAGTAACATCATTCCCAATTTCCAAATGAGAATACAAATCCAGGGAGGTTAAACAATTTGAAAGATATTGTACAATGTTGCCACTACGGTTTTGATTTATATGTGGCTCTTCTGTCCCACTGAAGACAAGGAGCCAGGCTTTACCTTCAGTTGTCCTTAGCATTCTGAACCTCAGTAATTTTTTCTTCTGTAATATTTGCATGAAGATAATGACCATACAGGATTGTTGTTTAGATTAAATTAGGTAATATATTATTATGTTAGGTAATATGGAGCACAGCCAGAGAGCAAAAAGTGATGGCAGCAATGGGAAAGCTCTCAAGAAGAGAGTCTAGACCATTATCTTTATCATCTGAGCTGCATGGCCAGCCTTACTTTTGGGGCTTTTGTCCTTTGCATGAGCAGATATTCTGGGGGAAAGAATAGGTAGTCTTTTTCTTGAGGCGCTGGCACAAAGCTGTGCCTGGGGAGATGGTATTTTCATGACATCTCTTGCATAGTGAGTACTTCCTTTGTGTCAGGCACTGTCCTTAGCGCTCACTAAACATTAAGTGATTTAATACTAACAGCAACCCAGTGTGGTGGAACTATACATTTTGTTTTATAGCTGAGGAAACAGAAATTCAGAGAGGTCAAGTGATTTGCCTGACATCACACAGATCACTAGTGAGGAACAAAAACCCTGCGTTCCAGTACCTTCAATGTGCAAAAATTGGAATGACGCAGAAAGTAGATGTAAATACTTGATTCCAGAATCCTGCCTTCACAGTCACTTCTGGAAAGTGTTTGGCTCCATTTCAATCCCCAAGATCCACTTCCAGGATTTGCCAGGCTTGCCAGTACCCACCCAAGTTCCCAGAAGCCAGGCAGTACCCAAGTTTCCAGTACTAAGCAGGGCTATGCAGGGCAGGTGCCTTTCACTTCTTGGTTTCTACTTCTTCCCATGCAGCCTCCCACCCACATTCCCCTTCCTCCCTTATCTTGGCTGCTTTGTGTGTGTAGCTATTTCCCCCATCCTTGTTTGCCCTCCTCTAACCATATCCCTTTAAAGATTCCCTACTATCTCCAGTCTGACCAGTGCAAGGGAAGAAGTTGGCTCTAGAGGGTCACAGTCATATGCTCAAGTGCTGGGCTCTGCCATTTATTAATCAGGTGACCTTGGATTAGTGACATTTTATTTATCTAGATGTGAAATAAAAGTATTAATAATGTAATATAATTCCTACAGTGTTTATCACAGTGCCTGGTGCATCATAAGAGCTTAAGAACAAATTGCCTGCCATTCACTTTATTCTCATTAATGGCTTCCTTGTCTGTACAAAAGGGTCAGTAATTTCTCCCTTCAAGGTGGTTGGGGTGATAGAAATGGATTTAGATATGCAGTCATTAGCTCTTAGTGATCACTCATTGGGCAGAGCTATTACTATTGAATTCTGATTTACCCCACTTTTACACAATCCTGCTCCATACCAAGCCCTGCATGGGCCCAGTTGGGGCACCTGAGAAAAAGGGCCTTGGTTTCTGCTCCTAGAGATTGTGGTAGTTTAAGCTAGAAATATCACAGGCATGAGAAACTCTTTAAAATGTTATTAATGCAATTAGAATAGTCTAAACTCTGTACTTTGGGGGCCCCAAGGAGAAGTGACAGCTTGGACATGTCCTTGAAATGGTTGTTCTATCTGCAAATCCACTAAGAAGTTTTCTGTAGCTTGGTTCCTGAGCCCTTGTGTCTTCACATACACAAGGGCTTCCCAGGCCAATGCAAATGCATTCTGACACTTGAAGTTTGGCTTCAAGTAAGAGAAATCCTTGATATTTGGATCCCCAGTTATGACCAGTGATGGGGGATCTTCAGCCAGAGCTGTGAAGTCAGCAGAAGTCTTTGGAATCTGTGGTTGCTAATGCCCAAACTTATCAAAGACCCTATTCCAAAGAACTGGTAAACCCAAAGAGTTTCTCCTAAACTGAGTCGTGTACATACTTGATACTTAAGTGACATCAAGGTTTGGCATAAATAACATACGTTTAAGAATCAAGCCAGCCTGAGTGTGAAGCTCTATTCTGTCAAGAACTAGATATTAATATGTGTCCTTGGATACATATCTGTGTCTCACTTTCTTCATCTGTAAGGTAGATATAATGAAACTGGTAGAGTCATAATAGGGATCAACTGGGAGTGTCTGGAAAAACCTCAAACATGGAAGGCTTTCAGCAAACATGAGTTCCCATTCTCCCCTGACCCTGTGGCACCTGAACAGATGCAACTCATCAACGTCCTGTCATTAAGGACTGGGTTCAGCTGCAAGTAATAAAGAATCTGTTAATGGCTTAGGACTTCTGCCAACATGGAGGCATAGGTGGATATGCCATGCCTTCTCAAACAACCAAGTTTAGAGACAACTAAATATTAGCAACAGAAAACAAAGCCAGAACACAGAAAATTGAACTTTTCAGAAGTCTGTTAACAACAAATTCTTCAGCCTGACCAGTAAGGGGCGAAACCAGCAGCTGGTGGAGCGGGGTTGCACAGGAAAACTCGGTCAGACAGACTCAGGCGCACAGAATCCAGGCGCAGGGTTGGACCTAGTGAGTGACCAAGTGAGCGACCTCCGGGGAAACAGCGAGGGAGCAGGGCTGCAGGTTGACTGTGGTCGCGCATTTGTGCACGGATAGACAAGCGAGGGAGTGGGCGATTGGACCGGAACCCAGTGGGTCCCCGCAGCAAGCGGCAGGGAGGGCGCTGCCATTTCCCTGCTCTGACCCACTTCCACATACACCATCATAACCCAGTGACTCTGAGTGGCCCGGCCCTGGTGAACCACCTGAGGCGCTGCTCCTCACCTTGCGGCGCAAAACAGCAGAGGGGGTCGCCATTTCCCGTGCTGACCACGCCCCCACATACAGCGTCACAACCCAGCGACCTGGGAGTCCAAGGCTCCGCTCCTCACACTTAAAGGGCATGAACAGACCAAAAATGGCTCAAGAAGATCTCAAAGCCCAAGAGCCTATAAATCTAAGCAATGAAGAAATAGCAAAACTCAGATGCACAGTTTAAAACACTGGTCATCAGGATCCTCATAGAACTGGTTGATTATAGCCACAAATTAGACAAATATATGAAGGCAAAACTAATTGAAATGAATGGAATTGCACAGGAAACCAATAGCAATGAAAAGGAAACTGGGACTCAAATCAATGGAGTGGACCAGAAGAAAGCAAATAATGGCCAAACAGAAAAGAGTCAAGAAGCAAGAATTCAAAGAAATGAGGAGAGTCTTAGGAACCTCCAGGACATCTTTAAACGCTCCAACATCTGAATTATAGGGGTACCAGAAGGGGGAAAGGCACAGCCACCAGTGGAAAACTTATTTGAACAAATAATAAAGGAGAATTTCCCCAATCTGGCAGAGGAAATAGACTTCCAGGAAATCCAGGAAGCTCAGAGAGTCCCAAAGAAGTTGGACCTACGAAGGAATACACCAAGGCACATCATAATTATATTAGCCAAAATTAAAATGAAGGAGAGAATCCTAGAAGCAGCAAGAGCTAAGGGGACTGTCACCTACAAAGGAGTCCCCATCAGACTGTCAGCGGATTTCTCAAAAGAGACCTTACAGGCAAGAAGGGGCTGGAAAGAGGTATTCCAAGTCATGAAATCCAAAGACCTACAACCAAGATTGCTCTATCCAGCAAAACTTTCATTTAGAATGGAAGGACAGATAAAGTGCTTCTCAGATAAGATCAAATTCAAGGAGTTCATCATCACCAAGCCTTTATTATATGAAATGTTAAAGGGACTTATCTAAGAAAAAGAAGTTAAAGAAACATGAACAGTGAAAGGACAACAAACTCAGTTATTAACAACCACACCTAAAATGAAAGCAAACTAAAAGGACAGCTAGATCAGGAGTGGAAACATAGAAATGAAGATCTCAAGGAGGGTTAGCAACAGGGGAGTGGGAGGAGGAGGAGGGGGGAGAAGGTACAGAAAATAAGTAGCATAGACAGTAGATAGAAAATAGATGGGGGGGCAAGAATAGCATGGGAAATATAGAATCTAAAGAACTTGAGACACATGGTCATAAACTAAAGGGGGGTAATGGTGGGGATAGGGGGTAGGGTGGAGGGGAATGAAGGGGGGGGAATAGAACAACTGTAACAGCATAATCAATAAAAAAATTTTTTAAAAATCTGTTAATGGCTTAAATCCCATGTGGGCCATATCTAGGTGGTCAATGACTAGCATAGCAGCTCCACAGTGTCAAGGACTCAGGCTCCTTGTACCTTCTTGCTCTTTTATCCTTGACATGTTTTACGTTGGGGTCACAAGATGGCCATGGCATGCCCTGCATTGCACATCTAGCTAAAAAAAAAAAGGGGGGACAGGCAAACAGAAAATGGGCAGATATGTACCAGCCAAATGTGGTCCTTAAAAAACCTTTTCTAGATCCCCACCACTGACTTTGGTTATACCTTATTGATTTGGGCCCATGGCTGTTTCTTACTGAGGTGGCTGGAATAGTAAATGGTTTAGGTTTCTAACTTCTATGGTTGAGAAAACAAGAGGAAAGAAGGTCTGTGAATGGCTGATTCACAATATTTGCCACAACAACCAAGATAATAGGCTAACTTGAATATGCAATTGTCTTATTGCATATTCAATACACAATTGTTGTCTAACTTGAATACACAATTGTCATATTGCATATTCAATATACAATTGTAACTTCAATACACAATTGTCTTTGTGTTTATAATGCTAGTGAAATCCTTTAAAAATGAATTCTAAAATTGATTGCCCATTTTTATACTCAAATTCCTTCTTCTGATTCTGATTAGCTGTTTTAAAGATCACTGCACTAGTGTGCCTGGGCAAGTGCCTGAGGGCGCCTAAGCCAACCTTCAGCGCCCAGAAAACTCCCTCCCTAGGATTTTTGGGCCCATACCGGCCAAGAGACCCAACAAGAGGGGAGCAGAGGAGATTTCAGCCTGCACACAATTCTGGGTCCAGCACCCGGCGTGGTGCTGCTACATCCCTAGGGGTTTTTTTTGGTTTGTTTTTTGTTTTTGTTTTTGTTTTTTTTTTTTGCCAGAGGTTGGCCAGGGGACCCAGGCAAACACAGGAGCAGAAGGGATACACACCACCCAGCGTGCCATGACGAGCACACAGAGTTTCTGGGTCTGCGCCCAGTCCTCAGATCGGCTCCTGGCTTCCAGTCTACCCCCCTCAGACTATCTGGAAGCCCCAGAAACTGAGGGGTCCTGCGAAAAGAGCTGAGACCCTCAACGCCCTCCCTTTCTGGCCAAGCAAGGTGGGGGGCCAGGAGAGACTTGTTTGATAGAGTTTACAGAGAGGGTGCGGAGGACAAAGGGCCCCAACCAAAGACTCTGTGGTTGCCAGCCCAGAAGAACTCAGAGGTGCAGCCTGGGGCTCTGAATCCAGTAGACACTGCAGCCTGGTCTGCTTCACACCCAGCTTGGCAGCGAGCCCAGGACTGGGCAGAGGGTCTGGGGCCTCCCAACTGAACGGGGGCAGGCCTGTGCTCAATCCGGAGGGAACCAGGCAACTAGGCCGGTGCAGGTGCCTGCAAACACAGCAAACCAGACTATGGCAGTAACCCCTGGGAAAGGAGCGCTGTGAGAAAGTCCTAGTTCCCCATTGTAGGGAGCTGGGGGAGAGGCACCAAGTGTCTGGATCCTGAGAGGGGCTGGCTGAAAAAATCACAACAATCGACCCTCAGCCAACTGCAACCAGAAAAACCAGTTCGGCTAGTTTGAAGCCAACAAGTGACATTCCTTTTTCTGAGGTTGTTTTTGAGAGATTATTTTGGTGCATTTTTTGTTTTTTTTACTTTATTTTCTTTTTATTCTTTTTTTTATTTACCTTTCTTCCTTCTCCATTCCTTTTCTTTATCTTTTTGCTTTTTTAAAGTAATCTGTTATTTCTTTTAAACTTTATTACTGTTTCATCTTTCCATACTTTTGTCCTCTTTTCCCGGATTTTCTGTTTTATTTCTTTTTCTTTTCTTTCTAAACTTATTGCTCTTTCTTCCATTTCCCTACCATTTTTTTCTTTCTTCCTTTTATTTCTTTCCTTATCATTTCTTTCTTTTACCCACAAGAGTCACAATCAACTTGAAAATATGAAAAGACCAGAGCTGGACCCATAGAAGAGGCCTCCCAATAGTAGAGCCAAAGAGACAAATTGCACATTGTTGTAGGAGAGAAGCCACAAGTTGCTGCATATTTGAGTAGGTGGAAGCAGAGAACAACAGGATAACCAAAAGAGGCTGCACCATTGAAATTCACAGGCATTCCACCACAAAAGTTCATACCATAAATCCAGGGTGTCAAAACAGATTAATCTAAGAAGCTGAGGCTAACAAGAAGAGTCTCACAAACAATGGAAAGACAAAGAAACAACCCCAAATGAAAGGAAAGGAGGAATCCTCAGAAAGAATGTTAGATGAAACAGAGGCAAGTCAACTATCAGATACTGAATTCAAAGCACTGGTGATCAGGAAGTTCAAAGAGCTCACAATCAGCTACCAGAAACTACAGGGAAGTTACAATGATCTCACTGTGAACTATATCAACATGAAAAAGGAAATGGAAATTATTAGCAAGGGCCAAGAGGAAATGAAGAATACAATTTCTGAATTAAAAAACACAGTGGAAAGCATTAAAAATAGGGTGGATGAAACAGAAGATCGGATTAGTGAATTGGAGGAAAAAGTAGAAAGCATCTCACAGAAAGAACAGGAAAGGGAAAAGAGGCTCAGAAAGAATGAAGAGAGATTAAGAGAAATGCAAGACAATATGAAATGTAATAATATCCGAATAATAGGAATACCAGAAGGAGAAGAAAAAGAACAAGGGATAGAAAACCTATTTGAAAGAGTAATGAGAGAAAATTTCCCTAATTTGACAAAAGAAAAAGTCACACAAATCCAGGAATCACACAGAGTCCCATTCAAGAGGAACCCAAAGAGGCCCACTTCAAGACACATCATCATTAAAATGGCAAACTTCCAAGACAAAGAGAGAATCTTAAAGGCAGCAAGGGAGAAAAAAGAAATAACATACAAGGGCATCCCAATAAGGTTAGCCACTGACTTCTCAATGGAAACACTCCAAGCAAGAAGAGATTGGCAAGAAATATTCCAAGTAATGAGAAACAGAGGCCTACAATCAAGGCTACTTTACCCAGCAAGGCTCTCAATCAAGATAGAAGGCCAAATAAAGAGCTTCCAAGACAAAAGAAGTCTAAAAGAATTTGCTGCCACCAAGCCAGCTCTACAAGAAATACTAAAAGGTCTGCTTTAAGGAAAGGAAGGAAAAGAGACAGACAGAGAGGAACACAGGTACAAAAATGGCAATGAATAAGTACCTATCAATAATAACCTTAAATGTAAATGGATTAAATGCTCCAATCAAAAGACACAGAATAGCGTCATGGATAAGAAAGTATGACCCACACATATGCTGCCTACAAGAGACCCACCTCAGGACAAAAGACCAGCACAGACTAAAAGTGAAAGGCTGGAAACAAATTTTCCAAGCAAATGGACAAGAAAAAAAAGCTGGGGTAGCAATTCTCATATCAGACAAAATAGACTTCAAAAAAGAGCCATAAAGAGTGACCCAGAAGATCACTTCATAATACTCAAGGGAAGAATCCACCAAGAAGACATTAACATCATAAATATATATGCACCCAACATAGGAGCACCAAAATATATAAGGAAAATCTTAGAGGAATTCAAGAAAGATATAGACAGCAACACAATTATAGTGGGGGATTTTAACACCCCACTATAAAAAATGGACAGATCTTCCAAACAAAATATCAACAAAGACATTGCGGCATTAAACAACACCCTTGATGAAATGGACCTAACTGATATATACAGAGCTCTTCACCCCAAAGAAGCTAAATACACATTCTTTTCAAATGCGCATGGAACATTCTCAAAGATAGACCACATGATAGGGCACAAAACAAGCCTCAACAAATTCAAGAATATTGAAATCATACCAAGCATTTTCTCTGACCATAAGGGACTGAAACTGCAAACCAACCCCAAAGGAAAAAACCCAAAACACCCAAAATCATGGAGACTGAATGGTATGCTATTAAACAATGAATGGGTCAAGAATGAAATTAGGGAAGAAATCAAAAAGTTTCTGGAAACAAATGAAAACGATCTCACAACAACCCAAAACTTATGGGACACAGCAAAGGCAGTCCTGAGAGAAAAGTTTATAGCAATACAGGCCTACCTAAAAAAAAACAGAAACATTTCAAACAAATGACCTTACTCTACGCCTGCAAGAACTCGAGGAACAACAACAAAAACAGCCCAAAGCAAGTAGAAGGAAGGAAATAACTAAGATCAGAGCAGAACTAAATGACATAGAGACTAAAAGTACAATTCTAAAGATCAATGAATCCAGGAGTTGGTTCTTTGAAAAGATAAACAAAATAGACAAGCCTTTAAGTAGGATCATCAAGAAAAGAAGGGAACGGACACAAATAAACAATCAGAAATGAAAGAGGAGAGATTACAACTGATACCACAGAAATAAGGAGGATTGTAAGAAATTACTATGAAGAACTGTATGCCAAGAAATTTGAGAACCTAGGGGAAATGGACACATTTCTAGAAAAATATAATCTCCCAAAACTCAATGAAAAAGAAGTAGAACACCTGAATAGACCAATAACAGCAAAAGAAATTGAAGCAGTAATCAAAAAACTCCCATCACACAAAAGCCCTGGACCAGATGGATTCACAGGAGAATTCTACAAAGCATTTAAGGAAGAGCTAACCCCCATTCTTCACAGACTATTCCAAAAAATCCAAAAGGATGGAAAACTCCCAAACTCCTTTTATGAAGCCAGCATCATCCTAATTCCAAAACCAGATAGAGATACAACAAAGAAAGAAAACTTCAGGCCAATATCGCTGATGAACATAGATGCTAAAATCCTCAACAAAATATTAGCAAATCGCATCCAACAATATATCCAAAAGGTTATACACCATGACCAAGTGGGATTCATCCCAGGGATGCAAGGATGGTTCAACATTTGCAAAACAGTAAATGTAATTCATCACATAAACAAAAGCAAAGACAAAAACCACATGATCATATCAATAGATGCAGAAAAAGCCTTCGATAAGGTACAACACCCATTTATGATAAAAACACTCAGCAAAATGGGAATAGAGGGAACATTCCTCAATATAATAAAGGCCATTTATGAGAGACCTACAGCCAATATCATACTCAATGGACAAAACTAAAAGCTTTTCCACTAAGATCAGGAACAAGACAAGGATGTCCACTTTCACCACTACTATTCAATATAGTATTAGAAGTTTTGGCCACAGCGATCAGGCAGGAAAAGGAAATAAAAGGCATCCAAATAGGAAAGGAGGAAACAAAACTGTCACTGTTTGCAGATGACATGATAGTGTACATGGAAAATCCTATAGACTCTACCCAAAAACTGCTCAAACTAATTAATGAATTTGGCAAAACAGCAGGATACAAAGTCAATATCCAGAAATCAAAGGCATTTTTGTATACAAACAATGATTCGGCAGAAGCAGAAATCAAGGAAAAAATCCCATTTGATATAGCAAAAAGAAAAATAAAATATCTGGGAATAAACCTAACCAAAGAGGTAAAAGACCTCTATGCAGAAAACTACACAGCACTGAAGAAAGAAATCAGGGAAGACACAAACAAATGGAAACATATACCTTGTTCATGGATTGGAAGAATTAACATCATCAAAATGTCCATACTACCCAAAGCAATATACAGATTCAATGCAATACCTATTAAAGTACCAATGGCATATTTCACAGACATAGAACAAACACTTCAAAAATTTATATGGAATCATAAACGAGCCCAAATAGCAGCTGCTCTTTTGAGAAAGAACAAAGTAGGAGGGATCACAATACCTGATATCAAACTGTATTACAAGGCCACTGTAATCAAAACAGCCTGGTACTGGCATAAAAACAGGCACATAGACCAATGGAACAGAACAGAGAGCCCAGAAATCAACCCAACCCTCTACAGTCAATTAATATTCGACAAAGGGGGCAGTAACATAAAATGGAGTAAAGATAGCCTCTTCAGCAAATGGTGTTGGGAGAACTGGACAGCTACGTACAAAAAAATGAAACTTGAGCACCAACTTACACCATACACCAAAATAAATTCAAGGTAGATAAAAGACTTAAATATAAGCCGTGACACCATTAAAGTCCTAGAGGAGAACATTGGCAAGAAAATCTCAGATATTTCACGCAGCAACATTTTTACTGATATGTCCCCTAGAGCAAGGAATATAAAGAAAAGAATAAACAAATGGGATCTCATCAAAATAAAAAGCTTCTGCATGGCTAAAGAAAACAGTATTAAATTAAAAAGACAACCAACTGTATGGGAAAACATATTTGCCAATGATACCTCAGACAAAGGTTTAATCTCCAAAATATACAAAGAACTTACATGACTCCATGCTAGGAAGACATCTAACCCAATTAAAAAATGGAAAAAGGACTTGAACAGACACTTCTCTAAAGAGGACATACAGAATATCCAGTGACACATGAAGAGATGCTCAATATCGTTAGCTATCAGAGAGATGCAAATTAAAACCACAATGAGATACCACTTTACACCAGTCAGGATGGCTATAATAGACAAAGCAACAAACAACAAATGTTGGAGAGGGTGTGGGGAAAAGGGGACCTTAGTTCACTGTTGGTGGGATTGCAGACTGGTACAACCATTATGGAAAATAGTATGGAATTTTCTCAGAAAAATAAAAATTGACCTGCCTTTTGACCCAGCAATTCCACTGCTAGGATTATACCCCAAGATCCTAAAACATCAATTTCAAAGAACCTATGCACCACAATGTTCATAGCAGCACAATTTACAATAGCCAAGAGTTGGAAGCAACCTAGGTGCCCATCAGTAAATGAATGGATCCAAAAATTGTGGTACACATACACCATGGAATTCTATGCAGCAGAGAGAAAGAAGGAGCTACTACCTTTTGCAACAACATGGATGGAACTGGAAAGCATTATGCTGAGTGAAATAGGCCAGGCATTGAAGGACAAATACCATATGATCTCACCTTTGACAGGAAGCTAAAGAATAAAACAAACAAGCAAACAGAATAAAAACAAAGACGCTGAAATAGAGAACAAGAGGGCAGCGACCAGAGGGGAGAGGGAAGGGAACTTAAGGAGAAAAAGGGGGAGGGATTTTGAAGAACAAGTATGAAAGACACAGAGATGAGGACTGGGGGGGGGGGAATGCAAGGGAGGGGGGAGACCGGGCGGGTGGGTGGGGTGGGATGGGAGAAATAGATAAAAAACAAAAAATGTACTTGAAAAGTAACTAAATAAAATTAAAAAAAAATAAAGATCACTGCACTATCAGAGAAAACTAAACTTCATAACCCCTCAAATCCTGGTTCATAAAGTGTCATTTCATGCTTGTGTCTTAGTTCCATGCAGGTTTGCAGAGGATCTGTATTCCACATAGTCATTCAGGCACCCTGGATCCTCCCATCAAGTGACTCAAGCATAATTTAGGGCCTAGAATACTCCACTGAGTCCTCTGTCTCCAGGCAGCAAAAAAGAAAGGAGAGAGAGCAAATGTTTCTGAGTCAGGCCAGCCCTTAAAATGGTGCACACCAGTGCTACTCAAAGTGTGGTCTATGGGCAAGCAGTGTCAGCATCACTGATGAGCTCACTGGAAATGCAGAATCTCAGGCCTCACCTCAGACCTACTAAATCCGAATCTGCACTTTAATGAGATCCCAGGTGATTCACATACACCGAAAAGCATGAGAAACACTGTTATACATTATTTCTACCCACATTCCATTGGCCACATGTCTGCCATTGGCTGTACCTCCCATTGTTTGAATGGGAATCTGGGGAAATATAGTCTAGCCATATAAATAAAGAGGGAAAAATCAGGGTTTGAGCAGCACATGACATTGTCTTTCTTAATATTATTGTGCCTACTTTTGATGTAGAAAACTTGAGTAGCCTTTGGTCAAATAACTTGAAATGGCTGAGAAATACCCTTGGTGGTATAAGGTCTTCCAGACTGTGAACTACCAGGAAAAGGTTATCTTATGGACAGGAATTTCAGGATCTATTTTAGAGCCTATTTGGCTCAAGCTAACAAACATTCTAAGGACATGTGGCTCCCAAATCCATGGGGCACTTGCTCCTCACCTTCCTTGACCTCTTTGCAGTTCCATGCTGAGACCCTCTGCCCTTTGCTGCCCATGAGCCCACTATCTTTTGGTTCCCTCTGATCTCTCTGGCTCACTTTCTCAATTCTTCTTTATGTCTACTCTTCTTTCCCATAACCCTGAAATCAAAGCTGTAACAGAAAGATCACGGACTGAAGATAACCAGCAGGTGGGTTATATTTAGCCCACACAGTGTTTAAAAAATGGAACATTCACAATTAAAATTAAATTTATATTTGATCTTGAAAAAAGCAGAAGATCTGAAAGCACTACTTTTGCAATTTGACAATTTGCTGGAACTGACAAATGATTTCCTCTTTTGATCAGAAAACCTTCCTGTCAGTTTGCAACATCGCTAGCCAGCCAACCTCACAGATTATACCCTTATCTCAACTTTGAGTTTAAATCTCCTGTCTGAAATTCAGGCCTCCCAGTTTTTCCTCAATCTCTCTCTCTTCTTATCTGATAGAATCTCTCTGAGTGATGCCACTTCCATGATGGAGTCCAGGTATGTTACAGTATCAACAACTCAGTTGCCCTTGTCCCAGTGCCTCCTCAATGGTCTTGTGCAGCATGCCATACCCTACTCTGCTTCTTGTAGAATTAATTGTGAGATAATGGTTTACACAGGTCAGACATCCAAGCCCTCTTCTTCTTTTTTTTTTCCTGTGGTTCTAATTGCTGAATCCTGGACCCCCTGGTGGAGTTGTTGAAGAATTAGAGCCGCACATTTTTATATGACACTACACACATATCAACACACATTTACTCTTCAAAAATGGTACCACAGGTGGACAAGACTAGGGAACACATTTGGTCCATGTGAAAATGCAAGAGTACTTTGATTTAAGCAGAGCAGAAGGGCAAGTTCATGACTCTTAGGGATTTTAACTGACTTTTTACCACTTAGAGATTGACACTGAATCTGGGGCTATACAGAGAGCAAATCAATTTAAGTTTTTTTAATTACTTTTGATAACAACCAATTTGAACACTTTAAACTCAAAGCATCCCCACCAGTGGGTATTTCCAAGCAGTGAACACCAGCATAAATTCTTATCTAAAAGAGATTCAGGGAAGATGGAGACAATCATACTTGAACAACAATTTTTAAAAAATTAAAAATAAAATAAATAAAAGAGACATTCAAACTCACTACATTTGAATATTTAGTTTCTTCTAATATATGGTTTAAACAAAAAGTGAGTTCTCAAACACTTATAGTCCTTCTAAAGTGAACTTTGGAAAAACTAATCACTTGGTAAAAGCAGTATAAAAGCTTTTTTCCATGAGTAAATGGACTTCTTACAAAAATGATATTTCCAATATTGTCCCAGAGAAATTTTTATTTGGTAACTCTCAAATCCTTAGTGGCTTTCCACTTTCTCCTCTCTCCAAAGAGTCCAGGCTCAAAAGCCAGTGGTCAGGGGGATCTTTGCTCCTGGATGTCCTTCACAGATCTTAAGTGCTGTGTGTGTCTGAAAATAGAACATCTTTGATGTTCTCTCAGCCACCTTCTTCTCACATCCTGCTTTAATGGACAACACCACAATCCACCCAATGTCAAAGTCAGAAATCTCACAGTCATTCTTGGCTCCTGTCTATTTTTACCTGTTCCCCATCACCAAGTCCTGTTGATACCATCCCCCAGAGCCCTCTGCAATCCAGTTTTTTCTACTTCCTTTGCCACTGCCCTAGTTCTAGCCTCATCATTCCTCACCTGAACCACTACAGCATCTTCCTAGATGTTCTCCCTTCTCCTTTATATCCTGTCTCTACAATGAACCTGGACATATTTTTTCTAAAATGCAAATCTTATGCTGTTACTCCCTGATTAAAAAACCCAAAGATTCTATAAGACCCCACACTCCTTAACACGGCTATAATGTCTTCTGATTGATCTAGCTGAAGCCAACTTTCCCACTCCTTTTGAAAACTATATTCTAGACCCTGAATTATTTTCAGATAGGTCACACTGACTCAGGCTTTGGGGACTTTGCATTCATATTTGCCTTTGCTTGTAGTGTCCTTGTGCACTTCTTCATCTGGTTTGGGAGAGTTAAGCTCATAAAATCACCATGTCATGAGGCTGTATTCACCTCACTCTTACCTGGAAGGGCTATTCTTATATCCTCTGTGCTCACATAGCCCTTGCACCCACCCTTTCATAGGATTTGTGACACTGTATTGAAACAATTTTTAAGATTGTGTGCTCCAGAGGAGATATGGACTAAATCTTATTCATCTTTTGATTCTTAACATCTATCATTGTGCTTGGAGCATGGTAAGTCTGTAGAGATATTAAAAAAAAACAAATGAATTAGTGAATGAGTGTTCCTTTAGCCTATAATGTTCCTGGGAAGGTGTCAGTGAAGGAAGTAAGACAGCAAACCCTGTAGATATCTTGGAGTAGAGCATTTCAGGCAGCAAAAACAGTAAGTGCAAAAGTCTTGAGGCAGAAATGTGCCAGAGTGGCTGAAGCTGAGTTACTAAAGAGAAGAGTAGCAGAAAATGAGACAATAAGGATGAACAGCAGAAACTTTGGAGCTTTGTAGGCCACTACAATGGTCAGAGGAGTTCTTTGTCTGGCCCCTAAGGAACTAGAAAGGGTTGATGACCATGCTGAAGTCCTCACCATTTGTGAGCACTTTTGTGCTCTATAAATGGCCCTATGGAATGGGAAAGAGGCTTATTTTCAGAACGGTTTTTCATACTTGATCTGTAGTTTAGTCTAAAATAGGATTTCACATCCTCAGCAGTACTGACATTTTCGCTGGACCATTCTTTGTTGAGCATATTGGGAGATGGTGTTAGAGTCATGTTCGTTGTAGAATGTTTAGCAGCATCCACAGTCTTCACACACTAGAGACCAGTAGCACTCCAGTTGTGACAATCAGAAATGTCTCCAGAGATGGTATTCCTCAATGAGACTCACAATCTAAAAAAGGCAGATTCTAGCTCCCTGTGCTGAAAGCTAATCTCCAGTTCCTGTACTCACATGTCCCTGATTGATCAGTCTCCATTCTGACTCATACTAGGCTGCTCAGAAAAGATAACCCAGGATTATCTGAATACTAAGGACGCAGAAAAATATTGATTCTAGATCCATTACCCATGAACATATCTGAACATCTCTGCAGGCAGGCAGAGAACCACAACCTATTCCCACCTGCTTAACCAAAATCCACATGGCAGCTGCATGGTAGACTGAAGCCTTGAGTCAGGTGACTTGATGCTAGTCACCCTTGTCTTCATTTCTCCCAAAACAAGAAGATCTGCTGAACATCCTGACATGTCCATAGGACCCTCCATTCCCAGAAAGAACTCTTTAAGAACAAGGACAAAGATTGCCCACCTATGTCATCATAATGGTTCATGGTTTTTTTTTTTTTCCCTTTTGGTGAATTTTCTGGTTTTTTTTAAATTTTATTTAGTTACATTTCAAGTACAGTTTTTTGTCTATTTCTCCCATCCCAGCCTCCCCCACCCCATGCTCCCCACCTCCCTCCCATTTCCAGCCCCCTTAGTTCTCGTCCCTGTATCCTTCATATTTGTTCCTCCAAATCCCTCCCCTTTTTCACCCTTAAATTCCCTTCCCTCTCACTTCTGGTCACTGTCCCCTTGTTCTCTATTTCAGTGTCTTTGCTTTTATTCTGATTCCTTGTTTGTTTTGTTGTTTAGCTTCCTGTTAAAGGTGAGATCATATGGTATTTATCTTTCAACACCTGGCCTATTTCACTCAGCATAATGCTTTCCAGTTCCATCCATGTTGTTGCAAAGGGTAGTAGCTCTTTCTTTCTTTCTGCTGCACAGAATTCCATTGTGTAAATGTACCAGAATTTTTTTTAATTTTTTTAATTGATTATGCTGTTACAGTTGTCCCCTTTATTCCCCTCCACCCTACCCCCCATCCCCACCATCACCCCCCCTTTGACCCCCCACATATGACCATGTGTCTCAAGTCCTTTAGATTCTATATTTCCCATGCTATTCTTGCCCCCCCATCTATTTTCCATCTACTGTCTATGCTACTTATTTTCTGTACCTTCTCCCCCTTTTTCCTCCTCCCACTCCCCTGTTGCTAACCCTCCTTGAGATCTTCATTTCTATGTTTCCACTCCTGATCTAGCTGTCCTTTTAGTTTGCTTTCGTTTTAGGTGTGGTTGTTAATAACTGAGTTTGTTGTCCTCTCACTGTTCATGTTTCTTTAACTTCTTTTTCTTAGATAAGTCCCTTTAACATTTCATATAATAAGGGCTTGGTGATGATGAACTCCTTGAATTTGATCTTATCTGAGAAGCACCTTATCTGTCCTTCCATTTTAAATGAAAGTTTTGCTGGATAGAGCAATCTTGGTTGTAGGTCTTTGGATTTCATGACTTGGAATACCTCTTTCCAGCCCCTTCTTGCCTGTAAGGTCTCTTTTGAGAAATCTGCTGACAGTCTGATGGGGACTCCTTTGTAGGTGACAGTCCCCTTAGCTCTTGCTGCTTCTAGGATTCTCTCCTTCATTTTAATTTTGGCTAATGTAATTATGATGTGCCTTGGTGTGTTTCTTCTTGGGTCCAACTTCTTTGGTATTCTCTGAGCTTCTTGGATTTCCTGGAAGTCTATTTCCTCTGCCAGATTGGGGAAATTCTCCTTTATTATTTGTTCAAATAAGTTTTCCACTGGTGGCTGTGCCTTTCCCCCTTCTGGTACCCCTATAATTCGGATGTTGGAGCGTTTAAAGATGTCCTGGAGGTTCCTAAGCATCTCCTCATTTCTTTGAATTCTTGCTTCTTGACTCTTTTCTGTTTGGCCATTATTTGCTTTCTTCTGGTCCACTCCATTGATTTGAGTCCCAGTTTCCTTTTCATTGCTATTGGTGTCCTGTGCAATTCCATTCATTTCAATTAGTTTCACCTTCATATATTTGTCTAATTTGTCGGTATAATCAACCAGTTCTGTGAGGATCCTGATCACCAATGTTTTAAACTGTGCGTCTGTGAGTTTTGCTATTTCTTCATTGCTTAGATTTATTGGCTCTGGGGCTCTGAGATCCTCCTGCGCCATTCTTGGTCTGTTTGGGCCCTTTAAATGTGAGAAGCGGCGCCTTGGACTCCCAGGTCGCTGGGTTGTGACGCTGTATGTGGGGGCGTGGCCAGAGCGGGGAAATGGCGACCCCCTCTGCAGCTTCTCACAGCTGGGTGCGG
Organism: Artibeus jamaicensis; assembly: GCF_021234435.1. Taxonomy (NCBI): domain Eukaryota; kingdom Metazoa; phylum Chordata; class Mammalia; order Chiroptera; family Phyllostomidae; genus Artibeus; species Artibeus jamaicensis. The sequence goes on along the minus strand of NW_026522053.1, from coordinate 1,424,873 downwards.
AGGAGCAGTGCCTTAGGTGGTTCACCTGGGCCGGGCCACTCAGAGTTGCTGGGTTATGACACTGTATGTGGAGGTGGGGTCAGAGCAGGGAAATGGTGGCGCCCTCCACTGCCGCTTGCCGTGGGGACCTGCCAGCCCGGTCCAACCTCCCACTCCCTCGCCTGTCCACCCTCGCACAAATGTGCGACCTCAGTCGACACGCAGCCCCGCTGCCCCGCTGTCTCCCCCTCGGTCGCTCGCCTGCTTGCTCGCTGGGTCGCTCACTAGGTCTGACCCTGCGCCTGGATTCCGCGGGCCTGAGTGTGTCTGGCCGAGTCCTCCTGTGCAACCCTGCTCCGCCAGCCACTGGTTTCGCCCCTTACCGGTCAGGCTGAAGAATTTGTTGTTAACGGACTTCCGAAAAGTTCAATTTTCCGTGTTCTGGCTGTGTTTTCTGTTGCTAATATTTAGTTTTCTCTAATCTTGGTTGTGTGAGAAGGCACGGCACATCCACCTATGCCTCCATCTTGGCGGAAGTCCTCCACAATTTTTTGATCCATTCATTTACTGACGAGCACCTAGGTTGCTTCCAACTCTTGGCTATTGTTAATTGTGCTGCTATGAACATTGTGGTGCATAGGTTCTTTGAAATTGATGTTTTAGGATTCTTAGGATATAATCCTAGCAGTGGAATTGCTGGGTCAAAAGGCAGGTCGATTTTTATTTTTCTGAGAAAATTCCATACTGTTTTCCATGATGGTTGTACCAGTCTGCAATCCCACCAACAGTGAACTAGGGTCCCCTTTTCCCCACAACCTCTCCAACATTTATTGTTTGTTGCTTTGTTTATGATAGCCATCCTGACAGGTGTAAAGTGGTATCTCATTGTGGTTTTAATTGGCATCTCTCTGATAGCTAATGATATTGAGCATCTCTTCATGTGTCTCTGGATGTTCTGTATGTCCTCTTTGGAGAAGTGTCTGTTCAAGTCCTTTTCCAATTTTTTAATTGGGTTAGATGTCTTCTTAGAGTGGAGTCATGTAAGTTCTTTGTATATGTTGGAGATTGAACCTTTGTCTGAGGTATCATTGGCAAATATGTTTTCCCATACAGTTGGTTGTCTTTTTAATTTAATACTCTTTTCTTTAGCCATGCAGAAGCTTTTTATTTTGATGAGATCCCATTTGTTTATTCTTTCCTTTATATTCCTTGCTCTAGGGGACATATCTGTAAAAATGTTGCTGCGTGAAATGTCTGAGATTTTCTTGCATAATGGTTCACGTTTATTGGCATTTCTGTGCCAGAGTTTTGCATACCTTCTCCTACTATGTTGGATCATCTTCTGGTATAGGATCTATTAATATCTCCATTATATAGACAAAGAAACCAAGACATGGAGATATTTTTAAAAGCACCTTATCTGGGCCTCAGGTGCTGTTAATCACCATAAGTGTTTTTTGTTGTTTGTTTTACTTTTTTTAAAAAATTTATTTAGTTATTTTTCAAGTACAGTTTTCTTTTGTCAATTTCTCCCATCCCAGCCCCCCTCCGCCCCGTCTCCCCACCTCCCTCCCATCCCCCCCTCCACAGTCCTCATCCCTGTGTCTTTCATACTTGTTCTTCAAAATCCCTCCCCGTTTTTCGCCTTAAATTCCCTTCCCTCTCCCCTCTGGTCACTGCCCACTTGTTCTCTATTTTAGTGTCTTTGTTTTTATTCTATTTGCTTGTTTATTTTGTTATTTAGCTTCCTGTTAAAGGTGAGATATATGGTATTTGTCCTTCAATGCCTGGCCTATTTCACTCAGCATAATGCTTTCTAGTTCCATCCATGTTGTTGCAAAGGGTAGTAGCTCCTTCTTTCTCTCTGCTGCATAGAATTCCATTGTGCATATGTACCCCAATTTTTTGATCCATTCATTTACTGATGGGTACCTAGGTTGCTTCCAACTCTTGGCTATTGTAAATTGTGCTGCTATGAACATTGTGGTGCATAGGTTCTTTGAAATTGATGTTTTAGGATTCTTGGGGTATAATCCTAGCAGCGGAATTGCTGGGTCAAAAGGCAGGTTGATTTTTATTTTTCTGAGAAAATTCCATACTATTTTCCATAATGGTTGTACCAGTCTGCAATCCCACCAACAGTGAACTAAGGACCCCTTTTCCCCACAACCTTTCCAACATTTGTTGTTTGTTGCTTTGTTTATGATAGCCATCCTGACTGGTATAAAGTGGTATCTCATTGTGGTTTTAATTGGCATCTCTCTGATAGCTAACGATATTGAGCACCTCTTCATGTGTCTCTGGATATTCTGTATGTCCTTTTTGGAGAAGTGTCTGTTCAAGTCCTTTTCCCATTTTTTATTGGGTTCGATGTCTTCCTAGAGTGGAGTCATGTAAGTTCTTTGTATATGTTGGAGATTAAACCTTTGTCTGAGGTATCATTGGCAAATATGTTTTCCCATACAGTTGGTTGTCTTTTTAATTTAATACTGTTTTCTTTGGCCATGCAGAAGCTTTTTATTTTGATGAGATCCCATTTGTTTATTCTTTCCTGTATATTCCTTGCTCTAGGGGACATATCAGTAAAAATGTTGCTGCGTGAAATATCTGAGATTTTCTTGCCAATGTTCTCCTCTAGGACTTTAATGGTGTCACGGCTTATATTTAAGTCTTTTATCCACCTTGAATTTATTTTGGTGTATGATGTAAGTTGGTGCTCAAGTTTCATTTTTTTGCATGTAGCTGTCCAGTTCTCCCAACACCATTTGTTGAAGAGGCTATCTTTAGTTCATCTTATGTTACTGCCCCCTTTGTCAAATATTAATTGACTGTAGAGAGTTGGGTTGATTTCTGGGTTCTCTGTTCTGTTCCATTGGTCTATATGCCTGTTTTTATGCCAGTACCAGGCTGTTTTGATTACAGTGGCTTTGTAATACAGTTTGATATCAGGTATTGTGATTCCTCCTACTTTGTTCTTCTTTCTCAAAATTGCAGCTGCTATTCAGGGTCCTTTATGGTTCCATATAAATGTTTGGAGTGTTTGTTCTATGTCTGTGAAATATGCCATTGGTAGTTTAATAGGTATTGCATTGAATCTGTATATTGCTTTGGGTAGTATGGACACTTTGATGATGTTAATTCTTCCAATCCATGAACAAGGTATATGTTTCCATTTGTTTGTGTCTTCCTTGATTTCTTTCTTCAGTGCTGTGTAGTTTTCTGCATACAGGTCTTTTACCTCCTTGGTTAGGTTTATTCCCAGATATTTTATTTTTCTTTTTGCTATATCAAATGGGATTTTTTCCTTGATTTCTGCTTCTGCCGATTCATTGTTTGTATACAAAAATGCCTTTGATTTCTGGATATTGACTTTGTATCCTGCTGTTTTGCCAAATTCATTAATTAGTTTGAGCAGTTTTTGGGTAGAGTCTATAGGATTTTCCATGTACACTATCATGTCATCTGCAAACAGTGACAGTTTTGTTTCCTCCTTTCCTATTTGGATGCCTTTTATTTCCTTTTCCTGCCTGATCGCTGTGGCCAAAACTTCTAATACTATATTGAATAAAAGTGGTGAAAGTGGACATCCTTGTCTTGTTCCTGATCTTAGTGGAAAAGCTTTTAGTTTTTTCCCATTGAGTATGATATTGGCTGTAGATCTCTCATATATGGCCTTTATTATATTGAGGAATGCTCCCTCTATTCCCACTTTGCTGAGTGTTTTTATCATAAATGGGTGCTGTACCTTCTCAAAAGCTTTTTCTGCATCTATTGATATGATCATGTGGTTTTTGTCTTTGCTTTTGTTTATGTGATGAATTACATTTACTGATTTGCGAATGTTGAACCATCCTTGCATCCCTGGGATGAATCCCACTTGGTTGTGGTGTATAATCCTTTGGATATATTGTTGGATGTGGTTTGCCAATATTTTGTTGAGGATTTTAGCATCTATGTTCATCAACGATATTGGCCTGAAGTTTTCTTTCTTTGTTGTGTCTCTATCTGGTTTTAGAATTAGGATAATGCTGGCTTCATAAAAGGAGTTAGGGAGTTTTCCATCCTTTTGGATTTTTGGAGTAGTCTGTGAAGAATGGGGGTTAGCTCTTCTTTAAATGCTTTGTAGAATTCTCCAGTGAACCCATCTGGTCCGGGGCTTTTGTGTTTTGGGAGTTTTTTGATTACTGCTTCAATTTCTTTTGCTGTTATTGGTCTATTCAGGTGTTCTACTTCTTTTTCATTGAGTTTTGGGAGATTGTATTTTTCTAGAAATGCGTCCATTTCCCCTAGGTTCTCAAATTTCTTGGCATATAGTTCTTCATAGTAATTTCTTACAATCCCTTCTATTTCTGTGGTATCAGTTGTAATCTCTCCTCTTTCATTTCTGATTGTGTTTATTTGTGTCTGTTCCCTTCTTTTCTTGATGAGCCTACTTAAAGGCTTGTCTATTTTGTTTATCTTTTCAAAGAACCAACTCCTGGATTCATTAATCCTTAGGATTATGCTTTTAGTCTCTATGTCATTTAGTTCTGCTCTGATCTTGGTTATTTCCTTCCTTCTACTTGCTTTGGGCTGTTTTTGTTGTTGTTCCTCGAGTTCTTGCAGGTGTAGAGTAAGGTTGTTTGTTTGAAATGTTTCTATCTTCTTTAGGTAGTCCTGTATTGCTATAAACTTTTCTCTCAGGACTGCCTTTGCTGTGTCCCATAAGTTTTGGGTTGTTGTGAGATTGTTTTAATTTGTTTCCAGAAACTTTTTGATTTCTTCCCTAATTTCATTCTTGACTCATTCATTGTTTAGTAGCATACCATTCAGTCTCCATGATTTTGGGTGCTTTGGGTTTTTTCCTCTAGGGTTGGTTTCCAATTTCAGTCCCTTGTGGTCAGAGAAGATGCTTGGTATGATTTCAATTTTCTTGACTTTTTTGAGGCTCATTTTGTGACCTATCATGTGGTCAATTTTTGAAAATGTTCCATGTGCATTTGAAAATAATGTGTATTTTGCTTCTTTGGGATGAAGCGCTGTATATATATCAGTTAAGTCCATTTCATCTAGGGTGTTTTTTAATGCACAATATCTTCATTGATATTTTGTTTGGGAGAGCTGTCCATTTTTGATAGTGGGGTGTTAAAATCCCCTACTATAATTGTGTTGCTGTCAATATCATTCTTGAAGTCCTCTAAGATTTTCTTGATATATTTTTGTGCTCCTATGTTGGGTGCATATATATTTACCATGTTAATGTCTTCTTGGTGGATTCTTCCCTTGAGTATTATGAAGTGACCTTCTGGGTCTCTCTTTATGGTCCTCTTTTTGAAGTCTATTTTGTCTGATATGAGAATTGCTACCCCAGCTTTTTTTTTTCTTGTCCGTTTGCTTGGTAAATTTGTTTCCAGCCTTTCACTTTTAGTCTGTGATGGTCCTTTGTCCTGAGGTGGGTCTCTTGTAGGCAACACATGTGAGGGTCATGCTTTCTTATCCATTCAGCTATTCTCTGTCTTTTGATTGGAGCATTTAATCCATTTACGTTTAAAGTTATTATTGATAGGTACTTATTCATTGCCATTTTTGTACCTGTGTTCTTCTCTGTCTCACTTTTCCTTCCTTTCCTTAAAGTAGTCCTTTTAGTACTTCTTGTAGGACTGGTTTGGTGGAGACATATTCTTTTAGACTTCTTTTGTCTTGGAAGCTCTTTATTTGGCCTTCTATCTTGATTGAGAGCCTTGCTGGGTAAAGTAGCCTTGGTTGTAGGCCTGTGGTTCTCATTACTTGGAATATTTCTTGCCATTCTCTTCTTGCATGGAGTGTTTCCATTGAGAAGTCAGTAGCTAGCCTTATTGGGGTTCCCTTGTATGTTACTTCTTTTTTCTCCCTTGCTGCCTTTAAGATTCTCTTTGTCTTGCAATTTTGCCATTTTGATGATGATGTGTCTTGAAGTGGGCCTCCTTGGGTTCCTCCTGATTGGGACTCTGTGTGATTCCTGGATTTGTGTGACTTTTTCTGTCATCAAATTAGGAAAATTTTCTCTCATTACTCTTTCAAATATGTTTTCTATTCCTTCTTCTTCTTCTTCTGGTATCCCTATTATTCGGATATTATGACGTTTCATCTTGTCTTGTATTTCTCTTAATCCCTCTTCATTCTTTCTAAGTTTCTTTTCATTTTCCTGCTATTTCTGTGAGATGCTTTCTACTTTGTCCTCCAGCTCGCTAATCCTATCCTCTGCCTCTTCTATCCTACTTTTGAAACTATCTACTGTGTTCTCAATTCAGAGATTGTATTCTTCATTTCCTCTTGTCCCTTGCTGATAGTTTCTATTTCCTTTTTCATGTTGATATAGTTTGTGGTGAGGTCATTGTAGCTCCCCTGTAGTTTTTGGTAGCTCATCAGGAGCTCTTTGAACTTGGTGACTACCAGTGCTTTGAATTCACTATCTGTTAGTTGATTAGCTTCTATTCCATCTAACGTTCTTTCTGAAGCCTCTGCTTTTTCTTTTATTTGGGGATTGTTTCTTTGTCTTCCCATTGTTTGTGCGACTCTTCTTGTTGGCCTCAGCTTCTTAAGTTGATCTGTTCTGACTCCCTGGGTTTATGCTGTGAACTTCTGTGGTATACTGCCTGTGAATTTCAGTAGTGCAGGCTCCTTCAGGTATCTTGATGTTCTCCGTTTCCACCTACTCCTTTTATTGTGTATGTGTAATCAGTTGTAGGAGGAGGCAAAATTGTTTATGACAGCATAAGAGTTTTTATGATATTTACAGTCACAGCTGGTAGAGAGGAGATAGGTGATCTTTAGACTGTATATTGTATTAACCCTATTCTTCAGCCCAACTTGACACTTTTACGAGAGGATGGACAAAAGATAACCCTCTTGTTGGGGAGGGAAGTCTTGTTAGTTGTAACTAGAAAGCAGTGAGGTTTTAGATGGTCAGATTAGAGGTAAGGTGAGTATAAGGAACGGTGAATAGGCGTGGTGTGTGAGCAAATAGAGGTAACCACTACAGTGATAGAGTTCAGGGACCTGTACAATGGGTTAAGATCTGGGAGATGTGTTGTGAACTATTTACTGTTGCATAGATCAGCTATTATTTACACTAATATTAGAGCAGCACTCGTATAACAATCTCTATGTGATCTGTCTGAGTAGGGGGTATAGTGCTTTAGGTAGTGTGCTAAAGGAAAACAAGTGGCGTGTAGTTTAGAGGGTTAGCAAAGCACTGTGGAGGAAAGGACAGGGGAGCCTGTCTAATAATACAGTATACCTACTCGAGACTAAGAAGCCTGTACAGAAAAAGGAGGAATACAGAGATATTATTAAAATATAAAAGAGGTGAAAATAATGAAAAAAAATGCATCTCCTCGTGGCTTCTCTGCTATAGGAAGGTGAAGTTTGTTTCTCTGTCTCTACTGTTGAGATGCCCCCTCTTCGGGTCCCATTCTGGTCCTTTCACAGTTCCTAGTTGTTTGTGTCTCTTGCGGGTAAAAGGAAATGAAGCAACATACAATCAAACAAAAAGGCAGGAGAGGGGAGGCGAAAGAAATGAGTTTAAGAGGAAAGGGAGAAGGACTAAAACAGGGAAAAAGAAAGGAGAGGAACAAAGTATAGAAAGATAAAGCAGTGATAAAATTTTAAAAATATATAAGGTTACTAAACTAATGCACAAAAAAGTTACTGAAAAAAGGAAAAAAAACATAAAAAAAATTAAAAAACCCAAAACACAAACAAGTAAACAGCAAAAAAAACAAATAAACAATAACAACAACAAAGAGAAACCCTTCCCTTGTTGGTTTCAAAGTGTCCAGACTGGTTTTTCTAGTTGTAGCAGGATCTCCCTGTGTGCTGGGATGCCGGCGCAAGTGCGCACACCAGCCAGGCTACCAGGTTGGGGTGTGGGCGCCTGCGCACTTGCCGGGCACACTCCGGGGGCAGTCTGGGACTGCGCAACCTGCGCTTCCCGGTCAGCAGCCCCGATGCACTTCCCGATCCTAGTGGCGTCAGCCTAGAGTTCTCTGCGCCCCCGCTCGCGCGCGAAACTGTCTGGCGCTTCTAGGTCCAGTAGTCCCCGCTCAAAGATCTCTGCGCCAGTGCGCGCAAGAGTCCGGCTCTGCTTGTGAGCAAGAAACCGGCAGGGAGCGTCTTTGTCCTGCGGCGCCTCTCCGAACTCTCTGCGCCCGAGGGCCCGGCTTCCCAGTCCCCTGGTGGTGGCTCAGAGGCCTCTGCTTCCACCAGACCTTCTGGGACCCGGAGTAACTGGCAGGGCACTTCCCATTTGTGTGGCTAGTCCCAAATGCCTCCACTTTCCCCCTGGCTCGCTGCAAGGCCGGATAGGAAGCAAGCCAAGTTGCCCTGGCAGGAGAACACCTCAGTCCACTTTCAATAAAAAAACAAAACAAAACAAAACTCTCCAGACAGCCTGTCTCTCATTCACGCTCAGTCCCCAGCCAGACCCGTGAGGCCAATGCGTCTCTGGATTCTCCCAGGCTTGCAATCATAGAGTCTGCAGTTGAATGGGGCCCTGTGTCTTTGTACCCCTCCCCAAAAATGCGAGCTGGCAAGCAGACAGGTCTCTGCCCGGTGTTGTCCAGTTTTGCTTATACGGGAAGCAGGGGAGCTGCTGGCCCGCGCTGGTGGCCACTGGAGCCGCTGGGTGCCCAAGCTCCTTTGGTAGACCTCTCTGGTGTTGGTCTCAGACCAATGGTTCTGGACCCCGGCGGTAGAGGTAGCACCGGGGCCACCTGGCCTGGGGCGTCAGCCCCCGCTGCTGCTTTGTCTTTACTCTGGTCCCCAAAGCCCCACTGACCTGCCACTTTCTGGTGTTTCAGCATCCAACAGAGTCTCTGTTCTTTTAATTTCACAAATGCTGGATAACTGATGGATTAGTGCGCTGCTGTTCTATAGATCTGCCAGGATTTTCACCCACGAGTGCGGGAGCTAGAATCTGCTCCCTCTTACTCCGACGCCATCTTAAACCTCCCATAAATGTTTTATAAGTTAACCTAAAGAATTCACATTCACTGAGTACCAAGTATGTGCTAGACAACGATCTAGGTGGAACTCAGGACCTAAGGAAATCTGTGCTCAAGCAGCAATGTATATGTAAGTGTCTCCATGCCCTAGCCAAACCAGAATTTCCAGTTGGCCATGGCAGGATATAGGCTCTGAGACCTGAGGGGTGTATGCATTTGTCTCACCTTTACAAACTCAGAACTCAAGCTTCCAGAGCCTCAGAAACCAGAAAATAGGCTCTAAAGAATCTATTTGCTCTTATGGGAACCAACCAAAGCAGGGGATATGGAAAACACCCCCCCAAACTTCCCTTGAGGAAGAAGGAAGATTTTTCAGACCCCCTTAACTATAAGGTCAATTAGAGCGTGGTTATTAGAGCTGAAACTCAGCATAGTCCCCTGCTGAGTTTACTTACTAGCACTAAGATATCTGGGCTTTTGCTTCCTTGTCTGTAACTTAGCTCACCTGTAATAGTAGATAATTCATAGGTGTTGTTCTTAAGATTAACCAACAAAACTCGTGTAACACTTAGAAAAATACTTGACATAATATGTGCTCAATAAATGTTGGTGTTATTTATCATTACTATAATCTTCATTGTCATCATTATCATTATCATCCTTCTGGTTGCTCAGGTCAAAAACCTTGATTCCTCTCCTTTATTTACATTTCAAATTCAATCTATCAATAAATCCAGTCAACTCCTCCCAAATATCTTTAGACTCTGACCATTTCTCATCCCCTCCATTGCCACTACCTTAGTTTAAGCCATTTCCATCTCTTACCTGTATTATTGCAGTGGCTTCCAACTTGTCTCACTGAGTCCACTTCCTTTCCACTCTGGATTACTTTCTATTTAACATACAGAAAAATTTAGTCAAAAAGTAAGTCAGGTCACATTTCACTCTGCCCCTAACTGTCCAGTACCTTCTACAACTCTCAGGGAAAAGGTCTATTCAGTTGCCTTCATGTTCCTGCCTCAGGGCCTTTGCACTTATTGTTCCTCTGCCTAGAATATGTCCCTTCAGATATCCACATAGCCTTCTTTTACTTCCTTTAGGCTTTATTAAAATGTCCCTTCTCAGTGAGGCCCCTTTTAGCTCCCCTACTTAAACTCAATTCTCCAGACACTCTGAATCTCTAGCTCTGCTTATTTTTTTCCTATAGCACTTAGCCTCTAATATAGAACACATCCAGTTTTATTTTATTTATTTTCTGTGTTCTCCAATGACAGCAGGGATTTTTATCTGTTAATTGTTAAATCCCGAGAACCTAGAATAGTCCCTGGCACATTGCAGGTCATAATATATATTTTCTGGTTGGCTGGTTGTTTAGATAGATGGATGGATCCCCATTAATATTATTGGTAGGTCTTTCCTCTTAGCTCCCAGCATTCAGGTTGTCACAACCTCTTTCTCTCACCTTCATTTTGGACACTTGGGAGCACTGAGCTTTGTGTGGAACCTCTAAAACTCCATCTTTGGAGATTTAGATAATCATTCTATGGGTTTCTCTTACCCTGAGCTCCTTCCCTTAGAAACTCAGATTTGGAGGCTATGTTAATCGACAATCCTCAGTCAGGTACCACTAAATCTACAAGAAAGCCAGATTAGAGGCTTGCAGGCAGAGAAACTGGCAAACAGGCCAGTGTCAGCAGGTGGTGACTGATAGGGGTATTGATGGCAGTGGTGGTGACAAAGCAGGCAGCAACAAGTATTGATCAATCTATCAGGAAGTGAAGGGTCCTACTTTTTATTCATTGACTGGGTGTCTAATAAATATAATCATTCACTTTCAGTTTCCATTGCAGGAGCAGGTGTGCTGATTGGCAATGGAGCACATGCCAGCTGTCCCAGGTCTGGCTTTTCTGGGCTTTGGTGAACTTGGACCTTGTCCACAGCAGTGGAAGTAATTTGCTATTTCTCTCAGTGCTGTAGATGAACAAGGGTGTTTAAAAAAGATAGAGTTCTGGCTGGAAAAGGTGCCTTGATTCAGCCCACCTGCCTCAGACATCAGGTAGTGAGGGGGCCAGATGAGAGACCCACAATGTTATCAGGAAGTAGAAAGGCAAACATGGCTGCTTTTTAGTCCTCATCTTTTAGACCAGGAATACCTCATTTGCTTCCAGGATCATGTGCCAGCTCTCTGAGGCTGTTTCCAAAGAAGGGTTCCCACTCCTACCTCCACCCACTGCCCAATAATGTGAGAGATAAAGAAATTTAATTTAAAATTTTAATCAAAGTATAGTTGACATAAAATATTTTATTAGTTTCAGGTGTACAGCATAGAGATTCTATATTTATATACGTTATGGTGTGATCACTAGTCTAGTAACCATTTGTCACTATACAAATCTTAATCTAGAGTGTGAGATCTCTTTGACCGCCCCCCCCCCCCAAGAGCAGGTAGAAGAGCATCATAACCTCTCCCTATACCCACAATTTCCACTCATGGCCTTCCTTACTTGAGAGTCCCCTGCCATATTTTATGGAGCTGCAGGGCTGCTGGGGCCAAATTTGGCCTGTTAGCTCCAGGACCTTCCACCAGATAGTGAGCATACTCTCTCATTCTGTCTCCCTGTCAGTCCCCTGTAATATCTCACCATAGAAATTTCACAATGATAACAGTAGTCATTATATATCTGTATTATAATATTTAACATATTAAACTTTATATTTTATGTGTAATATATTTATATGTATATGTTATATTATATATATTAATATATTAATATATAATAACAGAGTGTGCTATGGATTTGACAGGCCAGGTGGAGGTTAGAGAACCAATGATGTGGGTTGGGATCCTGGCTCCATCTCTGCCTGCCACATGGCATTGGGTGAATAGGTCATTTTGTTGCACATCAGTTTTCTCATCTATATAATTGAGATATAACACCCTGTAGAGGTACTAGGAAGATTAAATGGCTTACTCCATGTAAATTTCTTAAAGATAATAAGCACTATATAACTGATTATTAAGTAAATCCTTTGATTGTTACAACTCCATGAAGTGCCACCCTTTTCCCCCTTCACTCTGAGGATATTAGAGCTTGGAAAGATTAAGTTGCCTAAAGTTGCATAGTTTCCAGCAATGCTGAAAACTTTTTCCCACAAAAGACCTTAACGTGTGTCGTTCAAAGTGGCCAACTTCATGAACCATGTGTCACATTTCTCAAAATTCACCCAGTATTGTGAGAGTATGAGAAAGGCTCAGGAGCTAAGTAGCCAAACCAAGCTTCCTCCTTGAGAGTCAGGAGGGGGAGAGGCTCTAGCACATTCTGCTTTACACCGGTTCTTGCAGACAACTCATCCTCAAAGCAATCTTGGAACCTAGCTGAGGAGCTTGGCAAAGCCGTGGAGATGATGGGCAAAGGCAAGAATGGGGTCAGCTTTGGCAAAGTGGACATTACAGTTGAGATGGAACTTCGGAAGGAGTTTGACATTCAGAAGGCCCCAGAGTTGAAGCTGTTTTTTGAGGGCAACAGATTGGATCCCATCAGCTGTGAAGGTAATGGTGCCTGCATGTCAGCCAAGGTAACATTAGCTATGGAAACACATAAACACCAGCATTTTAATGGCTTAACAGAATTATGAATTAAATTATAACCATGTAAAACTCAGTTGGCAGCCAGAGAGTAGAGAAGTGCACCACAGAGTCTTTCAAACACCTAGGCTCCTTCCAGCTTGTGGCTCTCTCTTCCTTTATGGCCTCTGAGCCACCTGCTCTTTTCTCTGTATCTTGTTAGCAACTGGGGCAAGGAGGCAGAGAACCACCACTGGCTATATTCATGGTCTAGGTCTGGAAGTGGCATCACTTCTATTTTCATTCCATTGACCAAGATTCTGTTATATGATTTCAGTCATGAACAGGCTGAGAAGGCCATAAGAAAAAGAAGAGAGATTTTGGTAAGCATGTAAGCTACATCTCTCTATAGCTTTCATCTCTTTTGGTGAGTCCTAGAAGCACCAAAATGTAAGTTAGTGAGTTGTATGGTTTATAAACCACCAGAGACTAGAGAGTAAGTTCCTAACTTTACCTAAACCCTTCCCACCCCAATCTTCTCTCTAGAATAACTTTAGAATAATTTTGGTCCCAAACCAGTGAAGCACTGCTTTCTAAAATGTATACTGAGAGATGATAGAACAAGACAGATCTGGTTCATAGTTACTACCGCACTCTTGTTTCTATCATGATATATTTTATTCATTAACTCATTAATTCACTTATTTAATGCTCTTTTATTGAGAACTTAACATGTGTCAAGCCCTATCTTGATGTTGAAAAGCTTGAAGAAGCAAGTAAAATATAACCAGAGACATTGAAATTAAGGACAATCTGACAGTAACCAGAGGGGAGGTGAGAGGGTGTAATGCGGGGGTGGGGGGAAGAGGGGAAGGGTTTTTCAGGAACAACTATAAAGGCCACAGCGAGAAAACCAAAGGGGATGGAAGCAGGGGAGGGAGGTGAGGATGGCTGGGGTATGGGGGAGTTGTGAGGGGTAAATGCAGACAACTGTACTTGAACAACTATAAAATAAATTTTACAAGAAAATGCTTGAAGACTTAGGTGCCTTGGTGTGGCACATGATAGGCTCTAATTTTATTTTATTTTGAAATTTTTAGTTACTTTTAGAGAGAGGGTAAGGGAGAGAGAGGGAGAGAGAAACATCAATATGTGGTTACCTCTCATGTGCCCCCTAGAGGATACCTAGTTTGCAACCCAGGCATGTGCCCTGATTCAGAATCGAACCGGCAACCCTTTGCTTCCCAGGCCCATGCTCAATTCACTGAAATATACCAGCCAGGGCATAGGCTCTAATTTTAAAAGATTTTAACTATATGAATGCATAAATGTATGGATGGAAAAACACTAATAAGCACAGATGAGCCTAGCATTGCCTGTACTATGCTGGTAGAATATTCCCATTATTTGTGTGTGGAACGTCTGTATCTCAGAAATCTGAGGTTGTCTTTTACAGGGCCTGGTGTTCTGCAGTAAGCCTGTTTGAGTATTGTTGCAAAAACCAAGAGACCCAGGGAGTGCCAACAGCTTCAAGGGCTGCTGGATGCCTTGCAGTTCTCAGAAAGGACAGAAGGGGGCACAAGACACACAGGCCAGAGGAATGCGCAAGGAAAGCATTAGTCTCAGGCCAGGTTACACAAGAGACCTGGCAGTGGATCTGTGGCACTGGATCTGCTGGCTTGTGGGAGATAGTGTGTGAATGGGAAAAAAGAATAGATGAGGAAGAGGGCAGGCGCAGAGTGAGGACAGAGGGAGCTGCTTCCTGTGGATACTGACTGCATGACAACCCTCAACAATGGTGACTCATTGATCACAAGCAAGCAGCTCTCTGTGGGGCAAGAACTGAGAAGTCCCAAGTTACATTGTCAAAGACCTGACTCCGCTTAGCAGCAATAATGTGGCAACTTCTACACTGTTTGAGCCCCATTATGGTGGAAGCCTGTGCTGGGGACCTCCCCTGCCTTGCAGGAAACTTCATCATCGCCTCACCCTGGCACTCCTCCCTGACTGTGTGGTAGGGTCAGGGCGCCTGCCCCTCTTGTGGGGTTCCACAGCATTTGTGATTCCTCCTCAACCTCTCACTTCACAGAATTGTATCTGTTTCTCATTGTCTTGTCTACTAAGCACAAGAAGTCAGGGGTCAACACAGGCAACCCTGGCTTCAGATTCTCATATGTGCCTGAGGAACAATCAATTCTTATTGAATTTTGATTTCCTTGTTTGTCAAACAAGGACGATGAGTATATTTATCTCCTGAGGTTACTAGGAAGATGAAATAACTTTGCAAGGCACAACTTGTGCCACATATCTGAAGCATTTACTGGGTCCCAGGCACTGTTCTTGTCCCTTCTCATGTGTCACAATGACCCAGTATCACAGATAAGGAAACTGAGGTACAGTTAGGTGGAATAGCTTCTTCAAGTCTCCATGGAATCCACAACTATTTTCTATACAAGGCAAATAGTACATATCATTTATTAAATAAATAAATGTAAGCCTTATGGGCCAGAAAACCTCTTCCACAACTGCTTAACTGTTGATGCAGTGGGAAGGCAACACTGCATGAGCAAATAGATCTGGCTGTGTGCCAATTAAGCTTTATTTATAAAACCAACTCGCAGGCCAGATTTGGCCACAAGCCGCAGCTGACTAAGCCCTGCTGCATGCTGTGTTTCTCTCTAAGTAAGTGGCAGGTAGGGTTATCGTTAACCTATTAGTATTCTGACCCTAGTCCAGTGCCTGGAACACTTAGATCAGAGGTGTCAAACTCATTTTCGCTGGGGGCCACATCAGTCTTGTGGTTGCCTTCAAAGGTCAGAAATAATTTTAGGACTGTATAAATGTAACTACTCCTTAACTACTGTTAAGGAGTTGAAGTTACCTTTGGCCCTTGGAAGGCAACTGCAAGGCTGATGTGGCCCCCAGTGAAAATGAGTTTGACACCCCTGAAAGTCATTTTGGAGGTTGAATGGGATGGAATTGCAAGAGTCTGCTATAGGCAAGCTTAGGGTAAGAAGCTAACCATATTTTTACTGGGACTACCCATATCCCTCCTTCCTCAGTATTACCCTCAACCAGGGATGAGAGATGCTATTACATCTCTCCAGATATGGTATATATCTTAGCATGTTAGAAGCTAAGATTTTTTGTGTGCTTGGCACCTCCCACAGGATAGCTGAGAAATGAAAGTCAGAATCTGTAACTTTAGCATATATTCCTGTCTCAGCTGAGGTATTGGAGACACAAGGATACGATCAAATTTTCCCAAGGTCAGAGCTAGCTTATCTTTTGATTTATATTTTAAATATGTATCTTACTGTCAATTTGGAGAGTGAATAATAAAGGCTGGGCTTGTTTCCTCCTGGGTTTGACCCCCAGGTTTGCCAGTGGAGTGGCCATTGGCAAGTTGAATCTCAATTTCCTCATTTACAAAAAGGGGAAAGTAATAATGTTAATATCTATCCCTTAGGGCAGGGTTGTTTTGGGGATGTAATATATGTGAAACACTCAGTGCTCAGCACAGTGCCTGGTCCTTAGTACTAGTGCTAAATAGTTTACCTGCTGTTAATGCTCATGCTTTGGGAGTGGATAAGAGAAATTGGAGAGCTATGGCCTTCAAGAAATGGGAGCCCAAGATAAGAAGCTTCTACACATTAAACTTGGGAAAGACAGGCCTTGCTGCAGTTCAAAAGAAAACTTCCGTGGGACCCATTTAATTTTCTCTCTCTCTCTCTCTCTCCAGGAGTCATTGAATCTGCTGCCTTGGTTGTTTGGTTGAGAAGACAAATTAGTCAGAAAGCATTTTTGTTCACCGACACTCAACAGGTGGTAGAATTTGTGAAAGGCAGGCCCTTGGTCATTATTGGCTTCTTCCAGGTACTGAGTTCAAGAGGTGGGAGGTGGCTTTTCAACTGATGAGAAGTCCCATGTCTGGGAGGGGAGTGGAGTAAGGAGAGGTCCTACACTTGGGATAATTCCGTACACATTCCTCATTTTTCTTTCTTTTTTTTTTAAGGGGTGAGTTAGAAACATTTTTTTAAAGATTTTATTTATTTATCTTTAGAGGGGAAAGGAAGGAGAGAGGGAGAGAAACATCAATGTATGGTTGCCTTTCGTGCATCCCCTGCTGGGAATTGGCCTGCAGGGAACCAGCCTGCAACCCAGGCATGTGCCCTGACTGGGAATCGAACCACAATCCTGTGGTTCCCAGGCCTGTGCTCAATCCACCGAGCTAAACCAGCCAGGGACATTCCTCATTTTTCAGTGAGCTGGTTTTCTGAGGGAACTGCTAAAATGAAGAAAGAAAAAAGGGAAACTGAATGTGGTAGGACAAGATAATTAGAATGGCAGACAGGAGTGGAGGAAAGAGATTTAGTTAGTTCTGATAATATAACTAATGACTGGGGTCTGTTTAGAATAGCACCAAATGATAACTGGCAAATTGTTTTTCCTTTTGAGAAATTAATGACTTGTATATCTTAACTCATTTTCTGTAACTCTAATGACTCCTTTCCTCCTCCCAATGAAGTCAGAATTTTGGCATTAAATTTATATATGGGGAGAGGATATACCTCTTTCTCTTCCATTCTACTTTTTGACAGTGTTTTTGGCCCTGATTGTCTTCTAAGCTAAAGATTTAAGGCTAAAACTACAGCCATGTCTTGATACCAAATATATATATTTTAGAAAAAGTGAAAGGAAGAGAGAAAGAGAGGGAGAAAAATATCAATATAAGAGAGAAACATCAATCTGTCTCTTTTTTTACACACCCTAAATTAGGGACTGTATCCATGCATATACCCTGACCAGAAATTGAACCAGAAGCTGTTCACTTTGCAGAATGATGTTCAACCACTTAGCCACACCAGTCAGGGCCAAAATTTATATTTGATACTATTAATACATGTGGTCAAATAAATTGCCTCTTTTGAAAGCAATTAAGGAATAAATGTTAAATAGTCTCACCCCACTCTAATACTTGGAAAAGATCAAGATTTTCAATTCTTTCCACTAATCTCTATAGATTTGCCTATTTTGGCCTTAGTCATAGCCATAGAAGTAGCCTTGGTATGAAACATTCAATGAAATTTAGAATTTCATGGTTCTAAATGAAATGGTTTGAGGTTTTGCTGAGTCACCATAAAATTTAAATGACTCAGCAAAACTTCAGAAGTTGTAAAGATAAGGAGACCAACTGGTTACTATTTCTACCTTGCCAAACATTTGCCTTCTATCAAAACCTTACCAAACATTCTCCCCCAAATAGGATTTAGAGGAAGAAATAGCAGAATTGTTCTATGATGTGATCAAAGACTTCCCAGAGCTAACATTTGGAGTGATATCAATTAGTAATGCCATTGGCCGCTTCCATGTTACCCTTGACAGTGTTCTGGTGTTCAAAAAGGTAGGTCTTTGATCCTATGCTAGTGAAGTGTTTCTAGTTCAAAATTGGGGACTGCGAGTGTATGTCTTGGCTTTTGGTACAAATTCTGGTTCTGCCACTTGTAAGCTAAATGGCATTGGACTAGTTGGCTTTTGCAAAATCAGTTTCCTCCTGTTTTCTGGCCTTTCTAGTCGTTCTCTTATAAGCTCATCCTTATTTTTTAACTAGTAAATGTCATTAAATCTTAATTCTCTGCCTTGTGTTTTCTTCTGGTCCATGCTCCTCCATCCACCTTCTATCAGCAATTACTGTCCAGATACCTAATGGCTTATAAACCTCCACCTCCAGCCAGACTTCTCTTATCTCTAGACCTTTGTATCTATTAGCAGATGTCTCAACATGGCCAAGTTTTAATCTCTCCAAATCATTTTCCGGTGTCTTTTTCTCTCTGAATGACTGGTACCATCATCTCATTCTAACACCTCTTTCCTCCACCCCTTACAACAACCCCATAACTCCAATCATATTGATTTTAAATTCAAAAGATCCCTTGCATTTATCCATTTTTCTTTATTAGTTCATTCCTAGATCAAGTAACCATCATCTCCCACAATCTAATGCAATATCCACCCAACTGATCTACCACATTCTCTTTTGTCTTCTAATGATCAATCTTTTCAGAATTCAGACATATTGGTAACTTTCCTCCTTCCCACTGAAAGTCCTTCTATGGTTTCCTATTATTAATCCTATTATTACAAGATAAAAACCCAAGTTCTTAGTAAGACCCACAGGGCTTTCCACAGTCGAGCCTCTATTACACACCTTCCTCCTCCTCTTCTCTGGAATCTAGATCTGAGCTTTCCAATATGGCAGCTTCTGGTTACCTGTGACTGTTTAAATTAAAATTTTAGTTCCTCAATCAAACTAGTTTCATGTGGGTAGTGACTATTCTATTGAACAGCATAGATTCATAGAGCATTTCTATCATCACGCAAAGTTCTATTGAACAGTGTTACTCTAAACTGTGGCTTGGCTAGAACATGCTTTACTCCTTCCCCACAAAAAGCCAAATTCTTACAATAACCATGTTATTTATAGATATGGCTCAGAGAGGTTAGGTTACTTGCTGGAGAACACACAGGAGGTAGATAGAGTAATACCCAGACCTGCTTGCCTTTTAGAGAAGACTGTAAACACAAAGAATTTTTACAGAGGCCCATGGAAGTCACTGAAAGACTTTAATTTGGAGAGTAAAATAAATTGATTTGTGTTTCTGAGTGGGACAGTGCAGAATCAAGAAATAGATTCAAATATGCATGGAAATATAGTATATGCTATTTTAAATCAATGGAAAAAGTATATTTTATTCAATGACTAGTGTTGAGAGAATTGGGTAGCCATTGAAAACCAAATACTAAAGCTAAATACATATATCACCTCTTTTACCAAATTAAATATCGTTTTGATCTCTGATTTAAAAATATAACAATGAGACCATGGGAAGACAAGAAAATACTACAGGAGAGTTTTCTTTGTATTCTTGAAGTTGAAAAACCCCATTTTAAAACATGACAGAAACTCTAGAAACAAGGAAAAGAAATACTGATAAATTTGAAATACATAAAATTTTATTCTGCAGAATAAACCTCATGAAAAAAAAGCCAAGTGGCAAACTTGGAAAATGCATTTGAGAAAGAGTTGGTCTACTTTAATGTTTAAGGGTATGGGCACTGGAGTCAGACTGCCTGGGTTGGAATCTAGGCTATACCTCTAACTAGCTTAGAAGCTTTAGGCAAGTCACTTCACTTCTCTGTGCCTTAATTTCCTCAACTGTAAAATGGGAGAAATAATACTGCATGGCTTGATAAGATGTTTGAGGATTAAATGAGTTAGGGCATTTCCACAGTAATGACCAAAGAAAGGAGATAAGGTTAACAGATAACATTCATAGGATCTTTTCTGAGTTAGGGTCTGCTAGAAAGAGTGATGCCAATTGTCTGTAAAATCTTGAGGAAAAAACTCATTTTGTGTTTGGACCCTTAACATTTAAATTGAGGGCATTCTTAACAACAGGTTTCAGAGGGATTTATGCATTTTTTCTCAGGATTGATCACCCCCTCCTTGCCAGAAACGTCCAGTTCTGGAACAGGGCTTTTCCTTTCTTCAGCATTGTTTCAGGCCTGAATCAGATGGGGGAATCAAGGTAGCCAAGAGATTAGGAGACTTTTTACAGATAGAATGAGGACCCAGACTATGCCAAAGCCAAGGGGTGAGGGTCTTTTGTCCCCCCTCCATAATCCCCTAAATCCTTCCCTGATGGTCCCTTCGCAATAGTGCTTGTCTTAGGATGTCCCTCTCTTGAGGAATCTTACCCATAATAGGCTATCCAGCTGTCTACCAGGGACCAAGCAGGGTGAAGTAAGGGGGGGCAGAGGCTGTGCCCCTGCTGGGAGGATGTTTTGTCTCCTTAGTGGCTTATGGTCCCAAGGTCCCCTAGCCCTGGGGCCTTTTTGCCTGTTAACAAGGTTACAGCTCCTGAAACCAGGCAGGATGATTCCCAACATATTACACTCCCCAACTTTGTAGATCAGAGATTTTCATGGCTGCCACATACCCATGGACTCACAAGCCAATCTGTCCAGCTGTCCACACTTATGAAGTGCCTAAATTATGTATTACATTGTTACCACAGTATTTTCTTTTTATCCAATGGGAAAGTTGTGTTATTTATATTTAGTGCCTACATTATGGAACATACTTCCCTCCAATGTTTTTCTTCTTTTGTTCAAGGGAAAAATTGTGAACCGCCAAGAGCTTATTAATGATAGTACCAACAAACATGTCCTCAACCAAGTCATAAAACAGCATCTCACAGGTTTTGTTATTGAATACAACACTGAGGTCAGTGAGCAAAATCTCCCTGGAGAAGGGTAGCTGGGTCAGCTGTGTGGGTGGGATGATCTATTTTTCCTTTCCTTTCAGAATAAGGATCTGATTTATGAACTGCACATCCTGAATCACATGCTGCTTTTTGCCTCCAAAAGCTCCAAGTCATTTGGTATGATAATGCAGAATTATAAGTTGGCATCTGAGGAATTCCAAAACAAGGTTTGTGAAGTGTCATTTCTCTTTGGGGATTCTAGACTTGAAAACCCTCACCCCATCTGCCTGTCTTGCTGATTATAAATTAAGCCATGAATAATTTCATATTCATTTACATACTAGTTTACTGATTTGCATATCAATAATACATATTACTAACTATTTACCTTTAAATCAACTTCCTCTATTCCTGTCTAGTGTCTCTTCCTCTCTTGCCAATCCTATGCTCCTTCTTCTCTCATCTTTGATACGTCTGCTATGGGAATATGATGGTTTGGCCACTTTTTTGATGGGCCATGCTCCAGTAAGAGTGCAAACTGCTGTGTGGGTAGCATTTGACCTGGAGATGACAGGGAGACCAGACCAGCCCTGCCTGAGGTCAGGGGTGTCAAAGGTCTAGAAGTGTAAAACAGCATAGACTGGCAACCAATTAAGTTTCCAGGCTTTAGCATTAAACAGGCTTGGGTTCAAATTCTCTTCTTAGAAGTGGGTTTTTTCTTAGGTAAGTTTCTTAACCTCTCAGCCTCAGTCACCTCATGTGTAAAATGAAGATTTGTGGTAAGAGTTAGAGGTGTTTTATGTAAAGCAATGAGCAAATGTATAATAAACAGTGCTTATTATCACTGTGGTTATTGTCATCATTAGAAATCAATTCAGTTTTCCTAAGTACTATACCTATATTTCAGTAGTTGCCACCACCTGGACTATGAGGGCTATTTACCTCATTTTTCTCTTTATTTTTACAAGAAGTACAGTAAAAAATGGTAAATTTTTTCTTTTGAAGAAAATGACTGAAATATAAAAAAAATGAGAGAAACTTGTAACCAAAAATAAACATGGAATAAAGCCTCTAGGTCACAAACATATTTAGTTGTTCAGGCTCATTCCACAGTATTCTCCAGGAATAATGCTCTAATCACAGCAATACAACTTATAAGTATATTTCCTAGTGTATTTTATTTTAAACTTTAATATCTTGGTGTAATTAAGTTGATCACAATTCAATTGCTTCCCTTCCAAATTTATTAATTTGTTTACTCATTTGTTGTCTAAGTTCTGCACTAGAACATAAGCTCTGTGAAGGTGAGGATTTTGTCTGCCTTGGGCAGCAGCATAGCCTCAGGCTTAGCAACATGCCTGGTAGGCTCTCAATGAATATTTGTGAAATTAATGAGTGAAGTCATGAATTTCCTCGATAGAGGAATAATGTAGAATAATGAGTGAATGTGTATAGAGCATTTTCTATCTCCCTGTCACTGAAATCAACCTTTATATACATAGTCCTGTTCAATTTTCATAGCAACCCTATAAGATAGGAACTATCATCATTTTGCAGGTAAGAAAACAGGCACAGAGAGGGGAAGTGACTGTTTTGCCCAAGGAACTGGGATGAAAGCTCAAGACCTCTTGGCTTCCTGCAGTATGTGGATGGTGATGCCAGGCTGGCTGATGGCTGTCTGTGTACTAGTGTGCAAGGCTGCACCAGTATGATGAAAGGAAGTTGTTGTTAAGTCTTTCAGTGGCACTCCCTAGACTCTGTTGTTTGTACTCCATTAAAGCCCTCACCCAGCTTCCCAACACTTTCTCTCCCTCTGTAAGGGATTCCTTACCCAAGTTCAATTTTTTAAACTTCTTGATGACCTCCAATACAAAAAAAGAAACCCCACAGGTTTCATTTGATTTGACAGATCCTGTTCATCTTTGTGGATTCAGACGAACCCAGAAATGGACGTATCTTTGAATACTTCCAGATCACAGAGGTCAATATCCCATCTGTCCAAATCCTAAACTTAAGCTCTGATGCAAGGTACAAAATGCCTTTCGAGAACATAACCTTCCAAAACCTCAAGAAATTTGGCCATAGCTTCCTGACTAGAAGTGCCAAGGTAAGTTTGCTCTTGAAAAAGGTTTATTCACAACCTCAATGTCACTTCTTTTTAGTAATTCTGCTGGCTTTGGTCATCTGAATGAGGTGAAAAATAATGGTCAACCACAAGGTTCAATGTGGGAAAATATTCCCACATCTTCACCTCTGATCTATTCAACTTTTGATCTTTCCCAACTATGTAATTCCACTATTAATTCTTTATTCTTAAAGTAAAGGCATTTTCTTTGCAGACATTTCCAATTGAAATGCAGACACTCCTGAGGCTAACACCTTCTTTTCAGACTCTAATGTGAGTGATGAAAGATTTAATTGACCTAAGGTTAGATGCTTCCTTTGGGTACAGGGATGGAGTGGAATATATTAAGTAATCAGGATTCAACCTCAAAGGCTTCAGGGACCTTTTGTTTGGAGGGTTGTGAGTCTCTTTTTGTTAAGAGGGAAGAGGCTGCAAAAGGATGGCTGGATCACCTGCTGCAGTTTCACATGTTTGCTTAGCACTAGCTATATCCTAAATCATCCTGCTGAATTATGTGACCATACTTTTTATTTTCTAAATGGGGGCACTTTTCAGATTATGGGGGATATTCTTTAAAAGTATTCTGGAACAATAAGAATAATTCGAGACTGTCCAGTCAAGCCAGAATGTACAGTGACCTTTCCTTTGAAGGCTTCTGTTCATGGTCTTCTGTCCATATTCCCACAGATAGTACTTTCCCTGCAGACTTCTCAAATGAAAGCTGTAATTTCTCTTATGCATATTATTCCCCACCAGTTGGTGAGATCAGTGTCCTCATGCTACTTCCAAGCCATTTCTCCTTCCTTACCATCAAGAATGCCCCACTCCCCAGATCCTTTGGATCCCATGCTTTGAACTTCACCTGCTCCTGCCCTCTATTACAATTATTCTCTGACCATCTACCTTTCACTCTCTGAGGACTTAAGCACCTCATTACAGATTGCCCTCCACCCCTGCTCTGCCGGCATTTCCAGAGATATCAATATCCAAACCCCTGGTCTCTCTTCTCTCATAACTGATGTGTCAATGCCACTGCCATCTTTTTATGGCCACACCCTCGAGGTGGCAACCCTTCTGAAAGCCTGGTTCAAGCTTCCCATTCACTTAGTTCCTTTCTCTAGTACCCATTTTGCTATAATCTCTTTTTTCATAGTCTCCAATCTCCTGATTTCATTTCACAATTTCTCTCTTTTTTAACTTTATTTTTATTCTTGACATTATTAAAGATGTCCCCACTCTTTGGTTACCTCCATACAGCCCCCAATACCCCTTCCCCTGGCCATCATCACACTGTTATCTGTATCTATGCATATATGTTCTTTGGGTAATCCTTTCACGTTCTTTCATCTAGTCCCCCCTAACCCCTCCTCTGACAGCTGGCAGTCTGTTCCATGTATCCATGTCTCTATTTCTATTTTGTTCATTAGTTTAATTTGTTTATTAGATTTCACATATAAAGGAGATACACAGAGAAAGATGCTATTAGTCTTTATCTAACCAGCTTATTTTGCTTAGCATAACCTCTGAGTCCATTCATGCCATTAAAAATATATGCTTTCCTTTGTTTTTACAGCTATGTAGTATTCCATTATGCAAATGTACCACGTTTTTTTTTATTCACTCTTCTACTGCTGGGCACTTGGACTGCTTCCAAATTTTGGCTATTGTAAAGAACAAAAAGGTGCATATATTCTTTCAAATTAGTGTTTTGAGATTCTTAGTATATAATCCCAGGAGTGGGGTTACTGGGTCAAAAGGTAGTTCCATTTTTAATTTTTTGAGGAAATTCCACACTGTTTTTCACAGTGGGTACACCAGTCTGCATTCCTACCAACAGTGCACTAAGATACTGTCTTCTCCACATCCTTGCTAGCACTTGTTGATTGTTGATTTATTGATGATAACCATTCTGGCAGTTTTCAAGTGATATCTCATTGTGGTTTTAACTAGCATTTCTCTGATGATTGATGACATTGAACATTTTTCATATGCCTATTGGCCATCTGTATCTATGTATGGAGAAGTGTCTATTCAGATCTTTTGACCATTTTTAAATTGGATTGTTTGTCTTCCTGGTGTTAAGTTGTATACATTTTATACATATTTTAGATATTAACCCCTTATCAGATGTATCATTGGCAAATATGTTCTCCCATATAGTGGGCTCCATTTAAATTTTGTTGATGCATTTTTTTTTGCTGTGCAAAATGTTTTTAGTTTGATGTAGTCTTATTTGTTTATTCTTTCTTTAGTTTCCCTTGCCCCAGGATATATATTGGCAAAAAATATTGCAACAAGACTTGTCTGAGATTTTACTGCTTATGTTTTCTTCTAGGATTTTTATGGTTTTATAACTTACACTGAAACATTTTATCCTTTTTTCTTGTTGTTTAACTACACTTGTCTCCATTTTCACCCCACTATGTCCAACAGCCCCACCCATCCCCCCCTCTATCCTCAAACCTACCCTTTTTGGCTTTGTCCACATGTCCTTTATACATGTTCCTTGATAGCCCTTTACCTATTGTCCTCCATTATCCATCACCCTGCTCCTCTCTGGTTACTGTCAGTTTATTCTTTATTTCAATGTCTCTAGTTGTATTTTGCTTGCTTGTTTGTTTTGTTACGTTCCACTTATAGGTGAGATAATATGGTATTTCTCTTTCACCACCTGACTTATTTTACTTAGCATAATGCTCTCAAGTTTCATTCATGCTATCATGAAGGGCAGGAGCGCTTTCTTTCTTTCTGGTTCATAGCAGCACAATTTACAATAGCCAAGTGCTGGAAGCAAAAATAAGTGGGTCAAAAAGCTGTGGTACATTTACACAATAAAGTCTTTTATCTATTTTTGAGTTTATTCTTGTGTATGGTGTAATTCAATGTCTAGTTTCATCTTTTTTGCATGTACCTGTCCAATTTTCCTACACCATTTATTGAAGAGACTATCTTTACTCCATTTTAGACTCTTCCCTCCTTTGTCAAGTAACAGTTGAACATATAAGCATGGTTTGATTTCTGGAATCTCTTCTTTTGTTCCATTGATCTATATGCCTATTCTTATGCCTATACTAGGCTGTTTTGATTACAACAGTTTTGTAGTATAGTTTGATATCAGGTTGCACGATACCTTTAATTTTGTTCTTAAGATTTCTGATGTTTTTTGGGGCCATTTTTTGGGTTCCATAAAAATTTTTGGAATATTTGTTCTAGATCCGTGATATATGCCATTGGTATTTTAATACGAATTGCATCGAATCTATGGAATGCTTTGGGAAGTGTGGACAGTTTAATGATGATAATTCTTTCAATCCATAAATACAGTATGTGCTTCAACTTATTTGTATCTTTCCCGATTTCTTTCTTCAATGTCCTATAGCATTGAATATGTCCCCATATTCATAAATTTATTTCTGTGTACCTGTTTTTTTCATTTTGTTGTTGCAATAGCAACTTTTTTAGTTTATCTTTCTGATAGTTCATTATTGGTTTATAAAAATTTCAACTATTCTAAATATTAACTTTGTATCCTGACATTTTACTGAATTAATTTATCCAATTCTAGTAGTTTTTTAGTGGAATCTTTTGGGTTCTCTAAAAAGTATCATGCCATCTGAAAATGACAGTTTTACTTCTTCCTTTTGAATTTGAATGCCTTTTAATTCTTATTCTTTTCTGACTATTTTAGCTAGAACTTTTGGTACTCCCTGTCTTTTTTCTGATCTTAAGGGAAATATATTTAGTTTTTTCCCATTGAGTGTGATGTTAACTGTGGGTTTGTTATATATGGACTTATTGCACTGAGGTGTGTTCCCTCTATTTCCACTGTGCTGAGAGTTTTTATCATAAGTGGGTTTTGGATTTTACCTAACACTTTTCTGCATCTATTGATATGATCATGTGATTTTTATCCTTCATTTTGTTCCTGTGATGTATCGCATTTATTGATTTGCAAATATTATACCAAACTTGCATTCCTGGAATAAGTCCCTCTTGATCATGGTGAATAATATTTTTTAGTGTATTGTTGGATCTATTTTGCTAATATTTTGTTTAGGGTTTTAGCATCTATTTTCATCAGGGACATTGGCCTACAATTTTCTTTCTTTGTAGTTACTTTACCCAGTTTTGGTATTAAGATAATTCTGGCCTTGCAAGAAGGTTTGAAAGTGTTTCCTTCTGTTGAATTTTTTTAAATAGTTTGAGAATAGGTGTTAGTTCTTCTTTGAATATTTGGTAAAAATTGCCTTTACAGGCACCCAGTCCAGGACTTTTGCTTGCTGGAATTTTTTTTGTTTACTCTTTCAATTTCATTAGCTGTACTCAGTCTATTCAGGTTTCCTGATTCAGGTTTGGAAGACTGTATTGGGTTCGCTAAAAAGTTCATTTGCTTTTTCTCTAAGCTGGGTCTTGTTGTGCTTAGTTAACTTCATTTGTAACAATTTTGTTAGATTGTAATGTAACACCTGGCATATCAGCATTCACTTAAAAATTATCAAAATTGGTGAATTTTTGTGTAGGTATTTTAATATTGAAAATGGAAGAAAATATACAACATTTTTGGCATATTATACTTTATTACTTCAAGAAATGTAAAAATGCAACTGAAACAAAAAAAAAGATTTGTGACTTGCATGGAGAAAGTGTTGTGACTGATAGAATATGTCAAAAATGGTTAGGGAAGTTTCATGCTGGAGATTACTTTCTGGATTATTTTCCATGGTTAGGTAGACCAGTTGAAGTCGATAGCAATCAAATAGAGACATTAATTGAAAACAATGAATGTTCTAGCACACAGGCGATAGTCAACACATTCAAAATATCCAAATCAATAAAATTGCTGATGAAAATAATAAATGTGCTTTTTATTTTACAGAAAAAAATCTTACACACTTTTTATCCAACCCAATACAAAAGACTGTAAAAAAATACTATGAGCAACTATGTGACAAATTGGACAGCCCTGATGAAATTAATAAATTTCTAGAAATATATGTTTTTCCCTTCTTTGTTTCTCTTAAGGTCTTTGTTTTGAAATCTATTTTTTTCTGATAGATGTATTGCTATTCCAGCTTTTAAAAAAATTATCGTTCACCTACAGATGTCCTGCTTTTTTATGTGCATTTTCTAAGAATATTTTTTTCATTCGTTCACTTACAGAACTGTGTAGATCTTTTGTTCTGAGGTGAGTCTCTTCTAGACAGCATATATGTAGGTCCTGTTTTCTTATCCATTCAGCTGTCCTGTGTTTTTTTAATGGAGCACTTAACCCATTTGCATTTAATGTTATTATTTATAGGTAGTTATTTATTGCCACTTTTAAATACCTATGCCCCTCTCTATATTTCATATTCTTCTCAAAGCAGGGCCTTTCACATTTCTTGCAATACTAGTTTGGTGGCATTGAACTCCTTTAGCTTTTTTTCCTGGTATGTGATTTATTTCAACTTCATTTTTAAATGATAGCCTTGCTGGATAGAGTATTACTGGTTGCAGTTTTGTGGGGGAGCTGTGTCAATCACAGCTTTCCTAGCCACTGTGGATGAGAAGAAATATACCAAGACATGATCTGCCTGGGAGGAAAGGCTGACCAGTCTCTCAGAAGAGAAAGGTAGGGACTTCCGCCAAGATGGAGGCATAGGTGGATGTGCTGTGCCTTCTCACACAACCAAGATTAGAGAAAACTAAATATTAGCAACAGAAAACACAGCCAGAACACAGAAAACTGAACTTTTCGGAAGTCCGAAACAACAAATTCTTCAGCCTGACCGGTAAGGGGCGAAACCAGCGGCTGGCGGAGCAGGGTTGCACAGGAGGACTCGGCCAGACACACTCAGGCCCTCGGAATCCAGGAGCAGGGTCAGACCTAGTGAGCAACCCAGCGAGCAACCAGGCGAGCGACCACGGCGGGGAGACAGCCAGGCCCGGGGCTGCGTGTTGACTGAGGTCGCGCATTTGTGCGAGGGTGGACAGGCGAGGGAGTGGGAGGTTGGACCGGGCTGGCAGGTCCCCACGGCAAGCGGCAGTGGAGGGCGTCGCCATTTCCCTGCTCTGACCCCACCTCCACATACAGCGTCATAACCCAGCAACTCTGAGTGGCCCGGCCCAGGTGAACCACCTAAGGCACTGCTCCTCCGCACCCAGCTGTGAGAAGCAGCAGAGGGGGTCGCCATTTCCTCGCTTGGGCCACGCCCCCACAATCAGCGTCACAACCCAGCGACCTGGGAATCCAAGGTGCCGCTTCTTAAAGGGCCCGAACAGACCAAGAATGGCGCAGGAGGATCTCAGAGCCCCAGAGCCAATAAATCTAAGTGATGAGGAAATAGCAAAACTCACAGACGCACAGTTTAAAACATTGGTGATCAGGATCCTCACAGAACTGGTTGATTATACCGACAAATTAGACAAATATATGAAGGCGAAACTAATTGAAATGAATGGAATTGCACAGGACACCAATAGCAATGAAAAGGAAACTGGGACTCAAATCAATGGAGTGGACCAGAAGAAAGCAAATAATGGCCAAACAGAAAAGAGTCAAGAAGCAAGAATTCAAAGAAATGAGGAGAGTCTTAGGAACCTCCAGGACATCTTTAAATGCTCCAACATCCGAATTATAGGGGTACCAGAAGGGGGAAAGGCACAGCCACCAGTGGAAAACTCATTTGAACAAATAATAAAGGAAAATTTCCCCAATCTGGCAAAGGCAATAGACTTCCAGGAAATCCAGGAAGCTCAGAGAGTCCCAAAGAAGTTGGACCCAAGAAGGAACACACCAAGGCACATCATCATTACATTAGCCAAGATTAAAATGAAGGAGAGAATCCTAGAAGCAGCAAGAGCTAAGGGGACAGTCACCTACAAAGGAGTCCCCATCAGACTGTCAGCAGATTTCTCAAAAGAGACCTTACAGGCAAGAAGGGGCTGGAAAGAGGTATTCCAAGTCATGAAATCTAAAGACCTACAACCAAGATTGCTCTATCCAGCAAAACTTTCATTTAAAATGGAAGGGCAGATAAGGTGCTTCTCAGATAAGGTCAAATTCAAGGAGTTCATCATCACCAAGCCCTTATTATATGAAATGTTAAAGGGACTTATCTAAGAAAAAGAAGTTAAAGAAACATGAACAGTGAAAGGACAACAAACTCACAGTTATTAACAACCACACCTAAAACGAAAGCAAACTAAAAGGACAGCTAGATCAGGAGTGGAAACATAGAAATGAAGATCTCAAGGAGGGTTAGCAACAGGGGAGTGGGAGGAGGAGAAGGTACAGAAAATAAGTAGCATAGACAGTGGATAGAAAATAGATGGGGGGGGCAAGAATAGCATGGGAAATATAGAATCTAAAGGACTTGAGACACATGGTCATAAGCTAAAGGGGGGGTGATGGTGGGGATGGGGAGTAGGGTGGAGGGGAATAAAGGGGGAATAGAACAACTGTAACAGCATAATCAATAAAAAAATTTAAAAAAAAGAAGAGAAAGGTATTGAGCCTCTCTCAATAAGCTTTCATTGAGTTTAGCTTGCATAGGGATACATATCAAAGAAAGGAGGTATGGTTTACAAATAGCATTTCTAGGATCATGGGGGTCCTTTTGAGTCAGGGTCTGGTAGACAGGGTGATGCCAATTGGCTGTAAAAGTTTGAGAAGCAGGTCCACTTCTCCCTGTGTACAGGTGGAACACCTAACCAATCTTCCGAGGAACACACTGAACAACCAATGGCATCCCAGCATCTATGAAGGTTGGAGGCCAAAAAATTGTAGAGGACCTTGAAAATCAGATAGTAAGGAGATTGCTTTGGGACAATAAGGTCCCTGGAACCAGTGCAGAGACCAGGGTGGCAGTTGCAGCCCTAGATCCAGTGCCTGCTGGGCCTGCTGAGCCTGCTGCAGGATTCATGGAAAAGAGCCAGGTCAACAGCTCCCTCCCCTGCCAAACAAGGAGGAGAATGGCACCAGGATGGACCTGGATGCTTGAAGTCACTGGAAGAAATAAAGATAAAGTGGCAAACACACAGTGGTGGTATGCACCCACTGAGACTGTAGATGTCAGCTGGGACATTGCCAGAGAATTTTGGGAGCCAGGTGACATCGAGAGAAGGGAGTGGAGTTGGGTTGTGACAGAGCCTGTACCAAACAGTCTCCAGACCGGTTGGAAAGTCGGACTGTGAGAGAGGCCAGGCACTTGTTTGGAGCTGCAACTTGAAGAGGAAGAATTTGTTCAGAGAAAAAAATAAAAGGCAGGCTCTTCATTTCAGTTTAGGGAGTTCTTCCACAGTGGTTGCTCCCCCTTCCCAGCTGTGATCCTACAGCCACTGCAGCCTCGCAGCAGGCCCACCCCTGATGCCGCAAGCAGTGTCGTGACCCTGCACTCTCCCTTGACCCAGAGGTGAAAGGCACCTTCCTGCATCCATGGCCCCACAGTGCACTCCTGAGCCTGCTGCCACATGGCTGCACAGCATCAGAGGCTACATACCCAGGACTGCTGCCACAGCTGTGCACACCCATGACCATTGCAGGAGAGCTGCAACCCACACCCCACTCAGCAGCTACTGTGGCACTCCAGCAGTTCCAAAGACCCACATTCTCAGATTTAGCCCATCAATAACTGTCAGGCAGTAATGATCAAGTAAACAGCATTCAAAGAATTCTAAGGGCCTATTTTGAGTCAGGGTCAGATAGCTAAAGGGCCATAAAATTCTTAGAAACAAACTCATTTCAGGCTTGGATCCTTGTCATTTAAATTTAGGGTATTAGCAAAGTAAGCATCATGGGATTTTATTTATTGTTTCTTAGACCTGGCCACCCCGGGAACCCCCTCTTTCCAGAACAGGACTGCACCCACCACTGGCATTGTTTCAGGCTTAGGTGGAGCAGAGGAAGTAAGGCAGCCAAGAGATTAGGAGACTTCTTGCAGGCAGAATGATGACTCAGGCTATGCCAAAGCTGAGGGGTGAGGTTTCATCACCACTTTTTTCTGTAGCTCCCCAAGGCCTTCCCTGAGGGCTCCCTCATATTTGTGCCTATCTTACATAATCCCTTCCTTGAGGAATCTTACCTGACATTGACTAACCAATCATGCACTGGGGGCCAGGCAGGATGAAGCAAAGTGGGCAGAGGCAGTGCTCCAGCCAGAGAAATAAGTTTCAACTCCTCAGTGGCTTAGGGTCCCCAGGTCTCTCACTCAGCCTTACACATGGGGGATTACAGCTTCTGAAACCAGGCAGGGTGGTTCCCAACATCTAATCTCCCCCTTTTTTGCTCGTGAATGCAATTGTAGTTGTTAAGCCTGTGACACCTACTATTTGCTGTTTCCAAATGCAATCTCAAGAAAACAACCACCATATACATCATAAAGCACAAATAAGGATTAAGACAAGGAGGCATCCAAGGGCTCCCATGACCCAAACTCATAAATTCAGTCCATTGAACCAGTTATTAGGGTTCAGGCATTGTAGATTATTGTGAAGGGTCTGAAACACTTTTTCTTTGATAAGGCCTTTGCTCCAGCATTAAGAGTCTTGATGTCCCCCCATGTGGTGGGGACACACCAATGGGGAACATCATGGGGAACCAAGTGTTGTTTCAACTTCTGCCCAACTTTCCTAAATAACTAAGTCTAAATATCCCTCATCCTGGAGACATTCAGCAGCCCTGAAAAGCTGCTGAATTAGCTTAAAACATTGTTCTTGTTCCCCAGAGAGCCCATTCCCCATGGCTGATGATTCTCAGAGAGGTTTAAAGAAAAAAATTTTAACAAATAAAAGAACCTTTTTTTCTGAAATTCCTCCCACTATAAGCACTGCAATTACAAAACTAGTCTCAATTTTCTTCTTCCTCCACCTGTACCTTTAAATCCTTATGCAGGTGGACAGAGGGAAAAGGCAAAACTGAAGGTACCACAAGAGGCCGCTTAAAAGAAAGAATTTGCTGAGATGCTTGTAAATTGTCCTGTAACTAGTCAATGTTTTTAAAGCTGACTAAAGAGAAAAATCTTTGCTCTTTCTCCCAAGCCCAGACCTATTTGGGGGTTGTGCCATGGGGATCAGCTTTTGGGTGATTTTACAGTGTGCCTTGTGGCTCTTAACTGCTCAACCCATGCCCAAGAGGCTGAGGCAAATACTAGGGAGAGGGAGCAAGGCTCCTGCTTGCTAAAGAAGGTACAGTTGCAAAGCAGTCACAAGAGAGGGTGACCTAGGAAGAAAACCCTTTTCTTCTGAAATCCAACAAACCCTATGACCTAGCTGAAAAGCACTCAGTGTCCTTGGCCCTTACTTGGGCTAATACATGCGTACTCCAACCAAGTTGGTGTGTTGTCCACAATGACAACTCATAGACCTGGGTCCCTGTTCCTGGGTGCCAGCTGATGTGGACCCCAGCTGATGGGGTCTGCAGCATTACGAATGAGATGAGACAAATTAATGCAGACTACTGAGTCCTGTGGAGGAAAGGGGATGGTGTGGCTTTTCTCTCAAGAGGAGAAAAGCCTCTGCCCTTCCCTTGACAAGCTTTTATTGCTTTTCTAAGCACATTACATGATGGTCCTCATTTACCATGCACAGGTTCACTTCAGGTGGTTATCTTAAAAAAAAAACAAAGAAGAGGATGCCACTAATCACATCAGAGAAGAAGGATATTTGCAAATGCAAAGGGAAAAGTGGTTGAACTGGTTACACTCATCCTTGGAAGGTTTAGCACAGACTTTGGGAAGTTACAGTGAGCACTTGTTGGCTCAATTCAGAGTGAGGGAGTTTAAGCAAAAAGCAAGTCTCAAAGCAACCTAGGTACAATGCAGGCCTGATTCCCATGGGAGAACCTATCTGTGGGTGTGGGTCCTGTGCACCTCTGAGTGGAAGCTGGGCCCACATCAAGCAGAATGATCTTCTATATTTACTCTCACTCTATCTCAGAATCTGATTTCCCACATGCTCACTGTTTTCTGGATCCAACTGATAATCCTCCTCCCCTGTAACAAGAGTCTTATTTTTTATATCCTTCCTAAAAAGTAGCTAAGTGGATGAAATATAATGGTTAACACTATACACATGCAAAGGTTCTCCCATTTCTTCTCTGGGTTGGTACATTAAATACTATAGAATACACTCCTATTGTCTTAATTCATTTTGCCTTCTGCCTCCAACTGATAAAATAAAAGAGTGGGTGGGAGCTAGGAACACCAGTATACCTACTGGAATAGAGAACCCACCAATAAAGGAACCATCAACATATAATAATGGAAGAAGGTGAAGGAGCGAGTGGAAGCCAAACTAACCTCCATCCAGGACAAATGTGGAATTACAACTAAATGGTGGAGAAATTACCCAAAACAAACAACTGAAGATGAGTGAGAAAGAAACCTCAAAACCTTGGACATACAGAAGAACCAGCTTCAACTCAACCTATCCACACCTGCACAACAGCATACAAGATGTGGTGGACAAAGTAACCCTCATTTAGCCAGCTGGAGAGAAGGAAAAACCAAAGAAAGACCCAGCAACAATCAAAACCCAAGACATACAGAGAGCCAACATAAGTGACAGGCCAAGACAGGGGGGGTTAAGGAGATCAAGGAGATTGCACTATTGACTCTCAAAGGTCTCCTACTATAGAACTTCACACCATAAACCCGGAGAGTCAGAACACATAAATTTAAGAAACATAGGCTAACAAGAAGAGTCTCACAAACAATGGGAAGACAAAGAGACAATCCCCAAATGAAAGGAAGGGAGGAAGCCTCAGAAATAAAATAGAGGAAAGTCAACTATTAGATATTGAATTCAAAGCACTGGGTAAAAGGAAGCTTAATGAGATCACTGAGAATTAACAAAAGCTACAGGGAAACTACAATGAGCTCACTGCAAACTATATCAACATGTAAAAGGAAACAGAAGCAATTAATAAGGACCAAGTGGAAGTGAAGAATACAATTTCTGAATTGAAGAACAGAGTGAAATACAGCGTCACAACACAGCCACTGGGTGCCCTGCCCTGGTGAACATCTAAGGCTCCACCCCTCCTATGTAATAGGAGCAACAACACACACACACACACAAAAAAAAATGGCCAAACTGGAAGAACAGATCAAAGCTCCAGAGAAAATACTACTAAGCAGTGATCAGGATGCTCACAGAATTGGTTAAATTTGGTCGCAAATTAGATGAAAAAATGAAGGCTACATTAAGTGAAATGAAGAAAAATGCACAAGAAACCAATAGCAATGGGAAGAAAGAAAACTGAGACTCAAATCAATGGAATAGACCAGAAGGAAGAAAAAAACAGCCAAACAGAAAAGAATAAAGAAACAAGAATTCAAAAAAATGAGGAGAGGCTTAGGAATCTCCAGGACATCTTTAAATGTTCCAACATCTGAATTATAGGGGAACCAGAAAAGGAAGAGCAACGAGTGGGAAAATTATTTGAACAAATAATAAAAGAGAACTTCCCCAATCTGGTAAAGGAAATAGACTGCCAGAAAGTCCAGGAAGCTCAGAGAGTCCCAAATAAGTTTGACCCAAGGAGGAACACATCAAGGCACATTGTAATTACATTAGCCAATATTAAAATGAAAGACAAAGTCCTAGAAGCAGCAAGAGATAAGAAGACAGTCACCTATAAAGGAGTTCCCATCAGACTGTCAGCTGATTTCTCAAAAGAGACCTTGCAGGCAAGAAAGGTCTGGAAAGAAGTATTCCAAGTCATGAAAGGCAAGGGCCTACATCCAAGATTACTTTATCCAGCAAAGCTTTCATTTAGAATGGAAGGGCAGATAAAGCACTTTTCAGATAAGGTCAAGTTAAAGGAGTTCATCATCACCAAGCCCTTATTATATGAAATGTTAAAGGGACTTATCTAAGAAAAAGAAGATAAAAAATAGGAACAGTGAAAGGGCAGCAAACTCACAGTTATTAACAACCACACCTAAAACAAAAGCAAACTAAGTGAACAACTAGAATAGGAACAGAACCACAGAAATGGAGATCACATGGAGGGTTACCAACAGGGGGGTGGGAGGAGGGAGCAGGGGAGAAGGTACAGAGAATAAGTAGCATAGATGGTGGGGAGAAAATAGACAGGGGGAGGGAAAGAATAGTATGGGAAATTAAGAAGCTAAAGAACTTATGACACATGGACATGAACTATAGGGGGCAATGTGTGTTGGAAAGGGTGTGTAGGGTGGAGGGGAATGAAGGGGGAAATGGGACAACCGTAATAGCATAACCAATAAAATATATTTTTAAAAAGGACAGAGTGAAGGAATTATAGCAGGCTGGATGAAGCAGAGGATTGAATCAGCTAGCTGGAGGACAAGTTAGAAAAAACACCTAGAAAGAGCTAGAAAAAAGAAAAGAGACTCAAAGAAAGAAGTGTTAAGGAAACTGCAAGAAAATATGAAATGTAATAACACCTATGTAATAGAAATACCAGAAGGAGAAGAAGGGTAAGGGATAGAAAATCTGCTTGAAAAAAGTAATCATGGAAAACTTCCTTAATTTGATGAGACAAAGAGTCACACAAATCTAGGAAACACAGAGAGTTCGAATCAAGAGGAACCCAAAGAGGCCTACTTCAAGACATAATTAAAATGGCAAAATTCCAAGGCAAAGAGAGAATGTTAAAGACAGCAAGGGAGAAACAGAAAATAGCATACAAGGGAGCCCCAATAAGTCTAGCAGCTGACTTCTTAATGGAAATGCTCCAAGCCAGAAGAGATTACCAAAGAATATTCCAAGTAATGAAAAACAAAAGCCTCTCTCCAGCAAGCCTCCCAATTAAAAGAGAAGTCCAAATAAGGAGCCCCGCAGGCAAAAGATGTCTCAAAGGATGTACTTCCTCCAAACCAGCTCTGCGAAAGATGCTAAAGGTTCAGCTTTAACAACAACAACAAAAAAACCCCAAAAAGACAGAAAGGAACACAATATACCAGGACCCAAATACATAAAGAAAATCTTGGAGGACTTAGAGAAACATATTAACAGCAACACAATTAAGGTAGGGGATTTTAACACAACACTGTAAAAAATGAATGGATCTTCCAAACAAAATATCAACAAAGATATTGTGGCATTGAACAATCTCCTTGATCAAATAGACTTAAGTGATATATATAGAGCCTTTCATCCCAAAGAAAAAAAGGGCAAAGAATAAGTACCTATGAAAAATACCCTAAAATATAAATGGCTTAAATCAAAAGATATAGAATAGCCAGCTGGGTAAGAAATCACATCCCATACATATGCTGCCTATAAGAGACCCATCTCAGAACAAAAGACGTACACAGACTGAAAGTGAAGGACTGGAGACAAATATTCCAAGCAAATGGACAAGTAAAAGAAAAAAACGCCTGGGTAACAATACTAATATCTGACAAAATAGACATCAAAAAAGGGCTTTAAAAGAGACCCAGAAGATCACTTCATAATACTCAAGTGAAGAATTCATCAAGAAGACATAAACATTGTACATACATGTGCACCTAACATAGGAGCACCGAAATACATGAAGAAAATTTGAGATGATTTCAACAAAGATATGGACAGCAACACAATTATTGTAAGATATTTTAACACCCCACTGTTGAAAATAGATAGATCTTCCAAACAAAATGTCAACAAAGATATCATGACATTGAACAATGCCCTGGACAAACTGGACTTAAATTATATATATATATATATATATATATATATATATATATATATATATATATATATATACTTTCATTCCCAATAAACAAAATCTACATTGTTCTCAAATGTACATGGAACATTTTCAAAGATAGACTACATGATAGGACACAAAAGAAGCCTCAACAAATTAAAGAAAATTGAAATCATATCAAGCATTTTCTCTGAACACAAGAGACTGGAACTAGAAATCAACCTCAAGAAAAAAACACAAAACACTCAAATTCATGGAGATTGAATAGCATGCTATTAAACAATGGGTTGGTCAAATGAGATTAAGGAAAAAATCAAAAACTTTCTGGAAACAAATGAAAAGGAACTGACAAAAACCCAAAACTTCTGGGACACAGTAAAGGCAGTCCTGAGACAGAATTCATAGCAATACAGTCCTACTTTAAAAAGACAGAAACATTTCAAATAAACAACCTAACCCTAAACCTACAAGAAGTTGAGGAACAACAAGAAAGACAGCCCAGAGCAAGTAGAAGGAAGGGAATAGCCAAGACCACAGCAGAGTTAAATGACATAAAGACTACAAGCACAGATGTATGGATCAATAAATCCAGGAGCTGGTTCTTTGAAAAGATAAACAAAATCGACAAACTTTTAAGCAGGCTTATCAAGAAAAAGAAAATCCAAATAAACACAATTAGAAATGAAAGGAGAGATTACAACTGATACCACAGAAATACAAAGCATTGTAGGAAATTACTATGAAGAACCATATGCCAAGAAATTTGAAAACCTAGGTGAAATGGACAAATTTCTAGAAAAATATTATCTTCCAAAACTCAATGAAGAAGAAAGCCTGAAGAGGCCAATAACAGCAGAAAAAATTGAAGCACTAATCAAAAAACTCCCAACACACAAAAGCCCTGGACCTAATGTTTTCACAGGAGAATTCCACAAAGCATTTAAGGAAGAGCTAACCCCTATTTTTCACAGACTATTCCAAAAAATTCAAGATAATGGAAGACTCCCAAACTCTTTTTATGAAGCCAACATCATCCTAATTCCAAAACCAGATAGAGACACAGCGAAGAGAGAAAACTTCAGGCCAATATTACTGATGAACATAGGTGCTAAAATCCTCAATAAGATGATTGCAAGCTGCATCTGGCTCTATGTTAAAAAGCTCATACACCATGATCAACTGGGATTCATTCCAGGGATGAAAGGATGGCACAATATTCACAAATCAATAAATGTAATACTTCACATAAACAAAAGGGAGGACAAAATCACATGATCATATCAATAGATGCAAAAAAGCATTTGCTAAGGTACAGCACCCATTTATGATACAAACACTCAGCAAGTGGGAATTGAGGGAACATTTTTTAGTGTAATAAACACCATATGAGAGGCCTTCAACCAACAACATAGTCAAATGGGCAAACACTTAAAGATTTCCCCAGTAAGATAAGAAACAAGACAAAGATAATCATTTTCACCACTCCTATTCAACATAGTATTGGAAGTCCTAGCCACAGCAATCAGGCAAGAAAAGAAAATAAAGGCATTCAAATTGGAATGGAGGAAGTAACACTGTCATTGTTTGGAGATGACATGATAGTATGCATAGAAAATTCCATAGGCTCCACAAAAAATCTACTCAATCTAATAAGTGAATTTGGCAAAACAGCAGGATACAAAGTCAATATTCAGAAATCAAAGGAATTTTTGTACACCAACAATGAAATATCAGAAACAGAAATAAGGGAAAAAATTCCTTTTGACATAGCAACAAAAAAAATAAAGAGCCAAAAAATAAACCTTACCAAGAAGGTAAAAGACCTGTACTCAGAAAACTACACAACACCGAATAAAGAAATTATAGAAGACACAAACACATGGAGGTATATACCATCTTCATGGTTTGGAAGAATTAACATCATCAAAATGTCCATACTACCCAAAGCAATTTACATGCTGAAGGTAATTCATTTTAAGTACCAATGCTATATTTCACAGATATAAAACAAACATTTCAAAAATTTATATGGAACCAACATCCCCAAAAAGCTGCAGCAATTTTGAGAAAGAACAAAATAGGAGGGATCACAATAGCTGTTATCAAACTGATTACAAGGCCACTATAATCAAAACAGCCTGATGTTTTGATTGGCATAAGAACAGACAGGGAATGGCATAAGAACAGACACATAGACAATGAAACAGTATAGAAAGCCCAGAAATAAACCAAAGTCTGTATGGTAAATTAATATTTAACAAAGGGGAATATAGCATAAAATGTAGTAAAAAAGCCTCTTCAGTAAATTGTGTTGGGAGATCCAGACAGTTACATGCATAAAAATAAATCTCAATCACCAACTTACACCATACAGAAAAATAAATATTCAAGGTGGATAAAAGACTTAAATATAAACCGTGGTCCTATAAAAGCCCTAGAGGAAAACATTGGCAGGAAAATCTCAGACATTCCACGCAGCAATGTTCCACTGGTATGTTCTCTAGAGCGAGAAATAAAAAGTAAATAATGATCAAATGTGATCTCATCAAATTAAAAATCTTCTACATGATTAAAGAAAACATCATTAAAATGAAAAGAGAGCCAAGTATATGGGAAAACATATTTGCCAATGATATCTCAAACAAAGGTTTGATCTCCAAAATATATAAAGAACTCACATGACTCCTGCAGGAAGACAAACGGCCCGATATAAAATGTGCAAAAGACTTGAATAGGCACTTTCTTAAGGGGGACAGACAGAGGGCACAGAAACATATGAAAAGATGCTCTGCATCGTTAGCCATCAGAGAGATACAAATTAAAATCATCATGAGATACCATTTCAAACTGATGAGAATGGCCATCATAAACAAATCAACAAAGAACATTTGTTGAACAGAATGTGGAGAAAAGGCAACCCTAGTGCACTGTTGGAGGGAATGCAGACTGGTGCAGCCACTGTGGAAAACAGTATGGAATTTCCTCAGAAAACTAAAAATGGAACTGTATTTTGACCCAACAATTTCACCGCTGGGATTTTATCCTAAGAGCCCTGAAACACCAATCCAAAAGGACCTTAGTTCCCCAATATTCATAGCAACATAATGTACAATAGCCAAGTGCTGGAAGAAGCCTAAGTGCCCATCAGTAAATGATTGGATTGAAAAACTGTGGTAACTTTACACAATAGAATTCTATGCAGTAGAGTGAAAGAAAGAACTCCTACCCTTAGTGATAGTATAGGTGGATCTGGAGAGCATTATGCTATATGAAATAATCCAGGCTGTGATGGACAAATACCGTATGATCCCATCTGTAAGTGAAACCTAGTCAACAAAACAAAGAAGCAAGCAAAATATAACCAGAAACATTGAAATTAAGACCAATCTGACAGTAACCAGATGGGAGGCTGGAAAGGATAATGAGGGGGAAAAGGGTAAGCATTTTCAGGAACAACTATACAGGACACATGGACAAAACCAAGGTGGATGGAAGCAGGAGTGGGAGGTGGGGATGGCTCGGGTGGGGTAGCATAGTTGGGGGTAAATGCAGACAACAGTACTTGAACAACAATAAAGTAATTTAGAAAAACACATAGGAATGTATATCTATTTCCAATTGAGTTAACATGACCCTCATATACTCATCTGAATGCTTAATATCTGAATACTCATCTGAATATTCATCTGAAATGTTGCCATATTAGCACTTTGCTTATATCAGTGACTTTTAATAAAGCAGCCAATTTATATCTGTAAATTAAAAAAGGAAACCTTGGGAAACAATCTTACTTTGTACTTGGACCTTTACATTTTTGAGGACAATCTTAGCAAAGCAGCTTTCACAGGATTTAATGTATTCTTTCTCAGGCCTGATAGCCCCACTTCCAGGAACCATGCTGCACCCACCTTCAGCATTATTTCAGGCCTGATTTGGGGGTGGTGGTGCAAGCAGTCAAGAGATTTGGAGACTTTTTACAGATAGAATGAGGACTCAGGCTATGGCAAAGACAAGGGGTGAGGGTCTTTTTTTCCTCTTACACAATCCACTAAGTCCTTCCTTGTTGGGCCCTTTTGCCACTGTTCTTGTCTTATGTTGTTCCTTCCTTGAGGACTCTTACCCATAATTGACTATCCAGTATCCTCCACGGACCAAGAAGGGTGAAGTAATGGGGGCAGAGGCTGGTGATTGAGATTTATTTTTATGCATGTAACTGTCTGGATCTCCCAACACAATTTACTGAAGAGGCTTTTTTACTACATTTTATGCTATATTCCCCTTTGTTAAATATTAATTTACCATACAGACTTTGGTTTATTTCTGGGCTTTCTATACTGTTTCATTATCTATGTGTCTGTTCTTATGCCATTCCCTGTCTGTTCTTATGCCAATCAAAACATCAGGCTGTTTTGATTATAGTGGCCTTGTAATCAGTTTGATAACAGCTATTGTGATCCCTCCTATTTTGTTCTTTCTCAAAATTGCTGCAGCTTTTTGGGGATGTTGGTTCCATATAAATTTTTGAAATGTTTGTTTTATCC
Source organism: Artibeus jamaicensis (assembly GCF_021234435.1). Lineage (NCBI taxonomy): Eukaryota > Metazoa > Chordata > Mammalia > Chiroptera > Phyllostomidae > Artibeus > Artibeus jamaicensis. The sequence goes on along the minus strand of NW_026522053.1, from coordinate 1,382,771 downwards.
TCTTGCTGGGAGGATAAGTTTTGTCTCCTTAGTGGCTTATGGTCCCAAGGTCCCCTAGCCATGGGGCCTTTTCACCTGTTGGTGAGGTTACAGCTCCTGAAACCAGGCAGGATGGTTCCCAACACAAGTCTTTGCTTTTTTATCACTTTAAATACTTCATTCCAACTCTTCTGGCCTGAAGTATTTCTGTTGAGTAATCAGCTGACAGCCATATTGAAACTCTCATGTAAGTAACCAACTGTCTCTCTCTTGCTGCCTTTAAGATATTCTCTTTGTCTTTAACCTTTGCCTGTTTTATTATGATGTGTCTTGATGTGAGTCTCCTTGGGTTCATATTATTTGGGACTCTCAGTACTTACTGAACTTCTGTGAGTTTTTTCTTCACCAGGTTAGGGTTTTTTTTTTTTTCCTAGCCATTATTTCTTCAAATTTGTTCTCTATCCCTTGCTCGCTCTCTTGTTTTTGGTATGACTGTGATGCAGAAGATATAACACCTAATGTTTTCCCAGCAGTCTCTTAAACTTTCCTCATTTTTAAATTTTTTGTTTTTTATTTTAATTCTGTTTGGGTTCTTACTGTTTTTCTCTAAATAGCTGATTTGGTCATGTGTTTCATCTAACCTTCTGTTCATTCCTTCTATTGTATTCTTATTTCAGATGTTGTATTCCTCATTTCTGACTATTCTTTTTTATGGTTTCTATGTATTTGTAATGCTTACCAGTTATTTGTTTAAGTTCTCACTGAGATCATCCATTCTTACTCTAAGGTTCTTGATCATCTTTATAAGTATTTTTTAAAAACTTTATCTGGTATTTTCATTGCTTCCATTTTATTTAATTCTTTTTTCTGGGGATTTCTCTTGTTCTTTCATTTGGGGTCTATTTCTTTGTCTCCCCATTTTGTCTCTGTGTATTAGGTAAATCTTCTATGAGTCCCAAACTTGTTTTGATGGCTTTATGATGAAGGTATCTTACTTGGCTCAGTGGCACAATCTTTCAGATAACCTGAGCTCTGTGGTCTAAGAATATTTCTTATAGGTTATGGGTACCTTCCTGTTTCAGTTGAGTCTTAAGACGTTATTGGCCCTTTTGTGGTGAATTTAACCCTTCAGGATACACTTTGACTTCTGTGTATATGTAACTGTATAGGGACTACAGCCTGAGTCAGTGCTGTTTCTGTTAGTGTCTGATGACTGCTCAAATCTCTCTTTGGGGGTGCCACTCGTGTGGTTAGTTGGGTTGAGCTCTGTTTCTTTCTGAAACCAACCACTGGTTGTGTTGGTTCTAAGTCCACTTGGGTGGGGTTCAGTACAGGTTGGTGTCAGACATTGTGTGTAACCAGCTTTGGGCTACCTGTCTGGAACTACTACATTGTTCACTGCTTGTATTTGCATCTACTGGGCCTCAGTATACATGGGAGGGCCAATCTGTGTATAAAGGTTGGCTTCCTCCAGCTTAGAACTGAGGGCAGTACTGTAAAAGGACCAAGGCTCCCTGAGGTCTGTCTCCCCCTGGAGTTGCCTGGTATTCCTCCAGAATCTTCTGAGTAAAAACTGTAGATGAACCCAGTATAGCCACTGTCTACAGCCCTTTCCACAGGCTGTGAGCTTGGTAGTGTAGGTTAGGTAGCCCTTTCCACAGGGCAACTGGTATTGGGAGGATATGACTAGTGGGTTTCCATACTTGGGAAACAGGCAAACAGGCACTCAATTGGGGAAAGTGGTACTTGCTTTAAAGCAAAACCTTTCAGTCTATTCCAGAGTTTCCAACTCTATTTCCCCCTAGAGGGGCTTGCTGAAGGTGCAATTGTATTCCACCACATGTACCTTCTGCAAGGAGCAAGCTTAGCAGCTCCAGGCTCAGGGAGATAGATCCAAGAGTCCGTTGGGGATAATGCTGGCTTAGCCCACATGAAGTGGTTTAGTATTTCACCCCAGTCCCAAGCAATGATCTCTGAGGGTCTCACATTTTGAATGTCCCAGCTTTGAGCCATTGCCATCATCCTTACCCCCAAGTCCATTGGATTTGGGGTGTCTGGGACTTGTTAGGGATGATCCAAATAGTCTCTCACTGGGGGATGGTTCCTGAAGGCCTGTAGGGGAGTTGTGGGCACTTCTTCCACTTCCCAGGCTAGCACATGTTGAACTCACAGAGAATATTGTATTCATACCCCTGCAAGGTAGCTGCCCACCTCACACTTGCTGGTCTGCTTTGGATAAAAGCTTCCCTGGAAGACACAGTTCAAAAGTTCCAGCTCTGTGTGGCACTATTTTCCTTTTGCACTGCTGGACTCAACAAGATGGTGCTAATCAAGTGATTCAATAGGTTGGTAGAGGGGCTCCAGCTTTGCTCTAAAGGTGAGGGAGACTGGCCCTCTTTCCCAAACCACATAATTTAGTCATTATCTGAGCCTCTGCCAAAAGTGTACACAGAAAAAGGACCCAAAAGTCACTTCTCAGTGCAGACAGAAGACCCCTCTGCAGGATCCAAGTATGGCAGAGGTGGCCTCATCAGCCATTGGGGACCAGGCAGTGCACTCCCCAGACTTGTGTTATTACAATGGGAGTGCTCATGTCTGTGAAGGTAGGGTCTAGGTCCCCCAGGAGGATTGAAATCCCACTGATTTTCACCATCAGATGTTACATGGGCTCCCTTTTTCCATTCCTGAGTTGGGAATATCTATGTAGGATTGAGACCCCACACTCCTATGGAGAGGGTTTTTGCAGCTGTGATATTCCTCTGGCTTATCAGCCACCACCACACCTGAACAAAGATGCTATCCTTTTTCCATCTCTGCTCTTCTTATCAGTCTTTTTAGGGCTTCTTCTGTAAATTCTTGGTTATTGTATTTCAATTCAGGTAGCCTTCAGTTGGTTATGTAGATTGATTGCTCTGTAATTTAGCTGTAAATATGGTTTGTGGCCAGGAGCAGGTGGTTGTGGATTCCACCTACTCTGTAGCTATATTGGAATCTTACACAATCTCCTCAAAGCCCTCTTTTGTGAATTTGAACTCTGTGGCTCATTGCCCTGTTGATGATTCTTTTAACTTCTCTATCCCCTCCACCTTGTACCTCTCTACACCCTGTAGCATTTACCAGGCAAAAACACAACCTTAATTGAATCCACTTAACTTTCCCACTCTTCCCAGGCCAATCCCAGAGAAAAAGAACATTATTGTGAAGCAGGCTGGCTTCATGGAGCCAAAACCAAACCTCCCATGGGCTCTTAGAAACTTTCTGGCATCTCAATATAAATTTCTTAGTGTGTTCATTTTCTTAATTTCTGAGCTTAATTATCCTATTCCCTTCCCACTTTCAGTATCAGCTGAGCACTCTACTTATGTCATTAAAAAATAGAAGATTTTAAATTGGGGCCTCCTCATTTTCCATCATCACATCTACAAACCTTTGTAGAGCTCTACCCATCCTCCCTCTATTTCCTCCAGTTATATCTCAGGAGGTGTCTGTCTCTCTGTCAAAGGCCAACAGGTCATCTTATGTTTTTGGAGTAGAGATGGACATCCTTCATATGACCTATGAGATCTACCTGATGTTGCCAATTCTTAATTATCCATTATTTTCTCTATTTCTCATCCCCATGACCAACCCACATATAATTTATGTTCCTTTGGGAAGAATCTTCAAATCCCTTTCAGAGGTTGGGGTAGGGGTGAAGGAGGGCATTGTGAGAGATGAGGCTGTTAAGCTGGGCAAAAACTGGATAGCAAGAAATTGTTAGCATATTAAGGATTTGATATCCCAATAGCAGTGGGAAGCCAGACTTGCATGGAAAAATAGAACACTGCTGGTAGGAGAATAAAAGTGTGGAGAGGGTGAGGAGGAGATGTGAGAGAACACTAGGGGGCTATTACAGTGATTTAGGTGAGAGATGGAGGCTTATCTGGACTAGGGTGGTAGCAGTGCAGATGAAGGGAAGGGTGGGTATTCAAGGAATATTCAGAAAACAATGGCTATAGAGAAATATGTATGTTCTGAGATTGACACCACTTCCTTCAAAGATAAGCAATAGCTGGGTTTGTTTTTTCATACATTGACTCACAAACTATTTATTGAGTTCCTACTATATACCCAGCAGTGGATACTCAGTGATGAGGGAAGAAATGTTTCTTGTAACATTCTGTCTGGAGTGGTGGAAACAAATTAAATAATCAGGAAAAGAAATATAAATAATAATGTTGAATAAGGGATAAAAGGATCAGTACCAAGTGTCATTAGAATGTATGATAGCATGAGCTGAGCTAGTGTCAGGAAAAGTCAGGGAAATTTTTCCTTGAGGTCATTATTAAGGATAAATGTGAATTAACTAGTTAGAGAAGGGAGCGATAAGAAGTGGTGGAGGCTTTCCAAGCAGAAGAGCATCACAAGCGAAGGCCTGAAGGGGGAGAAAACTAACCCTTTGGGTAAATATAAGACCAGTGTGATTGAAGTAAGCAAAGAAAAAGGGCAATGAGCTCAGAGAGACTGGCAGAAACCAAAGTGTGATAAGATAGGTCATATAAATTATCTTAGTGTTGATCCTAGATGTAATTGAGGATAGCTAGTTTTTTTATGGGGGAACAAACTCTAGAGGTATTAAAGATGTGAACCTAGCTTTCATCTAAGCATTAAAAGAATTGTGTATTTGAAATGATAGACTCCATCCCAGTTTGGAACCTGGCCTCCTCCTTGACCCTCTAATCCCCATTTTCCCTGGATAATTGAGTTTGACATCAAGCTCATGATTGACCTCAGCATCACATACTCTTTCCAAAGCTTTCCTAAAAACAAGAGCAACTGTCCCATTGTTTACAGTCATGGAAGGAAGAGGGGTGGAAAAAATGGGGCTGCCAACCCTCTTCTGGAGACTATTAGACCTCTCAAATTTTCATTTTAGAATCATCAATCCAGTGAAGAGATCCCAAAATATTGGGACCAGGGACCAGTTAAGGAGCTTGTTGGGAAGAACTTTAACCTCATTGTCTTTGACAAGGAAAGAGACGTTTTTGTGATGTTCTGTAAGTATCTCCACAGAGGCCACAGGAGGCAATAGCCCTGATGTTACTTTTCAAGTGTTGCTTCTAAATTCTTGGGCACCAAAGTCTCCAAAACTTAAGCATGATACCAGGATGGTCTTCAGACATATTAGAGTTTGAGTCAACATGTTATCAGCTACAGTGCAACTATGCCATCAAGTTGAGTTCTTGGAATGTGTGGAATACCTTCCTCATGTACCATGCTAGTGGCTATTTTTTAAGTGTTTTTTATTTTAATTATTGTTCAAGTAGTTTTCTGCCTTTCTCCCCCATTTCAACCCACCCCCCCCAGCCCTCCCCACCTCCCTCTCATTTCCACATGTTATTGTCCCTGACTTGTTAGTGTCCATGTGTTATTTATACTTGTTCCTACAAACCCTTCACCCTTTTCCCCTGAAATTCCCCCACCTCTCCCCTCTGGTCACTGTCATCCTGTTCTCAATTTCAGTGTCTTTGGTTATATTTTGCTTGCTTGTATGTTTTATTGATTAGATTCCTGTTAAAAGTGAGATCATATGGTATTTGTCTTTCGCCACCTGGCTTATTTCATTTAGCAGCATAATGCTTTCCAGTTCCATCCATGCTGTTGTAAAAGGTAGGAGCTCCTTCTTTCTTTCTGCTGCATAGAATTTCATTGTGTAAATGTACCATGGTTTTATTATCCATTCATTTACTAATGGGCACCTAGGTTGCTTCCAGCACTTGGCTATTGTAAATTGTGCTGCTATGAACATTGGGTTGCATAGGTTTTTTTGTATTGGTGTTTCAGGGCTCTTAGGATATAATCCCAGGAGTGGAATTGCTGGGTCAAAAGGCAATTCCAGGTTAGTTTTCTGAGGAAATTTCATACTGTTTTCCATAGTGGTTGCACTAGTCTGCACTTCTACCAACAGTGCACTAGGGTTCCCTTTTCTCCACATCTCTTCAACACTTGTTTGTTTGTTTGTGATGGCCATTCTGACTGGTTTGAGGTGGTATCTCACTGTGGTTTTAATTTTCATCTCCCTGATAGCTACAGATACTGAGACTTTTCAGTGTTTTTTAATAATAATAGTGCTGATGGCTGACAGTGATTGAATGCTGCAGTATACCAGGCTTTGTGCTGAGCCATTCTATACACGATTTTATTTAATTTTCACAGCAAACATTTGAAAGTAATTTCTGTTATTATCCCCACTTTACAGATGACTAAACAGAAACCCAGAGAAATGAGGAACTTTTCAAAATTTAGGTAGCTAGTAAGTGCTAGAACTGGAGTTGGAACCTAGGTATCCTTGCTCTAGTGCCTACACTGGTAACTGCAATATTCAGCATAGTTCTGATTTTTAACTGACTGAATGGTCTATATTTAACCTACTTGAGTAGGTGTGGCCAGTCTCAGGACTGAAATAACTCATGAAAAGAACTTAGAAAATGTCTAGCATATTATAAGCACTTGATAAGTAACAGCTATTATTGCTGTTATCATTCCTTTGTTATAATTATTTCCTGTGGTCATCTAAATACTATCGCCCTTTTCCCAGTTTCTGACTTGAATGTGACATCCAACGTGGGACCTTCTCTCTTGTCTTTACTGAGACACAGTGAAGGTATTTCATACATTCCTTTAGCAGATGAAGTTTCCATTTACTAAGCTCTTACAATGAGCCAGGCATGAGTTTGCTATCTACACAATTGTCACTTTCTCCTCAAAACAAGCTTCTTAGGAAGGTTCAGTGTATAGTCTCAAGACACATGTCAGGGAACCTAGCCTCGGAGAAGTTAATTACCTTATCCCAGTTTATACAGTAAGTTGCAAAGGAAGAATTTTAAGCAAGCTCTGATGCTGTCACTTCCTGAGGGGTGAAACAAGGGCTGGATGTTTATCATGAAGGCCTTTTAAAATTTCATGGAAATGGACTCTTAGCCACAGTGTGAGATCTTTAAAGTCTGTATGTCTGAGTAACCATGATCTACTGCCTTTAAATGAATGTCTAAAGCAGATTTTCTGTACTTACCTGAAGCTGGAGTTATGAGAATGTTCATTTGGTTCTAGTAAAAGTCAAAAACAGCCTTGTTTTCTTAGAAACAGGATGTGAGTTTGATACCCTGGGACTGCAATCATACTGCTCCTTTCTTTTCCTGTTCCAATCCAGGGCCCAGTGGGCTCAAGAGGAGATGCAGAGGTGCTGCTGGTCCTGGTGATCCTGGAGGCACTTGGCTTGAAAATGGAGGGATGATCATCCAGATGTAGAGTGTCTGGGGCCATTGAGGTCACTCTTTACATAGTAAAGAAATTTTAATGGAGTGACAGAAGGCAAAGTATAATTCCTTCTCTGTGTTGAAGCTGGTCCCTGATTTCTCTCCAGAGGGCTAGTTACCTAGGCCAGACTCAAAACTCAAGGAATTGTTTATGAGGAAGTCCAGTATCCCTTTTCAGAGGTAGACCTGTTGATTACAATTTCCTCTTCACTTCTTGGGTAGTGTCCTCCACTGTACTGGAAGGGAGTGTGGTATAATGGTCACCAAAAAAAGCAGCCTCTGTAAATCACACTTACTCTACCTAATCAATTAGGTGACCTTGAACTAGGGAAACTCTTGTGCTTACACACACACACACACACACACACACACACTTTTTCTGGCAGAATACAAGAAATCATCTAACATAAATATTTTTCTTGGTTTTCTTCTTCAAATGGGGTGGAAATCTGTGTTAAAGAAAACAAAGAACAGAATAAAGTGTCCCAATATGCTCAAAGTGTTGGTGTCTCGGTGAAAGGGATGAGGTCAACTCTTTTTTTAATTTAATTATTGTTCAAGTAGAGTTTTCTGTTTTTTACTCCCATTCCAGCCTACCCCCTCAGTGCTCCCCACCTCCTTGCCATTTCCACCCCCTTAGTTGTTGTCCATGTGTCCTTTATACTAGTTCCTGCAAATCCTTCCCCTTTTCCCCCTGAAATTCCCTCCCCTCTCCCCTCTGGTCACTGTCCCCTTGTTTTCTATTTTAGTGTCTTTGTTTTTATTCGCTTATTTGTTTGTTTTGTTGTTTAGCTTCCTGTTAAAGATAAGATCATATGGTATTTGTCTTTCACTCTTTAATAATGATCAGGTTGTATGTTTGAGATGTAAAATGACCTGACACACTATTAAAGGAAAGAGAGGGTATGAATTTCAAAGCTGTAGAAACATTGGTAGAACACAGTGCCAGTGTTTATAGGGTATTTTCTATCAGTGTAAGTCTAAGCCATGGCCCTTCTCTTGCAGATGCACCCTGGTGTAGCAAGTGCAGGACACTGTTCCCTGTGTTGGAAGATTTGGGCATAAAGTATCAAAACCACTCTACAGTCACAATTGCCAAAATTGATATCACTGCAAATGATATTCAGCTGATGTATCTGGACCAGTATCCCTTCTTCAGGCTCTTCCCTGCCAACTCGCAACAAGTAAGGGGCTCCTGGACTGTTATAATGAAATCTGATTGTTATTATCATAAATGCAATTTCTCCCTATGCTGGTTCTGCCTCCTACCTAACCAGCTTCATGCTCAGCTCTAGGCCATATTATCCTCTCCTGTTCAATTTAAAGAGTGTTTTCCATTGGATTTCACAAAAGTCCCAAGATGTAGGTCATTGGATCCAGCTTAAATTCACTGCTTATACCTGACCCAATCACTGTAGCCAAGTGGTTTTGGGTATTGGATTGGACAGGCATGGGTTCCATGGTTCCTTCTGATACCCAGACTGTATGGGGGAAATTGCCATGTGAATATTTGGGATGGTGTGCTACTGAAATTAAAAAAAAAAAAGAATGCATGATAGAAAAACATCCAATGTCTTTGACACTTTGGCACTATGATAAGCAAATGTCATCAGTGTTCAAGTAACATACTCTCCATGCTGCTTGGGTTAGTGGGGTGGCTGTCAATAAAAGAATTATAAACCAAGGTCCCTGATCCCCAGAAGAGTCTGGCTGAGTATGAGGTAGAATCATGATGTAGATCAATCTCCAAATGCAATTGGAATTAGAGAGGACAGATTATGAAGGGCAGATATGCTGGAAGTCTTCATGCAGACATGACATTTTGAAAAGTGGTAAAGATATAAATTAGATTATGAGAGGGATGCTAATTATAGGTAGGAAGTATAACAAGAATAAAGAGTTGGGCAGAAGGGTGGCCACAGCCCTGTGAAGGACATGCCATCCTCCTGGTATAGAAGATGCATGTGGGAAAAGTTGTGGAAAATGAGGCTAGATTGAGAAGGTTGATCTGCTACAGATTTTCAGTTATCTGACATGTGGTTTAGACAGCCACAATGGGAAGCAAGCAGATTTCTAAACTTCTTAAAGACTAAGTGAAAAGGGCAGAATGACAGTAGTGATGGCTGAGCAACCAACACATACTAGATGCTTTGTAAAATAACTATTCTTATTCTTCTTGTAAAAATAATAATAGCAAACACAAATAGCACTCACTATGAGTCGGGCACTGTTTTAAATGCTTTTTATACAGGAACTCATGAAATCCTCTAATTACACTATCAAATAGGTACTGTTATGATCTTTATAATATAGGTAAGGAAACTGGTTCAGAGAGAGGTTAAGCAACCAGGCCACACTGCTAAGTGATGAAGCCAGAGTTTGAGCTCTGACAATGTGGCCCCATAGTCCGTGCTCTGAGAAATCTTTATTGTCTTTATTATAGATCCATGGTTATGGAGGCTTAAAGAGGTTAAGGAACCTACCCATTATAATCAAGTTATTAAGGATTTGACCTCGGATTTATCTGTGTAGCAATAACTGAGTATTTTGTACGAAAGGGCTATCATTTTGACTGTGTCATTTTCTTCTTAGGTCATGCTTTATAAGGGAGAATATACCATGGAAGGCTTTTCTAACTTCCTGGAAAGTCAGGTCAAGAGGAGGATGGAGGATGAAGATGAGGTAAAGCAAAAAGCAGAACCCTGGATTATTCTGTCCCACACAGAATTAAGAACTCAATAGACTAAGAAAGTGTGTGCTAAGGGTCCCATAATCTTGAGCTCTCTGGAAATAATTGAGGATGAACAGTCACACAGTTTAGATGACTTTTCTTCAAGGGAACTTACTACGAGGAAGCAGACATGGAAGACTTGAGAAACATTGGGAATAGCAAAGGCTCTTAGTTCTCACACAACCCCTAAGGCAGCTTCTCTGAGTCTACTGTTCCTGAGTAGGTAACCAGATGTCTTGATGGGATCCTGCTCTCTGACAACATTATTCCCCTGAGGAATAAGATAACAATTCTCATTCTCTCTTAATATTATTCAGGTTTCAGTGAGGTTATCTCTTGGATGGTGCCATCTATATTAGGACCCTTTCTGTTACAAATGTTATAAACACTATTCTTTGGCTTAAACAACAGTGTGAATTTTTCCCACATAACTGGCAGAACATCAGGCATAGATGGATCTAGAAGCTAAAACTTGTTTGTGTCTCCCTACTGTACTGTATTCCTCTATGTTGGCTTCATTTCCAGGCAATCGCTTTCACATGGAGCATCAAAGATTGCCCCATAGCTTCAAACTAATACCCTCCTAGCTTAGAAAGTACCTACTTCTCAGTAGACATAGCAATTGTCCTGGACAAGTATCTCATTAGCAAGGCCTGGGTCACAAACCCAGTTCTGGAGCTAATTATGAGACAGACAGACATGTGGACTGAGAGTGGAGAAGGGTGATTCCCAAAGGTCTTCTTACCAGAGAGGAAAAACCACAGTTGGGTACTTCCCAATCCAAGACAAATGGATCTTTGGGTAATTCCAGTAAAAGAAGATTTGGCAATTACCATCACAATTATTACATATTGATTGCCTCTTTATGCATCTCCTTCCCTCCCTCCTTTATTTTCTTGGATAGCTAATGTCTGTTGAGCAAATTGAAGTGATAGAAGAGGAGATATTAGCTAAAGAAGAGTTACCTGAACAAAAGTTTCTTGAGCAAAAGAATGTGGCCAAGCTGAAAGAGCCAGTTAGACAGAAGGAAACAGCTAAGGAGGAGGAGGAGGAGGTGGCTAAGCCAAAGGGACCACCAAGACAAGAGAAGAAACCAGGAATGAAGGAAGAATTGTAGTTTTTTCAACACCAGGAAGGAAGATGACATTTTCCAGGTCCTGGAATCATTTTCTAATTGGATATACTCCAATAAAATATATCTCATTGTGATGGGTGGGTGGAGGCTGAGTAATAAAAGACTCTGAATTTCCTCTGTTCTGTTTTACTCATTACTTGTTTTTCCTCATTGATGCAGCCTTGGAGGAGCTGTATGGCCTGGAATTCAGACAGAACAGCAAGGGAAGCCATGAGAGCAACACTCTAATTAGAGTATTACATAGGCTGAGAATTATCTAGTTCTTACAGCATCACTGGGAACTAGGTTTCATTATCCTTATTTTACAGATGAGGAAATTGAGGCAAAAAGACTTTAAGCAACCAACCAAGATCATACTTTAAGATGTGGTCCCAGGCAATCTCACTCCACAAACTCTGCATTTAACCACTATGTCAACATCACCTACACCAGGTTGAGGTCTCCAGAATTTGGCTAACACTTTCAAATGAGGTGAATTTATTTATTTTACACTGCATTTTGGCACAGTAATAAAGTGATCTAACCCCAAAAGTGTACTCATTATTCCACATCTCAATAAATGACCCAATCTCTTAAGTAGTAATGTCCTAGGATAATCCTCAAATCTCATTTTCCCTTTTCCTACCATAAGAGTAACTTTACTAATCCACTTCCCTCTATCTCCACTCACCATTTTCAGCTACAATAGTCTCTAAACAGTTACTTTAATCCCACTCTGTACCTTCCCCTCCCCCCTTGCTCCAGTGTCCATACTCCATAACACTGCTGAAGTGGTCTTTTAAAAAGCCAGAGCCAGGAAGGCTTACAATACTGCCTTGTTTTAAACCTCTAATGGCATCTTCATTGCTGTTAGAATAAAACCCAGTCTGCTTACATCTCCAAGGGCCAGAACACTCTGATTCTACAGATCTCCTTCTTCCTCTCTCCCCCTCATTTTCTAGACCTTGGCCTATTCTTTGAAAAATTCAAACTCTTTCTCTCTCTTCATGGTTATTTCTTCTGCCTAAGTGCACACATAATACACTATCCTCCCCAGATATTTATGCATCTGAGTTTTTTTATCTTTTAAATCTCAGTACAAATATAACCACCTTCAGGAGGCCTTCCTAGATTTCAGTATGTGAAAATACCTCATTATTTTGCTGGGCACTAGTCTATCACTCACTGGAGTGTGAGCCCCAGGAGAGCAGACCTTTCTTCCTCACTGTGTTCCCCAGCCTAGAACTCTGCTTAGATACAGCTTATGTTCAATAAATAAGTATTCATGGGCCAAATGAAATTCCTCAGGAAGTAGCACTCTATCTCTGGGACACGTGATTTTACTCATCCAAAAAGGGAGAGGTGCTGACAGTGTTGTCCTCAGACCCCAGTTAGATTCTGTATTAGTTTCCTAATATTGTTCTGACAGATTGTTCAGTATAACACAAATATATTCTTTTACAGCTGTGGGGGCCATAAATCAGCTGAACTAAAGGTGTCATCAGAGCTAGTCCCTCTGGCAGAGTTCCATGATATGTTTTTTTCTAGCTTCTGGAGGCAACCAGCATTCCTTGGATCATGATTTCTTCCTCAAATCACTCTGACTTCTTGTTTCCATCTTCACATCTCCTAATTCCTCTGGCTCTAATTCCTCCATCTCCCTTGTAAGCACCACTGTGATTGCATTTGGCCTGCACAGATAGGCTATTCATCCCAAGATTCTGAACTTAATCATATCCTCAAAGTTCCTTTCACAGGTTCTGGGGAGTAGGATATAGACATATTTTGGGGTCATTATTCAGCTGATACAATCTCATGCTGCTCATTTGTGACATTTGTTTTGGCCAAGTGATAATAGGCCTCATCTTGATAAAAATAGGAGTGTATTATTTTAGAAACCAAAGTTTATACAAGCCTTCCAAGTCTCTCCACTTTTCACCCATCATGTAAGGCAAAGGCTGTTTGTGCTCTTTCAGACTTCCAAGGCCAGTTCCCACACCATTCCCACCCCAAAGCTGGCCTGTTCACATCCAGATGAGGTAGGAGATAGCCTGGGATTGTTGGAACTTGTCCGAGCCAGATGTTCTGACAGGGGCAGGTGTTAGTATTCAGGACATGATACAAAGCTTACCTGCCTCAGCCTTAAAGTCATGTGACTTAATGCAAGGCTCACTTGCTCCAGCCTTAAGGCCATGTGGCTTCCGGTTGAAGGAAGGGTACATAGGGACTTCTAGGACAAAAATCATGTGAAACAGAGTCTGACTGGTCACAAGCTGGTTAATGTGTGCTTCCTGCAGGTCCCTCAGGTATAACAGGGGCCTCAGGAGATGGGGACTCAGATTGAGATGAGCAGAATATGTAGGTGGGCCAATTGGGAGGGTCTTCTTCCCTGGCTCTCTGCCTTCTCCCAATACACACTGGTCTTACAAAAATTTGTTGTGTTCAGTTTTTTTAAAAGATTTTATTTATTCATCTTTAGAGGGGAAGGGAAGGAGAGGGAGAGAAATATCAATGTATGGTTGCCTCTTGTGCGTCCCTCTCGTTCCTACTGGGAACTGGCCTGCAACCCAGGCATGTGCCCTGACTGTGAATCAGACCACAATCCTTTGGTTTGCAGGCCCACACTCAATCCACTGAGCTACACCAGCCAGGGCTGTAGTGTTCAGTTTGATCAATTTTTCTTTTCTTTTTTTGATGCCATGTGAATCCTTATTTACATTGTTTGATATAAAATAAAAATTACAAGCATGACGACTGTTGTAGTGTAGAAAATCTGAGTTAGAATCAGAAAAGGATTTAACAACACATTAAATGATATTTTAGTCAAAATTCAACTTTTTTTAAAAACCAGGAATATGTGAAATTTCTGGCTACTTAAAATGACCTTTACCTTTATTGGTTCTTTCTTCATTCTTGTTCAAGTACTATATGATCAATTTTTTTAAAACCTTTACTCTTTCAAGATCTAAAACCACTTATCTCTGTAAGTCTCTTTCATAACTGAGCATAGTATGCTTTTTACTCCAAGGAGTGCAATACAATGTAGGGATATATATGAATGACATTTGAGCTTTATTATGGATTCAGCCCTAGCTAACCATACAAACTTGGGGAACTGCCTCAACCTCTCTGAACTACAATCTTCTCTGTCCCTGGGTTTTCATACAATAAAATGTAAAAGCACTTCACAGTGTCTTACTCAAGAGAGGCTCTCAGTGATAGCTGTCAAAATTATGAAGATCAAGTCTCTAACCCATTTTTAAAAGTTGAAAGAAACCTGTTTTAATAAAATAGAAACTGCTAAGTAAGTTTCATTCAAAAACAACTATTTTTGACCACTTCTCTAGAAGTAAGATAAAGAGGTAAATATTGATTGAATTTGGCAATAAAGCTATCTTTGATAATCTTGGTGAGCAATGTCAACAGAGCTTCAGTTCAGAAAGCAAATCAGTGTAAATTAAAGTCAGTTTGTAGAAGAATCTTTTGAGACATTTGGTGTGGAAGGATGGAAAATTGGGTGATGGCTGGAGGGAATGTGGAAGTCCAAAAAAGGTATCTGTAGAAGTAACTAAGATGAGAACACTCCAGTGCCTAAGAGAAGAGTGAAAAGGGGGTAAACGAGGGTGAGAAAGAAGAACAGGCAATAAATGGCTGATCAGGATTCAGATAGACTGACTCTAAAGTCACTTCGGTCATGAAGTTTTCCAACTGCCAAGAAACCTTCCCTCATGAGAACTCAGATTTCTTGTTTTATAGAGTAGGCCTGGTCCCATGATGTCTGAATTTCTTTCTGCCTCTGACTTTTGGCTATGTTAAGCTCCTCTTCTGCTCATGTCTGAATCCATGAAGATAGGGATGCTTCAAAAGGGTGCCTTCTCCAGGATGTCAGGGAACCATAGTGGTCACAGGTACATGTCCTAGTGGGGGCAATGAACACCACTTTTCTCCTTGAAACAGCCTAGCTTCAAATACTGGCCTCTGTGTGCTTGAGTCCACCTCATTCTTATCAATGCCCAGGAAAAACCTTGGTACCTTGGCACTGATTTCCCAGTTAATTAATAGCTAAGGAATCTCTGGGTGCTAAAAGTTGCAAAACAGAGGTCTGGTAATTTCTGGCAAAAGTGTGACTGCCCCCACCCCGGGTGTCTTTCATTTGAAAATAATCCCACAGCTTAGAAACAGAAAACACTATGCCAAAAGGGAAAAATATTCCACCCCCAAAGAAAACAATCTCAAGAAACAGAACTATAGAATATTTGGAGAAGAGAAAGCCAGACAAGGACAGATGTATATATACAAGTACACACTTATAAACAAATTGGTCTTAGGGAAGGCTACCTGCAGGTCTCTCCTCTCCTAGTCACTTCTTCCCTACATAGTCTTCTGTTGGATTCCATTCTGTTTGGTAAGTGGAGGATAGAAAATTAAGAGATTGAACACTTGAGTCAGGTCTAGATTGTCATCGCTCTGCTGACTATTGGCTTCACAATTCTTTGTAAGTCAATCTACCTTTCTTTGAGCTTACACTTTCCTAACTACAATGACTACTACTTTTTTCACACCTTCATCAAATATTATGTACCAGCCACTGGGAATGATAAAGTAGTACACAAGAGTAGTTGAAATGTGCCAGTTCCTGCTTTGCATATATAATTTTAGTTAAAACCTGTGACAGCAATATGTATTCAGTTATTTCCCACCATAACATTTTTTAAACTATAGATCAAACAATTAGCAGGTAATGAGATTATCTGTTATTATATCCAGAATTTTTTCTTTTAAATAAATACAATATGTCAGCAAGCAATGTACACAGTAATGATAAATGCTTTATAAAACTTACTTGGCATGCATACTTGCATGTGCATGTTTGCTAATACATGCACATTGCACAAGCAGGTGCACTGGAACATGGCATAAAATACCTCCTCTATAGCAGATCATGGTCATAAAAGCTTGGAAAACACTGATTCAGAACATAAGTTTTTTTTGAATACTTCTTCAAACAGCCTGGCTCATCATAGTCACTTGGTTTGTGGAAGCAATGATCCCTATTTCATAAATGAAGAAACCAAGTCTTAGCGAGTTGCCCAGTGTTGCACTGCTAGAGATTGATAAAACAGATATTTGAATCTTGGTGCAGGCTCTAAGCCCCACGTTTATAACCACCATGCTACCCAATTTTGCTGCTGTAAAAATTATGGTAGTAGTAGTACCCATGTAGGATTAAATAAGGGACCACTCTGAAAACATTACAATGCTTGTGAAGGTTAATCACCTCTTAAGTCACTTCTTTACAAAATGTGAGTTACTTGAGATTGGGGACATTGTCTGTTCTGTTCACTGTTTTTCTTTGGTGTGTTTTACATACAGCAGCTACTCAATAACTGTTTGCTAAATGAATTAATGAATCTGAACATCTTGAAAGTCTCTCAGCAGGAGATCAAGAATTGAGTATTAAAAATCAAAGCTACCTCCAATAAGGTGATGAATTCAGTACATTCCACTGCTTCCTGTTTCAAAGGAGACACTTAGTTCTTTTAAAAAAGATTTTATTTATCTTTAGAGAGAGAGAAGGGGAGAGGAGGAAGAAAGGGAGGGAAAAAATCAATGTGTGGTTGCTTCTTGCACACTCCCTTCTGGGGACCTGGCCTGCAACCCTGGCATGCACCCTGACTGGGAATTGAACCAGAGACCTTTTGCTTTGCAGCCTGGCACTCAATCCACTAAGCCATACCAGCCAGGGTGACACTCAGTTCTTTTAAATGAACCAAAACTGAGGTAGTCAAGGCTGGGAAGTGGGTGAGAGTAAGGGTGGGATTGTAGAGAAGAAACCTCTACCAAAGCAAGGGCTACAGCACCGCACAATTTTTGTAGCTCCTACACATGACTTCTGGAATTGTACAGTGCACATCTAAAGCATACTCTGGCTCTGGTGAGAGCACTCAGAACATGCATTCGTTTTATCCATCTCTACTCACAGGACTTCAGTCATCAGGGAAGGAAACCCCAAGGGGTTTACTTGTCCTTGCCTTTGGACAAGTCTTCTCTTAACTAGAAGTAGCTGTGAAGGAAGACCAGAAAAGATGGGGAGGCTTTTTGCTCTGACTTCAATGCAGATGATAGTGGTGGTAATCTCTTAGGTGGTCATCATAACTGAAGCTATGGACTCTCATCAGAAGCAAGTAAGTGATGTGTGTGTGTAGGTTGGTGATGGGGGCAAAGCCACCCTCAGCAGAAGTTTCTGTATCCTTCTCCTGTCACACTTAAGATTCAAATAACCTTTATTATAAATGCATTTTTACACTTAAAAATAGATTTATTGTAACATAATTTTCATCAAAACCAACACGCTCAGGCTTTTAACCTATACTAAGGTGCTAAATCATTAGTAAAAACTGTTACCCACACTTAGATTTTAAAAAATTATTAGAAATATTTGAAGGGGCTTTATTAACATGAAGGGAAAATTATAGGCCAACTGTATACTATAACTTTAAAATGTTTAACTATATATTAGCTATATATATATTAAATATAATATATATTTAACTATATATTAACTATAAATTAACTATAAATTATATATATATTTGTCCCTGTGCAATTCCATTCATTTCAATTAGTTTCACCTTCACATATTTGTCTAATTTGTGGGTATAATCAACCAGTTCTGTGAGGATCCTGATCACCAGTGTTTTAAACTGTGCGTCTGAGAGTTTTGCTATTTCTTCATTGCTTAGATCTATAGGCTCTGGGGCTTTGAGATCTTCTTGAGCCATTTTTGGTCTGTTCATGCCCTTTAAGTGTGAGGAGCTGCCCTTTGGACTCCCAGGTCACTGGGTTGTGAAGCTGTATGTGGAGGTGGGGTCAGAGCAGGGAAATGGTGGCACCCTCCCTGACACTTGCTGCAGGGACCTGCTGGGTCCCGGTCCAATCGCCTACTCCCTCGCTTGTCTATCCATGCACAAATGTGAGACCACAGTCAACCTGCAGCCCTGCTCTCTTGCTGTTTGCCCCGCGGTCGCTTGCTTGGTTGCTCACTCGGTTGCTCACTACGTCCAACCCTGCGCCTGGATTCTGTGCACCTGAGTCCTTCTGACCGAGTTTTCCTGTGCAACCCTGCTCCACCAGCTGCTGGCTACGCCCCTTACTGGTCAGGCTGAAGAATTTGTGGTTAACAGACTTCCGAAAAGTTCAATTTTCTGTGTTCTGGCTATGTTTTCTGTTGCTAATATCTAGTTGTCTCTAAACTTGGTTGTGTGAGAAGGCACCGTGTCTCCACCTATGCCTCCATCTTGGCGGAAGTCTTACTCAGAAAGAATTTAAATTGATTGTTTAAAGAAGGAAAAAGATCTCACTTCCCTCAGACAGCAAAAAATTCAGGAAGGAAAACAATGAGAAAATGTGTCTTTTATCCACTCTGATTCCTCTTTCTGAAAGCCCAAGGACTGCTTTGGTCCTGGGAACAAGCCATGCCAAGCTTAGCATTCTCCTTCCCTCTTCTCTAGCCTCCCTGAAGTTGTCAAGGGCACTAGATAATGAAAGAGCTCACTTTTGAGCACATTCCAGGAATGAAATAATCACCAAGAATAGAAAAAAAATGTAAACGTATTTGCCAGTAGAGAAAAACTGTTTCTGAACGTTATGAATATATTAATAAGTTATCAATTTATTTATTCTTTTAATATTAAATTTTATTTAGTTACTTTTCAAGTACATTTTTTTTATCCATTTCTCCCATCCCACCCTACCCCCCCGCCTGGTCTCCCCCCTTCATCCCATTCCCCCCCCACCCCAGTCCTCATCTCTGTGTCTTTCAAACTTGTTCCTCAAAATCCCTCCCCCTTTTTCCCCTTAAGTTCCTTTCCCTCTACCCTCTGGTCGCTGCCCACTTGTTCTCTATTTCAGTGTCTTTGTTTTTATTCTGTTTGCTTGTTTGTTTTATTGTTTAGCTTCCTGTCAAAGGTGAGATCATATGGTATTTGTCCTTCAATGCCTGGCCTATTCACTCAGCATAATGCTTTCCAGTTCCATCCATGTTGTTGCAAAGGGTAGTAGCTCCTTCTTTCTCTCTGCTGCATAGAATTCCATTGTGTATATGTACCACAATTTTTTGATCCATTCGTTTACTAATGGGCACCTAGGGTGCTTCCAACTCTTGGCTATTGTAAATTGTGCTGCTATGAACATTGTGGTGCATAGATTCTTTGAAATTGTTGTTTTAGGATTCTTGGGGTATAATCCTAGCAGTGGAATTGCTGGGTCAAAAGGCAGGTCAATTTTTATTTTTCTGAGAAAATTCCATACTGTTTTCCATAATGGTTGTACCAGTCTGCAATCCCACCAACAGTGAACTAAGGTCCCCTTTTCCCCACAACCTCTCCAACATTTGTTGTTTGTTGCTTTGTCTATTATAGCCATCCTGACTGGTGTAAAGTGGTATCTCATTGTGGTTTTAATTTGCATCTCTCTGATAGCTAATGATATTGAGCATCTCTTCATGTGTCTCTGGATATTCTGTATGTCCTCTTTAGAGAAGTGTCTGTTCAAGTCCTTTTCCCATTTTTTAATTGGGTTCGATGTCTTCCTAGAGTGGAGTCTTGTAAGTTCTTTGTATATTTTAGAGATTAAACCTTTGTCTGAGGTATCATTGGCAAATATGTTTTCCCATACAGTTGGTTGTCTTTTTAATTTAATACTGTTTTCTTTAGCATTGCAGAAGCTTTTTATTTTGATGAGATCCCATTTGTTTATTCTTTCCTTTATATTCCTTGCTCTAGGGCACATATCCGTAAAAATGTTGCTGCGTGAAATATCTGAGATTTTCTTGCCAATGTTCTCCTCTAGGACTTTGATGGTGTTATGACTTACATTTAAGTCTTTTATCCACCTTGAATTTATTTTGGTGTATGGTGTAAGTTGGTGCTCAAGTTTCATTTTTTTCCACATAGCTGTCCAGTTCTCCCAACACCATTTGTTGAAGAGGCTATCTTTACTCCATTTTATGTTACTGCCCCCTTTGTCGAATATTAATTGACTGTAGAGGGTTGGGTTAATTTCTGGGCTCTCTGTTCTGTTCCATTGGTCTATGTGCCTGTTTTTATGCCAGTACCAGGCTGTTTTGATTACAGTGGCTTTGTAATACAGTTTGATATCAGGTACTGTGATCTCTCCTACTTTGTTCTTCTTTCTCAAAAGAGCAGCTGCTATTCAGGCTCATTTATGATTCCATATAAATTTTTGAAGCGTTTGTTCTATGTCTGTGAAATACGCCATTGGTACTTTTATAGGTATTGCATTGAATCTGTATATTGCTTTGGGTAGTATGGACATTTTGATAATGTTAATTCTTCCAATCCATGAACAAGGTATATGTTTCCATTTGTTTGTGTCTTCCCTGATTTCTTTCTTCAGTGCTGTGTAGTTTTCTGCACACAGGTCTTTTACCTCTTTGGTTAGGTTTATTCCCAGATATTTTATTTTTCTTTTTGCTATATCAAATGGGATTTTTTTCTTTATTTCTCCTTCTGCTGATTCACTGTTGGTATACAAAAATGCCTTTGATTTCTGGATATTGACTTTGTATCCTGCTGTTTTGCCAAATTCATTAATTAGTTTGAGCAGTTTTTGGGTAGAGTCTATAGGATTTTCCATGTACACTATCATGTCATCTGCAAACAGTGACAGTTTTGTTTCCTCCTTTCCTATTTGGATGCCTTTTATTTCCTTTTCCTGCCTGATCGCTGTGGCCAAAACTTCTAATACTATATTGAATAGAAGTGGTGAAAGTGGACATCCTTGTCTTGTTCCTGATCTTAGTGGAAAAGCTTTTAGTTTTTGTCCATTGAGTATGATATTGGCTGTAGGTCTCTCATAAATGGCCTTTATTATATTGAGGAATGTTCCCTCTATTCCCATTTTGCTGAGTGTTTTTATCATAAATGGGTGTTGTACCTTATCAAAAGCTTTTTCCTCATCTATTGATATGATCATGTGGTTTTTGTCTTTGCTTTTGTTTATGTGATGAATTACATTTACTGTTTTGCAAATGTTGAACCATCCTTGCATCCCTGGGATGAATCCCACTTGGTTATGGTGTATAATCTTTTGGATATATTGTTGGATATGATTTGCCAATATTTTGTTGAGGATTTTAGTGTCTATGTTCATCAGCGATATTGGCCTGAAGTTTTCTTTCCTTGTTGTATCTCTATCTGGTTTTGGAATTAGGATGATACTGGCTTCATAAAAGGAGTTTGGGAGTTTTCCATCCTTTTGGATTTTTTGGAATAGTCTGTGAAGAATGGGGGTTAGCTCTTCCTTAAATGCTTTGTAGAATTCTCCTGTGAATCCATCTGGTCCGGGGCTTTTGTGTGATGGGAGTTTTTTGATTACTGCTTCAATTTCTGTTGCTGTCATTGGTCTATGAAGGTGTTCTACTTCTTTTTCATTGAGTTTTGGGAGATTATATTTTTCTAGAAATGTGTCCATTTCCCCTAGGTTCTCAAATTTCTTGGCATACAGTTCTTCATAGTAATTTCTTACAATCCTTTCTATTTCTGTGGTATCAGTTGTAATCATTTCTGATTACAACTCTTTCATTTCTCTTTCATTTCTGATTGTGTTTATTTGTGTCCGTTCCCTTCTTTTCTTGATGAGCCTACTTAAAGGCTTGTCTATTTTGTTTATCTTTTCAAAGAACCTACTCCAGGATTCATTGATCTTTAGAATTGTACTTTTAGTCTCTATGTCCTTTAGTTCTGCTCTGATCTTAGTTATTTCCTTCCTCCTACTTGCTTTGGGCTGTTTTTGTTGTTGTTCCTCGAGTTCTTGAAGGAGTAGAGTAAGGTCATTTGTTTGAAATGTTTCTGTTTTTTTTTTTTTAGGTAGGCCTGTATTGCTATAAACTTCCCTCTCAGGACTACCTTGGCTGTATCCCATAAGTTTTGGGTTGTTGTGAGATCATTTTCATTTGTTTCCAAAAACTTTTTCATTTCTTCCCTAATTTCATTCTTGACCCTTTCATTGTTTAATAGCATACCATTCAGTCTCCATGATTTTGGGTGTTTTGGGTTTTTTCCCTTGGGGTTGGTTTCCAGTTTCAGTCCCTTATGGTCAGAGAAAATTCTTGGTATGATTTCAATATTCTTGAATTTGTTGAGGCTTGTTTTGTGCCCTATCATGTGGTCTATCTTTGAGAATGTTCCATGTGCATTGGAAAAGAATGTGTATTTAGCTTCTTTGGGGTGAAGAGCTCTGTATATATCAGTTAGGTCCATTTCATCAAGGGTGTTGTTTAATACCACAATGTCTTTGTTGATATTTTGTTTGGAAGATCTGTCCATTTTTGATAGTGGGGTGTTAAAATCCCCCACTATAATTGTGTTGCTGTCTATATCTTTCTTGAAGTCCTGTAAGATTTTCTTGATATATTTTGGTGCTCCTATGTTGGGTGCATATATATTTATGATGCTAATGTCTTCTTGGTGGATTCTTCCCTTGAGTATTATGAAGTGAGCTTCTGGGTCACTCTTTATGGCTCTTTTTTTGAAGTGTATTTAGTCTGATATGAGAATTGCTACCCCAGCTTTTTTTTTCTTGTCCATTTGCTTGGAAAATTTGTTTCCATCCTTTCACTTTTAGTCTGTGATGGTCTTTTGTCCTGAGGTGGGTCTCTTGTAGGCAGCATATGTGTGGATCATACTTTCTTATCCATTGAGCTGTTCTGTGTCTTTTGATTGGAGCATTTAATCCATTTACATTTAAGGTTATTATTGTAGGTACTTATTCATTGCCATTTTTGTACCTGTGTTCCTCTCTGTCTGTCTCTTTTCCTTCCTTTCCTTAAAGCAGTCCTTTTAGTATTTCTTGTAGAGCTGGCTTGGTGGCAGCAAATTCTTTTAGACTTCTTTTGTCTTGGAAGCTCTTTATTTGGCCTTCTATCTTGATTGAGAGCCTTGCTGGGTAAAGTAGCCTTGGTTGTAGGCCTCTGGTTCTCATTACTTGGAATATTTCTTGCCAATCTCTTCTTGCTTGGAGTGTTTCCATTGAGAAGTCAGTGGCTAACCTTATTGGGACGCCCTTGTATGTTATTTCCTTTTTCTCCCTTGCTGCCTTTAAGATTCTTTCTTTGTCTTGGAATTTTGCCATTTTAATGATGATGTGTCTTGAAGTGGGCCTCTTTGGGTTCCTCTTGAATGGGACTCTGTGTGATTCCTGGATTTGTGTGACTTTTTCTTTTGTCAAATTAGGGAAATTTTGTCTCATTACTCTTTCAAATAGGTTTTCTATCCCTTGTTCTTCTTCTTCTCCTTCTGGTATTCCTATTATTCGGATATTATTACGTTTCATATTGTCTTGCATTTCTCTTAATCTCTCTTCATTCTTTCTGAGCCTCTTTTCCCTTTCCTGTTCTTTCTGTGAGATGCTTTCTACTTTGTCCTCCAATTCACTAATCCGATCTTCTGTTTCATCCACCCTATTTTTAATGCTTTCCACTGTGTTTTTGAATTCAGAAATTGTATTCTTCATTTCCTCTTGGCCCTTGCTAATAATTTCCATTTCCTTTTTCATGTTGATATAGTTCACAGTGAGATCATTGTAGCTTCCCTGTAGTTTCTGGTAGCTGATTGTGAGCTCTTTGATCTTCCTGAATACCAGTGCTTTGAATTCAGTATCTGATAGTTGACTTGCCTCTATTTCATCTAACATTCTTTCTGAGGATTCCTCTTTTCCTTTCATTTGGGGATTGTTTCTTTGTCTTCCCATTGTTTGTGAGACTCTTCTTGTTAGCCTCAGCTTCTTAGATTAATCTGTTTTGACACCCTGGATTTATGGTATGAACTTTTGTGGTGGAAAACCTGTGAATTTTAATGGTGCAGCCTCTTTTGGTTATCCTGTTGTTCTCTGCTTCCACCTACTCAAATATGCAGCAACTTGTGGCTTCTCTCCTACAACAATGTGCAATTTGTCTCTCTGACTCTACTATTGGGAGGCCTCTTCTATGGGTCCAGCTCTGGTCTTTTCATATTTTCAAGTTGATTGTGACTCTTGTGGGTAAAAGAAAGAAATGATAAGGTAAGAAATAAAAGGAAGAAAGAAAAAATGCTAGGGGAGTGGAAGAAAGAACAATAAGTTTAGAAAGAAAAGAAAAAGAAATAAAACAGAAAATCCGGGAAAAGAGGACAAAAGTATGGAAAGATGAAACAGTAATAAAGTTTAAAAGAAATAACAGATTACTTTAAAAAAGCAAAAAGATAAAGAAAAGGAATGGAGAAGGAAGAAAGGTAAAAAAAAAGGAAAGAATAAAATAAAATAAAGTAAAAAAAAAACAAAAACAAAAAACAAAAATCAAAAAACGCACAAACAAAAATAATCTCTCAAAAACAACCTCAAAAAAGGAAATGTCACTTGTTGGCTTCAAACTAGCTGAACTGGTTTTTCTGGTTGCAGTTGGCTGAGGGTTGATTGTTGTGATTTTTTCAGCCAGCCCCTCTCAGGATCCAGACACTTGGAGCCTCTCCCCCAGCTCCCTACAATGGGGAACTAGGACTTTCTCACAGTGCTCCCCTCCCAGGGGTTACTGCCATAGTCTGGTTTGCTGTGTTTGCAGGCACCTGCACTGGCCTAGTTGCCTGGTTCTCTCAGGATTGAGCACAGGCCTGCCCCCGTTCAGTTGGGAAGCCCTGGACCCTCTGCCCACTCCTGGATTTGCTGCCAAGCTGGGTGTGAAGCAGACCAGGCTGCCGTGTCTACTGGATTCAGAGCCTCAGGCTGCACCTCTGAGTTCTCCTGGGCTGGCAACCACAGAGTCTTTGGTTGGGCCCTTTGTCCTCCGCACCCTCTCTGTAACCTCTATCAACAAGTCTCTCCTGGCCCCCCACCTTGCCTGGCCAGAAAGGGAGGGGGTTGAGGGTCTCAGCTCTTTTCCCAGGACCCCTCAGTTTCTGGGGCTTCCAGATAGTCTGAGGGGGGTAGACTGGAAGCCGGGAGCCGATCTGAGGACTGGGCGCCGACCTAGAAACTCTGTGTGCATGTCATGGCACGCTGCGTGGTGTGTATCCCTTCTGCTCCTGTGTTTGTCTAGGTCCCCTGGCCAACCTCTGGCAAAAAAAACCTAGGGATGTAGCAGCACCACGCCGGGCACTGGACCCAGAACTGTGTGCAGGCTGAAATCTCCTCTGCTCCCCTCTGGTTGGGTCTCTTGGCCGGTCCGGGCCCAAAAATCCTAGGGAGGGAGCTTTCTGGGCGCTGAACGTTGGCCTAGGCGCCCTCAGGCACTTGCCCAGACACACTGCGTGTGGAGCGACTAGTTCCCCAACTTGCGTGCAGGCTGAAGTTTCTTCCACACCTCTTTGCCTGGGCCACTCGGCCTGCCCGGCAGAAAAATCCCAGGGAGGGAGCCGTCCAGGCGCTGAAGGCTGTCCCAGGAGCCGATGGGCTCTCGCCACTGGGCGCTGGTTCCCCTACCCTGCACCGGCTGTTTCTCCCTGCTCCGTCCCAGAGACTACTATACCGCTGCTGTCTCCCTACCGTCTGGTTCCTCTGTGACCGATGAGGTTTCTGGTCTCTTATTTTCATATATGCTTGGCAACTGCTGGCTTGCTGGCCTCACCTCCTCCGATCGGATAGGTTTCTGTCTCTTTTGTACTAGGAACTGGTATCTGCTCCGTCCTAGTCCACCGCCACCTTGAAAAACTCCCATTATTTCTTTTTCAAACAGGTTTTCTATCCTTTGTTCTTCTTCTCCTGGTATCCCTGTTATACAGATACATTTCATGTTGTCTTGCACTTCCCTTAATTCTTCTTCATTCTTTCTGAGTGTCTTTTTCTTTTCTTGCTCTTTCTGGGTGTGTTTTTCTACCTTGTCCTCCAGCTTGCTCATCCAATCCTCTGTTTCATGTAGCATGCGCTTGATTCCTTCAACTGTGTTCTTCAATTCATAAATTACAATCTCCATTTCCTCTTGTCACTTGTTAACAATTTCTATTTCTGTTTTAATACTGAACATTTCAATTTGCCTCATTTCATTTTGCATTCTTTCTGAGGCTTCCTCCTTTCCTTTCATTTGGGATATTTTACTTTGTCTTCCCACTGTTTGTGAGACTCTTCTAGTTAGCGACAAATCTTAAATTGATCTGCTCTGATTTCCTGAGTTTATGTTGTGAACTACTTCAGTAGGAGACCTATGGGGTTCAGTGTTGCAGTCTCCTTGATTTCCTGCACTTGCTGCCTTTGGGCTGTTGTTTATGCTGTGTCTCTGAATTTGTCTTCATTTTGATTGTTGTTGGGCCTTTTTTTGGTGGGTCCTTCCCTTCAGCTGATTAACTGAGGGTCACTTCACCTACCATGTTTTATATTCTGTTGTGCAGGTGTGGACAGCTTGTGTTAAGCTGGTTCTTCTGTGTGTTTGAGGTTTTGAGGCTTCTCTCTCACCATCATTCAGTTGTTTTTCTCTGGGTAATTTCTCCACCATTTAGTTGTAATTCCAGGTTGGTCCTCATTAGAGGTAGTGTGGCTTCCACTCTCTCTTTTACCTTCTTTCATTTTTATGTGCTGGTGGTTCCTTTGTTGATAGTTCTCTTCCAGCAGTTATACAGGTGGTCAGAGCTCCCACAAATTCTCTATGGAATGTGACTCAGCAAGACAGTCTCCTTTGGTGACAAGCACTCAGGCACACTCACACAGGGGTCAAGTAGACAGCATTCGGAACCCATGTTGGGAGAGGGTGGCCTGTTTCTTCAGTTCTCCAGATCAGGACTTTGGTGAGAACTTTAAAACTCTCTCTTAGTGAGACATCCAGTCAAGATGGTGATGTGGGGAGAAAAATCAGGACAATTGTAATAGCATAATTAATAAAATATAATTTGGAATATTGATATACTGTACTAGGTCAACAATAGAAAAGTAAAAAAAAATGTGTAAATGTACTTTATAAACCAAATTGGCATTTTATTAAATAGCTTTAATCTTGGGGAGTTTAATATATTATCTATAGAAAACGCTTTTGAACTTCTACTTTTTCCCCCTATTTTGGTAACAGAAGATGTATTGTTGTAGATTCAAAACATATTATTTTTCAATTTACATATACTTGAAAATAAACCTTTTAGAACATATTTGATTACCATATATTACATTTTGAACATTTTTCAGGTTTCTAAATAAAAGCATCAATAACCTATTCTATTAACTAAACTAAAAAAAAGTCTCTCTTAGTAACTTTAAGATATACAATACAGCATTGTTAACTATACTTAAGGAAGAGTATATTTTGTTTTGTTGAGAAAGTTACCAAGAGTTACTCTCTCTCTATTTTAGGAACTCACATCACTGGTGGCAAGCTGCTCAGTGGCATTTGAGGGATCATTAGTTAGTCAGTGTTTGTGTCTGTTGCTTTTGTGGTGCTTTTAAGTCTGGCTATAAGAATCTGGCAGCATCATTCCAATGTTTTCAGTGTAGTGGTGCCTGGGTATGTATATATTTTTATTATAGCTGTTCCTATATTGATTTAACAAAAAATTACATGCACAGTATTTGAGTTTCCCTTCAGGGAAGTAATGGGGGATTACAAACATTTTTGTAAGGTTGGATGCCTTAGCTTGGAAGAATCTTCTGGAGATGGCCCACCTTCTCTGGGGGCTTAGCCACCTGATTCCTGCACAAGTGGGCAGCTGTCAGCAGGAAAAAGCTGATGACTGTGATGTGAGAGACCACTGGTGTCTGTTCCCCACTGATCATGGGTTCCAGAGTCTCAGCAAAGATTTCAGGGCCCCAATGTGTCTGAGATGTAGTAAGGCTTCCGACAATTAATTATGAACTTAGCTAGGGGGAGACATGAATGAATGTGGGGCAAGGATGAGCAGGGATTTCACATAGTGTTTTGGGTGGGTATAAGTATATATACATGTTGTATATATGTATGTGTAGATGTTTACATAGTATGTAGACACACGTATATATGTGTGGTGTCTATATGCACGTTATGTATATTTACATGTACAGTTGACCCTTGAACAACACAAGTTGAAACCACGTGGGTTCACATATAGGTGGATTTTTTTCAATAAATACTGTTAGCCCTTCCTATCCATGAGTTTCACATCTGGACATTTAGCCAACCACAGATTTCCAACTGCTCATCAAAAACATGGTTAGTGTTCCTAACCCCCATGTTGTTCCAGGGTCAACTGTACATGCATATGTCATATTTAGATTTAGATTATTGTCTAAATAAATAGGAGAAAAAGATAATGATGGTTTAGGGTTAAAAATATTTATTTAGTTAGAGAGTATCTTCCAGGAAACAGTGCAGCAGGCTATAGTCCCTGAGACAGCCTCTGGGACAGTCGAATAATGACCATGAGGCTTAAGACTAAGGATAGTGGTAGGAGGGCAGGTGGAGTTTTTAGTTCTCTGCTTGGGGCTTCTTGAAACCAATATTGTCTTAACTTGCCTGAGGCTCAGAAGGGAGCTGAAGAGATAATTTTGGATTTAATTCCAAAGCCTGTGGGGGTGTCATCAGTATTTTCAGTAGGCAAGTAAGGGGCGTATGTTTAAGAAGTACCTTCTCAGGCCCCATTCCAGCCTCACAGAGTCAGAATTTGGGGAAAGGATGTCTATGTATGATAAGCATCCATTCAAGTGATTCCTTTTGTCATGCAGTTGGGGGACACCATGCCTTATAGTAAAGGTTCTGAAATTTGCATGAGCCTCAGAATCTTCAAGAGGCCTTATTAAAAAATATATAGTAATGGGTCTTACCACCAGAGTTTCTGACTCATTCATTTGGAAAGGATAGAGAATTTTTGCGTTTCTAACAAGTTCACAGTGATGCTGATGTTGTGGATCCTGGAACCACACTCTGGAAGCACTGGCTGAGGTTTTCAGCTCTGGCTGCAAACATAATCATCTGTGAGGTTAGAAAACCCCAAAGTCCTCATTGCACAAGGTACCAATACATCAGAATCTCTGGGGGTAGGATCCAGGCATTGTAAACAAATTAACTAACTAACTAACTAACTAACTAAAAATTAAATTAAAAAAAAGTGTTTTCCAGGTGATTTCAATATATAGCCAGGGATGAGAACTGTTGTCTAAAACTCTTAACTTCTAAGATGGTTATTAAAAATGCAGTGTCTTCTGCTCCTTTCCTCAATCAGAAAGATGGGGTGGGAACTATAAGAGAGGCAGGGGACATGAGGACTGGTTAAAAGAAGCTAAGGGGATTAGTAAAGAACATACAGGAAAGACCCATTGACATGGACAATGGTGTGAGGATTGGTGAGGAATGGTGTGAGGACAATGCCTGAGGGATTGGTGGGGGCTGGGTGAAGGGAGAAAGGGGGGAGACAACTGTAGTAGCATAAACAATAAAATATTTGGAGTCAACTGTACTTGAACAATAATAAAAAAATGAAACATGGGGAGCTGGGAATCCCTGCATCTTGGGTGTATTCAATGGTGCCTGGGAATAAATATATTGAAATCCCTGTTATTTTTATTATAGATGTTCCTTCATTTTTTCTTTATATGACAATAGGTCATTATATTGTTCTAACAAAAATATTATGTATATAATATTCTTGAGTTTCTTTTCAGGAGAATAATGGGGAATTCCAAAAATTTTTATCATAGAAAATGAGCTATTGGTTATGAAATGTTGTGATCCCTTAGCTTGGAAGGATCTCCTGGAGATGGGCCACCTGATCCCTGAACAAGATTGAGACTCTATGGCTCCTCAAGCTTCAGCAGCTGGGGAGGAAATAATGGGAAATAATGAAGAAATGACTCAGGTCATCTAGTAATACAATTAATAGTACCAGCTACCAAGCACTGATCCCCTACTGCAAGGTAAAACTTTCAGATATTGCAACTTCTAATTCCCAGTGGAACCATAAAAGAGGCTAAAGTTATTAGCCCCATTTGAAGGTGGGAAAACTGAGTCTTGGAGCAATGAGACAATCTACTTGAAGCCACTTCATTGGCAAGTGGCAGAGCCAGAATCTGAACCTCAGAGTCTTAAGCTATAAAGCCTGTGTCCTTTGTGCCTGAGCATATTGCCTTTGCTTGGGATCTTCTTTGGGCAGGAGTAGGATGTCAAGTGGGGAGACTTTCAGGAGAAATAGAAATTATTTTATATTAGCAAATATACAGCCTGGTGCTCATGCAAAATGTTTGTTGAATGTTTAATTAAACAAGATCCATGAGCACCAGCCATCTTGCCTCTTCCTTTTGGAATTGGTTCTTTGGTATTAATGAGTGAGGTGGGGTTTGTTTTGGCTGTTGTAATTATCTCCCTGACTAGTAAGATTTTTTCAGCCCCAGTTGCTCCTGAATGCCATAAAGCATTGCTTAAGGAAGGGCCTACATGATGCTGCTCTGGGTCTCAGGCTATCATTACAGCCCACTCCAGACTTAGGCTGGTCAGCAGCTATAAAGGACTATTGGCATACTGAAACCACCAACTTAGTTCAGCACTTAGCTTTTCTCTGTCTGGCCTTCAACTACAGAAGCTTAATTTGTGGGGTCTGAAGCAAGGAAGGCACATGGGAAATAAAGTGGAATTTGGGTTTTTGTCCACATAAGCTGCTCAGAATGTGGTCATCAAGGCTTTAGATCAGACAGTCTTGATGTCAAATCCCCACTCTGTATCTTTTTAAAAAATAGGATATAATTCATTTAATATACAATTTATTATTTTAAACAATTCAGTGTATATTCATAGAGTTGGGTAACCATCATCACTATCTAATTCCAGAATATTTTTATCCCTCCCCAAAACCCTGTCTCCACTTGCAGTCATTCACCATTTATCACTATTTCACAGCCCTTGGTAAACACGAGTCTGCTTTCTGTCTCAGAGGATTTATTTATTCTTGAAATTCCATATCAATGCAACCATATAATATGAGGTTTATTTCACTGAGCACAATGTCTTCAAGGGGTGCCCATATTGTAGCATGTGTCACTACTCCATCTGTGCATGGATATACCACATTTTGTTTATCCATTCATCTGTTGATGAACATTTGGGTTTACCACTTTTTGACTCTTGTGACTAGTGCTGCTGTGGAGACTCATGTCCATGATTTTGTGTAAACAAATGTCTTCATTTCTGTTGGGTCTATACCTAAGTTGTTTAACTTTTTGAGAAACTGTCAGGCTGTTGTTCGTAGTTTATACTCTGCTCCATTTTGGAGGGAAGTGACTTCACCTCTCTGAGCCTTGATCTCCTCTGTTGAGTGGTGACCATTATAGTGCCAGCCTCCTGGGGTTGTGGTACAGGTGGAATAAAATAATGGAGGCAAGGTCCCACAGCAACATCTCTACCATCATGCCAAGCACTTAATAAGTGTTAGGTATTATTATTATTTACCTACATATTTACTTATTTATTAAAGGAATGCCACCCCAATATACATAACTCTTGCCAGGAAGAGGAACAATATAAATAGGCTCAGAAAATCAATAGGGATATAAGTGGTGGTAGTTCCTGGAGTTTAAGCATGGGTTTTATTCAAATTCAATGATGTAAGCATTTCTGCATTAGAGCCGAGGAGATTCATCCTTAGAACCTGAGTAAAATGGACTGTTTTGGGCTCTAACCAGGCACCTGGGGTACTTTTAGCTCTCTGGGGTATCATTTCCCACTCCAGTGTCATCATTTCTAGTTTGCCATTGAGGCAGTAATTCAAAGACTGGATAAGTCTATGGTTGGTGGCATGGGGTGAAGGAGCTAAGGGGCTAGAAGAAACTCTGGCAAGCCATCTACTGCACTTGGTAATAGTCACGATAGGAATGGCTACCATTTTTGAGCACTACTATATGCTAGGTGATGGGTTCAAAGCTGGGGATAAAACTCTGACTTTGTCTACATTATAATAGTGTGAATCTTTTTTGGTCAAGGGTGTAATTAATAAGTAATAATGTGTCCTTATATGTGTTAGGTGCTCTACTAACTTTCTTACTTGCACTATCTCATTTAATCCATATGATAATCTACAGGTTGTTCCTATATTATTCCTATTTTATAGGTAAGGAAATGGAGGCTCAGACAGTTAGAAAGACTTACCAAATAGATCTCAGTGAATAAAAAGTGATTTTGTAATATCAACATGGGTTTGTTTGGCTCCAAGGCTTAGATCAGAATGGGAAGTAGGCAACTGAGTCTGCTGGTGTGAATAAGGGTAATGGGTCCTTCTCCTGGCTCTTTATCCTCTCATGTTCACTGTGCTCCACCCACCCTGGCATCCTTTTGTTCTGAGAATGTATCAACCTCCTTCTCTTCTTGGAGCCTTTGTACTTGATGTTTTTTCTGCCTTGGAACCCGTTTCCTCTGCCAACTCTTTCACTTAATTAACTCCTATTATTTCCCCACTCAATAGTACAGGCTGCTCTTTGCCTCTCAATAACAGTTTCTTCTTTTTGGTAACAACTTGAATGACACCTTACACACTACTTTTCCCAGCATCTCTTGCAGCATGGTTTGTTCATGTAACCAATTTCTGGACAAGACAGAAGTGGAATATTCTGTGAGACACAGCCATCTCCTTAAATGGGTAGGGATGTATATCCTCCTTTCTCTGTCCTTAGTTTGTCCTATTTTCTATGATACCAATGTGGTGGTTGGAACTCTAGCAATCATTTTGGACCATGAGGTGACCTTGAAAATAAAACCTGCATGCTAAGGAATATAGAGTAGAAAAAATAAGGCAGGGATCCTGATAACTGGTAGATCTGCCAAATCAATCCTGGGTTGCTTACCTCTGATTTTGTGGGAGATAAAAAAAGAGAAAGAAATGGTTTGGTTAAAGCTACTAAATTGGGTCTCTATTACTAGCAACTAAATAAAATTCTTAACTAATATAATTTCTTAATTTAAATGTCACTTTCTCATAATGGCGCATGTGAAATTTAAAGTAGACCCCTCCTTTTTCAGCACTTAGTCCTTGAGGATTAGCTCCTGTAGATGGAGGTGCCTTGCTAAGGGCTTGGCAATCAGGACATTCTCTAATAATTTGCTTTGCTTGGAAAGACAGTCCTCCTTTGGCAAGCTGCAATGAGTTTGAGCAGCGAGTTAATTGCCCTTTTGTTCTCAGGACTTGGTAGTTCCTAGGTTCAGAGTTTGCAAGGAAAGTGGGAAAGATGGGAGGGGTGCGCTGAAAAAATATGTTTTAGACAAAAATGGTTATGCACCAAGGGCCTTTTGTGCTTCGATTGACTAACCATTCCTTCTGGGAAAATAGTCAGTTCCTCCCCAAGGTAACAATCAGTGTTTACAGGTACTGAGTTAAAAAATGGTACTTAGTCTTCCATGGAGAAGGGCTAGTTGTCCCTGGGAGACAGCACACCTATATTTCATTTTTACAATAAAGGATCATGGCTCCAGTAGAAACAAGGAGGATTCTTAATATTTCTTTAACACACCCCCCATCCCACTTATAGCATGCTTTAGATTGACAAATTTATGAACACATTCATAACTTTCAGAAAGTTTTTTCTCCACTGGCAAATACATTTACTTTTTGTTGTCGTTGTCAATTCTTATTGATTACTGCTTTTTACTGTCTGAGAGAAGTGAGATTTTTTCTTTCTTTAAACAATCAATTTAAATTCTTTCTGAGTAGAATCCTTATCATGTAACAATTTTAGAGATCTTATTCTATTTATCAGAGGTTTAGCAAAATATTTTGAGACTGAGCTGTTCCTTTCAAAACAAATATAAAAACAAATTTCAAGCAAACCAGTATTTTCAAGTTAAATCCTCTAAAGGAGGGAGTGATACTCTAAGTTTAGAATCTTATCCCACAGCACATGTTGTTATTTCAACTTCTGCCCAACTTTTTCCTAAATAACTAAGTCCAAAGATCCCTTATCAGGGAGACATTCAGTGGCCCCATAACCACTGAACTAGCTTAAAACATTGCTCTTGTTCCTTAGAGAACCTGTTCCCCATGGTTGAGGATTCACAGAAAACTTTAAAATCTTTTTTAACAAATAAAAGAACCTTTTTCTGAAATTCCTCCCATCATAAGCACAATGATTACAGAACGAGTCTCAATTTTGCTTTTTCTCCATCTGTGCCTTTAAGTCCTCCATCTGCAGGCAGATGGAGAGAAAAGACAAAATCAAAGGGACTGCAAGATGTGGCTTAAAAGAAAGAATTTGTTGAGATGCTTGTAAATTGTCCTGTAACTAGTCGATATTTTTAAAGCTGATTAAAGGGAAAATCTTTGCTCTTTCTCCCAAGCCAGCCCTAGTTGGGGGTTGTGCCACTGGAATGAACTTGTGGGTATTTTTACAGTGTGCCTCTCGTTGCATGGACTTTTGCCTGTGGCTGGTGGGAAACCCAGTGATCTTACCCAGTCCACATTGCAGCTAATCCTGTCACAGGTGACTTCCAGCGGTAGTGCTTTTGTGGCTTTAACTGCTCAACCTGTGCCCTCGATGTTGTAGTGAATACTTGAGAGAGAGAGCAAGGCTCCTGCTTACTAAAGAAGGTACAGTTGCAAAGTGGTCACAAGAGAGGGTGACCTAGGGAGAAAACCCTTTTCCTCTGAAATCCCACATACTCTATGACCTAACTGAAAAGCACTCAGTGTTGTCAGCCCTTACCTGGGCTGATGCGCACACTCCAACCAAGTTGGTGTGTTGTACACAATGATGACTCATAGCCCTGGGTCCCTATTTCTGGGCACCAGCTGATGTGAACCCCAGCTTGTGGGGTCCACAGTGTTATGGATGAGATGAGAACCTATGGAAAACAGGGAGGCTGATAGAAAGAAAAACTGAGATGATACGCACAGACCTGCTGCAGAGAGCTTGTGGCAGAGCTCATCCTGCAGAAGGGAGAAATCCATTTGTGACTTGTGCTGCCCTCAACTGGGAGGAGCAAAAAAATATGGATATTTCCTCAGAAGTTAGCAGCATGAGCTGCATGGTGAGCCTAGAGACCCAAGTAAGGACGCAGCATAGGGGCATGGCCACCTCTATTGAGTGGTCAACATTCCAGACTGAAAAATAAAGCAACAGAGACCTGCTGCCCATAGCCTCTCATCTCCCAGAGCTTGTCTTCCTCCACCTTTTGTGTCATGTTGCAGAGCACATTACCTGCAAACTTGAAAATAGGTATTACGAAATCACTCTTTTCCCAGAGCAAAGGATGTACTCTGTGGCTGACTCCATTTCAGAGCAAAGAGGGGATCTTGTGGTTATCCAAAGTCACCATTACCAGAAAGACAAAACAAAGAAGGCAGCAGATCTCCCCCAGCCTACATAACCCTCACACATCCTGGCTACACCAATGACAAGTAGAGACACTGAAGGGGTCACCACTGGGATTTCACCGAGCTAAAAAAAACTTGTGATTCAGAACCACCTACTGAAAATAATAAAAATACCTCTTCATATTATCTCCTAGAAAATTGTCATTCATGCATAAATGTCTAGACATAGAAAGAATCCATCAAATACTATGAATAATCAAGATAGCAAGTCAGTTCAGAAAGAAAATTTTAAAATATACAGAAAGCAAACTTAAACACATGTAAATATGTGATATAAATGACAAAGAATTCAAGAGTGCAGTTCTGAAAATACTCAGTAAAATGTGAGAAAATACAGACAGGCAATTTATTGCTCTCAGAAAACAGATTAATGAACAAAACAAGTACTAGACCAAAAAAAAAAACCCTGAAAGTTTTCAAAAGAACCAAACAAAAATTCTGATGGTGAAGAACTGAAGAAAAGAGATAAAAAATAAACAAGCCAGCATAGGAAACAGAGCAGAGCAGATGGGAAAAAGGAATTATTGATGTCAAAGATAGAAATCTAGAAGTGATTTGGAGGGAAAAGAGAGACTTGAGCTTTAAAAAAATAAAATAACTCTATAAGAGCTACCTGACTCCATAAGAAAGAGCAATATAAGAATAATAGGCATAACATAAGAAGAGAGGGAGAAGGGATCAGAGAATCTATTCAAACAAATTGTTCATGAGAACTTCCCAAATGTATGGAAAGAGCTAGATCCTTGAATCTGATAAGCAAACAGAACACCTATATTACCTCAGTCCAAAAAGGCCATCTCCAAGGCACAGTATATTAAAACTATAAAAAATTAATGACAAAGAGAATTCTTAAGGCATCCAGAAAAAAAAGAAAGTAACCTATAAAGGAAAGCCCATTATATTAGCATCAGACTTCTCTGCAGAATCTCTAAAAGCCAGAAGAAAATGAAAACAAATATTCGAACTACTGAAAGAGAGAAATTACTAGCCAAGGATAATACATCCAGCTAAGTTACCCTTTAAATATGAAGGAGAAATATAGACTTTTCCAGACATACAGAAGCTAAGGGAATTTATGGCCAGAAGACTTCCATTGCAGGAAATACTCAAAAGGTCACAAAACTATGAGTAAGTCAGGAACAAACTTACAGCATAAGCTGGGATAATTTGTGATAATTCAAACACAAAGGAGGAGATGGGAAGAGGTCTGAATTTGAAAAGTAGGATGGCAGTCAGATGCATT
The DNA here is from genome assembly GCF_021234435.1 of Artibeus jamaicensis. Classification (NCBI taxonomy): domain Eukaryota; kingdom Metazoa; phylum Chordata; class Mammalia; order Chiroptera; family Phyllostomidae; genus Artibeus; species Artibeus jamaicensis. The sequence goes on along the minus strand of NW_026522053.1, from coordinate 1,346,119 downwards.
CAAAATAAAAAGAACTACTGTATACATGAAACTTTATTTGTTGTAAACCATATAAAAAACACCTAAAACTGAGACATATAACTTAAAAAAGAGAACACATATAAAACAAGCATGAAATACCACCAAACAAAACAATGGATAGCAACACAAAAGAAAAGAATCAATTAAGGACAGAGCTATAAGAAAACAAAAGATAAATTGACTATAAAAATTCTCATACATCAATAATTACCATATATATAAATGAACTGAATTCACCAATAAGGAGTCAGAGTAGCGTATTACATATTTAAAAAATATATAAGTGCCCTGGCCAACTGTAGACCAAAGGGTCACAGGTTTTGATTCCCATTCAGGGCACGTGCTTGTGCTGTGGATTGTGCATTCAGTCCCCCAATCAATGAATGTGCAAGAGGCAACCAATCAATATTATTCACACTAAAGTTTCTCTCCTCTCTCTCCTTCCCTGTCTTCTCCTATTCTCCTTGGGTAAATATAAAAAAAACCTTAACCATATGCTGCCTTCAGGAGACACATGTAAGCTGCAAAAACAAAGGTAGATTTACAGTAAAATTGTGGGAAATAATTTTCCAAGAAAATGGCATCCACAGAAAAAAGGTGTAGCTGTGCTCATATCTGACAGAAAAATATTTCAATATACCAAAGACAATAACATAGACCCTTTATAATAAGAAAAGGGGCACTATATCAAGAAGACATACACTTCTTAATATTATGCACTCTTTCAGGAAGCATCAAAATATATGAAGCAACTATTAATATAACTAAAGGGAGAAAAACACAATCATATTAGGGGACCTAAATTTTCCATTGACAGATTTGGATAGATTATCCAAACAGAAAATAAATAAAGATATATTAGCCTTAAATGACACATTAGACCAAATAGACAAATTGATATTTACAGAGCCTTTCATCCAAGAATATCAGATAATACATTCTTCTCCAGTGTATATGAAATATTCTGAATGATAGACCATAATGTAGGTCACAAAACTAGACTCAATAAATTCAAGATTAAAATTATACCAACCATATCCTTTGACCACAGTGCTTTGAAACTAAAATAAACTATAATAGGAAATGAAGAAACCCACAAAAATGTGGAGATTAAACTTTCAGTTACCAAACCCAGCCAGTAAGGGGGGTAGGTAATACTGCTGTCTATCTACCAGCCAAATCTCCAAAGACAGAGTTCAATGGAAAGAAAAGAAATCTTGTATTTTACAATCATAACAAAGGTAAAGGGGAAAAAACAACAAATAGCTATTTAAATATTTGTAACAATCATATAATTTGAAATAATGACAAGTTTCTGCCTCAAAGTCTATTTCCTCTAAGACACAAAGGAAAATAACTCTGTCACTCTCTGCTGGCTCAGTTCAAGGTTGTACCGGAAACCTTTTGTCCCACCCAAAAGTATCTCAAACATAGGTGGCTTAGCTGGTCTCCAGTCACCATCTAGCTTCAGGCAACTTTCAGAGTCTATGTGTCCAGGCCTCCTATGTGCATTGTGCTGTCTTCTTCCAACATCCACTCACAATCCCATGCTGTGACCATTGGCAGGCCTGCTGGAGACCATTCACATGCTTCCCTATCAGGGAAGGATCACAGGACCTTTGGCCATTGACAGGTCTGCATGGGGTAGGAACATGGGGTTTCCAACTATTGACGGGTCTTCATAGGGGAGGGGAGCAATCCAAGGCCTGCACCAGGGGAGGGTCACAGAGCCTGCCACAGACAGGATCAAGTTGCACTGTAATGAGGTTTAAATTTTGAGGTTTGAGGCCTGCCACTAACAGACATGAGCCTCCTCTCCTCCCTTCCTACCATCCCTAATGTCTGAGGCCTAGGACTACCAGCCCCAGCCAGAAATGAGGGGGGATCAAAAGGAGCTGCATTTTTGCGTGCTCCTTTTATAAAAATCAATCATCCCCCCAGAATCTCTTGCATTCCCCAGTACCACTCAACACCTCCCCCATTTGTGGGGGTAGTATCCCCAATTACAACTCCCCTCTTTTAACACCCAGGACACTTGTAACCTTAGAAGGGCAAATGGAGAAGATCTCATTCTGTAACTAATTCCTGATGGTCAAGGATGTAGTTCTACCTCTCCTCTGGTCCAGAGGTCCCTAACAAAAGGAGTTCTGTGGTAGAGGGGAGTCTTCACACCAGGGAGAAGAATCTTGCAAAGTCCCAGTATGTTGGTTATCACTGGAAAGCAGTGTGCACAATGTCAAAAGGATTTTATTGCTAGACAGGCTGATAATCTTGTTTTATTCAGGAGATGACAAATTTGTCAAGAGGGTCAGAAAGACACAATCAAAACCAGAACAACTGAATAATCAATGTAGGGACTGTTATAATGCCTCCTCTTAACACTTCTAGACTTTTTCCTCTCTAAACCACTAAGGCAGAAAAGAAAACCAGTTTTAAAACAAAGTCAATAGGCTGCCTCATACTTCACCAACTCAATCATCTAGTCAAGCCAAACCACTTAGTCTTAGGAGGCAGTGATGTAGGTGGGCTTCTCAAGTGGGGCCTACTCTATCTCTGAGTCTTCAAGACTCTTTGAAGAAGAGGTTTAGCTCTAAGTCCTTTGCTGAAATAATATCAAGCACTGACAATTTGACAAATCCTTCATGTCAACTTCTAAGTAAAAACATACTTGGAGGAGAGTTAGGTGCACTGAAGTCCAATACTTGCAATTATCTCTATGCCTTATATCATTTGTTACTTTACTTTCCAACTTAATGTGAAGTTTTAACCTTTAGAAACCTCAGTTTCCTTCTGAAATGTAAGTAAATCAAAGACAGAGTTTCGAAAGTTGGGGGAACTAGAACCAGTCTTAGAATCTTGTCTCACACCCACCAGTCACACTAACTGGTCACACAAATAACCTTTCTCCTGGTCTAAATGGCATGAAGCCCAAAGACACTCTCTTTTCCCAAATGGTACCACAAGTGACCTTGGTGAGGTCCAGATGGTATGAAACCCCAATGGCAGGCACCAAACAGATCAGAAAGAACCAAAAACTAAGGTTTCTTTCATTTCAAGTTAAAGTTTTCACTACTTTCTATATTCATTCATTCATATCAAGTACTCAAAAATCCTTAGATGTGCAAACACAAAAATAAAATGAAGGAACATTGTCACTTTGCATTGGATCCTGCTGTCTTCTCCCCAAAGTTCCAATCCTCCTTCCAGAGTGCAGGTCCAGCTGTCCTCCACATTAACCACAGCTGCAGGGTCTCTATCCTCCTCAGGTGGTGCCCATTTTATCTGAGTGCACTGGATACAGGACTTAATTCCTGTGAAATTTAGAGAAGAATGTATTGTCAGTAGGATGTCATAGGGACCCATCCATTGCTCAGCTAGCTGCTTGCTGTTCAGGTCCTTGAATATCCCAGGTCTTTAGTAAGACTCAGTCTCCAGGTTGGAATGGGTGTAGGGGCTCATCAGATAAATAGACAGACTTGAAATGAGCAAATTTGTGCAAAATGGTTAGTGTTTTCCCTAAATGTTACACATATTACTTAATTTTTGACTTTTGCCCCAATTCCAGGTGAGTGCTCCCAAAACTGAGATTTGGAAGGACCTCCCATAAACTATTTAAAAAGGGCTTAGGCCCACTTGTGGGTACGACCCTAATCCAGAGTAAAGCAATGGGGAGTGCCTGGTCCCATTTCAAATGTGTTTCTTGGTAGTTTTTCCAGGGTCGTTATTGTGTGATTCACTTTCTTAGTCTTTTCTGTATATTGAGGGTCTCCAAGATGCATGTAATTTCCATTGTATTTGCAGCACCTGTCCAAACTTATGGGAGATCTCTGAATTAAATGATAGTCCATTGTCATTTTGAATGCTGTGAGGAAGTCCAAACCTAAAAATTGCTTCTTGAAGTAAGTTTTTCTGCTTCAGTCATCTTCTCAGTTCTAGTGGGGTATGCCTCTACCCATCCAGAAATGGTGTCTACATTTGTGTAAAGTCCACTTGCCAGTCCTCATGTGGGTATAACCAATGTACTCTCTTCTTTGCTTGGGCATGCTCTGTCTCAGAATTGTTTCTGAAGCATATCTGACAGGCTTCAGTGACCCTCTGAATGGTCCTTTGCAAAGGAGAGCCCTTTGAATGTGGCCTAATAAAGTCCATCAAAACATCCCTTCCGTAATGGTTCCCTTTGTACAGGTGTTTGAGACTAGGATACACTACTGCCTCAGGGAGTAAGATCATATCATAGGTGTTGATCTTCCATATAGAATTAGGGTCAGTGTTAATGAATCTCCAATCACGGCCCATTTCTCATCTCATTCTGTGTAATGGTATTTAGATTTTGACAAGTCCAAACAAGGGATTAAAGTCCCCAGGTGTGGTAGCCCTCCAGCTGCCTGTCTTGCTTCTTTATCAGAAGTTTGGTTTCCCTGGCTCATTTAGGAACTGTCCATTTGGTGTACTGGAGGTGCATTATGACAGTTGGTCTGGTAGATTCACTCTCTCTAGCAATTGTAAAATCTCCTCTGCATGTTTGACATCTGTGTTCCCCAAGGTTAAGAGTTCTTTCTTTTTCCATATTGCTCCTTGGGCATGAGCTACCATGAAGGTTCATTTGGATTCTGTGTAAATGTTAATCTTATTTCCATGGGACAGTACTGTGGCTCTCATGAGGACTACCAGTTCAGCCTTTTGTGCTGAAGCTTCTGGTGCAAGGGCTTGGGCTTCTATTATTTTGTCTATGGTGAATACCATGTACCTGACTTGTTGTTGGCCATTGTTCATGAAGCTGTTCCCATCAGTGTACAGCTCCCAATCTGGTGCCACCAGCAGTTGGTCCAGTATATCTGGTCTGCTAGAATAAATTTGGCCTATATTTTCCAAGAAGTCTTGCTGGAGTGCTGAGTCTCCCTTCATGTCTAGGGACAGGGTGGCCAGATTTAAACTTGTGGTAGTCCAAAAAGTAGCATTTGGGTTGTCCAATAGAATGGCTTAGTATTTTCGCATGCTCCTTGCTGTCAGCCAATACCCTCCTTTCTGTGTCAAGTCAGGACCTGGTGTGGTACCAATATCATAGTAACCTGTCTCAAAGTCAACTTCTCAGATTCCTATAAGATGTCACAGGTAGCTGCTACTCCCCAGAGGCATGACATCCATCCCTTCGTCATGTGATCCAACTTCTTTGAGAGATAGGCTATGGATCTACCGATGTTTCCCAACTCTGGAATAGTAATCCCAGTCCAATGCCCTGCCTTTCATGAACATACAATTTAAAAGGTCTCCATAAATTGGACAATTCTAGTGTGGGAGCCAAATCTAACTTTCAAGGTACGAAATGCTACCTGACAATCCCTTGTCCATTCAAAAGGTTCAGAGACCAGTCCTTTCAAGGAATCATGAAGTTTGGAATCCAAATTTGGGCAAACCCTGTAATCCATAAGAACCCATCAAGCCCTGGCTGGTATAGCTCAGTGGATTGAGTGTGGGCCTGCGAACCACACGATCACGGTTCGATTCTCTGTCAGGGCACATGCCTGGGTTGCAGGCCAGTTCCCAGCAGGGGACTCACGAGAGGCAACCACACATTGATATTTCTCTATTTCTCTCCTTCTCTCCTTCCCTTCCTCTCTAAAGATTAAAAAAAAAAAGAACCCATCAGGCTGCCTTCAGTTCCCTGGGATTTTTAGTGTAACAGTGGTTGCTTTCTGTCTACCATCAAGCTACCAGTATCCTGTTTCAGTTGAAATCCCAGAAATGCTACCTTCTGTTTGAAAATTGGGTCCTTGTGAGGCAATGCCTTATACCCTCTTTTTGCCAAATGACATAGAACTGTGATGGTGTTGAGCAAACAGTCCTTGTATGTATTGCTAGTTATCATATGAGGTCTATCTGTAAAAAGTCCAACCATTGTTAATACAACAAGAATGGTTTGCATGATATCAATGTAACCTGGCAGCCAAGGAGAGTGGACTAGAATGCATATGTGTGAACAATGTGCTGTTGAGTGAGCATGTGTACTGTATAGCCATCACATTAAAAATGACTGAATAAAGCAACAAATCGTCATCAAATTTTGCATTAAGCTTAAATATTCCTCCATGGAAATTATTCAGATGATTCAGAAGGCTGCAGCTATGGGAAACTGATGACTGGCAGCTTCATTAGAACAATGTACCTGCTCATGCATCATGTATTATGCAGAGTGTTTGGTAAAACATCAAATCACCCAGGTAACTCAGCCTCCCTACAGCCCAGATTTGGCACTCTACAACTTTTGGCTTTTCCCAAAATTGAAATCACCTTTGAAAGGCAAGAGATTTCAGACCATTGATGAGATTCAGGAAAATACAACAGGGAAGCTGACAGCAATTGGGAGAACTCTATGAGGTCCCAAGGTACGTACTTTGAAGGGGACTGAAGCATCATTGTCCTACATACAACATTTTTTTTGTATCCTGTGTCTTCTTCAATAAATATCTCTATTTTTCATACCAAATGACTGGACACTTTCTGGACAGACCTCATATGTCATCTACATATGAAAGAACTTCTGATCTCAATTGAATACTCATTAAACCCTAGGTTAACACTTCACCAAACATAGTTGAGGAGTTCTTATATCCTTGTGCAGCACAATACAGCAGTATTGGAGTGTGGCTTTTGTTTCTGGATCCTGACATTGAAAGGTGAATAGTAGTAGAGCCTGTCCATACATTGGGATGCAGAAAAAGCATTCTTCAAGTCTAGGACCAGAAGGCATTCTCTATCTCCAGACACCATAGTCAACAGAGTGTGGGGTTGGGCACCATAAGATGAATGTCATCTTATGCACAATGTCATTTATGGCTCTAAAATCCTGTACCAATCAATATTCATTAAAATGGGGTTTTTTTTGACAGGCAAAATGAGAGCATTATGGGGAAACTAGCATAACTGAATTGTTCCCTATTTTAAGAACTTCTGCAATACTGCCTGAATCTTCTCTAAAGCCTCTTTTTTGAGGGAGTACTGTTTCTTCCATGGCATCTGTGCCCCAACTTTTAAGTTGACTTTTATGTGTTGGTAGTTAACAACTTTACCTGGGGTTTCATCAGCCCAAAGAGTTAAATTGACCTGTTCATATAAGGTGGGAAGAGTTCAACTCCAGGACCTTCTGGGCAAATCAGGAGTGTCTAGAGCCAATGAGCATGTTTGAATGCAATGTCTATAAATAATTGCTGCTTGTCAGGAGAAAAAGTTATTTGTGCATGCAATTTGCAAAGTAAATCTCAGCCCAGCAATGGAATGGGACAGTCTCGCATGTATAAAAAACTATGTACAATCCTCTGCTACCCACTAGCATTTTAGGGTTTGAAGAAACACCTGCTTTTGTAATTCTCCAGTCACTCCCATAACCGTTACTGCATCCAAACATTTCTTAGTTAATTTTATATTCAAAACCAAATATAGCTCCCATCTCTACAAGGAAATCAATTGGCTTACTCCCCACCATTAACTGTACCTGAGGCTTATATGGGGAAATACTAATAGGTTGGGAGATGTCCAAGGGAGTCCCTGGGCCTCCTCATTTATTATCAGGCTCCCCTTACCTTTTTAGCATTTCTCAGCAAGGTCTTTCATGTATACTTTCCCTTTTGAGTTTCTGGCACTCCTTTCTCCAATGGCTTTCCTCCTTGCAATAAGCACATTTATTGGTGCCTAGTAGGCCTCTCTTTTTCCCCTTAGGGTCCCACCTCTTCTTCTGATCTTGTGACCTACTATATCTTCCTTGCTTCTTGGGCCTTACAGGTTATGTCTACCAGCTGAGAAGGATTGATTCCCAATGTCCCATCTAAAATTTTGAGTTTCTTTCTAATACCTGGGCACTTTGCCCAATAAAAGTCATGTTCACCATTCACACATTCTCTGGTACCTGGAGATCAGCATCAGTGTGCCTTCTATAGGACTGACAGATCCCCTCTAAAAATTCAGAAGTGTCCTCATCTGGCTTTTGTTTAAGGGCCTGTATCATATACAGAAACTTTTGCTTGGGCACCCCTTTCTTAAGCCCTTCCAGTATACACTTTCTATAATGTTTCAGGAAGGCTAAGCCCCCACCATCTGTGTTCTAGTCAGGCTCTTTCAAGGAATTTGACCCAGCTGGGTTAGGGTGTCTAATCAGGGTTCTCTTGGTGGATACATTGTGTCTCTTCATTTTCCTTATTTATAACCAGCCATCTCTCATCTGTGGTTAACAAGATGTAAACTCTTGCACATTTGCTGAGTTTGCATGATGAGCAGCAAAAATGAAGGCAATAATATCTGCCAGTTGCTGAATATCTTCCCTATATGAGAAGCTGGAATTCTTCCAATTCATTAAATCTGAAGTGGAGAATGGAGTGTATGGACCCTACAGTAGCCAGAAGGCTATCCTTCCTGAGCTCCTCCACCTGTATCTACTTCCTCAAAGGAAGGAGCCTTGCTCTGGATAGGGGGGCTCTGTGGCCATATTGGGTACCCTGGTGGGTCTTTTAGGGGAGACCTTGTCATACAGAGGTATAGCCATTTGCTCTGTGGCCCCCACTCCAGGGATAGAAGGGCTAATGATGGGTTAGGTCCTCCTGCCACCAACTGTGAGTTCCCTGGATACAGGGCACTGATGAGGTTTAATCATTTCCCTTTTCTTCCTGTATCTTACTATCAGAAAGAGGTTTTAAGGCCCCTTTCCTTCTCTGCACCATCAAGTAGACCTCTGTCTCTGGTGAAATCCTATTATGAAACAACATGAATTTCTTGACATAATGAATTTTTATCCCATTTGTGTAACTGTTGGCAATACTGTTCCAATTATATAATGATACAGCAGTCTAGGGAACCATCCATGGACCACCTTTCCCCACAATCAAACATACAAAGGCCACACAGTATTACAGTAATAAACCAATACTTCTTGAACATTGGATAATAGCAGTACATGCTCCAGTTCACCAAAATCCTGCCCAGAAGGCTCCCTCCATGAACCAGCACAGAACTGCCCTTACTGCCCCGATCTACAGGCCTAAACCTGTGACTGAAAGAATGCAGGTAAACTGTAAATATATGAGCAAAATTTGAACCTACAACTTCATCTCACAAGCAGGTTTTGGAGTCCTGTCTTCTGACAACCAGTGCTACAAATTGTACCCTCCAAACTTCAGGGGCTCCTCATCTGCTCCTAGCCACATGGACTTCCTCACTCAGTCCTCACTCAGACTACAGTTCACAGCCCTAAAAGTCAGGTGATCTTTCCTCCTCCTGAGTCTATTCCCTTCCAAGACCCATTTCTTTTCCACCTCCCAGGCATATTTAAGCACCTGACACCTCTAGTGGGTGTGCAGAGAATTTTCCAGCAACATTGAAACCCTACAGTCTCACTTTTCAAGGGGTAGATCTGACACATGCCGCTAAGGTCCTGGCAGAGTGGTCATTTTCTGTTACAGAACCCAACCAGTAAAGGGGTGCAGTCCTACTGCTTGCCACCTACCAGGCAAATCTCCAAAGACAGAGTTCAGTGGAAAGGAAAGGAATCTTGTATTTAACAATAATAACAAAGAGAGAAAAACAACAAATAGCTATTTAAATATTTGTAACAACCATATAATTTGAAATAATGTCAAATTTCTGCCTCAAAGCCCATTTCCTTTAACACGCCCAAAAAATATATCCATCACTGTCTGCCAGCTCAGTTCAAGGTTGCACCAGAAACCTCTTCTCCCACCCAAAAGTATCTCAAACATAGGTGGTTTAACTGGTCTCCAATCACCATCCAGCTTCAGGCATCTTTCAAAGTCTGTGTGTCCAGGCTCCTAAACACAGTGTGCTATCTTCTTCATACATCCACTCACAGTTTCATGCTGGTGACCACTGGCAGGCCCACTGGTGACTACTGACATACCCTCCACCAAGGGAGTGGTACAGAGTTTGCAGCCATTGACAGGCCTGTTCTAAGAATGTGGGATCTGCCACTGATAGACCCACACTTGATTGTATTGAGATTTAAATTTTGAGACTCAGAACCTGTGGCTAACAGTCCCAAGCCTTGCCCTGCCCCTCCCACTGTTCCTAATGTCTGAGGCTAAGGACTTCCAGTCCCTCCTGGGAAAGAGAAGAGGTCAAAAGGAGCAGTGATTCTGAGCACTCTTTTTTTCTCTGTTATCTTTTTAAATTGCTTTATTGTTGTTCAATTACAGTTGTGTGCATTTTCCCCCCATTCCCCCCACCCACTCCAAACCCACCTCCCTCCCTTGCTTCCACCTTCCCCCTCAGTTTTGTCCTTTATGTCCTTGTGTTCTTGAAAACCCTTCTCCCCTCTTTCCCCTCCCCCTCTCCTGTGGCTATTGTTAGATTGTTCTTAATTTCAATGTCTCTGGTTTTTTTTTTTTTGCATTTTTCTTTTATTGATTATGTTCCAGTTAAAGGTAAGATCATATGATATTTGTCCCTCACCACCTGCCTTATTTCATTTAGTATAATGCTTTCCAGTTCCATCCATGCTGTCACAAAGGGTATAAGCTCTTTCTTTCTCTTTGTTGCATAGTATTCCATTGTATAAATGTACCACAGTTTTTTGATCCAGTTATTTTCTGATGGGCACTTAGGTTGCTCCCAGTTCTTGGCTATTGTAAATTGTGCTGCTTTGAACATTGGTATGTATAGATTCTTTTTTTTAGAATCATTATCCTCCCACAGAATCCCTTGCATGCCTCAGTACCATTCAACCCCTCACCCATTTCTAGGGTGGGATCCCCTGTTACAATACTACTAAAAAATGACTGGGTCAAAGAAGAAATAAAATGTGAGATTAAAAAAAAGATATATAGGGACAAATGAGAATGCCATATAAAAACTTCTGGGATGCAGCAGAGCAGTAATAAGAGAAAAGCAGATTTAATTATAGGCCTATCTCAAGTAACAAGAGAAATTCAAGTAAACAACCTAATAGCAGATCTTAACTAGAAAAAGAACAAAAGCAACTCAACATCAGAGATGAAAGGAAATAATAAACATTACAGCAGAATTTAATGAAATAGAGAACAAAAAGATTATACAACAAATAGATGTTTCTTTGAAAAGATTAATAAAATTGACAACCCCTGACTAAACTCAATATAAAAAAAAGAAAGAAAAGACACATAAACAAAATTAGAAACAAAACAGAAATTACAAGAGATATCACAGGTATACAAAAGATTATACTAGAATAATATGAAAGACTATATGCCACCAAATTCAATAATGTAGAAGAAATGTGTAAGTTCCTAGAAATACATCACCCTCCTACAGTGAATCATGAAGAACTGGACAGCCTAAATAGACATCAACAATACTACAACAGTGACGAAATCAAAGTCTCCCTTCCCCATCAAAGCCTCCCTTCCCCTGGAAAAAAAATACCAGGATGAGTTGGCTTCACTAATGAATTCTACCAAACATTTGGAAAAGATTTCATATTTGTCTTTCTTAAACTTTTTTAAAGATCAAAGAACTGCCAATACTTCCTGACACATTTTATGAGGCCAACATAACCCTGATGCCAAAATACCAAATACACACAGACACACACAGAAAAAAAGATAACTACAGACCAGTATCTCTAATGAATAGATACAAAAAATCTGAACAAAATAGTAGCAAATTGAATACAACATTACATTAAAAAATAATATATCACAATTTATAATAGCCAAGTGCTGGAAGCAACCTAAGTGCCCATCAGAAAATAACTGGATTAAAAATCTATGGCAGAGAAGGAAGATGGCAATGGAGTAGGACAAAGCGAATTCCAGCTCCTGTACATGTGGGTAAAACTCCTGGCAGATCAACTGAGGAATAGCGCAATCAACTAACAGATCCATAGCATTTATGAAATTGGGAGAGCATCGATTGTGACGGATGCTGAGGGACCAGTAAGCGGCAGGTCAGTGGGGTCTTGGGGAGTTGAGTGGAGACAGGAGCTGCGCGGCCGGGTGGCACTCGCAGCCAGGCCTCCCTGGTGCTGCTGCCTGCTGCTGCAGTGGCTGGTCAGGGTTCAGAGGCATTGGTCTGGGACCAGTGCCCAAGGCATTATCCATGGGAGTCGGGGCACCCAGTGGCCTACATAGGTGAACAGCACAGGTCATCAGCTCCCTCCCTCCCCATCTAAGCAACCCAGGCAGAGGCCTGTCTGCTTGAGTTTACACAGAGAATAACAAGAACAAAGGGCAGAGAGTAACAAGAACAAAGGGTCGTGTTCAACTGTGGACTCTGTGGTCACCAGCCCAGGAGAATTGAGAGGTGCGTTGTCGTCACCGGTCTAGCTGGAAATTGGGCTGGGCTGAGAAGCAGGCTCTCTGGAGAGGTTGTATTTTTTGTTCTGGTTTTTTGTTTTTTAAGTGGGCTGAGGTACTCTCCTGCAACGGCTTAGCTTGCTGGCAGCGACCCAGAGAAGAAGTAGAGGGATTTGAGTCCCACCACAGGTCTGGGAAGTACCGTGCCAGAGACCAAGGGACCCAGGAAGCCTGGTGGATTCACAGGCGCCCACACCCTAGTCTGGTAGCCTGGCTGGCGCACACTGGCAACCCAGCCCACAGAGAGGTCCTGCTGCAACCAGAAAAACCGGTTTGGACAATTTAAAACCAACAAGGGAAGTTTTTTTGCTTCGTTTGGCGGGGGGGAGTTGTTTGTTTTCCTTTTTGTTTTTTAGTAGTCATATGTTTTTAACTTTATTATTGCTTTATCTTTCAATATTTTGATCCTCTCCTTTCTTTTTCTTTCCTGTTTTATTCCTTCTTCCCAAACTTATCGCTTTTTCCTCCCTTCTCCTGCCTTTCTTGTTTTATTTTGTTTTGTTTTGTCTGTTTGTTTGTTGCTTTGTTTTCTTTTACCCACAGAAGACACAAACAACTTGGAACTGCGAAAAGACCAGAGTGAGACACAAAGAGGGGGCATCTCAACAATAGAGACAAAGAGACAAAGTTCACCTTGCTATAGCAGAGAAGCCACAAGTTGCTGCGTACTTGTATTATTTTTTCCATTATTCTCATTTCTTTTATATTTTAATAGTATCTTTGTATTCCTCCTCTTTATGTATAGGCTTCTTAGTCTTGGCTGGTTATATTGTTTTATTTGACAGGTTTCCTCTGTAATTTCCTCCACAATGTATTGCTAATTTTCTACACCTCATGCCTCTTGTTTTCCTTTAGCACACTACTAGAAGCTCTACACCCCCTATTCAGACAGATCTCATAGAGTCGGTCATACAATTGTACCCCTTATGTTATTGTAAATAATAGCTGTTTTATACGACTGTATATACTTCACAACACATCTCCCAGATCTTAGCCCACTTTACAAGCTCCTGAATTGTATTACTGGAGTAATTAACTCTATTTGCTCACACACTATACCTATTTACTATTCTTTACTCTCACCATACCTTAAAATCTGACCATCTGCAACCTCATGGCTTTCTAGTTCCAACTCACAAGCCTTTACTCCCCAACAAGAGGCTTATCTTTTGCTCATCCTTTCCTAAAAGTGGCAAGTTGGGTTCCAAGGAATACTATATACAGTTAACACTATATATGGTCTAAAAACTTTCTATCTCTTCTCTACTGGCTGTGACTGTAAATAACATAAAATACTCTTCCTGCTGTCATACACCATTCTGCTTCCTCCTACAACTGATCACACACACATGAAAAAAGGAGTAGGTGGAAGCAGAGAACATCAAGATATCTGCAAGAGACTGCACCACTGAATTTCACAGGTATTCTACCACAGAAGTTCACACCATAAACCCAGGGACTCAGAACAGATCAATTTTAAAAGCTGAGGCTAACAATAAGAGACTCACAAACAATGGGAAGACAAAGAAACAATCCCCAAATGAAAGAAACGGCAGGAGCCTCAGAAAGAATGTTAGATGAAATAGAGACAAGTCATCTATCACATATTGAAGTCAAAGCACTGGTTATGAGGAAGTTCAAAGAACTCACAATGAGCTACTAGAAACTACAGGGGAGCTACAATAATCTCACTACAAATTATATCAACATAAAAAAGGAAATAGAAACTATCAGCAAGGGACAAGAGAAAATGAAGAATACAATTTCAGAGCTGAAGAACACAGTTCTTCAACAGCAGGATCAGTGAGGCAGAAGATCGAATCAGCAAGTTGGAGGACAAAGTAGAAGATATCTCACAGAAAGAGCAAGAAAATAAAAAGAAACTCAGGAAGAATGAAGAGGGATTAAGAGAAATGCAAAACAATATGAAAGGTAATAATATCTGAATAATTGGAATACCAGAAGAAGAAGAAGAGCAAGGGATAGAAAACATATTTGAAAGAGTAACTGAGACAAAATTTCTCTAATTTGATGAGAGAAAAAGTCACAAAAATCCAGGAAACACAGAAAGTCCCAACCAAGAGGAACCCAAAGAGGCCCATTTCAAGACACATCATCATTAAAATGGCAAAATGCCAAGACAAAAAGAGAATCTCAAAGGCAGCAAGGGAGAAAAAGAAGTAACATACAAGGGAGACCCAATAAGGTTAGCTACTGACTTCTCAATGGAAACACTCCAAGCAAGAAGAGAATGGCAAGAAATATTCCAAGTAATGAGAACCAGAGGCCTACAACCAAGACCACTTTACCCAGCAAGGCTCTCAATCAAGATAGAAGGCCAAATAAAGAGCTTCCAAGACAAAAGAAGTCTAAAAGAATATGCCTCCACCAAACCAGCTCTACAAGAAATATTAAAAGGACTACTTTAAGGAAAGGAAGAAAAAGAGAGAGACGGAGAGGAACAGAGGTACAAAAAAGGAAATGAATAAGTACCAATCAATAATAACCTTAAACATAAATGGATTAAATGCTCCAATCAAAAGACACGGAATAGCTCCATGGATAAGAAAGCATGACCCACACATATGCTGCCTACAAGAGACCCACCTGAGGACAAAAGACCATCACAGACTAAAAGTGAAAGGCTGGAAACAAGTTTTCCAAGCAAACGGACAATAAAAAAAACCTGGGGTAGCAATTCTCATATTGGACAAAATAGACTTCAAAAAAAAAAAAGGCTATAAAGAGAGACCCAAAAGGTCACTTCATTATCCTCAAGGGAAGAATCCACCAAGAAGACATTAACATTGTAAACATATATGCACCAAACATAGGGGCACCCAAATATATCAAGAAAATCGTAGAGGACTTCAAGAAAGATATTGACAGCAACACAATTATAGTAGGGAATTTTAACACCCCACTAACAAAAATGGACAGATCTTCCAAACAAATTATCAACAAAGATGCTGTGGCATTAAACAACACCCTAGATGAAATGGACTTAACTGATATATATACAGCCCTTCATCCCAAAGAAGCTAAACACACATTCTTTTCAAATGCACATGGAACATTTTCAAAGATAGACCACATGATAGGACACAAAACGAGCCTCAACAAATTCAAGAAAATTGAAATCATACCAAGCATCTTCTCTGACCACAAGGGACTGAAATTAGAAACCAACCCCAAAGAAAAAAACCGAAAGCACCCAAAAACATGGAGACTGAATGGTATGCTATTAAACAACAAATGAGTCAAGAATGAAATTAGGGAAGAAATCAAAACATTTCTGGAAACAAATGAAAATGATCTCACAACAACCCAAAACGTATGGGACACAGCGAAGGCAGTCCTGAGAGGGAAGTTTATAGCAATACAGGCCTACCTAAAGAAAATAGAATCATTTTAAACAAACAACCTAACCCTATGCCTGCAAGAACTAAAGGAACAACAACAAAGACAGCCCAGAGCAAGCACAAGGAAGGAAATAACCAAGATCAGAGCAGAATTAAATGACATAGAAACTAAAAGCACAATTTTAAGGATCAATGAATCCAGGAGTTGGTTCTTTGAGAAGATAAACAAAATAGACAAGCTTTTAAGTAGGCTCATCAAGAAAAGAAGAGAGAGGACACAAATAAACACAATCAGAAATGAAAAAGGAGAGATTACAACTGACACCACAGAAATAGAAGGGATTGAAAGAAATTAGTATGAAGAACTGTATGCAAAGAAATTTGAAAACCTAGGGGAAATGTACATATTTCTAGAAAAATACAATCTTCCAAAACTCAGTGAAAAAGAAGCAGAAAATCTAAATACACCAATAACAGCAAAAGAAATTGAAGCAGTAATAAAAAAAACTCCCATCAAACAAAAGCCCCGGACCAGATGGGTTCACAGGAGAATTCTACAAAGCATTTAAGGAAGAGCTAACCCCTACTCTCTACAGACTATTCCAAAAAATCCAGAAGGATGGAAAACTCCCAAATTCTTTTTATGAAGCCAGCATCATCTTAATTCCAAAACCAGATAGAGACACAACAAAGAAAGAAAACTTCAGGCCAATATCGCTGATGAACATAGATGCTAAAATCCTCAACAAAATATTGGCAAATCGCATCCAACAATATATCAAAAAGATCATACACCATGATCAAGCAGGATTCATCCCAGGGATGCAAGGATGGTTCAATATTTGCAAATCAGTAAATATAATACATCACATAAACAAAAGCAAAGACAAAACTCACATGATTATATCAATAGATGTGGAAAAAGCTTTTGATAAGTTACAGCACCCATTTATGATAAAAACACTCAGCAAAGTGGGAATACAGGGAGCATTACTCAAAATAATAAAGGCCATATATGAGAGACCTACAGCCAATATCATACTCAATGGGCAAAAACTAAAAGCTTTTCCACTAAGATCAGGAACAAGACAAGGATGTCCACTTTCACCACTTCTATTCAATATAGTATTGGAAATTTTCGCCACAGTGATCAGGAAATAAAAGGCATCCAAATAGGAAAGGAGGAAAGAAAACTGTCACTGTTTGCAGATGACATGATAGTATACATGGAAAATCCTATAGACTCTACACAAAAACTGCTCGAACTAATTAATGACTTTGGCAAAACAGCAGGATACAAAGTCAATATCCAGAAATCAAAGGCATTTTTGTATACAAACAATGAATTAGCAGAAGCAGAAATCAAGGAAAAAATCCCATTCGATATAGAAAAAAGAAAAGTAAAATATCTGGGAATAAACCTAACCAAAGAGGTAAAAGACCTGTGTGCAGAAAACTACACAGCACTGAAGAAAGAAATCAGGGAAGACACAAACAAATGGAAACATATACCGTGTTCATGGATTGGAAGAATTAACATCATCAAAATGTCCATACTACCCAAAGCAATATACAGATTCAATGCAATACCTATTAAAGTACCAATGGCATATTTCACAGACATAGAACAAACACTTCGAAAATTTATATGGAATCATAAACGAGCCCGAATAGCTGCTGCTCTTTTGAGAAAGAAGAACAAAGTAGGGGGGATCACAATACCTGATATCAAACGGTATTACAAAGCCACTGTAATCAAAACAGCCTGGTACTGGCATAAAAACAGGCACATAGACCAATGGAACAGAACAGAGAACCCAGAAATCAACCCAACTCTCTACAGTCAATTAATATTCGACAAAGGGTGCAGTAACATAAAATGGAGTAAAGATAGCCTCTTCAGCAAATGGTGTTGGGAGAACTGGACAGCTATGTGCAAAAAAATGAAACTTGAGCACCAACTTACACCATACACCAAAATGAATTCAAGATGGATAAAATACTTAAATATAAGCCGTGACACCATTAAAGTCCTAGAGGAGAACATTGGCAAGAAAATCTCAGATATTCCACGCAGCAACATTTTTACGGATATGTCCCCTAGAGCAAGGAATATAAAGGAAAGAATAAACAAATGGGATCTCATAAAAATAAAAAGCTTCTGCATGGCTAAAGAAACAGTATTAAATTAAAAAGACAACCAACTGTATGGGAAAACATATTTGCCAATGATACCTCAGACAAAGGTTTAATCTCCAAAATATACAAAGAACTTACACGACTCCACTCTAGGAAGACATCGAACCCAATTAAAAAATGGGAAAAGGACTTGAACAGACACTTCTCTAAAGAGGACATACAGAATATCCAGAGACACATGAAGAGATGCTCAATATCGTTAGCTATCAGAGAGATGCAAATTAAAACCACAATGAGATACCACTTTACACCAGTCAGGATGGCTATCATAAACAAAGCAACAAACAACACATGTTGGAGAGGTTGTGGGGAAAAGGGGTCCTTAGTTCACTGTTGGTGGGATTGCAGACTGGTACAACCATTATGGAAAACAGTATGGAATTTTCTCAGAAAAATGAAAATCGACCTGCCTTTTGACCCAGCAATTCCACTGCTGGGCTTATATCCTAAGAATCCTAAAACATCAATATCAAAGAACCTATGCACCACAATGTTCATAGCAGCACAATTTACAATAGCCAAGAGTTGGAATTAACCTGGGTGCCTATGAGTAAGTGAATGGATCAAAAAATTGTAGTACATATACACAATGGAATTCTATGCAGCAGAGAGAAAGAAGGAGCTTCTACCCTTTGCAACACATGGATGGAACTGGAAAGCATTATGCTGAGTGAAATAGGCCAGGTGCTGAAAGACAAATACCATATGATCTCACCTTTAACAGGAAGCTAAATAACAAAACAAACAAGCAAGCAGGAAAAAAAAAGACACTGAAATAGAGAACAAGGGGATAGTGACCAGACGGGAGAAGGAAGGGAAGTTAAGGGGAAAAAGGGGGAGGTATTTGGAGGAACAAATAGGAAGGACACAGGGACGAGAACTAAGGGGGTTGGAAATGGGAGGAAGGTGGGGAGCAAGGGGTGGGGGAGGCTGGGATGGGAAAAATAGACAAAAAACTGTACTTGAAAAATAACTAAATAAAATTTTAAAAAAAGGAAATAGAAACTATCAGCAAGGGACAAGAGAAAATGAAGAATACAATTTCAGAGCTGAAGAACACAGTTCTTCAACAGCAGGATCGGTGAGGCAGAAGATCGAATCAGCAAGTTGGAGGACAAAGTAGAAGATATCTCACAGAAAGAGCAAGAAAATAAAAAGAAACTCAGGAAGAATGAAGAGGGATTAAGAGAAATGCAAAACAATATGAAAGGTAATAATATCTGAATAATTGGAATACCAGAAGAAGAAGAAGAGCAAGGGATAGAAAACATATTTGAAAGAGTAACTGAGACAAAATTTCTCTAATTTGATGAGAGAAAAAGTCACAAAAATCCAGGAAACACAGAGAGTCCCAACCAAGAGGAACCCAAAGAGGCCCATTTCAAGACACATCATCATTAAAATGGCAAAATGCCAAGACAAAAAGAGAATCTCAAAGGCAGCAAGGGAGAAAAAGAAGTAACATACAAGGGAGACCCAATAAGGTTAGCTACTGACTTCTCAATGGAAACACTCCAAGCAAGAAGAGAATGGCAAGAAATATTCCAAGTAATGAGAACCAGAGGCCTACAACCAAGACCACTTTACCCAGCAAGGCTCTCAATCAAGATAGAAGGCCAAATAAAGAGCTTCCAAGACAAAAGAAGTCTAAAAGAATATGCCTCCACCAAACCAGCCCTACAAGGAATACTAAAAGGACTACTTTAAGGAAAGGAAGAAAAAGAGAGAGACGGAGAGGAACAGAGGTACAAAAACGGAAATGAATAAGTACCAATCAATAATAACCTTAAACATAAATGGATTAAATGCTCCAATCAAAAGACACGGAATAGCTCCATGGATAAGAAAGCATGACCCACACATATGCTGCCTACAAGAGACCCACCTCAGGACAAAAGACCATCACAGACTAAAAGTGAAAAGCGGGAAACAAATTTTTCAAGAAAATGAACAATAAAATAAAACTGGGGAAGGAATTCTCATATCAGACAAAATAGACTTCAGAAAAAGGGCCATGAAGAGAGACCCAGAAGTTCACTTCATAATACTCAAGGGAAGAGTCCACCAAGAAGATATTAACATCGTAAATATATGTCCACCCAACATAGGAGCACGCAAATATATCAAGAAAATCTTAGAGGACTTCAAGAAAGATATTGACAGCAACACAATTATAGTAGGGGATTTTAACACCCCACTGTCAAAAATGGACACATCTTCAAAACAAAATATCAACAAAGATACTGCAGCATTACATAACACCCTAGATGAAATCGACTTAACTGATATATATACAGCCCTTCATCCCAAAGAAGCTACATACACATTCTTTTCAAATGCACATGGAATATTTTCAAAGATAGACCACATGGTAGGACACAAAATGAGCCTCAACAAAGTCAAGAAAATTGAAATCATACCAAGCATTTTCTATGACCACAAGAGACTGAAATTGGAAACCAACCCAAAAGAAAAAAACCCAAAGCACCCAAAAT
Source organism: Artibeus jamaicensis (assembly GCF_021234435.1). NCBI lineage: Eukaryota > Metazoa > Chordata > Mammalia > Chiroptera > Phyllostomidae > Artibeus > Artibeus jamaicensis. The sequence goes on along the minus strand of NW_026522053.1, from coordinate 1,325,710 downwards.
CATGGAGACTGAGTGGCATGCTATTAAACAACAAATGGGTCAAGAAGGAAATTAGGGAAGAAATCAAAAAGTTTCTGGAAACAAATGAAAATGATCTCACAACAACCCAAAACTTATAGGATACAGCCAAGGCAGTCCTGAGAGGGAAGTTTATAGCAATACAGGCCTACCTAAAGAAGATAGAAACATTTCAAACAAACAAACTAACCCTACGCCTGCAAGAACTCGAGGAACAACAACAAAGACAGCCCAGAGCAAGTAGAAGGAAGGAAATAACCAAGATCAGAGCAGAACTAAATGACATAGAGACTAAAAGCACAATTATAAGGATCAATGAATCCAGGATTTGTTTTTTTGAAAAGATAAACAAAATAGACAAGCCTTTAAGTAGGCTCATCAAGAAAAGAAGAGAGAGGACACAAATAAACACAATCAGAAATGAAAGGGGAGGACTTCCGCCAAGATGGAGGCATAGGTGGATGTGCCATGCCTTCTCACACAGCCAAGTTCAGAGACAACTAAATATTAGCAACAGAAAACACAGCTAGAACACGGAAAATTGAACTTTTTGGATGTCCATTAACAACAAATTCTTCAGCCTTACTGGTAAGGGGCGAAACCAGGGGCTGGTGAAGCAGGGTTGCACAGGACAACTCAGTCAGACTCAGGGGTGCAAAATCCAGGTGCGCGGAATCCAGGTGCAGGGTTGGACCTAGTGAGCAATGGAGCGATCGACCAGGCGAGCGACCACAGGGGACACAGCGGAGGAGCGGTGCTGTGTGTTGACTGTGGTCGCGCATTTGTGTGTGGGTGGACAGGTGAGGGAGTGGGCGGTTGGACCAGGGCCCGGCGGGTCCCACAGCAGGTGGCAGTGGAGGGCACCATCATTTCCCTGCTCTGACCCCATCTCCACATACAGCGTCATAACCCAGCAATTCTGAGTGGCCCAGCCCAGGGGAACCACCTAAGGCACTGCTTCTCACCCAGCTGTGAGAAACAGCAGAGGGGGTCACCATTTCCCCGCTCTGACCACGCCCCCACATACAGCTTCACAACCCAGCGACCTGGGAGTCAAAGGCTCCACTCCTCACACTTACAGGGCACAAACAGACCAAAAATGGCTCAAGAAGATCTCAAAGCCCCAGAACCTATAGATCTAAGCAATGAAGAAATAGCAAAACTCTCAGATGCACAGTTTAAAACACTGGTGATCAGGATCCTTACAGAACTGGTTGATTATAGCCACAAATTAGACAAATATATGAAGGTGAAACTAATTGAAATGAATGGAATTGCACAGGACACCAATAGCAATGAAAAGGAAACTGGGACTCAAATCAATGGAGTGGACCAGAAGAAAGCAAATAATGGCCAAACAGAAAAGAGTCAGGAAGCAAGAATTCAAAGAAATGAGGAGAGTCTTAGGAACCTCCAGGACATCTTTAAATGCTCCAACATCCGAATTATAGGGGTACCAGAAGGGGGAAAGGCACAGCCACCAGTGGAAAACTTATTTGAACAAATAATAAAGGAGAATTTCCCCAATCTGGCAAAGGAAATAGACTTCCAGGAAATCCAGGAAGCTCAGAGAGTACCAAAGAAGTTGGACCCGAGAAAAAACACACCAAGGCACATCATAATTACATTAGCCAAGATTAAAATGAAGGAGAGAATCCTAGAAGCAGCAAGAGCTAAGGGGACAGTCACCTACAAAGGAGTCCCCATCAGTCTGTCAGCAGATTTCTCAAAAGAGACCTTACAGGCAAGAAGGGGCTGGAAAGAGGTATTCCAAGTCATGAAATCCAAAGACCTACAACCAAGATTGCTCTATCCAGCAAAACTTTCATTTAGAATGGAAGGACAGATAAAGTGGTTCTCAGATAAGATCAAATTCAAGGAGTTCATCATCACCAAGCCCTTATTATATGAAATGTTAAAGGGACTTATCTAAGAAAAAGAAGTTAAAGAAACATGAAGAGTGAAAGGACAACAAACTCACAGTTATTAACGACCACACCTAAAATGAAAGCAAACTAAAAGGACAGCTAGATCAGGAGTGGAAACATAGAAATGAAGATCTCAAGGAGGGTTAGCAACAAGGGAGTGGGAGTGGGAGATGGGGGGAGAAGGTACAGAAAATAAGTAGCATAGACAGTAGATAGAAAATAGATGGGGGGCAATAATAGCATGGGAAATATAGAATCTAAAGGACTTGAGACACATGGTCATAAACTAAAGGGGGGTAATGGTGGGGATGGGGGGTAGGGTGGAGGGGAATGAAGGGGGGGAAATAGAACAACTGTAACAGCATAATCAATAAAAAAAATTTAAAAAAAAACCTAGGATAAAAGGAATGCTGGTAATACATCCCTATCCCAGACAGATAAATCCTTCCAATCCCCCCCCCCAAAAAAAAAAGAAATGAAAGGGGAGAGATTATAACTGATACCACAGAAATAGAAGTGATTGTAAGAAATTACTATGAAGAACTGTATGCCAAGAAGTTTGAATACCATGGGGAAATGGACAAATTTCTAGAAAAATATAATGTTCCAAAACCCAATGAAAAAGAAGCAAAAAAACCTGAACAGGCCAATAACAGCAAATGAAATTGAAGCAGTAATTTTAAAAAAACACAACACACAAAAGCCCTGAACCAGATGGTTTCACAGGAGAATTCTACAAAGCATTTAAGGAAAAGCTAACCCTATTCTTCACAGACCATTCCAAAAAATCCAAAATGATGGAAAACCCCCAAATTCTTTTTATGAAGCCGGCATCATCCTAATTTCAAAACCACGTAAAGACACAACAAATGAAGAAAACTTCAGGCCAATATTGCTGATGAACATAGACGCTAAAATCCTCAACAAAATATTGGCAAATCGCGTCCAACAATATATCAAAAAGATCACATACCATGACCAAGTAGGAGTCATCCCAGGGGTACAAGGATAGTTCAATATTCACAAATCAGTAAATGCAATACATCACATAAACAAAAGCAAAGATAAAACCAAATGATCATATCAATAGATGCGGGAAAAGTTTTTGATAAGGTACAACACCCATTTATGATAAAAACACTTAGCAAACTGGGAATAGAGGGAGCATTCCTCAATATAATAAAGGCCACATATGTGAGACCTACAGCCAACATCATACTCAATGGGCAAAAACTAAAATCTTTTCCACTAAGATCAGGAACAAGACAAGGTTGTCCACTTTCGCCACTTCTATTCAATATAGGATTGGACGTTTTAGCTACAGCGATCAGGCAAGAAAAGGAAATAAAAGGCATCCAAATTGGAAAGGAGGAAACAAAACTGTCAGTGTTTGCAGATGACATGATAGTGTACATGAAAAATCCTATAGACTCTACCAAAAAACTGCTTGACCTAATAAATAAGTTTGGCAAAACACTGGGATACAAGGTTAATATTCAGAAACCAAAAGAATTTTTGTATACCAACAATAAAACATCAGAAGCAGAAATCATGAAAAAAATCTCATTTGATATCACAACAAGAAAAATAAAATACCTAGGAATAAACCTAATCGAGGAGGTAAAAGACCTGTATCCAGAAAGCTACACAGCACTACAAAAAGAAATCAAGGAAGACACAAGCAAATGGAAACATATACCGTGTTCATGGATTGGAAGAATTAACATCATCAAAATGTTCATACTACGCAAAGCAATATACAGATTCAATGCAATACCTATTAAAGTACCAATGGCATATTTTACAGACATAGAACAAACACTTCAGAAATTTTTATGGAACCATAAATGACCCCGAATAGCAGCTGCAGTTTTAAGAAAGAAGAACAAAGTAGGAAGGATCACAATACCTGATATCAAACTGTATTAAAAGGCTACTGTAATCAAAACAGCCTGGTACTGGCATAAAAACAGGCACATAGGCCAATGGAACAGAACAGAGAGCCGAGAAATCAACCCAACTCTCTACAGTCAATTAATATTCGACAAAGGGGGCAATAACATAAAATGGAGTAAAGATAGCCTCTTCAACAAATGGTGTTGGGAGAACTGAACAGCTACTTGCAAAAACTGAAACTTGAGTACCGACTTACACCATACACCAAAATAAATTCAAGGTGGATAAAAGACTTAAATATAAGCCTTAAAACCATGAAAGTCCTAGAGAAGAACATTGGCAGGAAAATCTCAGATATTTCACGCAGCAACATTTTTACTGATATGTACCCTAGAGCAAGGGACATAAAGGAAAAAATAAACAAATGGGATCTCATCAAAATTAAAAGCTTCTGCATGGCTCAGGAAAACAGTATTAAATTAAAAAGAAAACCAACTGTATGGGAAAACATATTTGCCAATGATACCACAAACAAAGGTTTAATCTCCAAAATATTCAAAGAACTTACACGACTCCACTCTAAGAAGACAACCAACCCAATTCAAAAATGGGAAAAGGACTTGAACAGACACTTCTCCAAGGAGGACATACAAAGATCCAGAGACACATGAAGAGATGCTCAATATCACTAGCTATCAGAGAGATGCAAATTAAAACCACAATGAGATACCGCTTTACACCTGTCAGGATGGCTATCATAAACAAAGCAACAAACAACAAATGTTGGAGAGGTTGTGGGGAAAAGGGGACCCTAATTCACTGTTGGTGGGATTGCAGACTGGTACAACCATTATGAAAATAGTATGGAATTTTCTCAGAAAACTAAAAATGGACCCTCCTCTTGATCCAGCAATTCCACGGCTAGGATTATATCCTAAGAACACTGAAACACCAATCCAAAAGAACCTATGCACCCCAATGTTCATAGCAGGACAATTTACAATAGCCAAGAGTTGGAAGCAACCTAGGTGCCCGTCAGTAGATGAACGGATCAAAAAATTATGGTACATATACACAATGCAATTCTATGCAGCAGAAAGAAAGAAGGACCTCCTACCCTTTGCAATAGCATGGATGGAACTAGAAAGCATTATGCTGAGTGAAATAAGCCAGGTGTTGAAAGACAAATACCATATGATATCACCTTTGACAGGAAGCTAAACAATAAAACAAACAATCAAGCAGAATAAAAACAAAGGAACTGAAATAGAGAACAGGGGGACAGTGACCAGAAGGGAGAGGGGAGGGAATTTAAGGGGAAATAGAGGAGGGATTTAGAGAAACTAGTATAAAGGACACAGGGACAATAACTAAGGGGTGTGGAAATGGGAGGGAGATGGGGAGCACGGGGCAGGGTGAGCTGAGATGGGAGTAATAAAAGAGAAAACTGTACTTGAAAAATAATTAAATAAAAACTAATTAATTAATTAATTAAATGTAAAAATAAAAATGAAAATGAATAAATAAATCTTTAAAAATAAAAATAAAATTCATCTGAAAAAAATCTATGGCACATTTACACAATGGGATACTATACAGCAGAGAGAAAGAAAGAGCTTATATCCTTTGTGACAACATGAATGGAGCTACAGAGCATTTTGCTAAGTGAAATAAGCCAGGTGATGAGGGACAAATAGCATATAATCTCACCTTTAACTGGAACAAAGGAAAAAAGCAAACAAAATATAACCAGAGTCATTAAAGATAAGACCAATCTAACAATAGCTAGAGGGGAAAGGGGAAGGGACAAGTGGGGAGAAAGGTTTTCAGGAACTACTATAAAGAACACATGGACAAAACTGAGGGGGAAGGTGGAAGCAAGGGAGGGAGGTAGGTTTGAACAGGGTGAAGGAAGAGGGGTGGGAAGAAAATACAGACAACTGTAACTGAACAACAATAAAACAATTAAAAAAATAATATATCGTGATCAAGTGGGGTTTATTCCAGGAGCACAAAGATTACTTAACATATGCAAATTGATCAATGAAACACACCATATTAACAAAGCAAAGGATAAAAATCATATGATTTTATCAATAGATGCTGGAAAGGCATTTAGTAAGATAAAACATCCATTTATAATTAAAATACTCAATAAAATAGATATAGAAGGAAATTACTTCAACATAAGAAAGGCCACACATCTTTAGCCAATGTCATACTCAATGATGAAAAAGTAAGAGATTTTCGTGCAAAATAAGGGAAAGACAAGGATGCCACTCTCAAAATTCTTATTCAATATAGTTCCGGAATTCTTAGCCAGACCAATCAGGCCAGTGCGACTCAGTTGATTGGAGCATCATCCCATAAACAGAAAGGTTGTGAGTTCAGTTCCTGGTCATGGCACATACCTAGGTTGCATGTTGAATCCCTAGTTGGGGCTAGTATGGGAGGCAATAAACTGATGTTTCTCTAACAACTCTCTGTCTCTCTCTTTCTCTCTCTCTCTCTCAAAACAATTTTAAATGTCCCCCAGTGAAGTTTTTTTAAAAGGCATCCAAATTGAAATGAAGAAGTAAAAGTGTAATTCTTATCATGATTGTTTATAACATAATAACATGATTGTTTATAAAGAAAACCCTAAAGAATCCACATAAAAACTATCAAAAACAGCTCTGGTGGGTATGGCTCTGTGCATTGAGCTGATCTGCAAAGCAAAGTGTCTCTGGTTCGATTTCCAGTCAGGGCACATGCCTAGGTTGCAGGCCAGGTCAGTTTCCCAGTGGAAGATGCATGAGAGGCAACCACGCATTGATGTTTCTCCCCCTCTTTTTTTCCCTCCCTTTCCCTCTGTCTAAAATATATAAATAAAATGTTTTTAAAACTATTAACAACAATAAACAAATACAGTAATTTTTCAGGATATAGAATCAATGTACAAAAACCCACTGGCTTTTTATACATTAACAACAAAATTTCAGAAAAATAAATTTAAAAATTCTTTTGAAATAGCAACCAAAAGAATAAAATATTTAGGAATAACCTTAACAAAGGACCTGTACATTGAAAACTACAAAGCATTATTAAGAGATTGAAAAGACACAAAAAAAGAAAATATTTCTTTGAAATCTTTGACAATCCTAAGAGGGAAGTTTTATGGACTGGAAGAACCAGTATAGTTAAAATGGTCATATGACTCAAAGCAATATACATACTTAATGCAATCCTCATCAAAATTCCAATGACTTTTTTAAAGAAATAGAACCAAAATATCATCAGATGTGTATAGACCCACAAAAGACTCTAAACAACCAAAGTAACCATGAATAAAACAAGGCTAGGACTTTGGGCCAAGATGAAGGCATCTGCAGATATATTTTGACTCCTCGTACAATCCAAAGAAGGAAAGCAACAAATTCAGAGGCACAAGATGGTGATGAGGTGGGTGGGAGCGGAGCCCAGTTCTCCCTGTGCCCAGCTGGAACACCTAGCTGATCTTCTGAGGGATGGAGTGAACAGCCAATGGAATTCCTGCTTATATGAAATTTGGAGGTAAAAGAATTGCAGAGGACATTGAAAAACATGGTGAGGAGATTGCACTGGGACAGTAAGGTTCCTGGGATCTGCACAGGGGCCTAGGCTACTGTGGCCCCCAGCCTGGTGCTTGCTGCAAGATATGGGGAGGAGAGTTTTAACACCAGCTCCCTCCCCTATTAGAGCAGGGAGAGCAGCCCAGCACCAGAAGGGACCTGGCTGCTGGAAGTCACTTTGGGTAATAGAGAGGAAGTGGGAGACACACAGAGGTGGTATACATCTGTTGGAAGCATGGAAGCCGGCACCAGAGAAATTGGCTGCCAGGTGACACATGGAAAAGGAAGGAGTTAGGCCTGTCAGACCCTGACTCAGGTAGTCTTCATATTGGTTAGAAAGTTGGGCTGTGTGAAAGGCCATACACTTGCTGAGAACATCAGGCAACTACTTTGTAAGGAACTCTCCAGCAGAGGGTGGCTTGCCCCAAGAATTATTTGAGCTGCACGTCCAAAGACTGAGTGGCTGATTTGGCCTGGCAGCTCAGAGGACCTGGGCCAGAGGCTGGGCAGCTATGAATATTGCGGCCCATATGTCTCCATCCTGTCAAAACCATAGGAAGGGAGAAAAGCAAAGTTCACAGCCCTTCTACTTGTGGGATCCCAGAAAATCAGCAGAACTCACTAAATGGGATTAAAGTCAGCAGGAGGCTTTGCCAATGATACCTCAGACAAGGGCTTAATCTCCAAAATATATAAAGAACTCACACAACTCCACTCTAAGAAGACAAGCAACCCAATTTAAAAAATGAGTTCCTACCCTTTGCAACAGCATGAATTGAACTGGAAAGCATTATGCTGAGTGAAATAAGCCAGGTGGTGAAAGACAAATACCATATGATCTCACCTTTACCAGGAACCTAATCAACAAATAAACAAACAAGCAAAATATAACCAAAGACACTTAATTGAGAACAGGCTTACAGTGAACAGAGGGGAGAGGGAAGGGAATTTCAGGAGAAAAAGAAAAGGGTTTGCAGAAGTAAATATAAAGGACACATGGACAATCATAACAAGGCGGGTGGTGGAAATGAGAGAGAGTTGGGGGTGTGGGCTCTGATGGGGGAAAAATTAAAGAGAACAACAATTGTTGTACTTGAACAACAATAAAATAAAAATTTTTTAAAAAGAAGGGATAGGAAAGAAGTATTCAAAATCATGAAATTCAGGAACTTACATCTAAGATTACTCTATCCAACAAAGCTAACATTTAGAATAGTAGGGAAGATTGCCAGCCAAGATGGAGGCATAGGTAGACACACTGTGCATCCTCACACAACCAAAATAAGGACAATGAAAATTTAGAAACAACAACCAGAAAACAACCAATACTGACAGAAAATTGAACTGTATGGAAATCCAACAACCAAGGAGTTAAAGTAGACATATTCATCCAGACTGGTAAAAGGGGCAGAGTCCAGAGGCCAGGTGGAGAGAGGTCACAGCAAAAAAAAGTGGTGGCTGGTGGACCCTGAGCACAAGGCAGCAGCTGGCGGACCCCAGGTGCACAGGTGGTGGCTTGTGGACCCTGGGTGGGCAAGGTGACAGCAGTTGGACCCAGCAAGGTAGTGGGTAGTGGAGGGGCATGGTGCACAAGGTGGCTGGCAGACTGGGTGGTCCCACATTTGCACGCAGATAAACCAGGTGAAATTGAGGAGCAAGGCAGACTGTTCAACCCATGGTACTAGTGTGGGGAAATAAAGCCTCAAAACACCAGTTGAAAACACCCATGGGTGTTGAGGTGCTGGGAGAAACTGCCAGCCTCACAGAGGAGTTTATTGGAGAGACCAACATGGTCCTCGAATGTACACAAACCCACCCACCCAGGAATCAGCACCAGAAGGGCCCAATTTGCTTGGGGGAAGCAGCAGAAGAGACTGAAATCTGGCAGAGAGCCATTGTTCCCTCTCAGACCCCTTTTCCACATACAGTGTCACAACCCAGTGACTGGGTTGACCCGCCCAGGCAACACCTAAGGCTCCACCTCTCACTATGTAACAGGAGTGTCAAGACAAAAAAAAAAAAGGTCCAAATGAAAGAATAGATCAAAGTTCCAGAAAAAATACAACTAAGCAATGAAGAGATAGCCAACCTATCAGATGCACTGTTGAAAGCACTGGTGATCAGGATGCTCACAGAATTGGTTGAATTTGGTTGCAAATTAGATGAAAAAGTGAAGGCTATGCTAAGTGAAATAAAGGGAAATGTAAAGGGAAACAATAGTGATGGGAAGGAAACTGGGATTCGAATCAATGGATTAGACCCGAAGGAAGAAAGAAACAACCAAACAGAAAAGAATGAAGAAACAAGAATTCAAAAAAAAAATGAGGAGAGGCTTAGGAACCTCTAGGATATCTTTAAACATTCTAACATCTGAATTATAGGGGTACCAGAAGGAGAAGAGAAAGAGCAACAAGTGGAAAACTCATTTGAACAAATAATGAAGGAGAACTTTCCCAATCTGGCAAAGAAAATAGACTCCCAGGAAGTGTGGGAAGCTCAGAGAGTCCTGAAGAAGTTGGACCCAAGAAGGAACACACCAATGCACATCATCATTACATTAGCCAAGATTAAAATGAAGGAGAGAATCCTAGAAGCAGCAAGAGCTAAGGGGACAGTCACCTATAAAGGAGTCCCCATCAGACTGTCAGCTGATTTCTCAAAAGAGACCTTACAGGCAAGAAGGAGATGGAAAGAAGTATTCCAAGTCATGAAATTCAAAGACCTACAACCAAGATTGCTCTATCCAGTGAAGCTTTCATTTAGAATGGAAGGACAGATAAAGTGCTTCTCAGATAAGGTCAAATTCAAGAAGTTCATCAGCATCAAGCCCTTATTATATGAAATGTTAAAGGGACTTATATAAGAAAAAGAAGATGAAAAATATGAACAGTAAAATGACAGCAAACTCACAATCATTAAAAACCACACCTAAAACAAAAACACAAGCAAATGAAGCAAACAACTAGAACAGGAACAGAACCACAGAAATGGAGATCACATGGAGGGTTAGCAACAGGGAAGTAGGAGGAGTAGAGAGGGTGAAAAGTTACAAAGAATAAGTAGCATAGATGGTAGGTAGAAAATAGGGGGAGGGCAAGAATAGTATGGGAAATGTAGAAGCTAAAGAACTTATAAGTATGACACATGGACATGAACTAAAGAGGGAATGTGGGTGGGAGAGGGTGTGCAGGGTGGACAGCAGTGAAGGGGGGAAATGGGACAAGTGTAATAACATAATCAATAAGATATATTTAAAAAATAGAATAGTAGGGCAGATAAAGTGTTTCCCAAATAAGGTCAAGTTAAAGGAGTTCATTCTCACCAAGCCATTCTTATATGAAATGTTAAAGGGACTTATCTAAGAAAAGAAGATCAAAATTATGAACAGTAAAATGACAAGAAACTCTCAAGTATCAACAACCAAACCTAAAAGAAAACAAAAACAAAGTATGCAAGTAACTAAACAGGAACAGAATCACAGAAATGGAGATCACATGGAGGTTTATCAGTAGGGAGTGGGAGGGAGGTAATGGGGCAAAACTTACAGGGAATAAGAAGCTAAATGATAGGTGCAAAATAGACAGGGGGAGGTTAAGAATAGTGTAGGAAATGGAGAAGCCAAAGATCTTATAAGTAGAACCCATGGACATGAACTAAGGGGGCACGAGTACTGGTAAAGGGAGGCTGCAGGGTGGTGGGGAATAAAGGGGGGAAATGGGACAACTGTAATAGCATAATCAATAAAATATACTTAAAATATTAAAAAATTAAAAAACAGTACTATTTGGAAAAAAATCAAAGTCAGAGGTATTACACTACCTGACTTCAAATTATACTACAGACTTACAATAATTAAAATGACGTTACTAGCAGAAAAACAGACACACAGACCAATGAAATAGAATTGGGAGCCCAGAAATATATATATATATATATATATATAGATAGATAGATAGATAGATAGATAGATATATTCCCAGAAATATATATTTATATATATAAATATATATATATTTGCCTATATATATATATATGCAAATAATTTTTTACAATGGAAGCAAATGCATACAATGGGGGGAAGTGTAAAGCCCTTTCAATAAATAGCTCTGGGAAAATTGGAAAGCCAAAAGCAAAGAATGAAACTAAATTACAGCTTGTCCACGTATACAAAATTAATTCAAAATGCATCATAGACCTAAGTATAAGATCTGAAAAAATAAATTATATAGAAAAAAAATAAATACTAAATTTATGAACCTTGGTTGTAGAGAACATTTTAAAAATTTGACCCCAAAAGTAAAGGAAGTAAAGGCAAAAATAAATGATTGGGATCAAACTAAAAAGCTTCTGAACAAGAAAAGAAACCAACAACAAAAAGGCAACCAACCAAATGGGCATATTTGCAACCAACAGCTCTGACAAGTGGTTAATATCCAAAATGTATAAACAATGCAGACAACTCAACACCAAGCAAATATAATCCAATTAAAAAGGGGCAGAGGACCTGAACAGACACATCTCCCAAGAAGACATACCAACAGCCAAAATATATAAAAAGGTTTTCAACTTCACTAGCTATTAGGGAAATTCAAATCAAAACTACAATGAGATACCACCTCACACCTGTTAGAATGGCCATTATCAACAAAACAGGTAATAACACATGTTGGAGAGGCTGCAAAGAAAAAGAAACTCTTATTCAGTGATGATGAGATGCAAACTAGTGCAGCCACTATGGAGAAGAGTATGGCAGTTCCTCAAAAAAATTAAAAATAGAGTTACCATATGATGCAGCAATTCCTCTTCTGGGTATCTACCCTAAAAACTACAAAACATTTATTTGCAAAGGTATATGCATGCTCTTATTCATTGCAGCATTATTTATGGTGGCAAAAACATGGAGACAACCAAAGTGTCCTTCAATAGGGGATTAAATAAAGAAGATGTGGTACATATATATAATGGAATACTACTGAGCTGTAAGAAATCATGAAATAATGCCCTTTGGGACACATGGAGAAACCTTGAGAATATTAAGCTATGCAAAATAAGTCAGTCAGAAAAAGCCAAGAACCATATGATTTCACTAGTACATGGGACATAAAACTGAAACTCATAGACACAGATAATATGGTGGTTACCAGAGGGAAGCCGGTAGAGAATAAAATAGTAAAGGTGTTGAAATATACAGTGATAGAAGATGATTTCACTTTGGGTGGTGGGTACTCAATGCAATATACAGATTATATATCACAGAAATGTACACTTGAAACCTGTATTATCCTATTAAATAATTTCATCTGATTAAATTTAAATTTAAAAAACATTTGCATCAAAAAATAAAATACCTAGAAATAAATTATTTATGTTTATCCTCACCCAAGGAAATGCTTATTCATTTTAGAAAGAGGGAAAAAGAGGGAGAGAGACGAGGAGAGAAGTGTCAACATGAGAGAGAAATATCAATCAGTTGCCCCTTGAACCCATGACATCCAGTGATAGAATCCACAGTCCAGGCATATGGAACATGGGAATCAAACCCACAGTCTTTTGGTTTATGGGATGATGCTCTAACCAACTGAGCCACATCAGCCAGGGTCCATGGACTAAATTTACCCAAAGCTGTTAAACACCTGTGCTTAGAAAATCATAAGACACTGAAAAAGAAATTGAAGGAGATATAAATTAGTAGAAACATATATCATGTTCAGGGCTAGGAAGAATTAACATCATTAAAATGTCCATAGTACCCAGAGCAGTCTTTAGATTCAATGCAATTTCTATCAAAATACCAATGGCATATTTCACTGAACTGGGACAAATATCCCCCAAAATTATATGGAACAACTAAAGGCCCCAGTATATGTTGGGAACTGCCCTGCCTGGTTGCAGAAGCTGTAGTCCTCTGTGGCTAAGGCTGAGTAAAGGGCCTTGGGACCATAAGCTACTTAGGAGACACAGCTTATCTTCCTTGTAGGGGCACCACATCTGCCCCCTTTCTCTTCACCCTGCTTGGCCCCAGGCAGATGGATGACTGGTTAGCCAATGATGGGTAAGATTCCTCAAAAAAGGAATGACCTAAGACAGGCATGGTCACAAAGGGGCCCTCAGGGAAGGACTTGGGGGACTATAGAAAAAGGGGGTGATGGACCCCCAGCCCTCAGCTTTGACATAGCCTGAGTCTTCATTCTGTCTGCAAAAGTCTCCTTATCCCTTGGCTGCCTTACTTACCATGCCTGACTTAGGCCTGAAACAATGCCTTAAGCCTGAAACAATGCTGGAGGTAGGTGCTGCCCTGTGCTGGAAAGGGTGGGTTTCCCTAGGGCATCAGGCCTAAGAAAGAATGCATAAACTCCTATGAAACCTGCTCTGCTAATACCCTCAATTTAGATGATAAGGGTCCAAGCAGGAAGTGAGTTTGTTCCCCAAAGTTTTATGGCCCTTTAACTATCTGTACCTGACTCAGAATAAGCCCTCAGAGTTCTTCAATGTTATCTATTGTTTAATCATTTCTGTCTGACAATGATTGATGAGCTTTATGTATACTCCCCATATTACTATGCAAATTGAATCCAATAAAAGTTTGTCAAGGCAAGGGTACAGGCATTCTTCTCTTGAGAGAGTGGCTGAAGCACTCCAAGGTTTTTTTCTCCTCTTGAGAGAGAAGCCAAGCCATCCCTCTTCCTCCACAGGACTCGATAGTTCCTGTGACTTTGTTCCATCTCCTCTATAAAGCCATGGACCCCAGGAGCTGGATTCCATGTCAAATATTTTTTAAAATCTTTAGAAGGAAGAACAAGGTTGGAGGAATCATGTTACCTCATATCAAACTATACTATAAGGCCATAATAATCAAAACAGCATGGTACTGGCATAAAAACAGACATACAGATCAATGGAACAACATAGCACAGAAATAAACCCATGCCTTTACAATCTATTAATACTTGATAAAGAAGGAAATAACTTAAAATGGGATAAAGATAGTCTAGTCAATAAATGATGTTGGGGAAATGAGACAGATACACGTAAAAACAAAAACATAGACCACCTTCTTATACCATACACAATAATAAACTCAAAATGGATTAAAGAGTTAAAAGTTAAACTCAAAACCATAAATTTCCTAGAAGAAAACTCAAGCAGTAAAATCTCAGACATTTCTTGTTGCAATATTTTTTTCTGATATATTTCTACAAGCAAGTGAAACAAAAGAAAAATAATAAATGACTGAGACTACATCAAACTATAAAAAATTTCACAGCAAAGAAAACCATTACCAAAACAGGATTTCCGCCAAGACGGAGGCATAGGTGAAGACACGGTGCCTTCTCACACAACCAAGTTTAGAGACAACTAAATATTAGCAACAGAAAACATAGCCAGAACACAGAATATTGAACTTTTCGGAAGTCTGTTAACAACAAATTCTTCAGCCTGACCAGCAAGGGGCAAAACCAGCAGTTGGTGGAGCGGGGTTGCACTGGAAAACTCGGTCAGACAGACTCAGGTGCGTGGAATCCAGGCTCAGGGTTGGACCTAGTGAGAGACCGAGCAAGCAACCGAGTGAGCGACCCTGGGGAAACAGCAAGGGAGCAGGGCTGTGGGTTGACTGTGGTCACACATTTGTGCCCAGATAGACAAGCAAGGGAGTGGGCGACTGGACGGGACTCAGCAGGTCCCCATGGCGGGCTGCAGTGGAGGATGCTGCCATTTCCCTGCTTTGACCCTGCCTCCACATACAGCTTCATAATCCAGCTACTCTGAGTGGCCCGGCCCTCGGGAACCACCTAAGGCTCTGCTCCTCACCCAGAGGCGCAAAACAGCAGAGGGTGCCACCATTTCCCCGCTCTGACCACACCCCCACATACAGCTTCACAACCCAGCGACCTGGGAGTCCAAGGCTCCCCTCCTCACACTTACAGGGCACAAACAGACCAAAAATGGCTCAAGAAGATCTCAAAGCCCCAGAGCCTATAGATCTAAGCAATGAAGAAATAGCAAAACTCTCAGATGCACAGTTTAAAACACTGGTGATCAGGATCCTCACAGAACTGGTTGATTATAGCAACAAATTAGACAAGTATGTGAAGGTGAAACTAATTGAAATGAATGGAATTGCACAGGACACCAATAGCAATGAAAAGGAAACTGGGACTCAAATCAATGGAGTGGACTAGAAGAAAGCAAATAATGGCCAAACAGAAAAGAGTCAGGAAGCAAGAATTCAAAGAAATGAGGAGAGTCTTAGGAACCTCCAGGACATCTTTAAATGCTCCAACATCCGAATTATAGGGGTACCAGAAGGGGGAAAGGCACAGCCACCAGTGGAAAACTTATTTGAACAAGCAATAAAGGAGAATTTCCCCAATCTGGCAAAGGAAATAGATTTCCAGGAAATCCAGGAAGCTCAGAGAGTCCCAAAGAAGTTGGACCCAAGAAGGAACACACCAAGGCACATCATCATTACATTAGCCAAAATTAAAATGAAGGAGAGAATCCTAGAAGCAGCAAGAGCTAAGGGGACAGTCACCTACAAAGGAGTCCCCATCAGACTGTCAGTGGATTTCTCAAAAGAGACCTTACAGGCAAGAAGGGGCTGGAAAGAGGTATTCCAAGTCATGAAATTCAAAGACCTACAACCAAGGTTGCTCTATCCAGCAAAACTTTCATTTCTCAGATAAGATCAAATTCAAGGAGTTCATCATCACCAAGCCCTTATTATATGAAATGTTAAAGGGACTTATCT
The DNA here is from genome assembly GCF_021234435.1 of Artibeus jamaicensis. Classification (NCBI taxonomy): domain Eukaryota; kingdom Metazoa; phylum Chordata; class Mammalia; order Chiroptera; family Phyllostomidae; genus Artibeus; species Artibeus jamaicensis. Next base: position 1,309,529 of record NW_026522053.1, on the reverse strand, counting down.
AAGAAAAAGAAGTTAAAGAAACATGAAGAGTGAAAGGACAACAAACTCACAGTTATTAACGACCACACCTAAAACAAAAGCAAAGTAAAAGGACAGCTAGATCAGGAGTGGAAACATAGAAATGAAGATCTCAAGGAGGGTTAGCAACAGGGGAGTGGGAGGAGGAGAAGGGGGGAGAAGGTACAGAAAATAAGTAGCATAGACAGTAGATAGAAAATAGATGGGGGGGGCAAGAATAGCATGGGAAATATAGAACCTAAAGGACTCGAGACATATGGACATAAACTAAAGGGGGGTAATGGTGGGGATGGGGGGGCAGGGTGGAGGGGAATGAAGGGGGGAAACGAACAACTGTAACAGCATAATCAATTTAAAAAATAAATTAAAAAAAAAGAAAATAGATGGGGGGGCAAGAATAGCATGGGAAATATAGAATCTAAAGGACTTGAGACACATGGTCATAAACTAAAGGGGGGGTAATGGTGGGGATGGGGGCGTAGGGTGGAGGGGAATGAAAGGGGGAATAGAACAACTGTAACAGCATAATCAATACAAAAATTTTTAAAAAATGATAGGTAGAAAATAGACAGGGAGAGGTTAAGAATAGTATAGGAAATGTAGAAGCCAAAGAACTTGTATATATGACCCATGGACACAAACTAAAGCAGGAAATGTGGGTGGAAGGGGGTGTACAGGGTAGAGGAGAATAAAGGGGGGGATGGGACAACTGTAATAAAATGATCAATAAACTATATTAAAAATTAATTAATTAATTAATTAATTAAAAAAAAGAAAACCATTACCAAAACAAAAAGATAGCCAACTGAACAAGAGGACATATTTGCTAATGATACATGTGATAATAAGAGTTAATAACCAGAGGGGAGAAGGAAGGGAAGTTAAGGGGAAAAAGGGGGAGGGATTTGGAGGAACAAATAGGAAGGACACAGGGACGAGAACTAAGGGGGGTGGAAATGGGAGGGAGGTGGGGAGCAAGGGGCAGGGGAGGCTGGGGTGGGAGAAATAGACAAAAAACTGTACTTGAAAAATAACTAAATAAAATTAATTAAAAATAAAAATAATAAAAATAAAATAAAATTTAAAAAAAAGAGTTAATATACAAAATTTATAAATAAATACAATTCAATGTACACACACACACACACACACACACACACACACACACAAATCCAATTTAAAAGTGGGCAAAGAACCAGAATAGACATTTTTTCAAAGGGGACATACAGATGGCCAAAATACATGTGAAAAGATGTTCAATGTCACTAATAATCAGAGAAATGCAAATTAAAACCATTGTCAACTCAAGCCTGTCAGAATGGTTATCATCAATAAATCAACAAAGAAGTGCTGTTGAGGATACTGAGAAAAGGGACCTCTCAGTCACTGTTGGTGGGAATGCAGGCTAGTGCAGCCACTGTAAAAACAGTATGCAGTTACCTAATGTAATTAAAAATGCAACTGCCTTATGACTTAGCAATTTCCTTTCTGGGAATATATCCAAAGAAACCTAAAACATTAATTCAAAAGAATATATGTATCTCTGTGCTCATTACAGCATCATCTACAATACCCAAGATTTGGAGGCAGCCCAAGTTTCTATCGTAGATGAGTGGATAAAAAGTTGTGTTACATTTACATAATGGAATTCTACTTGACTGTAAAAAAGAAAGAAATCTTAACTTTTGTGACTTCATGGATGGACCTGGAAAGTATTATGCTGATAAAAATAAACCAGTCAGAGAAAAACAAGTATCATATGATTTCAACTGTATATGAAATCTAAGGAACACAATAAACTAACAATCAAAATAAAAGTAGACTCATACAGACAGGGAACAGACTGGCAGTTGTCAGAAGAGAGGAGTGTTGGGGGACTAAGTGAAAAAGGTGAAGGAATTAAACAAAAACCTCTTAGTTACAGACCACAATATGGTGATTACTGGAGGGAAACAAGATTGAGGGAGGTAGAAGAGGGTAAAAAGAAGATAAATGGTGATAGAAGGAGACTTAACTTAAAGTGGTGAACACACAGAACAATCATTGACAGAATTTTATACCTGAAGCCTATATAATTTTATGAACCATTGTTACCCCTAATAAATTCAATAATAAATAAAGAAGCAAATATTTTAAAAAGAGAAAACCAGAACAAAATCTTTTTTAAAAACCCAAAATACAAAAATAAACAAAAAGCTGTCAGGAGTACCATGACTTCTTTCACTCAATCCCATCTCATCTACCAATTTATGACAAAGCCCAAAGCTTGGACCATGCCAAAAACACTGTCAGAATAAAAACAAAGAAACAAGATGTCTGACAGAAACAGATGGAACAGGACAGAGATGTCTACAGCAAGTGGGAAATGCAGGAAATGGTGTTGGAGAAAAAGGAGAAAGGGGCTTATTCATCTGTGAATAAGAACTTGACAGTGGAGCTGAACAAATGTCCAAACTGGACTGGGCAGGGCATGGGGTGCAAATTCAAATGCCTGCAAGGCCAGCAGGGGTGGCCATGGGGAGGCAGGCTGCTTGGGGATTGGGGTGAGCTCCAGCCCTACATGACAGGATAGCTGCAACTACTTAGCTGCAATCTGGGCTCTGCAGGATGTTGAGGCTTGAATCCCAGAGGGGATACATCTACACCAGGGGAGTGTCGAAACATCGACACAGCAAATATCTCATTTGAAGCTACAGCTGCCATCTAATCCCCTTGGGCTCCTCATGTTGAGAGATGAGCAGGCAGAGAGAAAAAAGCCTCAATCCTGGCAGAAAGAATTGTCTCTGGTCAGCAGGGAGACACAGGGCTGCTTTCAGTTTGCTTCATATAACAAAGTACCATAGATTGGGAGGCTGACAAAAAACAAATATTTATTTCTTACAGTTCTGGAGCCTGGAAGTTCAATATTAGGATGCAGGCAGGGTTGGGGTCTGGTGAGACCCCTCTTTTAAGTTGTAGATTGCAGACTTCTCTGTTCTAACTTCATGAAAAGAAGGAGCTCTGTGGGGTCTATTCTATCAGGGATATAATACTATTTACAAGGGCTCCACCCTCCAGAATTCATCACTTCCCAGAGGTCCTATTTCTAAATACCATCACATTGGGAGTTAGGACTTTAACTTAGGAATTTGGGAGGAACACAAACATTTAGCCCTTTACAAGTACAGCGGCCACAGTCAATAGAGGATAGTGACAAGAGCCTTAGACCCTTGAAGGTATTGGCCCTCAGATAAACTACTGAAAATATGACCGTAAAAAACTATTACAGAAAATGCATAAATGTCCATTATCTTCTCTTTTATATTTATTTTTATTGTTGTTCAAGTACAATTGTCTCCATTGTCCCTCCTCCACTTTCTGCACCTCACTTCCTTGATCCCCACTTCCCACCCTTGATCCTACCCACTTTGGCTTTGTCCATGGGTCCTCTGTATATGTTCCTTAATGACCCTTTCCCTGTTTTCCCCCATTACACCTCACCCCACTTCCCTCTGGTTACTGTCAGTTTGTTCTTTATTTAAATGTCTCTGATTATATTTTGCTTGCTTGTTTGTTTTGTTGATCACGTTCCACCTGTAGATGAGATCATATCCATTATCTTCTTATTTATACAACAAGTACATATGGAGCAATGACCAGGTGCCTGGAAGTTTCCAGAACCCATGCATTCTAGTCCTGAAGCAGGAGAGAGCTCTGCATTACTCACAATTCTTGTTTGCAAGACACAGAAATGGTTCTAGTTAATTAATCAGTAAAGGTGTTTAGTAAAAAGTTATTGGGGGCCTCCTGGAATCATCTGTTACCAATGGGGCCAGGAGAGAAGTTGGAATCTCCCAGTTCAGGGGCACTGGGAAGGTGACAGACCACAGAAATCCCCATTTCTAGTTTGTTCTAGTTTTCTCTTGAATGGCAACCATCCTGGCTGACAATTGACATTATACTCTATTCTATGCATCTCTTTCTCCTTCCTAAATTCCTGGTTTCTTTCCTTGCCCTGACTCATTTCACCATCTTTGTCTGCCTCCCCATTACATAACTATCCCCTGTCCCAAGAGCCCTTATGTAACTCAAGTCACATCAGGCTCCCATCCACACCTCAAAGATTCCATCTCAGTTTCAGTGCCTGTCAGATACAATCTTTTTACAGTTGAGTAGGTCAAGCCCTCAGCAAGGAATGTAAATAGCGGGAGGGGAGAAGGATGAGGAAGAGGGGGAAGGAAAGGAGGCTGCATCCACAGAAAGGGGCTCTGGAGAAGCCTCTTTTGCCTATGAAGCCCTGACCCATGGCCTCTTGTCAGTGGAATCAAGCTGGTTTTCTTATCAGAATTATCATTACCTTTTCTGTACCTCAACTTCCACATCTGTAAAATGAAGATGAATACATCTGCACTCCCCAGGGCTTTGGGTATAGGCTCGGGGCCTTGCACAAAGCGCACATTTCCCAGGTTGCAGGTGTGCACACTTGACTGGGAGCCTCTGGTCTCTCAGGTTTGGATGCACACACTTCCCAGGGTGATGGAAGTGTGCTCAGGGCCTTCCGCACCACCTTGGGAGTGTGGAGCAGCTGGGTGGAGAGGAGGCTAGAGTGGCTGCTACAGGAGAATTCCCTGAACAGCTGCCAAGTGTCTCTTCTCACTTTTTCTTTTTGAGAAATTCTGCTCAAGCCTGCTGCTCCATACAGTGGCCTGGCCTCCCACACAGCCCAATTCTCCAACCAGACCCGGGACTATCCAGGTCAGGGGCTGTCATGACCCAACTCTCAACTCTCCCCAGCCAGCATCCACAGACTCCATGGGTTCTCACAGCTCCTGTGTGTTTGCCATGTAGTCCTTATTCCCCTCTCTGCAGGCTTCAAGTAACCAGGTGTCTCGCAGTGCTGCTCAAACCTTGTTTGGCAGGGGAGGGAGCCACTGACCTAGCTCTCTCCCAAGAACCCTGTGGCAGACCCGGTGGGTGCTGTGCTTGGGGCTGCAGCCACCCTGGTCCCCGTGCTAGACCCAGGGACCTTATCGTCCTGAAGCAATCTCCTTACCATCTGGTTTTTCAGTGTCCTCAACAATTTTTGGTCTCTTATCTTCATATATGCTAGGGTACTGTTGGCTGTTCACTCTGTTCCTTTGTAGATTGGCTAGGTATTTCACCCATGTGCAGGGGGAAGTAGAATTCTCTCCCACCTATCTTGCTGCCATCTTAAGTCAACCTTTCGAAATCCTGTCACCTTCAACAGTATGGATGGACATTATGCAAAGTGAAATAAGTTAGACACAGAAAAGCAAATGCAATACAATCTCATATGTACAACCTATAAAAGATGAACACATAGAAACAGAGAGTAGAACAATGGTTGCCAGAGGCAGAGAGGGGGCATGGGAGAATGGGAAGGTGTTGGTCAGATGATGTAAACTTCCAGTTATAAGATGAACAAGTCCTGGATATCTAATGATGACTATAGTTAACAATATTGTATTGCATGCTTCAAATTTACCGAAAATAAATCTGGAGTGGTTTGACCACAAAAAAATAATAATATTAATTAATATATGAAGTGATACATGTTTTAATTAGCTTGATTATGGTAATCATTTCACAATGTATTTCTACCTCAAATCGTTACTTTGTACATCTTAAAATATGCTATTTTTATTTGCTATTCATAACTTAAAAGCAGTGGAAATTTTTTTTTAATTAAAATAAAAAGGGGAGAAGATGGGGGCAAGGTAGGTGGGAATGGAGCCCACTTCCCTGTGCACACAGGTGGGCACCTAGCCAATCTTCTAAGGAACAGAGTGAACAGGCAATGGCGTCCCATCATATATGAAGGTTTGAGGCAAAAATTGTATGGGACATTGAAAAACAGAGGGTAAGGAGATTGTTTTGGGATGGTAAGGTCCTTGGACCAGTACAAGGACCAGAGCTGCTGTAGCCCACAGTCTGGCACCTGTTGGCACCTGCTGCAGGATTCTTGGAAAAAAATCCTACTTCCTCACCTGCCAAACAGGGAGGACAGAGAAGCACCAGCATAGACCTGGATGGTTGAAGTCACTGGGGAGAAGAAAGGTGAAGTGGGAGATACATAGGGGTGATGTTCATTCACTGGGACTGTGGATGCTGGCTGGTTCATTACCAGAGAAATTGGAGAGCTGGGTGATGCCTGGAAAAAGGAGAATTGGTTCATGATGGACCCTGACCCAGATAGTCTCCAGTCTGCTTGGAAAGTTGGGCTGTGTGAGAGGCTGGGAACTTCTTAGGAGTGGGAGGCTTGAACAGCAGGATTTTCTTCAAAAAATGGCTCTTGGGGGCTGTTTAGGGAACTCTCCTAGAGCAGCTGCCAGGCCACCTGGCTGCACCCTTGCAGCTGCCTCAGCAACAACCTCAGCCATGGCAGAGGTCAGACCCCCACCACTGCAGCAGCCACGAAACTTCCCCCTCTCAGCTAGGCTGGCTCCCTAAAAGCAAGAAGGAGGTGCCCCCTGTAGAGATCAGCAGGACTCAGGGAATTAGCAGCCCCCAGAAAGACTTAACCCAGTGGGGGAGCTGAACTACCCTGAAGTGGCTTTGAGAGTCCCTAGCACCTAAGAAAGCAAAGAGTGAGAAGTTGGTGTGTGAGTTGCCCCTAATTGGCGTGCCTCAAGGACAGTGCAACTGGTGGATTGAAGGCATTGGCCTGCACAGATGGGCAGTGGGGACCCTGCAGCAAACAGGGGAACTGGGCTGTAGGCTGAGCAGCTGAAGATTGCAGCCCAGACCTGGCTTCCATCCTCACAAAACCATAGGAAGGGGAAAAAAAGTGAAGCCCAATCCCTTAGCCTGCTACAGCCAGGAAGACCAGCAGAACTTGCTTGGCCAGTTTAAAGTCAGAAGAAGGCTTTGTTTTTTTAGTTTTTTTTAATCCCAAGTGAGACAATATGACCTGGAGCTATGAAAGGACCGAGTCAGAACCAAAGAGCAATCATAAGGCTCATAACAACAAATGAGAAACTGAGAGAAATTTCACATTGCTATTCCAGAGAACTTGTATGTTATCGTTTATTTGTATTATTATTTTTTCCAACATTTTTATTTATTTTATTTTATTTTATTTTATTTTTTTTTTTAAATATTTATTTATTTATTTATCTTTAGAGGGGAAGGGAAGGAGAGAGGGAGAGAAACATCAATGTATGGTTGCCTCTAGTGCGTCCCCTGCTGGGAAATGGCCTGCAGGGAACTGGCTTGCAACCCAGGCATGTGCCCTGACTGGGAATTGAACTGCGATCCTCTGGTCCGCAGACCTGCGCTCAATCCACTGAGCTACACCAGCCAGGGGGTATTTTATTTTATTAATATTTTTTATTTCTCTTCTTTTTGTCAAGTTTCCTTCATTTTATTTGTTTAATTGCATTGTTTGACTTTTCCTTGTTCTCTCTTTCATGGTGTATTTTAATTTTTCCTCTTTCACTTCACTTGTGTTCCAATAGCACACTAATCTATGTCATGTACTTCCTATTCTTGCTATTCAGATCATATAGTTTCTGTCATATGATTGTTGCTCCAGTATTATTGTAAATAATTGCTATTCCACACAGTTGTAAATACTACCCAGCACCCCTGTCATATCTCAGTCCATTTCACTATCTTCCGGAACTTTACTGCTGTTGCGGTTAACTGTATTTTCTCACACACTACACCTATTTTCTATTCTTTACTGTCACTATATGTCATAATTTCACCTCCCACAAGGTCTCTGTTTTCTGAATTCAACTCACAATCCTATCCCCTTCTAACAAGAGTCTTTCCACCCTTTCTAAAAAGTGGCTTCTTGGATGAAATACCCTATTTCACCCTTGGATGAAATAGATAAGTGAACACTATACTTATCTAAAGGATCTCCTAACTCTTCTCTATGGGTTGGAAATTTAAATCCCATAGAATACACTCCCACTGTCTTAATCCATTTGCCTTCCCCCTCCAACTGATCACATGAAAAAGTAGGTAGGAGCTGTGAACACCAATATACCTGCTGGAAGAGAGAACCCACCAACAAAGGAAACACCAACAGATAATAAAAGGAAGTAGGAGGAGAAGTGAGTGAAAGTCACACTCACCTCTATACAGGGCCAATCTACAATTACAACTAAATGGTAGGGAAATTATTCAGAACAAACAACTGAACAATTAGCAAGAGAGAAGCCTCAAGACCACAGACAGACAGAGGAACCAGCTTCAACACAACCTGTCCACACCTGCACAACAGCATACAAGATGTGGTGGGCAGAGTGAAACTCAGTTAATAAGCTGGAGGGAAGCACCCATGAAAGAAAGACCCAACAATAATCAAAACCCAAAGATATACAGAGAGTCAACATAAATGACAGGCCAAGAGCAGCAAGTTCAGGATATCAGGGAGACTACAAAACTAAATCTCACAGGTTTCTTACAATAGAAGTTCACACCACAAAACCAGAGAGTCAGAACGGGTCAGTTTAAAGTGCAGAGGCTAACAAGAAGAGTCTCACAAACAATGGGAAGACAAAGAAACAATCCCCAAATGAAAGAAAAGGAGGAAGCCTCAGAAAAAATGCTAAATGAAATAGAGGTAAGTCAACTATAAGATATTGAGTTCAAAGCAAAGGTTATAAGGAAGGTCAATGAGTTCACTAAGAATCACCAAAACTGCAGGGAAACTATGATGAATTCACTTCAAACTATATCAAAATGAAAAGGAAATAGAAACTCTCAACAAAAGCAAGAAGGAAATGAAGCACACAATTTCTGAATTGCAGAACATAGTAGAAGGAATCAAAAGCAGGCTACATGAAGCACAGAATCAAATCAGCAATCTGAATGATAAGGTAGAAAAAAACAGTGAGAAAGAGCAAGAAAAGGAAAAAAACCCCAGAAAGAATGAAGAGATGTTAAAGGAATTGCAGAACAGCATGAAACGTAATAATATCCATATAATGGTATACCAGAAGGAAAAGAAGAGCAAGGGTTAGAAAACCTGTTTAAGAAAGTAATGATGAAAAACTTCCCTAATTTGATGAAAGAAATAGTCACGCATATCAAGAAAACATAGAGTTTCAATTAAGAGGAACATATGGAGTCCCACTTCAAGACACATCATAATTAAAATGACAAAATTGAAAGACAAAGAGAGAATCTTAAATGCAGAAAAGGAAAAACAGGAAGTAACAAACATGGGATGCCTGATAAGAAAAAGGATAGCAGCTGACTTCTCAATGGAAATACTACAAGCCAGAAGGGAAAGGCAAGAAATATTTCAAGTGGTGAAAAACAAAGGTTTGCAAACACAACTACTCTATCCATCAAAGATCTCAACGAAGATGGAAGGTGAAATAGTTTCCCAGACAAAAGAAGGCTAAAAAATACACCTCCTGCAAACCAGGACTGTAAAGATGCTAAAAGGTCAGCTTTAAGAAAAGGAAGACAAAAAATGAAAAAGAAGAACACAAGTAAGAAATAAGTAAAATTGCACTGAATAAGTACCTATCAATAATAACTTTAATTTAAATGGATTAAATGTGACAATAAAAAAACATAGAATAGCTATATGGATAAGAATTGATGACCCATACATATGCTGCCTACAAGAGTCCCACCTCTTTAAAAAAGTCTTCCACAGACTGAAAGTGGAGAGGTAGACACAAATATTCCAAGCAAATGGACATGAAAAATAGCCGGGTATCAATATTTATATCAGACAAGATAGACTTCAGAAAAAGGGACATGACAGGGGTGCAAGGATGGTTCAACATTCGCAAAACAGTAAATGTAATTCATCACATAAACAAAAGCAAAGACAAAAACCACATGATCATATCAATAGATGAGGAAAAAGCTTTCGATAAGGTACAACACCCATTTATGATAAAAACACTCAGCAAAGTGGGAATAGAGGGAACATTCCTCCATATAATAAAGGCCATTTATGAGAGACCTACAGCCAATATCATACTCAATGGGAAAAAACTAAAAGCTTTTCCACTAAGATCAGGAACAAGACAAGGATGTCCACTTTCACCACTTCTATTCAATATAGTATTAGAAGTTTTGGCCACAGCGATCAGGCAGGAAAAGGAAATAAAAGGCATCCAAATAGGAAAGGAGGAAACAAAACTGTCACTGTTTGCAGATGACATGATAGTGTACATGGAAAATCCTATAGACTCTACACAAAAACTGCTCAAACTAATTAATGAATTTGGCAAAACAGCAGGATACAAAGTCAATATCCAGAAATCAAAGGCATTTTTGTATACCAACAATAAATCAGCAGAAGCAGAAATCAAGGAAAAAATCCCATTCAATATAGCAAAAAGAAAAATAAAATATCTGGGAATAAACCTAACCAAATAGGTAAAAGACCTGTATGCAGAAAACCACACAGCACTGAAGAAAGAAAACAGGGAAGACACAAAAAAATGGAAACATATACCGTGTTCATGGATTGGAAGAATTAACATCATCAAAATGTCCATACTACCCAAAGCAATATACAGATTCAGTGCAATACCTATTAAAGTACCAATGGCGTATTTCACAGACATAGAACAAACACTTCAAAAATTTATATGGAATCATAAACGAGCCCGAATAGCAGCTTCTCTTTTGAGAAAGAACAAAGTAGGAGGGATCACAATACCTGATATCAAACTGTATTACAAAGCCACTGTAATCAAAACAGCCTGGTACTGGCATAAAAACAGGCACATAGACCAATGGAACAGAACAGAGAGCCCAGAAATTAACCCAACCCTCTACAGTCAATTAATATTCGACAAAGGGGGCAGTAACATAAAATGGAGTAAAGATAGCCTCTTCAGCAAATGGTGTTGGGAGAACTGGACAGCTATGTGCAAAAAAATGAAACTTGAGCACCAACTTACACCATACACCAAAATAAATTCAAGGTGGATAAAAGACTTAAATATAAGCCGTGACACCATTAAAGTCCTAGAGGAGAACATTGGCAAGAAAATCTCAGATATTCCACGCAGCAACATTTTTACAGATATGTCCCCTAGAGCAAGGAATATAAAGGAAAGAATAAACAAATGGGATCTCATCAAAATAAAAAGCTTCTGCATGGCTAAAGAAAACAGTATTAAATTAAAAAGACAACCAACTGTATGGGAAAACATATTTGCCAATGATACCTCAGACAAAGGTTTAATCTCCAAAATATACAAAGAACTTACACGACTCCACTCTAGGAAGACACCGAACCCAATTAAAAAATGGGAAAAGGACTTGAACAGACACTTCTCTAAAGAGGACATACAGAATATCCAGAGACACATGAAGAGATGCTCAATATCGTTAGCTATCAGAGAGATGCAAATTAAAACCACAATGAGATACCACTTTACACCAGTCAGGATGGCTATCATAAACAAAGCAACAAACAACAAATATTGGGGAGGGTGTGGGGAAAAGGGGACCTTAGTTGACTGTTGGTGGGATTGCAGACTGGTACAACCATCATGGAAAACAGTATGGAATTTTCTCAGAAAAATAAAAATCAACCTGCCTTTTGACCCAGCAATTCCACTGCTAGGATTATACCCCAAGAATCCTAAAACATCAATTTCAAAGAACCTATGCACCCAAATGTTCATAGCAGCACAATTTACAATAGCCAAGAGTTGGAAGCAACCTAGGTGCCCATCAGTAAATGAATGGATCAAAAAATCGTGGTACATATACACAATGGAATTCTATGCAGCAGAGAGAAAGAAGGAGCTACTACCTTTTGCAACAACATGGATGGAACTGGAAAGCATTATGCTGAGTGAAATAGGCCAGGCATTGAAGGACAAATATCATATGATCTCACCTTTGACAGGAAGCTGAAGAATAAAACAAACAAGCAAGCAGAATAAAAACAAAGACACTGAAATAGAGAACAAGTGGGCAGTGACCAGAGGGGAGAGGGAAGGGAACTTAAGGGGAAAAAGGGGGAGGGATTTTGAGGAACAAGTATGAAAGACACAGAGATGAGGACTGGGGGGGGGAATGGGAGGAAGGGGGGAGACCGGGCGGGGGGGGGTGGGAGAAATAGATAAATAAAAAAAATGTACTTGAAAAGTAACTAAATAAAATTTAATATTAAAAAAAAACAAAAACAAAAAAAAGGGCCATGAAAAGAGACCAAGGAGGTCACTTCAAAACACTCAAAGAAAGAATCCATCAAAAAGACACAAACATTGTAAATGTATGTGCACCCAACATAGAAGCACCCAAATATATAAGGACAATCTTGAAAACCTTAAGAAAGATATTGACAGCAACACAATTATAGGGGATTTTAATACCCCACTGTCAAAAATAGATAGATCTTCCAAACAAAATAGCAACAAAGATATTGTGGCATTAGACAATGTCTTAGATCAAATGTATCTAACTGATATATACAGAGAGCTTTTCATCCCAAAGGAGCAAAATACACATTATTTTCAAATGCATATGGAAAATTTTCAAAGATAGACCACATGATAGGACACAACACAGGCCTCAACTGATTCAAGAAAATTGAAATCATATCAAGTATTTTCTCTGACCACAAGGGACTGAAACAAGAAACAAACCTCAAGGAAAAAAATAAAAGAACACTCAAACTAATGGAGATTGAATAGCATACTATTAAACAATGAATGGGTTAAGAATGAGATCAAGTAAGAAATCAAAAAGTTTCTGGAAACAAATGAAAATGAACTCACAATAATCCAAAACTTATGGGACACAGTAAAGGGAGTCCTAAGAGGGAAGTTCCTAGTGATACAGGCCTACCTAAAAAAAGATAGAAACATTTCAAATAAACAACCTAACCATACACATACAAGAACTTGAAGAACAACAACAAAGACAGCCCAGAGCAAGTGGAAGGAAAAAAATAACTAAGATCAGAGAAGAATTAAAAGACATAGAGACTAAAAGCACAATTCTAAGGATCAATAAATCCAGGATCTGGTAATTTGAAAAGATAAATGAAATTGGCAAGCCTTTAAGCAGACTCATCAAGAAAAAGAGAGGACCCAAATAAACACAAACAGAAATGAAAGAGGACGGACTACAACTGATAGCACAGAAATACAAAGGATTGTAAGAAACTACTATGGAGAACTATATGCCAAGAAATTTGAAAACCTAGGTGAAATGGACAAATTTATAGAAAAAATATAATCTTCCAAAACTGAATGAAGAAGCAAAAAGCCTGAACAGACCATACCAGCTGATGAAATTGAAGTAGTAGTCAAAAAATTTCTGGCACACAAAGAACTTGGACTGCACACTTTCACAGGAGAATTTTACAAAGCATTTAAGGGAGAGTTAACCCCTATCCTTCACAGACTATTCCAAAAAATCAAAGAAGATGGAAGACTCCCAAACTCTTTTTATGAAGCCAACATCACCCTAATCCCCAAACCAGATAAAGATATTTCAAAGAAAGAAAACTTCAGGTCAACATTTCATGAACATAAATACTAAAATCCTCAATAAAATATTGGCAAACCACATCCAGCAATACATTAAAAAGATTGTACACCATAATCAAGTGGGATTCATCCCAGGGATGCAAGAATGGAACAATATTTACAAATCAATAAATGTAGTATATCACATAAACACAAGCAAAGACAAAAATCACATGATCATATCAATAGATGTGGAAAACCATTTTATAAGGAACAACACCCATTGTTATAAAAACAATCAGAAAAATGGGAATAGAGGGAGCTCTCTTCAACATAATAAAGGCCATATATGATACACGTACAGCCAACATTATACTCAATGGGCAAAAACTAAAACTTTTCCCACTAAGATCAAGAATAAGACAAGAATGCTTTTTTTTTTTACCACTCCTGTTCAACATAGTATTGGAAGTCCTAGCCACAGCAATCAGACAAGAAAAAGAAATTAAAAGCATCAAAATTGGAAAAGAGAAAGCAAATTGTCATTGTTTGCAGATGACATGATAGTGTACATAGAAAACCCTATAGACCACCAAAAAACTACTCAACTTAATAAGTGAATTTGGCAAAAAGGGAGATAAAAAGTCAATATTTAGAAATCAAAGGCATTTTTATATACCAACAGTGAAACATCATAAACACAAATCAGGAAAAATATTCCATTTGATATAGCAACAGTAAAAATTAATTACATAGGAATAAACCTAACCAGGGATATAAAAGACCTGTACTCAAAAAACTACACAACACTGAAGAAAGAAATTAAGCAAGACACAAACAAATGGAACTCTATACCATGTTCATGGATTGAAAGAAATAACATCATCAAAATGTCCATATTACCCAAAGCAATTTATAGATTCAAAACAATCCCTAATAAAGTAGCAATGACATATCTCACAGATGCAGAACAAACAGTTCAAAAATTTATATGGAACCATAAATGACCCCATATACCAGCAGCAATTTTGAGAAGGATGAACAAAGTAGGAGGGATCACAATAACTGATATCAGACTGTATTACAAGACCACTGTGATCAAAACAGCCTGGTAACCAACATAAGAACAGACACATAGAGCAATGGACCAGAATAAAGAGCCCAGAAATAAAACCACATCTCTATAGTCAATTAATATTTGACAAAAGGGAAGAAGCATAAAATATAGTAAAAATAGCCTCTTCAATAAGTGGTGTTGGGAGACCTGAACAGCTACATGCAGAAAAATGAAAGTTGATCACCAACTTACACTATACATAAAAATAAATTCATGGTGGTTAATAGACTTCAATATAAGCTGCGACACCATAAAAGTCCTAGAGAGAACATAGATAGGAAAATCTAAAGATATTCCATGCAGCAATATTTTCACCAGGATGTCCCCTAAATCAAGGGATATAAAGGTAAGAATAAGTAAATGGAATCTCATCAAAATAAAAAGCTTCTGCACAGCTAAAGACAACAGGCCTAAAATGAAAATAATACCAACTATATGGGAAAATATATTTGCCAATGATACTTCAGATAAGGGTTTAATTTCCAAAATATATAAAGAACTCACAGAAGTCCACTTCAGAAAGAGAAACAACCCAATTAAAAAATGGGCAAAAGATCTAGACAGACACTTCTCCAAGGATGACATGCAGAGAGCCCAGAGACATTTAAAAAGATGTTTAGTATCACTAGCCATCAGAAAGATGCAAATGAAAACCATAATGAGATATCACTTCACACCATTCAGACTGGCCATCACAAATAAATCAACAAACGAGTGTTGGAGAGGATGTGGAGAAAAGGGTACTTTAATGCACTGTTGGTGAGAATGCAGACTGGTGCAGCCATTGTGAAAAACAATATGGAATTTTCTCATAAAACTAAAAATGGAGCTGCCTTTTGACCCAGCAATCCCACTGCTGAGACTATATCTTGAGGACTCTGAAACACCAATCCCAAAGAACCTGTGCACCCCAATGTTCATAGCAGCACAATTTACAATAGCCAAGTTCTGGAAGCAACCTAAGTAGCCATCAGTAAATAAATGGATTAAAAAACTATGGTACATTTACACAATGGAATACTATAGAGCAGAAAGAAATAAGAAGTTCCTACCCTTTGCAACAGCATGGATGGAACTGGAGAGCATTATGCTAATTAAAATAAGCCAGGTGGTGAAAGACAAATACCATATAATCTCACCTTCAAATGGAACCTTATCAACAAAACAGACAAGCAAGAAAAATATAACTAAAGACATTGAAATTAAGAACAATTTGACAGTAACCAGAGGAGAGGTGGGAGGGGATAATGGGTGGAAGTGGGGAAGTGTTTTCAGGAACAACTATGAAGGACCCATGGGGAAAACCAAGGGGGCTGATGTCTGGTCAGGAAGGTAGGGATGGGTGGAGTAGGAGAGAGTGATGAGGGGAAAATGGGAACAACCATACCTGAACAATAGTAAAATAAAAAAGTGAATATATATATATTTTTCCACTTATATGTGTACAGTGTTTTGACACTTTGTGGCACCAGAAATACTATAGAACTGTTTGGTCTTCTATTTTGGAGATGTGGTTCCAGATAAATGTTTCTTGATCAGTGATTCTCAAACTTACAGTCTTGGAATCCCTTTTAAAATTGCTAGAAGACCTGAAGGAGCTTTTGTTTAGGTGGGTTATACCTACCAAAATTTATCATATTTTACATTAAAGCCAAAGAATTATTGTAAATATTTGTTTATTCATTTAAACATAATAATAATAAACTTATCACATGTTAACATAAAATCTTTTTATGAAAAAATGACTGTAGTTTCTAAAGCAGAAAGCAGTTAGGGAGAAGCCCAGTGATAATTTGCAGTTTTGGAAATCTCTGTACTGTCTGACTCACAGATGGCAGCTGCTTTCAGCCTATGGTGATGTAACACTTTTATCTGCTGGAAGAGCCCACTGTACACTCATGAGAGAATGACAGTGAAAAGGGTAAATAAGATCTTAGTACTATGATGAAAGGAGTTTTGATCTTGCAGACCACCTCATCCCAACTTGTTGTTGGGGGGTGACTCAAAAATATAACTTCCCTCCCACCTTCTAAGTTCTTCTAGTGGGGCTAGTAATAAAATTAACTTGAGACAGATTAACAGGAGAAACCATTCAAAGTTTGTTACAGTGCACATAATGGTGTGCCATAATCAGACCAAAATGAGACCAGAGGAGGCACTGCACAGTTGAAGTTTATAGGTCATTTTGTAACTAAGCAGAAGGGGTGGTTGTGGTTTGGAACTTCAAAGGGCAGGAAGGCACCCTAGCCATTGTAGCTCAGTTGGTTGGAGCATCAGTCCTATAAAGCAAAAGATCAGGTCATGAGTTCATTTCCCTGCAGGACACATGCCTGGGTTGTAGGTTTATCTCCTGTCCCCAGTCCAGGCATATACTAGAGGCAACCATTGATATTTCTCACATCAGTGTTTCTCTCCCTCTCTTTCTCCCTCCTTTCCTTTCTCTCTAAAATCAATAAGCATGTCCTGGCATGAGAATTTGAAAAGGGGTGGGGAGCAGGAAGGCAATTCATATTGGAGACGGAAAATCAGATGTTTGGTAAGTAAATGTGTGCTTGGCTATCTTTAACTGTGGACACAGAGAGGACTGAACAAATGGACCTTGTTAGGTTCCTCCCTATCAAACTAGTCCATATTGAAGTATTGTTAGTATAGCTGGTGATGATAACTGCTTTCTGGAGCAGGTCCAAAATCCACTTAGGCAGGTAAAGGGGAAAAGGTTCTTCCTCAGTCTCTTGCTTTAATAGTTGGCTTAAAATCAATATTCCAAAAAGGCATACTTTAGGGTGAAAAAACTTTGGACCCCCTCACATGCCAACAAAATTCCCTATTGTTTGGAGTGCCAGGGGTATCCAACCTTTTCATGTCTCTGTGACACACTAGAAGAAGAGTTGTCTTGGGCCACACATTAAATACACTGCAATATGTAATCACAGAAAAATGTCATAATGTTTCAAGTAAATTTACAATTTTGTGTTGGGCCACATTTATAGCCATCTTGAGTTACATCAGCCCATGGGCCACAGGTTGGACACCCCTGGTTTAAACCATTATTCTTTCCTGTTACTTGAATGTTTCCTAATTGACAGCTTTGGGGGCACCAGGAGAATGTCCCCATGGTGGCCTCACAGGAGACCACAGGGGCCATAATGAGGCTACTCCAAGTAGTTTTGTGGACAACAGTCAAGGAACTGTGGAAGCCAGTACAGGAAAGAACAGCAGGTAGCTGCCAAATTGTGACTGAAGCTGACACAATAGTTTGTGGACACCTATGAGGCACCTTGTTGAGGACTCTGGAAATAATTGAGGAGCACTTTGTAGTAGTGCCTGTATCTTCTAACACATAATGGACAGCAAAGTAACAGACCAAGGACATTAAGCATGGGAAAAAGTGTGGCAATCAATTAGTGATGTCTGTCACAGACACAAAATAATAGAGTGGGACTTCAGGCCAAGATGGAGGCATAGGTAGATACACTTTGACTCCTCACACAACCAAAAGAAGGAAAACAACAAATTTAAAAACAAAAAATAACCAGAACTGCCAGAAAACTGAACTGTATGGAAGTCTGACGACCAAGGAGTTATAGAAGAAACATTCATCCAGACTGGTAGAAGGAGCGGAAACTGGCAGCTGGGATAGAGAAGATTCAGGGGGCTGGAGGATGGGGGCAGGAGCTGGCAGAGTGGGTTGTCCCACATTTGCATATGGATTAACTGGGAGTAACAACTGGGGAGTGAGACAAACTATGCAACCCAGGGTCCTAGTATAGGAAAAGAAAGCCTCACAACCTATGACTGTAAAAACCTGTGGGAGTTGTGGTGGCAGGAGAAACTCCCAGCCTCATATGAGAGTTGGTTGGAGAGATCCAGAGTGTCCTAGAATGTACACAAAACCACCTACCCTGGAACCAGCACCAGAAGGACCCAATTTGCTTGTGAGTAGTGGAGAAAGTGACTGAAATATTGACTGAGAGCTGAGCAAGTGGCATTGCTCCTTCTTGGACCCTTGCCACACATACAGTGCCACAAGGTAGCGATGTGGGTTGCCCTGCCCTGGCGAATACCTAAGGCTCCACCTCTTACTACACAACAGGCCTGCAGAGACAAAAAATATGGCCTAAATGAAAGAACAGATAAAAGTTCCAAAAACAGAACTGAATAATGGAGGGAGAACCAACATATCAGATGCAGAGTTCAAAACACTGGTAATCAGGATGCTCACAGAAATGGTTGAGTATGGTCACAAAATAGAGGAAACATTAAAGGCCATGAAAAGTGAAATAAAGGAAAACGTACAGGAAACCACCAATGATGGAAGGACACAAAGACTCACATTAACAGTTTGGAGCAGAAGGAAGAAATAAACATTCAAGCAGAACAGAATGAAGAAACAAGAAGTCATAAAATGAGTGAAGGCTTTGGAACCTCTAGGACAACTTCAATCATTCCGACATCTTTATCATAGGAGTGCCAGAAGAAGAGAAAGAACAAGAAATTGAAAACTGACTTAAAAACATAATGAAGGAGAACGTCCCTTATTTGGCAAAGGAAATAGACTTCCAGGAAGTCCAGAAAGCTTACAGTGTCCCAAAGAAGTTGGACCCAAAGAGAAATACATCAAGGCACATCATAATTACATTACCTAAGATTAAAGATAAGGAGAAGATCTTAAAAGTAGCAAGAGAAAAGGAGATAGTTACCTACAAAGGAGTTTTCATAAGGCTATCAGCTGATTTCTCAAAAGAAACCTTGCAGGCAAGAAGGGACTGGAAAGAAGTATTCCAAGTCATGAAAGGCAAGGACCTGATGCATGCACTGACAAGCAGTGCCCGTGGTGTCATGGATGAGACATGAGACAAATTCACACGGACTACCGAGTCCTGTGGAGGAAAAGGGCCAGCAAAGCTACCATTAAGGGTTTGTCCTTAAATCAAGATCTATTGACTAAAAGGCTATAAAACTATGGGAAAATAGGAACATTTAACTAAAAGCATTCTTAGCAGAGCAGATCTCACAGGTTTGTTAAAAATTCTTTATCTTGACAAATTACCTGGCCCTGCGCTAGCTGGTGAAAGGCTTCACCGTTTTTCCATCACAGGTATTCAGGCTTAAGTGGATTAGAGCCAGGAAGCACTCTCCCAGAGGACATGGGGACTAGGCTATGTTAGAGTGGGGGGGTGAGGGCCTCTCACTCCCTCCTTGTTGTGACCCCCCCAGTCCTGCCATGATGGCCTCCCAAGTGATCAAGTCTGGCTTAGGTTGCCTCCCAGGGGGTCTTACCCATAACTGATTTCCGATCATGTTTTGGGGGCAGGGGGATGAAGCAGGGGCAGCATCTTCTGCCAGAGACAAGCCTTGTCTTCTCAGTGGCTCGCATTCTGAAGTTCGCACACTCAGCCTTAAACGGTGGAAATTCCTGAAATCAGGCAGAGCAGTTTCCAACAAGAACCTACATTCAAGATTTCTCCAGCAAAGCTATTGTTTAGAATGGAAGGGCAGTTAAGCACTTCCCAGATAAGGTCAAGTTAAAGGAGTTGAGCATAACCAAACCCTTATTATATGAAATGTTAAAGGAACTTGAAAAAGAAGATAAAAAAAATATGAACTGTAAAATGACAACAAACTTACCACTATCAACAACTGAATCTGAAAAAACAAAAACAAACTAAGCAAACAACTAGAACAGGAACAGATTCACAGAAATAGAGATCACATGGAGGGTTATCAGTGGGGAGGGAGATGGGGGAGAATGTGGAAGAAGGTACAAGGAATAAGAAGCATAAATGGTAGGTACAAAATAGACAGGAGAGGTTAAGAATAATATAGGAAATGGAGAAGCCAAAGAACTTATACGTATGACCGATGGACGTGAACTAAGGGAAGGTAAATGCTAGTGGAGGGGGTGCAGGGTTGAAGGGAATAAAGGGGAGAAAAATGGGACAACTTTAATAGCATATTCAATAAAATATATTTAAAAATAATATAGTGGTAGCAATAGTCTATCCTGTATTTGTTTACTCCTGGCTGCTCACTCCAAGGTTGTATCCATAGATGCCACTGTCCCCTTTCCCTCTGAGAGGGAAAGTTAAGTGCTGGAGTCTGAGAAACTCAAGCCCCTCCTCAGCCTTGCCAAGCAAGGGCTTCCAGGACTCCATTAAGTAGGAGGCCCTCCCACTTGCCCTGTGCTATCCATATCTCACTCTCTATCAAGACAATCTGCTTCCTATATGGAGCTCTCTGACAGCAGGACCCACCTCCAGTCCTTGTATGAACCACAACAATATCAGGCACACACCCAGGGAAAGTGCTACTGATACCCTCAGGGCCTGCTCAATTGGATGGGTACTGAAAATTGCCTATCAGGTGTCTGCATCCCCACCATTAGAGTTTATTCTTCCATGAAATTAAATTGATTTTTCCAGAAATTTCACCTATGACACAGTGGGATAAAGTAGGAACAGCATGAGGTGAAGAGGTTTGCATCCTGACTCTGCTGTTTACCAGCTGTGAGACCTTGGAAAAGTCACTCAACCTTCTTTAAACCTCAGTTTGTCACAGCAAAATATGGATACCTACCTGGGAAGTTTCCATAGTTAAAGCAAGATAATCCATGGAAATGGACTTTGGCAACTCTGGAACTCTGAGTGACACATTCATTTGGGAGATGATCCACTTAGCAGAGAAATTAGGATCTTCCTTATGAGTTTGGATATAGGGAACCAATCAGCATGGCAGTGGCAAATGTAGCCCAGTATTGATCTGGAAAACTGATCAATGTGAGGCAGCATACAGGAACCAGGTGTGCAGATCGGCTTTCCCATGGGGAATCAGGTCTGCATTGTACCTAGGCTGCTATGAGACTTGTTTTTGCTAAAAATCCCTCACCCTGAGTTAAGATTGTAGATGTTTAATGTATACCTCTAAAGCAACTCCCTAAAGTCTGCACTTAGATCTCCCAAGGACAAAATGTCACCAAATCAATCATTTTTTATCATTCCCTTGCATTTGCAACTTTTTTCTCTTTTTTGCTATCTGTAAAAAGTAATCACTTAACTAAATCTAGAAATAATGAGAACCTTCTCTGATGTAATGCAACTGGAAAGCAATAGAAGCCTGTCCAGGCAAGGGTCAGCATGATCTCTTCTTGAGAGAGTGGCTGTGCTGTCCCTTTTTCTCCACAGGACTCAGTACTCCATGTGAATTTGTTTACCTCATCCACAACACACAGACTCTGGAGGGCTGGAGTCTGCATCATTTGGATACTAAAAGACATGCTTTGAAGGAGAAAGCCATTAGCCACATGCCACATGAGGCTATTTAAATTAAAATTAATCAAAGGAAAATAAGTGAAAGTTCAGCTCCACAGTCATACTAGTCACATATAAAATGCTCTCTAGTGATATACAGTCAGTGGCTACCATATGGGACAGCACAGATATGAACCCTTTAATCATTGTACAAAGTTCTTATGGAGTTCTTTGTACACTGAGATACAGTCCAGCTGGGAAGACAGAGCTAAACAAGGAGCCAAACACCTAGTTATATGACATAACATTTGTCAGTGACGAGCAACAAGCAATGTCTTCTCCATTTTCAGATGAGGAATAGAACAAAGGAAATCTCTATTTTTCAATCTCTCAAAGTGGATAGAGCATTTAAGAACCTCACATATCTCCCGGCACCTCCTAGAACTGTTCTCTCCAGGCTGGAGACTAAAGGAGCTCTCCAGGGACATGAAGCTTGTCTGTGGTAATATCTAATCTTGCAGCAGGTGACACTAGTTTAGTGTAGATGAGAGAAACAGCCTTGGTTGTACCCTAGCTTTGCCAACTGTATGATTGTGGGCCAGTAATTAATCCATTTTGTCCTTAGTGTCTCTGTTCATAACATGAAGTGAATAATAGTACAATATGTGGCCTAGAACATTGCTGGAAGTATTAAATACTTTAAATAAGAGTAAACAGTTAGAGCTCTGCCTGACGCACAGTAAACACTACATAGGTCATGATGTTGTTGATGATGTTGATGATGATCCATGGGTCCTTGAACTTGTTTGTGGGGAGATGAACCTGTCGCTCGATATCCTTCTCTACTTTTACTCTTTGATACCAAAAGTAACATCTCCTAAAGCTAAACTGGTTATCACAGTCAGGGTCCCTCTATAAAATAAGTCAGGAAAGAGAATATGACAACTATAGTAATAATCAATTCACACTATGGGCTTTTCAAGTGCTGGACTCTACATGCAGCACTTTACTTGTGTTAAGTATTTCATCTTCACGACAGCCCTAACAAGCATGTGATCTGCTAAAATTATTTCTCCTTTGCCTATGAGGAATTTAAAGCTTAGAAGGTCTTGCCCTGAAGGGAAAGAAAAGGATCTCGGCATCAGTTCCCTTAGGTACCACCAGGTGGAACTGCCCATCCACTTTCCAATTCCGCAGTCCGGTGTTAAACACTGAGGAGGATCTGCAGACAAGCTTTTAATGATGGCTCCTTGACAGATGTGGGTCAAGTGGTTGGAAGTCGTCCCGCAAAGTAACAGGTTTCCCGGTTCATCTCCCAGTTAGGGCCCATGCAAGAAGAAACCAGTAGCGGTTTCTCTTCCTTTCTCTCCCTTGTCCTCCCTTCCCCTGACTCTAAAAATAAATAAACAAAATCTTTTTTAAAAATTAAATGATCACTCTCTGTGTCTAAGGCACTGTTTTAGGCACAGAACATACATCAGTAAATAAAACAGGATAATTTTTTCTGCTGTTTCTTTCATTTTCCTTACAAATAACAATATTCACGTGGATGCCTATGTGGGCTGACTAGCAGAAAACCATCCTGGCTGGGGCCAGGCTTGATGGAAGGAATGAGGGAAGGTCCGTGGTCCCCAAAGATCAAGGCAGACAACGACCCCGGAATGCAGTGTCATTCTGCCACCTTCCTGCTTCCCCATCCCCCAGCCCAACCGCAGGGAAGTGGGGAGCAGGAATCTTTTCCTTGTCGTGTCCAGTAAGGCCTGGATGGGATAGGGTGAGGAGGGTCTCACCCTGAATAACTGGAGTTGGAAAGGTCCCCAAGTTCCGGGATTTTTTTAGGGGAGACGTGAGGAATCTGGTCTACCAGTCGACTGGGGAACCAGCCCAGCAGGAGCAGCCTATGGAATGAAGCTTCCCAAGTCCAGTCGGAGCAATGCCCACCTCAGATTGTATGGTAAACTAGGAGCCGAGGTGGACTTTGCTGAGGTGCGATACTACCCAGACACCTCCTTCCAACCTGTCCCACTGTCCGTAAGTGGGCGCGCCTCCTGGCTGTGCCCAGAGTGTCTGTGGAGCGCACAGCCAGTGGCCGCGGGGCCTCGGAGTATGTGCGCCCCCCCCCGCCCCTGGAGAGTGGTGAACATGTGTGTACCTGGGTGATGTGTGAGACGTTGGTGTTGGAGATCCTGCTTATGGACCCACGCGAGATGTGCACACGTGTGAGTACGTGAGTATGACGCGGGTGCTGACCCAGTGTAGCAGTGACAAGAGCGGTTTGGGGTAGGTAGAGTGGAGTGCGCCGTGGCAGTAAAGGGCTGCGTTCCAACCTGCTTAGAAGACGCTAAGCGGCTGAAGTGTACAGGGTGGTATATGGGCACAAAGGTGACTCTGGAAAGTGCGCCGTGGAACCCTCTCTGCGTTCTGGATCTGGTGATGTTGTGGGGAAGTTACTCTTTAGTAAGCCACTTTGGAGAGTGCCGTGGGCCAGGTAAATGCTTTCTGCACTGGGACCCTCTTGGGACTATCCCTCCGTGTGTTAGTGTAACTGGATCAACCTGGGGACGTTTCTGGACTGTTTATGAAGCACTGTTAACGCGGAGGGAGCTGGTCCCCGAATTTGTGACAATGAAGGGGATCCTCTGGGAAAGGACCGAGGAGCTTGCGCTGCTGGGTGAGGGCTATATATTGGTGGTGGGTTTGGTGCACAGCAGTTTGCAAGGCAGGAGGGGAAGACCTTGTCTCTGAGGCTCAGGACAGGGACCTGCGGGAGGGGTGGGGACGCTGCTGCTGCAACAGCTCCGCCCGGCCAGGGGGCGCTTCGCGCTGCAGAAGTTAGCGAGGGTGATGCTTTGAGGCCAGAGCTGGTGCACACTGGGCGGGGGCCACCGCAGCGCAGCAGAGATGTGACTCGACTGAGGGCTATCGGAAACGTCGCCGCTACGGAACCGCAGAGGTCGGTGAGTGCGAGTCATGCTGATGGTGTGGAAGGCTCTGCAGGTATTCTAGAAACTTTTCCCGCGTGGACTTGGGAGGATTAGGGGGTCTGCTTCTTGTGCTTTTCTAATACCAAGGGGTTAGTCTCTTGGGGAAGATGGGGATCCGGATGCGAGGAACCACATTCCAGCGGAGAGGAGCCGCAGAGAGTAGGGCTGGGACCAGGGGGAAGACTAGCGACCTTTGGCGGGCGATGGAAGGGTAGAGATCCAAGTGTCTGAGGAGAGTCTGCAGACAAGTAAAGGGCAGCTGGGAGTAGTATAAGGGAATCCAGCCTTGCCGGAGTGACTCTTCGTGTGAGAGGAGTCTCAGGCAGGTACGGAGATCGCATAGTAAGCCCGTGGGGGCTGACCAAAGACTTGGCAGGCAGAGCGGGGGTGGGGGGGCACAAGGACATGGCTTTGGGGGTGAGCTGCCACACCTGCTGCGGGGGCTAGGGGTTAAGCTCGCAGCCGGCTGTGGTTTCTCACTACGGGGGACAAGGAGGCGACACTGCAGACAAAAAGAGACTGAGTTGAGACTTGAGGCTGTAGGACCAATGAGGGGCAGCCGCATGCAATGGTGGGAAAGGGGGCCGGGGGAGTTGGCGTTTCTGTACGGCGGTTAGTGTGAGGGCTGGGGGTGAGGACTAGTCCTGTGCTACGTTCCCTTTCCTCGGGGTACACGGGCTCCAATCCCGGGATCCCTTCCGCGCTCACCCGCCTAGATCCGGGGCGGAGAGCTGGTTAACCAACTGGGGAGTGAGGGAACAGACCTTCCCCGCGCAGCTCGGCACATTCCCCAGGCCTTGCTCTGTCACACCCAGGCCTAGCCACCCCGCCCCCACCTTCGCCATGCAAACACGCAGACCTTGTCCTCCTTTCACTAAGGGGGGGGGGGCGTCTCCTTGAAGCTCGGACAAAGACCCCTGAAGTGTGGTGGGCAGCAGCATCCTTGTTTGGGGCCCGGCCCACACGCCACATTGGCTGCGCAACTGCTCCAGGTGGAGGCGAGAGGACGCATTTGAGTCCCACCGGGGAGGATCTGGGGCGTCCTCGTAAAGACTAGAGAAGTTAGGGTCGGATGGAACTTGGCAAAAAAGCCTCAGAACTTCAGCCAAGGAGCCTTGATTTAGAAGTTTCCTCGGTGAGTTGGGGGATTTTGGAAGATTCAGACTTTGAGTTGAACCGCATGCAGATGAATGCAGATAGGGTGCAGATAGGTGTCTGTGGGCTGGAAGCCCTCCACTAAGCCAGTTTTGTTTCTAGAATAAAGGGGACTTATTTTACCTGTTCCCTGCTTTAAGTCTGAAAAGGGGTCAGCTTAGTTGGGAAGGGAAGAAGATGAAAGGGAGGAGTTGCCATTTGGGGCATAGCAAGACATAGCAAAAATTTTCTTTTTGTTAGAAATAGAAGCTCAAAATCTTCATTGATTAATTTGTTATTTCAATAAGTGTGCCAGCTACAGAACTGGGTCTGGGACACTATGGTATATAACATGAACAAGCCCCTGCCCTCAGGCTCTGGAGAGGCTGACGAACAAACAATAAACAAGTAAATATGTAGTAGACATAACTTCCGTTTAGGATAAGGCCCACCAGGAAAATCAAACAAAATGCTGTAAAGAAAGTGACAAGGGTTTGTGTGTATAAGGGAAGGCTGTTCTGGGTAGTGACATTTTAGTGGAGCCCTGTAAGATGACAGACCCTGCCTCTGGGAGATCTGGGAAGAGAGCACTGCAAATTCAAAGGCCGAGAGGTGGGAATGAAGTTAGAGGAACTGAACAAAGGCCATTGTGGTTAGAGCTCATGGGCAGATGCTTGTGTGTAGGAGGCAAGACTGAACTGCAGAGACCAGCCAGACTTCCATCTTTTGGGTCATGGAAAGGAGTTTAGGTTTTATTCTCCTTTGGCCAGTGAACACTTACAGAGTGTTAAATGGGAAGCTACGCTATCTGATTTTTAAAATTCCTCTAACTTTGACAAGAACACAGGAAGTAGCTTTTCTTTTATTCTGCCTCTAGGGATAGCAAGGCTCCAGGAGCCTCCTAGGGTCCTTGTCCAGCTTGCCAGCTTGTGGGGAGACCACTTTGAGCTTGGTCAGCCCTGTGAGTGTATTCAAGGATTGGCTCTGGTTTTAAAATCCACTCCCCACTTTTAAGCAGTTCTTGTCTACTCTAAGCAACCCCCACCCAGAGCCCAGGGTCCCATAAACACTTCCACACAAAGCTTCCTAAGGATTCTGAGTTAGTCATATTTTCTTGTCAGAATTGCAACCTTAGAGAAACCAACAAGCCCTACTGAGCAGCCAAGGATGTAATTTGCATTTAAATTATTGCTTTTATTTACTGGATCAGAGCTGCTTTGCATATTCATGTGCAAAGAACTGGTGTTGGGGCAACCCTATTTATTGACCCTTGAGGATTATTAAACCCAAAGGTCCCCAGACAGACTGGTGGTCTGGGCAGTGGTGGGAAATGAAGATTATAAAATAATGTTGTTTGGAAAACAAGGTGAGATTAGGCTCTTTAATGTCAGGAAACCTTTTAACAGTTTAATCCTGCCCAAGCAGAAAAAGCACCAGTGGCGCTAGGTGGAGTGGGCTAAGACAGAATGTAATGCTGGGGTGCATGAGGAGGTTGGCTCCACAGCCTCCTCCTAGGCCCCTGCCAGACACGGGTGGGCAAACCAGGATGAAGTAGAAATACCTTGAGGTCAGGATTTGGAAAAATGGGTTCTAGTCCCACTTTGACCTGTAAATTCCAGTAAGCCTCTGGCCAAACTACCTTGCTTCTACCTTCATTTTCCCATAGTATGACTATGGGAACTATGACTGTCTTTTTAATAAGCAGGAACACTCTACTTGTTACAGAACAAGAGGTCTGAGGGGGGGCAAGATTTGGCCCATCTAGGGATGCCCAAAACTGCTACACAACAGGGGTCCCTCCCAAGGATGGAATACTAATATCTACTGGGCTCTTCTGTCCGCCACCAATTGGAAAGACATCTCTCAATGCCAGAGATTTTTGAAAAGGAAATGAAATGTTTATTAATGCTATTTAGGCCTAACGCCTCCACTAAAATATCAAAGTCCTTTAGGGTATACACCCATACACACACAGCTCTCCCTTCTCCCACTATCCCAATTCCAGGTACCGTAAATCAGGAAAAGAGCACATGTCTGTGTTTCAGGCCACTGGTATCGTCGGCTGTGTCAGGCAGGATCTCTAGTTAATCTAAAGTACTGCGGTACCCTCTCATGGTCCACTGGCAAGAGTTCTTTGTACCCAGTTCCAGTCAAAGTCTCTCCTGCTTTCCAGGCTACACAGCCAAAGGGGCACCCCCAAAGCCGCGTGGGCTTCTACCAAAGCTGCAGGGGTTTGCACTTCACCAAAAGCATGTGGCTTTCTTCTTCACCTGGCTGCAGGGATCTCCATTCTGGCAAAGCTGCGTGGCTTTCCCTTTCACCTGGGAAAGAGGGGGTCTGCACTCTGCCAAAACCACGTGGCTCCCTCTTTTACCTCACCAAGAGGGGTCCTCACTCTGTTGAAACTGCGTGGCTCTCTTCACCTGGCCAAGAGGGGGGGTCCCCTCTTGCTGAAGATGCGTGGCTCTCTCTTTCATCTGGGCAGTTATCCCCTCATGTCTGGGAGCCCATCTTTTCCAAGCTCTCACACAGGCCACTCTCACTCTGGGGTGCAGCCCCTAGTTACATCCTGGGTAGAAGCCACTCCCTTCTCCCTGGCTCATAACTTGGCTACAGCTATTTAACATATCTATGAAACCAGTTAAAGGTTATAGATATGTTAAATAATCATTCCAGAGGTTAGCTGCAAACTGTTGCTATGCAAGACAGCTCTCAATGGCCCTGTTCCATTTGTCCTTTCCCCATGGGGGGGGGCAGTGAAGACATCTTATATGTCTCTCTAATATTCCTATATAGTTTGAATTCTGGACACCATTCCAAATCTCTTTGGGGAGTTCCCCCCTTGGCTGCACCCTGTATCATACTCTTGTGTGCCAGGCACCTTGCTGGATACTTTTTGTGTACTTGTAACAGCAGCCTTTTGAAGGCAACACTGTGGTTATCTTCATTTACAGGCAAAAATACCAGGGTCAGAGAGGTTAAGTAATGTCCAGTGTCACAGAGTTCTGTTTGGCTTCTCTTCCACACCTGAAGAGATTCCTAATAGTGTTAATTCTATGCCAGCTATTTTATGGGTACTGAACTAGAGCCCCTCCTCACCTGCTTAATTTTTCTTTACTTCCCATGTTACGGTGCCTTCCCCCATCTTTAGAGAAGGTGGATTTGAGATGCCTCTGATCTTCTGGGCACTGGGAGGGTACACTGAGGTAGAGGGTGAGTGACCTTTTTGGATCCCTACTGGTAGCAGCCCTGGTGAGGCTTGTCAGTATGGCGTATTCCAGAGCAGTTCTGTAGAACTTGCATCTCCTTTCACATACTTGGGTAGGAAGGTAGGGTGGTTGGTTCCCAGAGAATGGCTCATGTCTTGTCTCTGAGTGTCCTGGCTCTGACTCCTCATCGGGTACCCAGTTTCAGGGAACCCAGGCTGGGCCTTGGGTCCTCCAGCCCCAGGTTTCTCTTGGGAAAATCACCCTTGCAGTGAGGTTCCCACCTAGGAGAGTTTGAGGGTTCCCAGGGCAGACCACCATCAAATATATCTCCCTTCACATCACCTCAGGGACCTCGTTGCTTGGTGTGTCATTGGGGAGGCTGGAAACCAGTGGTGGACAAACACCTGGGTGAACCCCACTTCCAACTTCATCTCCATGGCAACCACCCGTCCTGAAGAAACAGTCAGGAAAGTTTACACCTCAGACCAGGAAGCATTTGCCAATCTTTTCTATTTATTTAACAGATACTTTATATAAGTGCTTACCCTATTTAACTACTGTCCTAAACTCTAATTATTTTTTAAATTCTCACAACAGCCCTATTCCATGGGTACTGTTATCATCCCCATTTGTGGATGAGGAAACATAGTTATGAAAGGTTAAATCAGTTGCTACCAAGGGGTGGGGTGGAACTTGAAACTGGAAAGTCTCATTCAGAGGTAACAGTGCTGGGTGCTTGCTGAAGAGAGGGGCTGGGGGAACCAGCCCTGCATGTGGCCTTCATGGAGGTAGTACTGTCCTTGCCTATACTCTTTCCAGCTTCTACTGTTCCAGCTCTCAGTTACCACCTGCTGCAGGTGTGGCCCTTCTTCAGGAAGGGAGGAATGGGAGGGAGGGAAGAGGGAGGAAGAGAGAGAAAGAAAAATGTAGTATATTTAAGAGCATCTGAATGAGTCACATTTCTGGGAGCCTGGCTAGAGCTAAGGTAATTAATATGTGAACTGAGTCTTACACAATTGTTCACATTTATTCATTTCTCCTTTTGATGAGCTGTATGCTTCCACCCCACTAGTTTGTTGCTATATATTCATCCTGTCCCAATCAACTTTCCCTGGTGGCCGACTTGAAACCTCTGATCTATACTGTTCTGTTCAAAGTTCTTGGAGAGCTGCTCAGATGGCCAGTGCAGCAGAATGGGATTTCCAGAGAGTGGGAACCACCTATCTGATCTTAGGTGGGCATCCTGGCATTCCCTACTACATGTTCCTCTGACCTCAGTGTGCCCTAGCATTCTAACAAGTTCCTGGGTGATGCTGCTGCTATTACCTTTCTAAGGGCAAAATTTTGACTTAAACCTCTCAGACCCTCAATCCCTTCCTCTATAAGATGGAAATGAGAACATCTGCCCTGTTGGTGATGTTAGGGTTGGAGATCATATTTAGCAATTCATTCATTTGGGTCATAAACCTTGCACATGTGCCAGGCACTGGGGAATCCATGCAGAACAAGACGCACAAGGGCCTTGTGGGCCCTTGGAGTGGTGGTTAGAGAACAGAGTAGTAAAATAAAATAACTGCTCTGGCTGGTGTAGATAAGTGGATTGAGCCCGGGCTGGGAACCAAAGGGTCACCAGTTCAATTCCCAGTCAGGACACATGCCTGGGTTGCAGGCCAGATCCCCAGTAGGGGGCATATGAGAGGCAACCACACATTGATGTTTCTCTCCTTCTCTTTCTCCTTCCCTTCCCTTCTCTCTAAAAATAAATAAATAAAATATTAAAAATAAATAAATAAAATAACTGAAAACTGTGGCACATGCAATAAAGATCAAGTGTACTGTGTACTTGCACAGAGCCTAATGGGGGTGGGGAGAAATTAAATTAAATAGACTGGCCATTTTTAGAACCCTGGTCTGGGTAGCCCAGTAATAGCCCAGCAACAATAGTACAATTGTTTGTCTCTTGGCTCTACTGCTTTCTGGCTATGTGAACTTGGACAAGCCAGGTAATCTCCCTGTTTTATTTTTTGTGATATGGAGATAGTAACAGTACTTGTTTCTTAGTGTCCTTGTGCAGATTATAAAGGCATTGATATGTGAAGTGTGTAAAAGAGTTCCTGGAGCATAGTTAAGGATGATAAGTTAACGGTTATTGTCAATAGCATTACAACAGCAATAGAAAACTGCAGGTCAATCCTGAACCCTCCCCAGAAACCCTAAATAAGCTGAACTCTGCTTAATTCTGTGAGGCAGTATGTAGCCCTCCTCCTGATTTTCCTGGACATTGTTCTATAGTGGTGGCTGTCACCTTATGGGCATCCTTGGCAGCGATAAAGACTCACCTGAGATAGCTGGACCATATTAAAGCCTCTGACTACCTAGATATTGTGTACAGAGGACTTCATGGAAAAGGGGAGCCACATGATGCTGAAGGAATAATGGAACTTCTCTGTTGGCAAGTAACACAAACCCAGCTCAAACTGGCTTAATTCATAAAAGGGAAATTAATTGGCTACTAGAACTGCAAATACCAAGATACCTGGCTTCAGGAATAGCTGAAACTAGCCATTTAAAATATTAAGACCCTATCATTTGGCCATTCCCTTTGGGTCAACTTTATTCTGGGACAGGTTCTCTTCCTATGGTGGTAAATAGGTTCTTTCCAGCTCCAGGCCTATGTCCTTTTAGCTTAGAAGACCTCTTTCCAGTTAATTCTAGCAAATATCCTAAGACTATGTGCCTGTCCCTGAGTCAGTCAGGGTGGCCAAAGGGTGGCCTACATTTTCCGAATGGCCTGGCCTGGGTCAGGTGCTTGGAACTAGGGCTTAATGTGGCTTTCCAAGGGAAAATCCAGAGCTCTTTTCAGAAATGGGAGAAATAGCTGCTGGGCAACAGTTTTCCTAAAAAGAGAGCCTCTGGAATGAAAGCAGAAATCAAGGGGGTATCAATTTACCATGTCAGAAAGGAGTGGGAGCCAAGAGACCTGGACTACCACCAGTGTGTTGCTCAACCTCAGAAGCTTCGTTGCTGTCTTGTTTTCTTCATCACCCCATTGGTTTCTTGGTGTGGTTGGAAAACAAATTAGAAAGATAGAGGATTTGGGGAGACCAATCCCAGCTTTTGGGGAGACCAAGTCCCAGCTTTTGCTCAGGCCTCAGAAAGGAGATGTCAAGAGTGGAGGCAGCTAAGGAAGGCCAAATTCTTTCAAGGAAAGGACATGAGATGCAGGCCTGGGGCTGAGAGGCCTGGCTGGTTACCTACCATTTTCCCTATCAACTCTGGCATCAAGTGGCCTCAGACTTTCTTAGCCTTGGAACTAGTGACATTTGGGGCCAGATAATTCTTTGTTGTGGCTGGTGGGGGTAGGGTGCATCTCATGCATTGTAGGGTTTAACAGCATCCCTGTCCTCTACCTCCTAGATATGGGTTGCAGCCCCTTCTCCAGTGTTGAAAGCCAAAATGTCCCTAGACATGGCCAAATATTGCTGGGGGTCAAAATCACCCCTGGTTAGAAACAACTGACCTAGAGGATACATGGAGAGAGGGCTGGGGTTTAAGACTACAGAAGCACATTCTTACTCTTCATTCTTCCAGCCACATTGGTGGTGAGTCTGGTTGCCCTAGAGGGGCTACAGCCACACTGGTGGTGAGCTAGAGGGGCTACATGGTATGTGTCCTGTTGTTACTTACTGAAAAGTCTCTTAATTATGTTCATCCTTGATGAGATATCTGGGGGAACTCAACTGCAGGGTCCCTCCACTATGTCCGGGGTCAGAATGGCATTTAGTTCTGACATAACCAGTTCTTAAATTTTCATTTCCAGCATTCTTATAGGACCTTGTGATAAACAGTTCTCACCAAGACAATATTTTTCCAAAGTGTGGTAGTAGGGATAGCCACTGGATATGCTACCTGAGTTACATCAACAGGCAATTTAACATTTCAAGATATATGTATTTCAGTGTGTTGTATTCTTTTAAATAAGTTGATTTCAAGGACTCAGTGAGTCAGTTAATTAAATAACCACATAAAGGTGTAGAGACAAAGCCTAAGTAGCTGAGGTAGGACTCCAGTGACTTATGTGGCAGGTTCACAAATAGTGGCTGGATGGTGGGCCAGATCACCAACATCTGGGGTGCATCCTCACTCATAATTTGCCTGAGCAGGATGTTGTATTAGAAAATCTCTAGCAGGTGCCATCCCTTGCTAGCCTGTCTTCTGTCATCTATAGGCAAAGGTGATACTCCCTGCAGCACCAAACTTCTTCTCTGTCAGATTCATCAACAATTTAATCCAGTCAATGGTCTCATGGCCAAGGGAGGATTAGAACTATTCACAGGATCCTCTAAAGGATCAAAGAGAGGTGGTCAATACCATATTTACTTAGGGAAGCCCTAGGGACCCACTGGCTGGTTATAGGCTCACATATGGGTGGAACTAAAGCAGTGAATTTGATGGAGATGCCTAGAAAATGGCAATAGAGCAAAGCTGTACAAGCCAGGGCTTTCTGGAGATGAGGCTCCCTTCACAAACAAGGAGCAGTAATGGTGGGTAGAGGAAGAAGACCTGGTGACTTTGGTTTTTATTAAGCATCTATTTTGTGCCAGCACTGGGCTAGTGCTTGAGTTTATACCAGTGGTACTTATTTAGTGACTCTGCCCACAAGGGACACTTGGCAGTGTCTACAAATCTTTTGGATTATCTCAGTTGGGGGAGGTGGGTTGCTTTGGACATCTGGTAGATGGAGGCCAGTGATACTGCTAAACATCTTGCAGTGCCCAGGACAGCTCTGCCACAACAAATGATCAGGTGTTAAATGTCAACAGTTTCAAGTTTGAGAACCCCTGTTTATGCTAATGGACAGGACAGACAGCTAGCCATGAAGACAGGAAGGAAGGACAGAAGAAAGGGACAGTAGAAACAAAGTAAACAAGCACAAAGATGACAACTGATTAGACTAAGAAATAGAGAAGAGGCTCTGATAAAGAGGACTAGGAGTGTAGTCTTGTCCCAGGTCTGAGTATATGATGTTAGAGCTGAGACCAGCAGAGGACCAGTATTCCATGGTAAGGGTCAGGAGCATCAAGCAGAGGGAACCAGAAGGGTGAAGAGACATGGGTTAAGCCTGTCACCATGACTGCTTTGTAGACTCCAGTTTGCATGGGGGTCAGAGAATGTGCCAAAGAGCACCCTGCGGCATCTCTAGGAGAGATAACCTGGCATGGATTAGAAGGGTGAATTCTTGAGAAATCATTGGAGGGGGAATAAAATGTGTGAAAACTCAGGATGGAACCTAGGAAGACAGTTCATTATGGGTACACAGTACCACATTTGAAATGCTGGGAGTCTTCTAGGAGCTGGGTTGTGTCACCTTGGGCTAATATCCTAACCTGATGGCTTTTTTGTCAACAGTGTAAGGACAGAATGTGTTGAGTGCCTGGCCTAGAATGAGTCATTGCTAAGTGTTAGCTGTTACCATTGAGAGATTGAAGTGGTGATGCATGTCATTCTCCCAGCTCAGGCTTGCCCTGTGACTATCTCTTTAAAGTTTCATTTTACTCCCTTATTTTTTAAGAGGTCAGATATGGCCTCAAAATCAAAGAATATGAAAGGGTATTTAGAGAAAGTGAGTATCCCTCTCAGCCTCTCTTTCATCCACTAGTGATGATGATTCATGGTTGTTTACTGGGCCTGGCAAAGGGAGTCAAAATCCATTTACCACCCTATCCCCACTGCCATGATTAGCAGTGCTGCCTGGATAAATGGTGCCTTTTCCTAAGTGTCCAAAAGCACCATATGGGCTAGTAGCTTTGAAATGAAGTGGAGAAGTCAGGTGAGTGTGAGTCTTGTGATGAATTGATCTTTTTTCCTCACCACCCCCAACTTTTCTGGAATGTTCATGCTGTCAGAGAGAAAGATGAGAACCTACCAAGCGCTTGCCTTCCTCCTGCTCTTTGTGATTGCCTCTGGGGCTTCTGAAAACTCCAGCACTTCCCGGGGCTGTGGACTGGACCTCCTTCCTCAGTATGTGTCACTCTGTGACCTGGACACCATCTGGGGCATCGTGTTAGAGGTGGTGGCTGGAGCGGGTGCTCTGATCACACTGCTCTTGATGCTCATCCTCCTGGTGCGGCTGCCATTCATCAAGGACAAGGAGAAGAAGAACCCTCTGGGCCTCCACTTCCTATTTCTCCTGGGGACCCTGGGCCTCTTCGGGCTGACCTTTGCCTTCATCATCCGGGAGGATGAGACTATCTGCTCAGTGCGTCGTTTCCTCTGGGGCATTCTCTTTGCGCTCTGTTTCTCCTGCCTGCTGAGCCAGGCGTGGCGCATTCGGAGCCTAGTGCGGCAGGGCAGGAGCCCGTCTGGCTGGCATCTGGTGGGTGCAGTGCTGTGCCTGACGCTGGTTCAAGTCATCATTGCCATAGAGTGGCTGGTGCTGACTGTGCTGCGTGACTCGAAGCCGGCCTGCGCTTACGAGCCAATGGACTTCACTATGGCCCTCATTTACGACATGGTACTGCTTGTGGGTGCCCTGGGACTGGCCCTTTTCACGCTGTGTGGCAAGTTCAAGAAGTGGAAACAGAATGGGGCTTGCATCCTCCTCACAGCCTTCTTCTCTGTGCTTATCTGGGTGGCTTGGATGACCATGTACCTCTTCGGCAATGCGGAGCTGCAGCAGGCAGATACCTGGGGTGACCCCACGTTGGCTATCACACTGGTGGCCAGTGGCTGGGTGTTCATCATCTTCCACTCCATTCCTGAAATCCACTGCACCATCCTGCCCTCCCCTCAGGAAAACACACCTAACTACTTTGACACATCCCAGCCAAGGATGCAGGAGACGGCCTTTGAAGAGGACATGCAGCTACCACGAGCCTACATGGAGAACAAAGCCTTCTCCATGGATGAACAAAATGCAGGTATAGTGGTGGCTACCTGCTGGGTTAGGTTCTGGGGTCTTCTGTCCTAAAAGGACTCTCTTCTTTCCGGTGGTGCTAGGTGGTCCAGGGGACAGTCCTAGACTGATCAGAGTTCACAAACACTGGCCCCTGTATGGATACTGGCCCAGAAATGGATTTTCATTTAGAATTTTTCCTATAAATTGCCAACTGCTTTAATATAGAAATCCAGGTTTCTGGCTTATTTTGAAAAGTTGGATCTGACAATGCATGGCCACCATTCCCAGGTAGCAGCAACTGTCTGGAGTTGGCTGGAAGGCCTTGCCTCTTACCCCTCACCACGTTATAGTTGCTCCTTTAGATGGAAATCCACTTTCTGTTTACCACACTCCCCACCACTCCCTATTTTCCCTGGCCCAACCACTATAACATGTTAACATTAATTGTCTGGCTCCCTGGAAGTATTTGCATTTGTAGCCCATGTGCTAGACACTGAATGGCAATGCTTGTGTCCTCTCCCCTACCTCTGGCACCAAGAGTATATGAATTTGAACCCTCAAGTCAGATGTCTGGGTTCAGATACTGTGTCTGCCACTTCCTAGATATCTGCCTTTGAGTAGATTATTTTATCTTGCTAAGCCACAGTTTTTCTCATCTGTAAAAAAAGACAGAACGTCTCTCATGGAACTGTAGCGAGAAGTAACATGCTGCATGTAACATACCTAGAGGCTCCCACAGTACTTGGCATGTTGAATGTGCCATCTTGGTTTGGTTCTCCTGAAAGTGGGGTCTGACACCAGATGCAGGTGATTGACTTAGGAGGTCAGTGTGGGGATTATCTCTGAGAGCCCAGAGGGCCCTTTGGGGCACATGAGGAGCAGAGGCTAGGATCCTGGCCACTTCCTGGTGTCCTAAGGGAGGCACCTCTTACTTGGCTCCTCCCAAAACAGGTTCCTTTTTGTCTGAGTCCTGTGGACTCCCCTGGGACCTCAATGATAATGAGATTGCCTGAAATGGATGTAAATTTTTTTCTACTCATTATCTAATTGGTCTGTCACTTTTTCACCTCTTTGTAACCCCCAGAAAGTTAAGAACTTGATGGTCTACTTTCCTTGCAGTGAAATGGGGATGCTAGAACTATCCAAGTATTAAATTCTTCAAAAGTAAGGATAGCTAACCTTTACTGCATGCTCATTATGGACCAAGTACCCTTCTGTGCATTTTAGTAGTTAATCTCATTTGATGCCTTCAATAACCCAAGGAAGTCATGTTACAGATAGGAAACTGAGGCAGAGCTGAGGTGTGAACCCAGGTGGTCTAGCTCCAGAGCCCACATGCTTGACCACTCTGCCACAGAATTACTCTTCTTAAAGCACATTGGCGTCCCTAATCTCACTGATGTGTTGGGAAAACTCTGTGCATTGAGAAGATGGTGGTTTTCAGTCCCATTTTATAGAGCAGGAAACTGAGGTAGCTTGCTCAATTCAACACTGTAAGTGCACAGCAGAGCACGGAAGCTGATTTTTTGGCTCATGTTACATGCGTCCTTTCCTGTGAAAATACATCAAATATGTCCAATCCACATAAAGTCCAGAGATCAAGGGGAACTGGGATCCAGGTTAGTACCAGCAGTGCTAGGGCTGGCTCAGGGTGGTGGATTTCCAAAGGTGCCTCTACTCCTATCTGTTTCACCCCTCATATGTACCAATGCCAAGTACTTGTCTTGAAGTACTTTCTTTTCCCTCTCTCTTTTCCAAAACAAAAATAGCTTTAACATTCCTTCCTGATGTCAAAAGATCAATAATAACCTTGTAAAAGTTTTAGCAAGAATAATAAAAGGTGCTCAGAATACCCTTGCCCAAAGGCAGCTACTGCTGTTTGCTCCCATCTTGCCAGACATCTATACATGAATGCATACATAT
Organism: Artibeus jamaicensis; assembly: GCF_021234435.1. Lineage (NCBI taxonomy): Eukaryota > Metazoa > Chordata > Mammalia > Chiroptera > Phyllostomidae > Artibeus > Artibeus jamaicensis. The sequence goes on along the minus strand of NW_026522053.1, from coordinate 1,271,584 downwards.
ACAGTCACCTTCTCTCTCTCTCTTTCTCCCTCTCTCTGGCTCTCTCTCTTTTTCTCTCTCTCTTTTTCTCTCTCTCTCTCCCTTTCTCACACACACAAAGCACATATGACAATCCCATAGAGCCATTCGTAACCTAACTGCACATAAGAATTACTTGAGCAGCTTGAAAAAATTACCAGTGCCTGACACCTTATTCTGAGTAAGTCTCCTTTGGGTTTAGGTATTTTTAAAGCTCTCCAAGTGATTCTAAAATGTAAGCAGGTTGAAACCCCTGGGTGGTGTGCAGTGTGCTTGCTTAAATCAGTATCATGGCTGAGGCCTTTCCAGGTTAGTGACTGCAGAGCTTCAGTATCCTTATCATGATGCAGAGCTTTCCATTAGGCACCATAATTAATTTTCTGATCTTCAGCTGGCAAGTATTTCACTTGTTTCCAGCTTTTTTTATTTTTAAAATTTTTCATTTGTAGTTCACATTCAATATTATATTAGTTTGTGTACAATCCAGTGGTTTGACATTTATATAATTTATGAATTGATCATAAATTCCCTGATGATATGTCCAGTACTCACTTGGCAACATACATAGTTATTACAATATTATTGACTCTATTTGCTACACCATCACATTGCATTCCCATGGCTATTGTGTATCTACCAATCTCTACTTCTTAATACCTTTCCCCTTTTCACCCAGTCGACCAACACCCTCCCATATGGCAACCATCCGTTTGTTGCAATCAGCATTCTTATCTATTCATCTCTGTGCCATTGATCAATTAACTCCTTGACAGAAAAAAAAAAATCCTAGACTGCATCTAAAGATGCATCAAAGATTCTGCACCTTTAAATCTTGATATATACTGCAAGACAGTCCTCCAGAATGGTGGGCTAATTTACTGTCCCCCTTTAATCAATAGAGAACCTTATTGTCTCCACTTCTTCACCAATCTTGAATGTTCTCATACTTTTTAAAATAGCCCTAGTTTGCATCTTCCCAAATTTGTAATCCACCAAAATTTACATAAGGCCAAATAGGGAAGGCTCCAGCCATTAGCTCCCTCAGAAAGCTCACAAAGAGGCTAAATTAGCATCCTGGATAGGGGACTACCCTTGTTCTAGAAGCCCTTGCTTTGCTAGCTGGGGAATGCCTGAGCACACTCTTGCCACAGTGAGAATAGCTAGCTATTCACCTGTGGTGCTTATCTCAGCCAGCTTACATTTTAAGAAACGGCCCCACCAAGGGCTTTGCCCAGGAGCTTCAGTGGCCCTGTTTTTCTTGCATTTCAGCCAGTCAGACTTTTAGGCTCTCTTCCCTTGAAAGTTTGCCCTGACTCTTTAAGAGGTGGGAAGACCATTACCCAGGCTGGCCTATGGCTCAGCGAAGCCCCAGCAGTCTTTCCTTCCTTATTCCCTTCCCCCGAGTGAGACCCCTGATATATATGACTTCACCAGCCTGCTGCTTACTAATAAGAATCAACAAGGTATGAGGTATGTGAGTAAAAGGATTAAAATACATTGAAGGATATAACACATCAGATCACATCTTCAAAGGTGTTAACAAGGCACATTAAATGTTCATCTTTCCAAAGAGCTGGAAAAAAAAAGAGTTCTTTTTTCTGTTAGGGGATTTGGGCTCTTAGATCTCATTAGGGCCAAGGACTATTTAAACTCTGACCCTTAGCTTCCCAGTGGAAGGCCTTGAGTGAGTCAGCTTTGGGGCCAGGGCCAATTTAGCCTCATTTGCAGTCTAGACAGGGGAAGCCTGGCATGCAACCTATGATCTTTGATTCCTATGGGGACCCTCTCATGGATGAGCCCTGCATGCTTTTCCAAGTGGCCTCAGGTCAAAATGGCTGTTAGCTGGGATTCTTGAAGTTGCAAGTAATGGAAATCTGATTTGAATCAGCTTAAGCAAAACAAAACAATGGCAACAACAAAACTAGGTATCAAGCTTCAGGAATGGTTATATCCAGAAAGCTCAAGATGACAAGATTTGATCTTTCTCCATCTTCTTTTTAATTTAATTGTTGTTCAACCATCTTCTTAACTTTGTTAGCATCATGGCAGCCCACATTTCTAGGCTGCACAGAACATTTCCTAGAACGTTTGAGCAAAAGTCCCAGAGTTAACTCTGATTGACCTGATGGCCCTTTTCTGAAGCAAATAGCATGGCTGCGGAGATCTGATGCCCTGATTGGCTAGGCCTAAATCACAAGCACACCTGGGGGTGGGGGTGGGAGAGAAGCTGTAGCCAACACTAAGGGAGCTAAAATGTGAGAGGGATGTTTACCAGAGGAGAAGCACAAATAACCATCATAGAGACTGATTCTCTGGCCAAGACATCCCACAGCTGGACAGTAGAGCTGAGAATCTGTTGGAGCCAGATTCTCCCAACTATAGCTGGCTGGGTTTCTGCACTATAAGGAAAGCTGTGCTGTTTGGTCTTCCCTCTCTTTGAGCAGGTCTAGGATAGGAATTGAGACTGGTAAGAATCCATGGATGGTCTCCTCTGTCCCCTACTGTGTCCCAGCACCCCCTTCTTTACTTTCCAGGAAGGGCATTTTCTTGCTGAGTACATACTTAAGAGGTTGTTGAAGGCTTGGAGATGCTAAAGCAAAAGGGTTTTCATAAGTACGTCTTACACAGGGGTGTCCAACCCACAGCCTGTGGGCTGCATGTGGCCCAGCATGGCTATGAATGCAGTCCAACACAAAAAACATTATGAGATTTTTTTGTGTGTGTTATTACGTGTCACAATGTATTCAATGTGTGGCCCAGGATGCCTCTTCTTCCAGTGTGGCCCAGAGATACCAAAAGCTTGGACACCCCTGTTGAGAACATGTATTCCTGACCTTGCCACAGTTTCCGTGGTCCAGTCTGTGTTGAGCTGTCCCTAAGCCACTTAAATTCAAGTTGCTTCTAATTAACTGAGTATGGTGGTTAAAAACATAGTATCTGGAGTCACTATAGTGTAATACTTATGAATACAGATTCTCTGCTTGAGTTCAAATGCTGATTCTGCCATTTAGCAGCTGTGTGACCCTGGAAAAATTACTTAATCTCTCTGTGGCCCATGTAAAGTAGATATAATAAAAGTACCTATTGTGCTATGAAAATGAAATAAGTTAATATGTATGTTAATATGCATATTTATGTGATATATATATTTTTTCCTCAGTGCCTGGGTCCTGTTTGGCACTCTATGAAGGTTAACTATATTAGCAAGGTGATTTTGGTCCCTGCTCCAAGGAATTTGTGAAAATCCCAAGCTCTCTTGCTACTTTTTAGTCAGAAAGATGACTCCCTTTAGGGAAGACTTTTGAGAGAGGCTTTGCTTAAAAGCAAGTAGTGCCTTCAGTGAAAATGAAGATAATGAAGATGCCATGGCACAAGTAAGATGGACTTTTTTCTTGATTTTTAAAAGTAATGCTTTCCTTACTATTTTTAATGAACATTTTTTTAAAGAGCAATTTTAGGTTTATAGAAAAATTGAGTACATGGAGTTCCCACAACACCCTCCCATGGTTTTTCTATTATTAACAACTTGTATTTGTTACATTAGTGTTGCAGTTAGTGAATCAATATTGATTGATACATTATTTTCAACTAAAGCCCCTAATTTACATTTTATAGAGCATTCTGCATAGTTCTGTGGGTTTGGACAGACACATAATGTCATGTATCTACCATTAAAGTTATGCAGAATAGTTTCACTGCTTAAAATTTCCCTGCATTCCACCAATTCATCACCACCACCAACCCCTAGCAATCACTAATTGTTTACTATCTTCCTAGTTTAGCCTTTTCAGGAATATTATAATGGGAATCATATAGTATGTAGGTTTTACAAACTTGCTTCTTTCACTTAGCTGCATGCATTTAAGTTTTCTTCATGTCTTTTGGTGTAATTAGGTTTATCTTTATAAAGAAAGGGGAGAGTATAAAAAGGGGGACCTATAAAGAACACAACAAATAAAATACAGTTTGCCCAACTTTCAGAGGTAAAAGGTGCCTGTATGTTTTTCTCTCTTTGTTTCAGATCTCCCTTTTTTTTTTCCACTTAGAAAGAACCCTACTTGTTTGGTCGGAGTACTTCCACATCACTTTCCCATGAAGTGTACCTTGATGTCCATGTTCTTTCCTATCTCTGTGTATATCCAGAAATAGTGAACAGTATTGAACAGTGTGATGTTGAACTTGACATGAATGGTATTCAGTAGTGAGGAGGTCTTTTGTCAAAGGAGAGCTTCTGGGGAATGCAGATGTGTTTCCTTCCTTGTCACCTGTGGCCTGCAGGAGCTGGGGAGGGAGGGAGTAGAGGCCCAGTGCTCTCCACCTCCAGTAGGATGCAGCCTGGATTCTACAGACCTCCCAATACAACTGAGATGGGGTAAGGTCCAAGAGAGCCAGAGAACAAAGTCCCTTTGTGACTTTTGTTTGGAATCAGGCTTGTGACATAGAGGAGGAGAGAGGGGGAAATGTGTGCCCAGAGCATGGTGTTGATACAGGGAAAGAAAACAAAGTTGTCTTTTTGTGTGTGTGTGTGTTGCTTTTCCCTCCCTCCCTCAGCTCTCCGGACAGCAGGATTTCGCAATGGCAGTTTAGGAAACAGACCCAGTGCTCCGTTTAGAAGCAATGTGTATCAGCCAACTGAGATGGCCGTTGTGCTCAATGGAGGGACTGTAAGTATTAAGCAGTGATGTTTTGTCAGAAAGCCTAAGAAAGGTCAGTGTGTGGGGGAAGGGAGCAGATTCAACAGGGACACACTGCTCTGCAGAGGCTGCTGACAGGTCTGCAGAGACAGTGGCTTAAGTAGACACCTTGTGGCTAGAATGCATGCAAGGCTTCCACTTTTCTTTTACCCCTTTCTTCATGCATTGAAGATCCACCTGTACTTAGTGTATGACCTGTAGATTCATTTAAAAGGGTCACCATTTTTGGGCTCTTGTATCCAGTGAATTCTCTGGTTTCATTATACAGAAAGTATCCTTCACTCTGCCTGGAAGATGACTCTCAGGAACAGCTCAGAATTATGAGTCCCTGGCAGATTTTGCGGGTATCCAACCTAGTTTAGGCCCCCCTTTTAATTCTCCCTCTAACTCTGTGCCCTAGCTGGGTACCAGGTTGCCACGCTCACATTTCCTAAGAATTGTCTTGAGAGATTGAAGTAATTGTCATTTGTCTTCCATGTGCATAAAAGCAGGTTTACTAGCTGATGCCAAACAGACATTGGCAGAATTGTCACTGTGTTTTACCTGTGAGAATGACATCATTTTGCTTCTCTAGCAACCCAAAGATGCACTCTCATTCCCACATTTAATTTCCAACCATTGCTTCATGCTTCTTTCTGAACAATGCATGGACAAGTTTATACGTGTAAATTGGATTTCCGTTTTTTCTGTTACATGCCCACTACTCAGCCTGAGCTTCTTTTGTTTTTGATGTAAGCCAGAAATGGTCTATGATCTCTAGAAGGAACTTTGGTTTTCCTAGCCTTGTGAATACTGTGTTAGACACTGATTTCCATGGGTATGGAACAGATTCAAATGCAAGCACAGTCACAAATTTGTATTCTGAAGCCTCCCTGCAATCAGTTGGACTAGATTCATCATTGGATGCCAAGATAGGCCTAACTCAAGGCATTCACCCACGTGTGTGTTATAATTATGGTTAGAAAGTGGCCCTGTTAGTCACTCTTAAGCCCTCCTGATACCTTCAAGACATGAAAACATCCCGAACTTAGAAAGTGAACTGGGTTTCTAAGTAAGAATGTCATGACATAATACAGAGTGGCTACTGCTTCTCTTGGGAACTCCAGTCCCTGAAATAGCCAGTTACTGATCTTTGGCACATTATTAACTTGTTGGTTCTGACACTTTGTACAGCATAGAGTTCTTAGAGTGTTATCCTTGTTTCCAGATCCCAACTGCTCCACCAAGTTACACTGGAAGACACTTCTGGTAAAAGACAAAAGTTCCAGAGAACTCTTACCAATTTTATTTCCTTGCTGTACTTCTTGAGGGAGAAATCAGTAACAGTAGCCAAATAAGGCTGCCTCATAGTCAGATTTGGAAATCCTAGACAAGGGGGTTTTGTGAAAATGTGAACACTGCTGAACTGAAAAGCTAATACCAACTGCCCTCCCTGCCTGGTCCCCACTGCCACTATAATACCAAACCAACCTCAATCCCTACAAATTAAAGCAAAGCTAATTGCAAACAGTATTAGGCTCACTCAAATATATGTCCAAGAAGACTGTTAACATCCTTGGTAGAATAGAACCAAGTTCACAGCCAGTGTGCCACCATCTCCCCTCCTCAACCCCTGGTGGCCTCTTGGAGGTTTCACTGAGGAGGACCAATGGGGGTTTTTCCCGCCAGCCTGCACATTTCAGGGGAGTGTCAGGAGCAGTTCAGGAGATTGTGAGTATGATTCCAAGGAGAGGCCTAATCAAATCATGGGTCAAGTCTTACAATCAATAGTGGTGGAGAGACTCTATCATGTGCCAAAGAGGAGATGTCACCTGTGAGTTGGTGTTCATCACATTTAGAAACTGGTGACCCCTATGGACTAGCGTTTATGACAGGAAAGCAAGGCACTTCCCTCCTTTAATGTTTTTTTTTATATAGATTTTATTTATTTATCTTTAGAGGGGAAGGGAAGGAGAGAGGGAGAGAAACATCAATGTATGGTTGCCTTTTTTGCGTCCCCTGCTGGGAATTGGCCTGCAGGGAACCGGCCTGCAACCCAGGTATGTGCCCTGACTGAGAATCGAACCGCGATTGTCTGCTTCGCAGGCCCGAGCTCAATCCACTGAGCTACAACAGCCGGGGCACACTTCCCTCCTTTATATTACTAAGCAACAGTCTGGCTTGAGACAGCAGTGTCTTCTTCCTTTGATCATTTCTCCCTCTTAAGGCACTTACCAGTGCTCTTCCAAGCCCTCTCCCAATTTTATCCCCATTCATTTCAAAGGCTTAAATAGGGCCGCCGACTTAAAAGCTCCTGGGTTGGAAGGCAGGCACCACAGCACATTTTCCCAGATAATGTCACATGGCAGGGTATTCCAGGGGTGGCCTCTAGATTTATGACCCTGCTGCTAATGTGCAGTGAGTTCTTGGGCTTTTACATTGATGTAATGAAAGTTCCAGGGTGGAGTGGAGCATCTGGAGCTTTCTTGCTGCTTTTGGAAGGAGTGGTGTACATTTTAACTTGATGTTCTCTGAAAGTTCCATGAAAATGGTTTGACTCTTAAAGCTCATTGTTTCTGTCACAGTTTCCATTTGTTCTCAGAAAGTCATTCCTTGGTTCTTTGGCATTTCAAACTACTCAGCCATTCAAAGTGCCATGTTTTCTGCCCTGTTTGGCCAGCATAATCACTAATGATTCAAAGCAAAGTCTTAACCTGACAGCATGGAATGTCTATGTGAGGTTGGATCCTTTTGCCTACACTCTAATATTGCTTTTTTTCTATAAAACAACCCATAAGCCTTTAACCTTTTAAAGAAAATGAAAAAGTTTTGCATTTGGTGAGGGCAAACTGACCTCTGCATAAGCCAATGTGTCTGATCTATGTTTTAATAAACCTTCTGATTATTCTTGAGGACCTAGTCTCTGCTGTGTCCTGTCCTCGCCTCCCCTCCCCGATCCTTGTAGAGCACTGGGGTAAACAAGACCGTCCCCTGTGAGAGACCATCCTTTGGGGTTTCTGTCCTGCTAGTGCATTTCTCATCACCACACATAGGGAAGGGAAGCATGGAACCAGAATGCCCCCAGCCCTGATCTCTGGAAACTGCCTCCCCTGCCTAAAGCACACACTTGCTTCTATAGAACCAGACTCCAGTCACTTGTGAGAGGATCATCATTGGGTGAACTGAAAACTTGGGGTGGGAGTGGAGGTGGTTGCATGCACACCAAGAATTGTCAAAATACATAATTCTTCCAACACGTGGGTCCAGGTATGTGAAAACCAACTGCATTGCACATTCATGTGCCAGGACATGGTCACTCACCCCTGGATCCTGGAGTCGTTCAGAGCTCCCTGATCCCATCTGTGACTCATTCTGCAGGAGCCCCTTGAAGAAGGGAGTAACTTACATGAGTACTTTCTAAGTTCTTGGTGTAGGCATGTAAGATAGCTCAGCATAAATCACTATGAGTGGAATGTAATGTTTTACCACCATAAAAATGGAACCAGTTTTGAGGCATAGAGAACCTTCCTTATTAAGACCTTTCTTCTTTCTTTTAAACTTCTGATATGTTATTGTGCTCTGAGTTTTATTTTATTTTGGCCCTAAGATCGAGAGTAGGCTGAATGTCCTCACAATGGGGGCAAAGATGGGGAATGAGGGAAGAGTGCAGAGAACTGTTATTTTTTTAATGATTACACCTGCATGGTACAAAGAGACATGTTGGCCAAGAGACTCTGGCAGCCAATTCCCTCCATGGAACAAAAGTGTAAATGTAAAATTAAATGGCGTCTTTCTTTAAGATGTTTATGTAAAGGAGACTTGTTGGGGAAGATGACCTGAAAGGGGAGCATCTGTGATAAAAATACCTAATTATAAGCATAAATCTTTCCATGTCTGGTTATTAAAGTTACCTTGGGACTATAATAGCCACTCTTGTCTCCCTTTTAATAGAAAATGGTCATTATGGGCTGGATTTCTCCATGGAGATGGAGGAGCTTGTGAGGTAATTGGCTTGGAGAACTGACTGACAAACTGGGACTCCAGGGTTTTGGGTTCTGTGTTGAAAGGTGGGATCCAGTGCTTGTAGCATAGATTCCATCAGGGCCCAATGAACTCACATAGATATAGGGTGGTCTTCTAGGTAGGCCACTGCTGATCTGAACCCGGGTCTGAAAGGGAGCATTGTGGCTTTTATAATCCAATATGCAATGATTATACCAGCTTACAGGAGTTCTCTGTAGGTGCTTTTATGAATTAATAAAGAGCTATGACTCACTTCTGATAGGTAATATGTATTTATTAAATGTATTAATGTGTTTTATAATGTACCTTCACCCTCCTCTGGCTGACTTATAAGAAAAAAATCATTAAAGAAATTTCAAGACAATCAATGTGTACCATACATGATTGTATATAAATATTACAAATTAAAAAAGTTTTAAAGCATGAGCACATAGATTTTATTTTCAAAATGCTGTTCTTAACACAAAAGGCTTCACTATTTCCTTAAGATGTGTGGTCATTTGTCAAAACAACCCAATACAACCACGAGGCTTTTGCCCAGAGTCAAAAGCTGTGGCTCTCTGAATGGGAAAATCCTGGTTAACAGCAAACCAAAGAACAAATGATGGTAATAATTCAACTTGCCCATAAAATGAGGAACTTCCTATATTCTGGAGCCTACACAACAAAAATCCTTTGTTACAGCTGTCCAGGTTTAAGTGTTACATCTTGTTGGGTGAAAAGTTAAGGGCCAGTCTCCTTTTGAAATGATCACAGGTGGTAATCTTTTTAATGAAGAGTATGCACCAGATAAACTTCAGAGGTTTTGGGACCTAAATTTAAGTATGGCTCTTTGCAAAGGTGACTAAAAGTGGGAAACTAGTAACCAGGACACTTTATCACTGGAAGTAGAGCTCATGGTTCATTTTCATGGAAGTTGGTATAGAAGAAAACTTCTGAAGCACCGAAGTAATATATGGATGAAAAAATAAAATTTACGGATAAGGCAGAAAGTTAAAACTAGTGTATTCTTACCAGTAAATTAAGAACTATTTGCACTAAAGATGTGTGCAACAAATCCTATCTTATGTGGGAAAGATTCTGTATTCACATGTACTGAATCTAGTCATTAAAAAACTAACAATAAAGGAAGCAAAATTTGGACTTTCTCCTTGAATGGGGTCATTGGTGCTCAAAAGGGAAGATACTAACAATGGTTAAGGTGCTGGAGTTGCAGCGACATCCTCCATTTTGTATTTCACTGCAAAGAAACAAAAAAGAAAGTTAGGATTGATTTATTTACTTAGACAGACTTGTCATTTGGAAATCAAGCACTTTGATATGTGAAGAAGGCCAGTTGTACCAAAGTCCACCAAGCTACTATGGTTCTGGCCCCATGGATCTTTAGAGAAGGACACAGGGCCTCTGCGCCACAAGGGCAACACATGGAGTTTCCAAACTCTTCTTGTAATGTTCATAGCCAATCTTGGCTTGGTTCAGAAGAAGGTCAAGGTGTGTTTTGCAGGTAGGGGGAACTGAAGAAAACTCCTCTCTCTTGCCACTCACCCTGTTCCTCCAACCCACCCAAAATTAAAAACTCAGCATAGCCCTGGGGTCAATATGAGATCAAAAGAGAATTTTTTTTCTACCCTTTGATGGTCTGGATGAGAAATTGATTCTGGTGATTTTCTGAGTCAGCCAAACAGTAAAGTTAGCTAAACACAGCATGGCACAAATTGTAAGGAAATTTGTCCCAAAAGATAGCCTCTCCCCCCAAAATATGGAAACCTAGCCTTCAGCGTGGAAGGAAGGTTCTTTAGAAAGACCCTCTTTTTTCTTTAAATACTTATTTTTATTTATTTATCTTTAGAAGGGAAGGGAAGGAGAGAGGGAGAGAAACATCAATGTATGGTTGCCTCTCATGTATCTCCTGCTGGGAACTGGCCTGCAGGGAACTGGCTTGCAACCCAGGCATGTGCCCTGACTGGGAATTGAACCACGATCCTCTGGTTCGCAGGGCTGCGCTCAATCCACTGAGCTATACCAGCCAGGGCTAGAAAGACCCTCTTTTTTAAAAAAATGTTTTTGCTTCTAGTGTCCAAGTGCCTACCCAGATGTTAGTGCCTGAAGGGTTATTCTAAGCAAGGTCATGGCTCTGTTTTTTTTGTGGAGAGCAATGTTTGAGCAGAAAGGATGTGGTTTCTACCATGAAGAGCAAAGGTTTCAGTTGAATCTGGTCTCCTGGTCCTGATCCTGGCCTCCCAGTGACTAAGGGCACACTGGCCAGATCCAAGCCCAGAATGAGAAGTGGATATCACATGCAGTGTGGCTACTTCCCGATGAAAGTGGGCTGAAGGATTTTAGCAGCACAGTCTAGGCAAGCAGTTTCAAAATCGGGCTACACAGATTGCCCAAGGGTTCTTGGACATGATTTATTAAAATAAAGTCAATTTCCAAATCTTCAGCATCCGTGCATGCGCCTGCAATTTCAGTGTTTATATTTGTTCCCTCCCCTAACTCCGCATTCTGGCACTGCCCAGTGTTTAAAAATTCCTAAGGTGAGACTTCCGCCAAGATGGAGGCATAGGTGGATGTGCTGTGTCTTCTCACACAACCAAGTTTAGAGACAACTAAATATTAGCAACAGAAAACACATCCAGAACACAGAAAATCGAACTTTTCGGAAGTCTGTTAACAACCAATTCTTCAGCCTGACGGGTAAGGGGCGAAACCAGCGGCTGGTGAAGCGGGGTTGCACAGGAAAACTCGGTCAGATGGACTCAGGCGTGCGGAATCCAGACACTCGGAATCCAGGCACAGGGTTGGACCTAGTGAGCGACCAAGCCAGCGACCAGGCGAGCAACCGAGGGGAAACAGTAGGGGAGCGGTGCTGCATGTTGACTGTGGTCACGCATTAGTGTGCGGGTGGACAGGCGAGGGAGTGGGCGGTTGGACCAGGGCCCGGTGGGTCCCCACAGCAAGTGGCAGTGGAGGGCGCTGCCATTTCCCTGCTCTGACCCCACCTCCACATACAGTGTCATAACCCAGCGACTCTGAGTGGCTTGGCCCAGGTGAACCACCTAAGGCTGCTCCTCACCCAGCTGCGAGAAACAGCAGAGGGTGACGCCAGTTCCCCGCTCTGACCACGCCCCCACATACAGTGTCACAACCCAGAGACCTGGGAGTCCAAGGCACCGCTTCTCATACCTAAAGGGTGCGAACAGACCAAAAATGTCGCAAGAAGATCTCAAAGCCCCAGAGCCCATAGATCTAAGCAATGAAGAAATAGCAAAACTCTCAGCAGCACAGTTTAAAACATTGGTGATCAGGATCCTCACAGAACAGTTGATTATAGCCACAAATTAGACAAATATATGAAGGCAAAACTAATTGAAATGAATGGAATTGCACAGGAAACCAATAGCAATGAAAAGGAAACTGGGACTCAAATCAATGGAGTGGACCAAAAGAAAGCAAATAATGGCCAAACAGAAAAGAGTCAGGAAGCAAGAATTCAAAGAAATGAGGAGAGTCTTAGGAACCTCCAGGACATCTTTAAACGCTCCAACATCCAAATTATAGGGGAACCAGAAGGGGGAAAGGCACAGCCACCAGTGGAAAACTTATTTGAACAAATAATAAAGGAGAATTTCCCCAATCTGGCAAAGGAAATAGACTTCCAGGAAATCCAGGAAGCTCAGAGTCCCAAAGAAATTGGACCCAAGAAGAAACACACCAAGGCACATCATAATTACATTAGCCAAGATTAAAATGAAGGAGAGAATCCTAGAAGCAGCAAGAGATAAGGGGCAGTCACTTACAAAGGAGTCCCCATCAGACTGTCAGCTGATTTCTCAAAAGAGACCTTACAGGCAAGAAGGGGCTGGAAAGAGGTATTCCAAGTCATGAAATCCAAAGACCTACAACCAAGATTGCTCTATCCAGCAAAACTTTCATTTAGAATGGAAGGACAGATAAGGTGCTTCTCAGATAAGATCAAATTCAAGGAGTTCATCATCACCAAGCCCTTATTATATGAAATGTTAAAGGGACTTATCTAAGAAAAAGAAGTTAAAGAAACATGAACAGTGAAAGGACAACAAACTCACAGTTATTAACAACCACACCTAAAACAAAAGCATACTAAAAGGACAGCTAGATCAGGAGTGGAAAAATAGAAATGAAGATCTCAAGGAGGGTTAGCAACAGGGGAGTGGGAGGAGGAGAAGGGGGGAGAAGGTACAGAAAATAAGTAGCATAGACAGTAGATAGAAAATAGAAGGGGGGCAATAATAGCATGGGAAATATAGAATCTAAAGGTCTTGAGACACATGGTCATAAACTAAAGGGGGGTAATGGTGGGGATGGGGGGGTAGGGTGGAGGGGAATGAAAGGGGGAATAGAACAACTGTAACAGCATAATCAATAAAAAATTAATAAATTTCACTTAAAAGGAAAAAAAATTCCTAAGGTGCCAAATGAGAAATTTGAAATGGCATTCCCCAGAGTCTCCTCTGTTTAATAAACTTTCAAAATTTATAATGTACTTATTATAAAGTAATAAGTACTTTATAGTACTTTAGAAATACTTTATAAATGTACTTATTATAAAGCTGCCAATAGAACTGGAAAGCATTATGCTGAGTGAAATAAGTCAGGTGTTGAAAGACAAATACCATATGATCTCACCTTTAAAAGGAAGCTAAACAACAAAACAAACAAGCAAAATAAAAATAAAGACATTGAAATAGAGAACAAGGGGACAGCGACCAGAGGGGAGAGGGGAGGGAATTTAAGGGGAAAAATGGGAGGGATTTAGAGGAACAAGTATAGAGGACACAGGGACAATAACTAAGGGGGATGGAAATGGGAGGGAGGTGGGGAGCACGGGGCGGGGTGGGCTGGGATGGGAGAAATAAACAGAAAACTGTACTTGAAAAATAACCAAAGACAAAAAATAAAAAAAATAAAGCTGCTAATTGTATTAACAACTCAGACCAGAAAAAATATTTTTAATGCTTGGAGCCTGTGGTTGTGGGAATATTAATTTTTTTTCAATGTATGTACCTTTTTGTGCCACATATATGGGTAATCACAATGAAGACCCTATTGATTATGACTGTTAAAGACTGATTCTTCTAGACCAGATGCATTGCACCGCAGTTGGTGCCCTCCAAAATCCCTGCTAATCGTGATGTCATTCGGGTTGTGAATACTTAGCAACTGAGGGTGGCAGAGTCCTGATTTGACAATTTTCAGCCACTAGCCTAACAATGTACTACAGAGCTGGGAAGAGGTACACATGACTGAATGCAATAGCTCAGCACAGCTGCTCTATAGTCCCACTGGCCAGTGTGCAGGGTCACCACAGGTGCAAGGTGGTTTTCTAGCTGCGGTTGAGGGAAACAGTAATTTATGCATCACTGGGAACCTTTTAGAAATGCAAATCTAGGGGCCCCATCCAAGACTCACAGAATCAGAAGCTGCCAGTGAAGGCCAGCTATGAGTTTAACCAACATTGAAGGTGATTCTGACATGGGTGCTAGTTAAAGTTTGAGACCTCTGACTACTATTTCTCTATCTGTGGCTGCATTTAACAATCACCTGGGCAGCTTCTGAAGCCTAATGGTGCCTGGCTCTTATCCATGACATTCTAATGTAATGGGTCTGGGGCCCTGGGCATCAGTATTTATTCAAATCTCTCATGCATTGCTAACTTCAGCCAGGGTTGAGAAACCCAAGCTATGGTTGGAGTCCCTTTAAAGAAATATGACCCTAAAGACTCTCAGAGGTCCTGGCTTGTGTATCTCAGTGGATTGAGCATGGGCCTGTGAACCAAAAGGTCACGGTTCAATTCCCAGTATGGGCACATGCTTGGGTTGCAGGTCAAGTACCCAGCAGGGGGCCCACGAGAGGAAACCACATATTGATGTTTCCCTCTCTCTCCCTTTCCCTCTCTAAAAATAAATAAATAAACACTTTTAAAAAGACTAAGAGCAGTTGAGAGTAGTATCAGTGTTTGAAAATTGAAGCCATTTGAATGACTCTCTGGACTACAATCAGTATACAGACATTCAAGACTGTGTGAAGGGAAGAAAGGATTGGTTTCTGGGAGAAATTCTCTGCTCTTGGGTTTTATAGTTCCTCAAGTCTGCCAGAAAGGAAGAATTCACCTGAATGTCTTTCTCCTAGTATTTTAACCAATTCCTGTCCATATCTTGGTAACTTCTCTTACCTAACCCCTATACTCTGACCCTGCCTTGGGAAAGCCCTTATCTCTTTCAGATCACTACACAAAAATCTTGAGGAAGGAGAATGGAAAGGAGTGCTAGGGACTCTCTTTCAAACTGTAGAATCAAGATGCTATCTAGAGTTGATGGATTGGAAATAAGGATGGATGTGGAACCTCATGATGAACCCTCCCAATGCCCCGTCCCACCCTAGCTAATCAAGTCAGAATTTTTGAGGTTGAGAACTGTACATTGGTACAACCATGCTGGAAAACTGCCACTATCAAATGAAACCTAGTATACATGCTCCCTGCAATGAGGATTCCACTCTTGTAATCTGTCCCCTGGAGAAACCCGTGCACACATGTACTGGGAGATGTGAATTAGGATGTTCACAAGGGCAGAAAATGGAAAACAAATGGTTCATCAACAGCTAACTGGGTAAATAAATCTTGTTCTACTTGAACAGTGTGCACACAACAGTGGATATGAATGAACCACAGTGACACATGTCAGCTTACATTAGTTTACCAAGGTGAAAGGAACAATACAAAGCACAGAATGGTACCTACTGTGTGATTCTATTTATAGCAGATCCAATCTGTGAGGGTGCATCTAAAGATAAAAAGAACTCTAAAGAAAAGCAAAGAATCATTATGAACAAAGTTAGGGTAAGTGACTTCAGGGGGGAGAGGGGAGCTTTAAAAGTGATGGCAGCACTCTAATCCCTAGCTAGAATGATGATCATGTGAGTGCTTTATAGCTATATGTTTCATAGTCACTATTGTATGTATATTTAAAAGCTCGCCCCCCAAAATTTAAAAAGTAAATATGATAGTATACTAGAAATTATAAAATCAACCAATAAAGGAGTGGAAAAGAACAATTTAACTGCTTTGGGGGAGGGTGGAAATGGATGTAAGTGAGCTACTTACTCCTTGTCTGTCACAGCAAAAAATCAGTAGATAATGCTATCTTTTAGATATACTGAAGTGACAACATAGAGACACAGCTAGGAGTTCAAAGTGACTGTCATAGAAGAGGCCACACAGAGATGATGCTCATTCTGTCCTCTGTTCTATCCTACATATCTTTTTAACCCTGGGATTCATGTGCAGGGATTACTTTGCTAAAAATTTAGAAAAACAATGAAGTCTCTCAGTGGTTTTCCTCCTGGTCATGGAAGAACAGAGTCCTGTACAGGTAGGTGTTCTGTAAAAGGAGGGAGCAGGGGAGGAAGCAGCAGGAAGGATGACTTAATGAAAGAACCCAAGTTCCACACTCAGTTGTGGTTCATTTGTCATGTGGGTCATAATCAGTTTTCTAACTTCATCCAGATAACATGCTCTCATTATGCTAATGTAGAACACTTGTCATATAGTAAATAAAAAATCATGGGTGACCCCCCAAAAAACAGAAAGAGAGAAAGAACCCAGTCTCCACTTTTAGCTTAGATATATCACTGTGGTTGGCTTCCAACACCACTAGGCAGTAGCCTCCTTACCCTGCGTGTCCTGGTGTCCTTGGCTGGCTAGGCACAGCCAGTTCTGGAAGGGCTGGGCAGTGAAAAATCCTGGAAAGATGTACCATCCCTTCAGCCTCAGTTAAAGGCAATGTGACATGAAAGGCCCTGCATACTAATGAGACTCCTTCTTGGTTACCCTTATCCTCTGCTGTTCCAGTCAATCAATCAATGATGGAGTGGAAAGCTCCAGGCAGTTACAGCAGCTACTTAATGTATGAGATGTGGAGAGAGAATTCAGGGGCCACCATTCATTTTGTATTGCCTAGATGTGGCCTTAGCATAAAGGATCACCTGAGACAAAAATACAGATTCCTGTGCCCCCACCCAGACCTTTAGAATCAGAATCTCCAGGCAAGAAGACTGAGGATGAACATCCAGTAATCCCTTCACCCCCATGCTTTGAATGATTGTTCTGATGTGACAAGTTTGGGACAGAACTCTGTATTATTCAGCTGACACTGAGTGTCTGTTTCCTGAGGGCTCAGGTCTGAGTATGGTCTACCTCCTAAGGGCACAGGGGAAGCAAATGAAACAAAGCATGCCAAGTGCTCAACACTGAGCCTGATCCAGAGCTAAGCACTCAATAAACAGTAGCTGTTATTAGTTTTTGTTATTAGCATTGTCTTTGATCTCAGGGAACTCACATTCTAGGGGGCAGTGGAAAAATAAACAGGGAGTTATAAGAACCATGAGATGCTGACACACCAGGGAGAAGTTACTTCAATAAATGTTTATCACACAGCTACAGACCCAAAACAGTGCTGGGTCCTGAGTTACAAAGAGGGGACTGGTTCACAATCTCAACGCCTTAAAATATATTTTAATACAATAAGTACCTAGTTTCTAGGATCCTGGGTAAATAATAAGAGCAAATACTTCCATGGTATTTATTGAACCCTTTACACTTATGAAGTGACAGTGAGGTAGGTGCTTTCATTTTCCCCAAGCTTACAGATGAGGAGACTAAGGCATAGACAGGCTATGTTGCTTGTCCAAGGTCATACTGTGGGCTGTCTGGCTCTGGCATTCATGTTTGTAACCCCTACAGGGTCACTGTCTCATTGATGTCTCTTACTTGGGAGATGAAGATTTCTGTAATCAAAGATTAGACAGTGATGCCTGGAGGCAAAGCTTCATCATTTACCACAAGAAAAGTTTGAGAATAATCCAAATGCTCGATAAATGGGGAATGATTAGATATCTGATAACCTAATGTAGCCATTAAAAATATGACACTTTTGTAAAGAAGAGGGAAAAATGTCGAGGGGAAAATATAGTGGGGCACATTTTCTGTAAATTTTAATGATGCATATTTGAAAATTTAAATTTGCACGTAAAAGTTAATGTCTCCAAGGGGTATGCTGAAAGTAAGTGCAGGGGGACCACGGCTTCTATCTGTTGGTGCTGGAAACCAACCATGATGACTTCTCTAAAGGTAAGGCAGAAGCCAGGTTCTTTCACTTAGAAATATCTGCCTCACTTTTCCCTCTTGCCTTCATGAAAAAAAGTTTTTTTTTGAGAACAAGTAAGTCCTATATTACATTCATTCCTGAGTGATGTCTTGTTAGTATGTCCTTTAAATGTAACTGCTGAGTACTAAACTACATTCATTCACCCCAAAATTACATTCATTATCTCAACTAAGTTATGGTCCAACTTATCAAATGTATTTATAAAAACAAACTAAAAACATTAAACATTGACAAAATGATTAAAAGGAAATAGGTGAATTGATTTCCCTAAATGTCTACAATAGACATATATTGCTATACAATTGGGGAAAACTTTCTTTCTGAAAGAATAATCAAAATATATATCAAACAGAAGAAAAAAAAACACTGTCATGGAATCAACACATACACAGTATTATTGCAAAAAGTCAGAGCGTAAAGATGGGGAAAGGCAGGAAGGATAAAAAGTGGAGTTAAGTGGTCAGTTGGAAGCTGTGAGATTTCTAAAGGAGCTGACCTCTCAATACCTTCAGACCTGCTATTGGGAGACTAGAAACAGAGATCTACCTAAAGGTGAAGTTGTCTTAGTAACCATTCCAAAAACATTAATAAAATGTTTTCTGGGAAAAGTTTCTAGAGAATTGCTAAAAAACAGTTTCCCCTTCAATTTGCTTACTATTAGAAAGGTAGACATTGGACTCAAATAAGCCCAGTAATCAAATCCTGGATCTGCCATTTAGAAGCTGGGTGATCCCCACATCCAGCCTTAATTTCCTCATTTGAAATATAAGTATAATAACAGGACTTTACAGAGTCCTTATGAAGATTAAAGGAGAAATTGGAACAGCATCCTCTCTCCACCTTTAGAAATCATTTCTTGTTGGTTGTCAATAGGGTAGTAGATATTGCATTTTTTTCTATTTAACCCCTAGATCTTCACTAATTTTGTATTTCAAATCTCAAATTTTACTGGTCTTCTCCCTTACTGTTTTTTTTTTTTGGTCTCAAATTTTAAATTTCCCTTGTCTTAGCCTGGTTTTCATTCCCAAAGCTTAGAATTCCCTTTCCCTCTATCACCTAAAAATCACTTCCCTCTCCTCTAGACATGTCTTCAGGTTTTCTTTCTTTCTTTTTTCACTCTTAATCCCATCCAGCCTATACTAATTTTGGCTCATTTGTTGTTAATAGTGCTGTGGTCTTTCCAATTTGGTTCCATTTTTTAAATTATTTATTTATTTTTTCTTTATCTCTCACTTTATTTTATTTCCTGTATAAACCTAGTAATATACACTTCCATTCTCTTACTCCATTCCACCTTCTTCATTTGCTTTTTTATTTATGATGTAAATTTTACTTTTTCTCTTCAAACTGCTTTGATTCCCTATTCTTATTAGTGCTCCTCATTCTACTCTCTCAAACTCATTATTCTCTCAGTAGGTCATCTCATATTCACTCTCCTTTCTTATAATAGTCTTAATATCTTTACAGCATTATTAATACTAGTTCATTTGCTGTTTGGAGTGAGATTGTAGGTGAGAGCTATTTTTGTAGAGATGGGTTTGTTTCCTGGGCTTCATGATTTTCTTCTGGCAGCACCTATAAAACAGCAGATAAGACATTGTGGAAGAAGTGACCCTCAGTGAACCAGCCTGAGGGAAGGACCCAACAAAGAACAACCCAACAAAAATCAAAACCCAATTACATCCAGAGAGCCAACAAATGATGAAAGGGCATCACAAGAGCATCAATTCTGGAGATCAAGGAGTCTGCAACACTGAATCACACAGGTCTCCTATCATATCAGTTCACACCATGAAGACAGGGAATCAAAACAAATCAATTTAAGAGCAGAAAAAAAAGAAAATTCCCCCCCCTGAAATGGAAAGACAAAGAAACAGCTCCGGCTGGTGTAGCTCAGTGAATTGAGCAAGGTCTGTGAACCAAAAGATTGAGGTTCGATTCCCAGTCGGGGCACATGCCTGGGTTGCAGGCCAGTTCCCAGCAAGGGATGCATGAGAGGCAACCATACATTGATATTTCTCTCCCTCTCTCCTTCCCTTTTCCTCTAAAGATAAATAAATTTTTTAAAAAAGACAAAGAAACAACCTCCAATGAAAGGAAGGGAGGAATTCCCAGAATCGGTGTTAAGTGAAATAGAGGCAAGTAACCTATCAGAGATTGAATTTTTAAAAAATAGTTATAAGGAAGCACAATAAGCTCAGTATGAATAACTAAGAACTACAGGGAAGCTACAAGGTACTTATTGTGAATTACAATCACATGAAAAAGGATATAGAAACTATCAAGAAGAGCCAGGAGGAAATTAAGAAGACAATTTCTGAGTTGAGAACACAGTAAAAGGAATCAAAAGCAGGCTAGATGAAGCAGAGATTTGAATCAGTGAATTGGAGGACAAGGTAGAAAAAAATTTCCAGAAAGAGCAAGAAAAGGAAAAAAAACACTCAAAAAGAATAAAGAGGGGTTAAGGGAACTGGACAACATGAAATGTAATACTGTCCATGTAATAGGGATATGAGAAGGAGAGAAGAGCAAAGGATAGAAAACCTGTTTGAAAAAGTAATGATGGAAAACTTCCCTAATTTGATGAAGGAAAAAGTCATACAAGTCCAGGAAGCACAGAAGGTACCAATCAGGATGAACCCAAACAGCCCCATTCTAAGACAAATCATAATTAAAATGAAAAAATTCAAAGACAAAGAGAGAATCTTGAAGGCAGGAAGGCAGAAACAGGAAGTAATATGCAAGGCAGCTCTGATAAGGCTAGCAGCTGACTTCTCAAAGGCAACATTACAAGCCAGAAGAAAACGGCAAGAAATATTTCAAGTAATGAAAAGCAAAGGCCTGAGGACTTTCGCCAAGATGGAGACATAGGTGGAGGAACCACCTTGCCTCTGTGCACAACCAAATCTAAGAACAACTATTTTTAACAACAATCACAACCAAGCCACATGGAAAATCCACAATACGGAGTCCAAAGACATCTAAATGTTCAGCTAAACCGGTAAGAGAAGCGAAACCAGCAGCGGAGCAGGTTACCAAGAAAAAAATTCCCAGGTGGTGCGCGGAGCGCAAGCAGCCGAAGGCGCTGATCACGAGCTAGCTACGGGAGCGCACTGGGAAGAGGCGCGGTGGGCTGTCTGCGGTCGGTCGGTCAGTTGGTCGCGCATCTGCGTGCGGAGAAACCAGTGAGAAGGGAAGCCTGCGCGGGGCAGCAGGCTCGCACAATTCCAATTGGATAAACAAGATCGGGGCAAGTGCTGTGACTGGACGGGCTGGGCTAGCGGAGAGGACCGCCATTGCTCCCTCTCTGACCATGCCCCCACACACAGCATCACAAACCAACGACCTGGGTTGCCCCGTCCCGGTAAACAACTAAGGCTTGGCTCCGCTTACTTAACAGCACGAATAGACCAAAAATGGCTCTAGGACAACTCAGAGCCCCAGAACTGATAGATCTAAGCGATGAAGAAATAGCCAGTCTTTCAGATGCACAGTTCAAAACACTGGTTATCAGGATCCTTACAGAACTGGTTGATTTTAGTCACAAATTAGAGAAACATATGGAAGCTAAACTAATTGAAATGAATGGTAATACAAAGGAAACCAATAGTAATGGAAAGAAAATTGGGACTCAAACCAAGGGAATGGACCAGAAGGAAGAAAAAAATGATCAAACAGAAAAGAATGAAGAAATAAGAATTCAGAAAAATGAGGAGAAGCTTAGGAACCTCCAGGACATCTTTAAACGTTCCAACATCCGAATTATAGGGGTACCAGAAGGGGGAAAGGCACAGCCACCAGTGGAAAACTTATTTGCACAAATAATAAAGGAAAATTTCCCCAATCTGGCAAAGGAAATAGACTTCCAGGAAATCCAGGAAGCTCAGAGAGTCCCAAAGAAGTTGGACCCGAGAAAAAACACACCAAGGAACATCATCATTACATTAGCCAAGATTAAAATGAAGGAGAGAATCCTAGAAGCAGCAAGAGCTAAGGGGACAGTCACCTACAAAGGAGTTCCCATCAGACTGTCAGCGGATTTCTCAAAAGAGACCTTACAGGCAAGAAGGGGCTGGAAAGAGGTATTCCAAGTCATGAAAACCAAAGACCTACAACCAAGATTGCTCTACCCAGCAAAGTTTTCATTTAGAATGGAAGGACAGATAAAGTGCTTCTCAGATAAGACCAAATTCAAGGAGTTCATCATCACCAAGCCCTTATTATATGAAATGTTAAAGGGACTTACCTAAGAAAAAGAAGGTAAAAAAGATGAACAGTGAAAGGACAGCAAACTCACAGTTAGTAACAACCACACCTAAAACAAAAGCAAACTAAGAGGACAGCTAGATCAGGAGCAGAACCATAGAAATGAAGATCTCATGGAGGGTTAGCAACAGGGGAGTGGGGAGGAGGAGAAGGGGGGAGAAGGTACAGAAAATAAGTAGCATAGACAGTAGATAGAAAATAGATAGGGGGGAGGGTAAGAATAGTAGGGGAAATACAGAATCTAAAGAATTTGAGACACGTATGCATGAACTAAAGGGGAAATGGGGGGAGGGGTATGCAGGGTAGAGGGGAATGGAGGGGGGAATAGAGCAAATGTAATGGCATAATCAATAAAAAATAAATAAATAAATAAATACTAAAAAAGAAAAAAGAAAAGAAAAGCAAAGGCCTGCTACTGAAACTACTCAGACCCAGGAAAGCTCATTCCAAATGGAAGGTGAAATAAGGAGTTTTCTGGACAAAAGAAGGCTCAAAAAATACACCTCCACCAAAACAGCACCGCAAGATATGCTAAAGGGACTTCTTTAAGAAAAGGAAGAAAAGAATGAGAGAGAGGAACATAGGTACAAACGGACAAAAATGGCAATGAATAACTACCTATGGTTAATACCCTTAACTGTAAATGCATTAAAAGATCCAATCAATAGACATAGAGTATCTGAATGGATAAGAAAACATGACCCACTCATATGCTGCCTAGAATGACTCACCTCAAAAACAAAAACTTTCACAGACTAAAAGTGAAGGACTGGAAACAAATATTCAACAAAATGGACAGGAAAATCTCAGATATTTCACACAGCAACATTTTTACTGATAAGTCCCCTAGAGCAAGGAATATAAAGGAAAGAATAAACAATGGGATCTCATCAAAATAAAAAGCTTCTGCACCACTAAAGAAAACAGTACTAAAATAAAAATAGAACCAACAATACAGGAAAACATATTTGCTAATGATACCTCAGACAAGGGTTCAATCTCCAAAATATACAAAGAACTCACACGACTCCACTCTAAGAAGACAAGCAACCCAATTTAAAAGTGGGCAAAGGACTTGAACAGACACTTCTCCAAGGAGGACATACAGAAGATCCAGAGACACATGAAAAGATGCTCAATATCATTAGCTATCAGAGAGATGCAAATTAAAACCACAATGAGATACCACTTTACACCAGTCAGAATGGCCATCATAAACAAAGCAACAAACAACAACTGTTGGAAAGGTTGTAGGAAAAAGGGGGCCCTAGTTCACTGTTGGTGGGATTGTAGACTGGTAAAACCACTATAAAAAACAGTATGGAATTTTCTCAGAAAACTAAAAGTGAACCTGCCTTTTGACCCAGCAATTCCACTGCTAGGATTATACCCTAAGAACCCTGAAACACCAATCCACAAGAACCTGTGCACCCCAATGTTCATAGCAGCACAATTTACCATAGCCAAGAGTTGGAAGCAACCTAGGTGCCCAGCAGGAAATGAATGGATCCAAAAACTATGGTACATTTACACAATGGAATTCTATGCAGCAGAAAGACAGAAGGAGCTCCTACCCTTTGCAACAGCATGGATGGAACTGGAAAGCATTATGCTGAGTGAAATAAGCCAGGCAGTAAAAGACAAATACCATATGATCTCATCTTTAACAGGAAGCTAAACAACAAAACAAACAAGCAAGCAAAATATAACCAAAGACACTGAAATAGAGAACAGGCTGACAGGGAGCAGAGGGGAGAGGGGAGGGAATTTCAAGGGAAAAGGGGAAGGATTTACAGGAACAAGTATAAAGGACACATGGACAAAACCTAAGGGGGGTGGAAATGGGAGGGAGGTGGGGAGCACTGGGGGGCTGGGCTGGGATGGGAGTAAAAGACAGAAAACTGTACTTGGACAATAATTAAATTTTAAAAATGGACAATAACAAAGGCTGGGGTAGCAATACTTAGAGAAAAAAAGACTTCAAAACAAAGGCCACAAAAAGAAACAGAGGGACACTTCATGTACTCAAGGGAAGAATCCATCAATAAGACATAAACATTGTAAACATATATGTATCCAACAAGGAGTACCCAAATAGATAAAGAAAATCGTGGGGGACTTCAAAAAAGACATAGACAGAAACACACTTATCCTAGGGTATTTTAACACTCAGTATCAACAATGGAGAGATGGTCTGAACGAAGAATCAATAAGGTTGTTTACGGCACACAACAGCACTGTAGGTCACAGGACATTAACTTATATATATAGAAGCTTTCACCTGAAAGAAGCAAAATATACATTCTTTTCAAATGTACATGGGACATTTTCAAAAACAGACCAAAAATATGACTCAAGAAAGCCTTATCAAAGTTAAGAAAATTAAAATCATATCAAGCATTTTCTCAAATCACATGGCTTGAAACTAGAAGCCAACCCCAAGAAAAAACTCAAAAAACAATCAAATCAATGAAGACCGAATGACATATTATTAAACAATGAATGGGTTAACAATAAGATCAAGGAAGAAATCAAACAGTTTTTGGAAACAAATGAAAACAAACACAAAGCAGTCCAAAACCTATAGGATACAGTAAAAGCAGTCTTGACAGGCAAGTTCATGGTGATACAGGCCCACTTAAAAAGATACAAACATTTGAAAAAACAACCTAACCTTACATTTACAAGAACTGGGGGGACAACAACAAACAAAGGCCAGACAAGTAGAAGAAAGGAAATAACCAAGATCAGAGCAGAATTAAATGACACAGCGACTAAAAGCACAATACAAATGATCATTATATCCAGGAGCTGGATCTTTGAAAAGATAAACAAAATCAACAAGCCTTTAACAAACACTCATGAAGAAAAAAAGGAGAAGATTCAAATAAATATAATCAGGAGTGAAAGAGGAAAAATTAGAAATGATACCATAGAAATACACAGGGTTGTAAGAAATTACTATGAGCAACTATATGCCAAGGAATTTGAAAACCTGGGTGAAATGGAAATTTCTAGAAAAATATAATCTTCCAAACTGAATGAAGAAAAAGAAACCCTGAACATCAATACAGCTAGTGAAATTGAAGCAGTATACAAAAAACTCTCAGCATACAAAAGCGCCGGACTGGATGTTTTCAGAGGAGAATTTTACAAAACATTTAAGAAAGAGCTAACCCACACCCTCTCAAGCTACTGCAAAACAACCCCAAGAACAGGAAATACTTCCAAACTCTTTTAATGAGGCCAGCATCATCCTAATCCCAAAACCAGACAGCAAAACAACAAAGAAACCAAACTACATCCAATATCGTTGATGAACATAGATGCTAAAATCCTAAACCAAATATTGGCAAAGTACATCTAGTAATACATTAACAACATTATACACCATAATCAAGTGGGATTCATCCCAGGAATGCAAGGATGGAAAAATATTCACAAATCAATAAATCTAGTACATCACAAAAACAAAAGGAAAGGAGGAAATCACATGATTAAATCAATAGATGTGGGAAAAGCATTTGATAAGGTACAGCACCCATTCATGATAAAACACTCAGCAAAGAGGGAACATACCTCAACATAATGAAGGCCACATAAGAGAAACCTATAGACAACATCCTACTCAATGTGCAAATACTAACAGCTTTCTTAGTAAAATCAGGAACAAGACAATGGTGTCCACTTTCACCACTTCATTCAATATACTATTAAAAGATCTAGCCTAGTGATAATAGAAGAAAAAGAAAGAAAGGGCATCCAAATTGGAAAGGAGGCAGTAAAATGGTCACTGGTCTCAGATGGCATGATAGTGCAATAGAAAACTCTATAGGCTCCACCAAAAAACTTCCCAACTTAAATAAGTGGACTTGGCAAAACAGCAGGATACAAAGTCAATATTCAGAAATCAATGGCGTTTTTGTATGCCAACAATGAAATATCAGAAATAGAAAACAGGAAGAAAATCCCATTTGTTATAGCACGAGAAAAATAAAATACCTAGGAATAAACCTAACCAAGTAGGCACAAGACTTGTACTCAGAAAACTATAGACACTGAAGAAAGAAATTAAGGAAGACACAAATAAATAAAAGCATATCATGTATTCATGGATTAGAAGAATTAACACAATCAAAATATCCATACTACCCAAAGCAATTTATAGATTTAACACAGTCCCTATTAAAGTGCCAATGACATATTTGACAGATATAGAAGAAGTATTTTAAATTTTTTTCTGAAACCATAAATGATCCCAAGTAGCCTTAACAATTTTGAGAGAGAAGAACAAAGTAGGAGGGATTATAATACCTGATATCAAACTATATTACAAGGCCACTGTAATCAAAACAGCTTGGTACTGGCATAAGAACATAAACATAGATCAGTGGAACAGAACAGAGAGCCCAGAAATAAACCCATGGCCTCCTGGCTAACTAATATTTGACAAAGGGGAAGAAACATAAATGAAGTAAAAATAGCCTTTCCAACAAATGATGTTGGGAGATCTGGACAGGTACATGAAAATGAAACTCGACCACCAACGTACTTCATACACAAAAATAAACTCAAGATGGATAAAAGACTTAAGTATAAGTCATGACACTATAAAAGTTTTAGAGGAGAACATAGGCAGGAAAATTTCAGATATTCCATGCAGCAATATTCTCACTTATATGTCTGCTAGAGTGAGGGATATAAAGGAAAAAATACAAAATGGGCCACATCAATTTAAAAAGCTTGTGCACTGCTACAGAAAACATCAGCAAAATGGAATGGGAACAAACTGTATGGGAAAAAATATTTGCAAAGATACCTCAGACCAGAATTTGGTCTCCAAAATATATTAAAGAACTCACGTGACTACATACCAGGAAGACAAACAATTCAGTTAAAAAAATAGGCAAAGGACCTGAATTGATTTCTCTCTAAGGAGGACACACAGCCCAGACACATATGAAAAGATGCTCAGCATCACTAGCCATCAGAGAGATGCAAATGAAAACCACAATGAGATACCACTTCATACCAATCAGAATGACCATCATAAACAAGGCAACAAACAACAAATATTGGAGAAGATGTGGAGAAAGGAAACCCTAGCACACTGTTGGTAGGAATGCAGACTGGTACTGCCACTATGGAGAAGAAGTATGGGATTTCCTTAAAAAAAAAAAAAAACCTAAAAATGAAACTGTCTTTTGACCTGGCAATTCAATTGCTGGAATTACACTCTAGGAATCCTGAAACACCAATTCAAAAGAACCTATGTACCCCAATGTTCATCACAGAATTATTTACAATAATTAAGTGCTGGAAACAGAGTAAGTGCCCATCAGTAAAGGAGTGTATCAAAAAACTATGGTCCATGTACACAACGGAATACCATGCAGCAGAAAGAAAGAAGGAGCTCTTACCCTCTGAGACAGCATGGATGGAATTGGAGAGCATTATGCTAAGTGAAATAAGCCAGGGGGTAGAAGGAAAATACCATATAACCTCACCTATAAATGGAACCTAATCAACAAAACAAAGAAGTGAGCAAAATAGAACCACCCACTTGGAACTAAAGAACAAACTCAGAGTTACCGGAGGATAGAAGGAAGGGGGATAATGGTGGAAAGAAAGGGAAGGGTCAAGTCAAAGAACATGAATAAAGGACCAATGGACAAATCCAGCAGAGGGGAGGACTGAATGTGAGAGATGTGTGTGGTGGATAGGGCAGGGGAGAGTAATGAGGAGGGGAAATGGGAACAATTGTAATAGAAAAACTATAAAAACAGTTTAAAATGTAAATGCCCCCCCCCAAAATAGAACATTGCCAAGCCATGATAAAGAGCCAACTGCTGTTTCCCCTAACAATGTGGCTGACTCTCCCAGGTATAATGTTCAGCAAAAGAAGCCAGGGAGAAAGGAATCTGTAATGTGTTTCCCATTTTTATGAAGGTTAAGAATAAGCAAAAGTATTTTATGGTGATAGAAATCAAAAGAGCGTGTGCCTTGGGCTTGGGGTGTACTGATGAACAGGTGCATGAGGGATCTGCTGGGTGCTGGACGCATTTTTATCTGCACCCAGGTGGAGGTTACATGGAGTGTATATATATATATATACACACACACACACACACACACACATATATTTCACTGAACTGTATACTCATACCAGTGCACCCTAACTGTATGAACTTTTACCTCAAAAACAAAATATAAAATAAAATTGGAAAAATGAGGAGGAAGAGAACAGGCATGAAAATCTGAGGACATTTAATGCGGAACTGGGGCAAAAAGGCTTAGGTGCCTCAACGGTCCCTCAGGGCATCACACATGCCTTAACAGTATTACATAATTAATCAGAGAATTTCAATTTACTAAATGCTGGACATTATCTTTATTTATGATCTCACTCAATTCTCCCAACCATTCTGGACATAGATGCTATCATTTCCATTTTATTAACAAGGTAACTAAGGCACAGAAATGCTAAGCAACTTGTCCAAGGTCACAGAGCTAAGTAAATGACAAAGCTAACCTTCTAAGCTAGTCTAAGTCCAAAATCCATGTCTTTAACCTCATGTCACACTAATGCAGAGTGTAAGAATTGGAGTTTTGATCATGACCTACAATGACTTGATGAAGCTTACGCCATGTTCCACACTTTCCAATTAAGACGGCAGGCAGCGTACAATAAATATCACCAAGATTTTCTCTTTTGTTGCACTGGACTGGTTTTGTAAATAAAATTATTTTTCCATTATAAAATCAATATATAAATATCAAAGAAAAATTGAAAAATACACACACACAAAAGAATAAACTGCCATGTCCCCCTACTGGAAGAACAAATCATGGAGATTTTCTTTCTAAAGAAGTAAGTAAATAAATAAATACTGACATCTGTTGTCTGTAGCCTGGTAAATTAACCTCCCTTTCTTGACAGAGCCAGATGTTAGACTGTAGCTTTATTTTAAGGAAAGTTGAGCCTACTTGGGAGCCACAAGGCATTGGGACTAATTTGACAGCCTTGAATGTGCAGTAATTATAGCTTTCTGTTGTTGACTTTTACACAATGTTACTAAAGTCAACTCAAGTCTATTTGAAGGTGGTATTTTAAATGGGAACATTTGGTGCTGGAAGTGACATGGGTTACACTGATACACAATGGCAGGGATTATCAAGTTTTGAAACTGGAAGGGATCTTGATTCCTAAAAAGAAGATTTAATAAAAGGCTTGTGTTTTTATAGATAAGGAAAACTGAGGGGGAAGGAAGCCACCCAAGCAAAGACAGCAACAGGGCCATCAGAGAAACAGTTTAGTTGTCAAGAGTGATCTGGCCTTGAATTCTACAATCATTTACCAATCGGGCAACTTGAGTAAGTCTCTCACCTTCTGAAACCACACCTCTCTTATCCATAAAATGAGGATAGTAAGAACTTCCTCTCAGCAGAGTGCAAGGATGAAATCAGATGGCAACCACTGCCTGGCATGTGGCAGGTGCTCAATAAAATAATTTCTTAATTATACAAGTAACACAGTGACTAGGAAAATTGGTAAAGGGGCTATTTTTAAGCAAATATTTAAACAAATTTTCCTCAAATCATGTAGGTAAACTTTAAGTGCCATTCGTATGTGTTTATATAGCTACTAGCTTGTTCTTTCTACATCCCAGTTACTAAGGGTAGCTCCAAATCACAGTTAGCTGAATTGTATCGAGACTGGAGTTTTAGCACAGCAGTTTAAACAGACACTATCTACTAAGATGTCCTGCAAACTTCTATGTCCTCAAAAGCTTGGTGAGTCAGACTGTGAATGAGCACATATGACCCATGTCGGCCATGTCTTATGACTTTTCCATTTATCTCTGCATTCCCAGCTGCTGCTATCAAGATGAAACCTTTAGAAATATTCCTTGAGGCATTTCAAGTGAGCTGGGGGTAGAAACAGCTCTCATCTAGTTCAGACTAGCAGAAGCTCTGTACATCAAATGTTGTTGCCTGTTAGTGAAATGGAAACAAATCCTCCAGATTATTTTTAAACAACTCCTATAACAAATTAATAACTAAGTGAGAAATTATTTTAATCTGTGATGAGGAATGGGGCAGTATTCACTCATTATTTTGGTGGCTGGTCTGCCATCTACACAGGGCTCAAGTCAAGAAACCCCAACGACTAAAAAACAAGTTTAAACCATAGACTTAGTTCTAATTAGGAAGCTCTCTGTAGTACTGAAAGTACACTATGAATATTTTTAAGCACCAACTTTAGTGAGAAACATACCTCCAAACAAAACCACTTTTTTAGAAGGGATCACTCATCTCACCTATGTCATTCTTTTTTAAAATTATTGTTCAAGTACAGTTTTCTGCCTTTTCCCCCCACACCAGCCCAACCACCAAGCCCTCCCCATCTCCCTCCTGTTTCCACACCCCTGCCCCCCTTATTGTCCATGTGTTCTTTATAATTGTTCCTGAAAACCATTCACCCTTTTCTCCTGAAATTCCCTTCCCTCTCCCCTGTGGTCACTGTCGGCCCGTTCTCAATTTCAGTGTCTTTGGTTATATTTTGCTTGTTTGTTTTGTTGATTAGGTTTGTAGTAAAGGTGAGATCATATAATATTTGTCTTTCACCACTTAGCTTATTTCACTTACATAATGCTTTCCAGTTCCATCCGTGCTATTTATTGCAAAGGGTAGGAGCTCCTTCTTTCATTCTGCTGCATAGAATTCCATTGTGTAAATGAACCACAGTTTTCTGATCCATTCATTTACTGATGGTCACCTAGGTAGCTTCCAGCACTTGGCTATTGTAAATTGTGCTGCTATGAACATTGGAGTGCATAGATTCTTTTGGATTGGTGTTTCAGGGTTCTTAGGATATAATCCTAGTAGTGGAATTGCTAGGTCAAAAGGCAGATAAATTTTTAGTTTTCTGAGGAAATTCCACACTTTTTTCCATATTGGCTGCAGCAGGCTGCAGCAGGCTGCAGCAGGCTGCAATCCCACCAACAGTGCACTAGGGTCCCCTTTTCTCCACAACCTCACTAACACTTGTTGTTTGTTGCTTTGTTTATGATGGCCATTCTGATGGGTGTGAGGTGGTATTTCATTGTGGTTTTAATTTACATCTCTCTGATAGCTAGAGATACTGAGCATCTTTTCATATGTTTCTGGATCCTCTGTATCTCCTTCTCCAAGAAGTGTCTGTTCAAGTCTTTGCCCTTCTTTTGAATTGGGTTGTTTGTTTTCTTAAGAGTGTAGTCATGTGAGTTCTTTATATATTTTGGAGATAAACCCATCTCTGAGCTATCATTGGCAAATATATTTTCCTATATGGTTGGTTCTCTTTTTATTTTAATACTGTTTTCTTTAGCTGTGCAGAAGCTTTTTATTTTGATGAGATCCCATTTGTTTATTCTTTCCTTTATGTCCCTTAGTCTAGGGAACATATCAGTGAAAATGTTGCCCTGTGAAATATCTCAGATTTCCTGCCTATGTTCTCCTCTAGGACTTTAATGCTGTCATGACTTATATTTAAATCTTTTATACACCTTGAATTTATTCTGGTGTATGGTGTAAGTTGGTGCTCAAGTTTCATTTTTCTGCATGTAGCTGTCCAGTTCTCCCAACACCATTTGTTGAAGAGGCTATCTTTACTCCATTTTATGTTACTGCTCCCTTTGTCAAAAATTAATTGACAGTACAGACTTGGGTTCATTTCTGAGCTCTCTGTTCTGATCCATTGGTCTATGTGCCTGTTTTTATGCCAGTACCAGGGTGTTTTGATTACAGTGGCCTTATAATACAGTTTGGTATCAGGTATTGTGATCTCTCCTACTTTGTTCTTCTCAAAATTGCAGCAGATACTTGGGGTCATTTATGGTTCCATATAAATTTTTGAAGTGTTTGCTCTATGTCTGTGAAATATGCCATTGGTGGGGAGAAAATAGATAGGGGAGGGCTAGAGCAGTGTGGCAAATGTAGAAGCTAAAGAACTTATGACACATGGACATGAACTAAAGGGGGTAAATGTGGGGGGAGGGGTGTGGAAGGGGGAGGGGAATGAAAGGGGAGAAATGGGGCAACTGTAATGTCATAATCAATAAAATACACTTAAAAATAAATAAATAAAATCTTAAAAAAAGAAAAACAAAGAAGTTCATACCATAAACTCAGGGAGTCAAAACAGATAAATTTAAGAAGCAGAAGCAAACAAGAAGAATCTCACAAATAAGACTGTGTCCTTCTGTGGGAAGACACAGAAACAGCCCTAAATAGAAAGGAAAGAAGAAATCCTCAGAAAAAATGCTAAATGAAATGGACACAAGTCAACTATCAGATCCTGAGTTGAAAACAATGGTTATAAGGAAGCTCAGTGAGCTCAGTGAGACTATCCAACAGCTATAGGTAAGCTACAAGAAACTTACTGTAAATTATACCAGCATGCAAAAGAATATAGAAACTATCAGCAAGAGCAAAGAAGAAATGAAGAATACAATTTCTGTGTTGCAAAACACAGAAGGAATCAAAAGCAGGCTAGATGTAGCAGATAATTGAATCAGTGAGCTGGAGGAAAAGGTAGGGACCCCCCACTGAAAAAACAAAAATGAAAAAAAGACTAAAAAAGAATGAAGAGAGGTAAACAGAAATGCAGGACAACAGAAACATAACAATATCTATATAATACGGGTACCAGAAGGAGAAGAAGAGGAGTAAGGGATAGAAAATCTGTTTTAAGAAAGTAATGATGGAAAAATTCTCTAACTGGATAAAGGAAAAAGTCATACAAGTCCAGCTAGCACAGAAGATCCCAATCAAGATGAAACCATGGAGCTCCCCTCCAAGATACATCATAATTAAAATGTCAAAATTCCAAGACAAAGAGAAAATCTTAAAGGAAGCAAGGGAGAAACAGGAAGTAACAAGCATGGGAGCCCCAAAAAGGCTAATAGCTGACTTCTCAGCTGAAAAACTATAAGCCAGGACAGAATGCAAGGAATATTGCAGGTAATACGAAGCAAAGGCCTGCAACCAATACTACTCTGACCAGCAAGGTTCTCAATTAGAATGGACGGTGAAATAAGGAGATTCCTAGACAAAAGTAGGCTGAAGGAATGCACCTCCACAAAAACAGCACTGTAAGATATGCTAAAGAGACTGCTTTAAGAAGAGGAAGAAAAAGAGAGAGAGAGAAAGAAAGACAGAGGAACATAGATACAAAGAAACAAAAATGGGAATTAATAAGTACCTGTGAATAATACCCTTAAATGTAAATGGGTTAAATGCTCTAATCAAAAGACACAGGGCAGCTAAATGGATAAGAAAACATGACCAACTCATATGCTGCCTAGAATAACTGACCTCAGAAAAAAAGACCAACACAGTCTGAAAGTGAAGGACTGGAAAAAATCCAATTCTAAGGAAACATTCTAAGGAAATGCTCAGGAAAAAGGGCAGGGTAACTATACTTATATCTGACAAAATAGACTTCAAAGCAAAAGCTATAAAAACAGACACAGGAGGACACTTCAAGGGACTCAAGGGAAGAATCCATCAAAAACACATAAATATTATAAACAAATATGCACCTAACATAAGAACACCAAAATATATAAGGAAAAGCATGAAGGACTTCAAGGAAGATGTAGACAGTAACACATTTATACTAGGGGATTTCAATATCCCACTATCAAGAAAGGATACATCTTCCAAAAAATCACAACAAGGATATTGTGGCATTGAATAATGCTCTAGATCAAATGGATGTAACTGGATATATATGTTAAGTATGTATATATGCTATATATATATCTAGATCAAATGCACTTACTTAACTGGATATATATGTTAACTGGATAGCATATATAAAACTATATATACATACATATATACACACACATATATGTGTGTGTGCATGTGTGTGTGTGTGTGTGTATATATATATATATATATATATATATATATATATATATAATGCTCTAGATCAAATGGACTTAACTTGATATGTATATAACTTGTCATCCTAAGGAAGCAAAATACACATTCATTTGCACATGGAACATTTTCAAAGACAGACCACATGACAGGACACAAAGCAAGCTTCAACAAGTCCAAGAAAATTGAAATCATATCAAGTATTTTCTCTGACCACAAAGGACTGAAACTAGACACCAGCCTCAAGGAAACAAACTCAAAACATGCAAACTCATGGAGATCGAAGAGCTTGCTATTAAATAACAAATGGGTCAAAAAAAAGATTAAGGAAGAAATCAAAAGGTTTCTGAAAACTATTGAAAGTGAACTCACAACAACCCAGAATTTATGGGACACAGTGAAGGCAGTCCTGAGAGGGAAGTTCATAGTGATACATGTCTACCTAGAAACGATAGGAACATTTCAAATAAACACCTACAAGTGCTGTAGAAACAAGAAAGATATCACAGAGCAAATAGAAGGAAATAACCAAGATTAGAAAAGAATGAAAAGACATAGATACTAAAAGCGCAATTCTAAGGATCAATAAATCTAGGATCTGGTTGTTGAAGATAGACAAATTTGACAAGCCTTTAATTTAAGCAGGCTCATCAAGAAAAAAAAAAAAAGAGAGAAGCCGAAAAACACAATCACAAATGAAAGAGGACAGATTACAACTGATACCACAGAAATACAAAGGATTGTAAGAAATTATTAGGAAGAAATATATGCCAAGAATTTTGAAAACCTGGGTGAAATGGACTAATTTCTAGAAAAATATAGTCTTCCAAAACTGAATGAAGAAGAAGCAGATAGCCTGAAGAGACGAGTAACAGATGACAAATTCAAAGCGGTGATCAAAAATATCCTGGCACACAATGGCCCAGGATGAGATGTCTTCACGGGAGAATTTCACAAAACATTTAATTGGTAACTCCTATCCTTCATAGTCCATTTCAAAAAATACAAGAAGAGGGAACACTCCCGAACTCTTTTTACAAGGCCTGCATCATTCAAATCCAAAAACAAGACAAAGACACAATTAAGAAAAAAAATACAGGCCAATATCGCTGATGAACATAGACTCAAAAATTCTCAGTGAAATACTGGCAAACTGCAAGCAGCAATAAATTGAAAAGATCATACACCATGATCAAGTGGATGCAATGATGGAACAATATTCGCAAATGAATAAATTTAATATAGCACATAAAAATGAAAGAAAAATTACATCATCATATCAATAGGTAAAGAAAATATATTTGATAAGGTATAGAACCCATTTGGGATAAAAGAATTTAGCTAAGAGGGAGTATGCCCCAATATAATAAAGGCCACATTTGAGAAATCTACCGGGAACATCACATCCAAAGGGCAAAAACTAAAAACC
This sequence comes from Artibeus jamaicensis, assembly GCF_021234435.1. Classification (NCBI taxonomy): domain Eukaryota; kingdom Metazoa; phylum Chordata; class Mammalia; order Chiroptera; family Phyllostomidae; genus Artibeus; species Artibeus jamaicensis. The sequence goes on along the minus strand of NW_026522053.1, from coordinate 1,236,038 downwards.
TTCCCACTAAGATCAGGAAAAAAGCAAGGATTTTAGCTTTCATCACTTCTATTCAACATAGTGTTTGAAGTACTATGCACAGCAATCAGACAAGAAAAAGAAATAAAAGGCATCCAAATTGGAATGGAGAAAATGAAACTATAATTGTTTGCACACTATCATTGCGACATGATAGTGTACATAGAAAATCCTACAGACCCCACCAAAAGACTTCTCAACTTAATAAGTGAACTTAGCAAAACAATGGGATACAAAGTCAATATTCAGAAATCAAAGGCATTTTTGTATACCAACAATGAAATATCAGAAACTGAAATCAGGAAAAAAAACCCATTTGATATAGCAATAAGAAAAATAAAGTAAGTAGGAATTAACCTAACCAAGGGGATAAAAGACCTACACTCAGAAAAGTACACAAAACTGTACAAATTAAATAAGGAAGACACAAACAAATGCAAACATATAATATGTTCATGGACTGGAAGAATTAACATCATTGAAATAACCATACCACCCAAAGCAATCTACAGATTCAATGCAATCCCAATCAAAATTCCAATGACATATTACACAGACATAAAGAAACAGTTAAAAATTTATACGGAATCATAAATGACCCTGAATAGTCACTGCATTTTTGAGAAAGAAGAACAAAGCAGGAGGGACAACAGTGCCTGATATAAAACTATATTACAAGGCCACAGTAATCAAAACATCTGATACTAAGAACAGAGACATAGGTAAATGGAGCAGAACAGGGAGCCCAGAAATAAACCCAACAACCTATGATGAATTAATATTCAACAAAGGGGGCAGAAGCATAAAATGGAGTAAAAACAGCCTCTTCAACAAATGATGTTGGGGGATCTGGACAGCTACAAGCAAACAAACAAAAAAAGTAACTAAAACACCAATTTACACCGTATAAAAAAATAAACTCAAGATGGATAAAAAGACTTAAATACACTTCTGGCCAAGATGGAGACATAGGTGGAAAAATTGTGTCTCCTCCCACAACCAAGTTTAAAGACAACAAAGTTTTAGTAACAAAAAAGCAACCAAAACACAAAAAATTGAACTGTACAGAAGTCCAACAACAACAAACATTCATCCAGACTGATAAGAGGGCTGGAGTCAGTGGCTGTCGGAGTACAGTCATGCAGGGAAAGGTGGCCAGACTGACCCCGGTGTGCAGGAGGCTGGTGGTGGATCCCAGGTGTGAAGTGGCAATGGGTGGACTCAATGAGGGTGTGGGGCGGCTGGCTGACCACAGTCACACATTCACGCGCAGATACACCAGGCAGAGGAGCAAGCAGTGAAATAGACCGTGCAACCCAGGGCCCCAGTGCCGGGAAATAAAGCCTAAAAGCACTGATTGAAAACACATGTGGGGGTTTAGGTGCAGGAAGAGACTCCCAGCCTCACAGGAGAGTTCTTGGAGAGACCCACAGGGTCCTAGAACATACACAAGCCTGCCCACATGGGAATAAGCACCAGAAAGGCCCAGTTTGCTTGGGGGAAGGGTGAGGGGAGGGACTGAGGTCTGACAAAGAGCAGAACATGCGCCATTGCTCCCTCTCAGACCCCTTCCACACATACAGCATCACAACCCAGCAACTGGGTTCCCCACCCTGGTGAACACCTAAGGCTCCCCCCTCATTCGTAACAGGGGCAAACAGACCAAAACATGATGGCCCAAACAGAAGAACAAATCAAAGCCCTAGAACCAATACTTTTAAGTGACCAACAGATAGCCCACCTATCAGATGCACAGTACAAAACACTGGTGATCAGGATGCTCACAGAACTGGTTGATTTTAGTCACAAATTAGAGGAACAAAAGAAGGATAAACTAAGTGAAATGAAGGGAAATGCATAGGGAACCAACAGTGATGGAAAGGAAACTGGGACTCAAAGCAAGAGAGTGGACCAGAAGAAAAAAATGACCAAACAGAAAAGAAGGAAGAAACAAGAATTCAAAAAAATAAGGAGAAGCTTAGGAACCTCCAGGACATCTTTAAACCTTCCAACATCCGAATTATAGGGGTACCTGAAGGGGAAGAGGAAGAGCAACAAGTGGAAGACTTATCTGAACAAATAATAAGGGAGAACTTCCCCAATCTGGCAAAGGAAATAGACTTCCAGAAAATCCAGGAAGCTCAGAGAGTCCCAAAGAAGTTGGACCCAAGGAGGAACACACCAAGGCACATCATCATTACATTAGCCAAGATTAAAATGAAGGAGAGACTTCTAGAAGCAGCAAGAGATAAGGGGACAGTCACCTACAAAGGACTTCCCATCAGACTGTCAGCAGATTTCTCAAAACAGAGCTCACAGGCAAGAAGAGGCTGGAAAGAAGTATTCCAAGTCATGAAATCCAAAGACCTACATCCAAGATGGCTCTACCCAGCTAAGCTTTCATTTAGAATGGAAGGGCAGATAAAGTGCTTCTCAGATAAGGTCAAATTCAAGGAGTTCATCATTACCAGGCCCTTATTATATGAAATGTTAAATGGACTTATCTAAGAAATAGAAGATAAAAAATATGCACAGTGAAAGGACAGCAAACTCACAGTTATTATCAACCACACCTAAAACACAAGCAAACTAAGAGGACAGCTAGATCAGGTGCAGAACCATAGAAATGAAGATCACATGGAGGGTTAGCAACAGGGAAGTGGGAGGAGGAGAAGGGGGGAGAAGGTACAGAGAATAAGTAGCATAGATGGTAGGTAGAAAATAGAAGGGGGAGGGCAAGAATAGTATGGGAAATACAGAATCTAAAGAACTTGTGACACATGGACATAAGCTAAAGGGGGGAATGGTGGGGGAGAGGGTGTGGAGGGTGGAGGGAAATTAAGGGGGGGGAAACGAGACAACTGTAATGGTATAATCAATAAAATATATTTAAAAATTCCTAATGAGGTTGTAGAAGAAGAGAAAGAATTAAAGTGAAAGGCAGTGATTGTGCGGAAAAACTTAAATATAAGTCAGGACACCATAAAAGTCCTAGGGAAGAACAGAGTCAGGGAAATTTCAGATATTCCATGCAGCAATATTTTCACTGATATGTCCCCTAGACTAAGGGACATAAAGAAAAAATAAACAAATAGGAATTCATGAAAATAAAAAGCTTGAGCATTGCTAAAGAAAACATGAGCAAAACAGAAAAGGAAACAATCGTATAGGAAATATATTTGCCAATGACATCTTGGACAAGGGTTTGATCTCTAAAACATATCAATATCTCAACAGTACCCCACTTCAGGAAGAAAAACAACCCAATTAAAAAATGGCCAAAGAGAAAATGCTGGGAAGATGGTGACGGAGTAAGATGGAGCTGATACTAGCTCCTGTACTCATGGGTGAAAATCCTGGCAGATCTATAGAGAAACAGCACAATAAACCATCAGTTACCCAGCATTTATGAAATTAAAAGACCAGAGATTGTGACCGACGCTGAAACACCAGACGGCGGCAGAGTCAGCTACTGGAGCTGGGTCTCACACGGCCCCTGTGCTGCCGCCAGAGCAACAGGCCTGGGAGCCGGGGAGTCAGGTACGGGAGCCGGACACTCCAAGCCCCTGTGACGGTCCTGGGAGACAAAGGAGTCAGGAACTGGAGCTGGGACATTCTCGGCCCCTGTGCCGATGCCATAGCTACTGGCCTGGGCAATGGAAGGGTCAGTTGCAGGAGCTGGGACACCAAAGGCTCCTGTGACTCCACCATAGAGACAGGCCTGGGCCCTGAGGAGCCAGCTACGGGAGCCGGGACGTTCTGAGACCTGTGCCGCTGCCATAGCAACGGGACTGGACGCCTGGGAGTCAGGTACGAAAGCCGGGACACTCCAAACCCCTGAGACGGCCCTGGGCAGCAGAGGAGCCCTCTACGGGAACTGGGACATTCTCAGCCCCTGTGCCGCTGCCATACCGACGGGACTGGACACTGGGGAATCAGATACAGGAGTTGGGACATTTTAAGCCTCTGTGCCACTGCCATAGAGACAGCACTAGACACCGGGGAGTCAGGTACGGAAACCAGGACACTCCAAACCCCTGTGACAGCCCTGGGCGGCAGAGGAGCCAGATACGGGAGCCGGGACATTCCCAGCCTCTGTGCCGCTGCTGTAGTAATGGGCCTGGGTGCTTGAGGAGGCCGCTACTAGAGCCGTGACATTCAGCAGTGGTAGGCGACCAACGCAGGGACCAGCGCGAGGACCAGCGTGAGTGTAGGTGGAGATGAAGAACATCAAGAAACTTCAAGGAGTCTGCACAACTGAACTTCACAAGGATCATACCACAGAAGTTTACACCATAAAACCAGGGTTTCAGAACAGATCAATTTTAGAAGCAGAGACTAATAAGAAGAGTCTCAAACAATGGGAAGATAAAGAAACAATCCCCAAATGAAAGAAAAAGCAGAAACTTCAGAAAGAATGTTAGATGAAATAAAGGCTGATCAACTATCAGATAGTGAATTCAAAGCACTGGTTATTACGAAGTTCAAAGAGCTCACAGTGAACTACCAGAAACTACAGGGGAACTATAATGATCTCTCTGCAAACTACAGCAACATCAAAAAGGAAATGGAAACTATCAGCAAGAGACAAGAGGAAATGAAGAATACAATTTCCGAATTGAAGAACACAGTAGAAAGTCTCAAAAGTAGGATAGATGAAGCAGAGGATAGGATTAGTGAGTTGGAGGACAAGGTAGAAAGCATCTCACAGAAAGAGCAAGAAAATGAAAAGAGGCTCAGAAAGAATGAAGAGGGATTAAGAGAAATGCAAGACAATATGAAACGTAATAATATCCGAATAATAGGAATACCAGAAGGAGAAGAAGAAGAACAAGGGATAGAAAATGTATTTGAACGAGTAATGAGAGAAAATTTTCCTAATTTGATAAGAGAAAAAGCCTCACAAATCCAGGAATCACAAAGAGTCCCAAACAAGAGGAACCGAAGGAGGCCCACTTCAAGACACATCATCATCAAAATGGCAAAATTCCAAGACAAAGAGAGAATCTTAAAGGCAGCAAGGGAGAAAAAAGAAATAACATACAAGGGAGCCCCAATAAGGTTAGGTACTGACTTCTCAACGGAAACACTTCAAGCAAGAAGAGAATGACAAGAAATATTCCAAGTAATGAGAACCAGAGGCCTACAATCAAGGCTACTTTACCCAGCAAGGCTCTCAATCAAGATAGAAGGCCAAATAAAGAGCTTCCAAGACAAAAGAAGCCTAAAAGAATATGCCTCCACCAAACCAGCTCTACAAGAAATACTAAAAGGACTGCTTTAAGGGAAGGAAGGATAAGAGGGAGACAGAGAGGAACACAGGTACAAAAATGGCAATGAATAAGGACCTATCAATAGTAACCTTAAATGTAAATGGATTAAATGCTACAATCAAAAGACACAGAATAGCTCAATGGATAAGAAAGCATGACTCACACATATGCTGCCTACAAGAGACCCACCTCAGGACAAAAGACCATCACAGACTAAAAATGAAAGGCTGGAAACAAGTTTTCCAAGCAAACGGACAAGAAAAAAAAGCTGGGGTAGCAATTCTCATATCAGAAAAAATAAACTTCAAAAAAAGGGCCATTAAGAGAGACCCAGAAGGTCACTTCATTATACTCAAGGGAAGAATCCACCAAGAAGATATTAACATTGTAAAAATATATGCACCAAACATAGGGGCACCCAAATATATCAAGGAAATCTTAGAGGACTTCGAGAAAGATATTGACAGCAACACAATTATAGTAGGGGATTTTAACATCCCACTGTCAAAAATGGACAGATCTTCAAAACAAATTATCAACAAAGATGTTGTGGCATTAAACAACACCCTAGAGGAAATGGACTTAACTGATATAGAGTCTTTCATCCCAAAGAAGGTAAATACACATTCTTTTCAAATGCACATGGAACATTTTCAAAGATAGACCACATGATAGGACACAAAACGAGCCTCAACAAATTCAAGAAAATTGAAATCATACCAAGCATCTTCTCTGACCACAAGGGACTGAAATTAGAAACCAACCCCAAAGAAAAAACCCAAAGCACCCAAAAACATGGAGACTGAATGGTATGCTATTAAACAACAAATGGGTCAAGAATGAAATTAGGGAAGAAATCAAAACGTTTCTGGAAACAAATGAAAATGATCTCACAACAACCCAAAACTTATGGGACACAGCGAAGGCAGTCCTGAGAGGGAAGTTTATAGCAATACAGGCCTACCTAAAGAATATAGAAACATTTCAAACAAACAACCTAACCCTACGCCTGCAAGAACTCGAGGAACAACAACAAAGACAGCCCAGAGGAAACAGAAGGAAAGAAATAACCAAGATTAGAGCAGAATTAAATGACATAGAAACTAAAAGCACAATTTTAAGGATCAATGAATCCAGGAGTTGGTTCTTTGAGAAGATAAACAAAATTGACAAGCCTTTAAGTAGGCTCATCAAGAAAAAGAAGAGGACACAAATAAACACAATCAGAAATGAAAAAGGAGAGATTACAACTGACACCACAGAAATAGAAGGGATTGTAAGAAATTACTATGAAGAACTGTATGTTTTGAAAACCTAGGGGAAATGACCAAGGGGAAATCCCCTTGGGATTTCTAGGGGAAATCCCACCATGACCAAGTGGGATTCATCCCAGGGATGCAAGGATGGTTCAACATTTGCAAAACAGTAAATGTAATTCATCACATAAACAAAAACAAAGACAAAAATCACATGATCATATCAATAGATGCGGAAAAAGCTTTCGATAAGGTACAACACCCATTTATGATAAAAACACTCAGCAAAGTGGGAATACAGGGAGCATTTCTCAAAATAATAAAGGCCATATATGAGAGACCTACAGCCAATATCATACTCAATGGGAAAAAACTAAAAGCTTTTCCACTACGATCAAGAACAAGACAAGGTTGTCCACTTTCACCACTTCTGTTCAATATAGTATTGGAAATTTTAGCCACGGCGATCAGGCAAGAAAAGGAAATAAAAGGCATCCAAATAGGAAAGGAGGAAACAAAACTGTCACTGTTTGCAGATGACATGATAGTGTACATGGAAAATCCTATAGACTCTACCCAAAAACTGCTCAAACTAATTAATGAATTTGTCAAAACAGCTGGTTACAAAGTCAATATCCAGAAATCAAAGGCATTTTTGTATACCAACAGTGAATCTGCAAAAGCAGAAATAAAGAAAAAAGTCCCATTCGATATAGCAAAAAGAAAAATAAAATATCTGGGAATAAACCTAACTAAGGAGGTAAAAAACCTGTATGCAGAAAACTACACAGCCCTGAAGAACGAAATCAAGGAAGACACAAACAAATGGAAACATATACCTTGTTCATGGATTGGAAGAATTAACATCATTAAAATGTCCATACTACCCAAAGCAATATACAGATTCAGTGCAATACCTATTAAAGTACCAATGGCATATTTCACAGACATAGAACAAACACTTCGAAAATTTATATGGAACCATAAACGAGCCCGAATAGCAGCTGCTCTTTTGAGAAAGAAGAACGAAGTAGGTGGGATCAGAATACCTGATATCAAACTGTATTACAAGGCCACTGTAATCACAACAGCCTGGTACTGGCATAAATCAGGCACATAGACCAATGGAACAGAGCAGAGAGCCCAGAAATCAAACCAACTCTCTACAGTCAATTAATATTCGACAAAGGGGGCAGTAACATAAAATGGAGTAAAGATAGCCTCTTCAACAAATGGTGTTAGGAGAACTGGACAGCTACATGCAAAAAAATGAAACTTGAGCACACACTTACACCATACACCAAAATAAATTCAAGGTGGATAAAAGACTTAAATATAAGCTGTGACACCATTAAAGTCCTAGAGGAGAACATCGGCAAGAAAATCTCAGATATTTCATGCAGCAAGTTCTTTAGTGATATGTCTCCTAGAGCAAGGAATGTAAAGGAAAGAATAAACAAATGGGATCTCATCAAAAAAAAAAAAAAGCTTCTGCGTGGCTAAAGAAAACATTATTAAATTAGCAAGACAACCAACTGTATGGGAAAACATATTTGCCAATGATACCTCAGACAAAGGTTTAATCTCCAAAATATACAAAGAACTTACACAACTCTACTCTAGAAGACACCCAACCCAATTAAAAAATGGGAAAAGGACTTGAACAAACACTTCTCCAAGGAGGACATACAGAACATTCAGAGACACATGAAGAGATGCTCAATATCGTTAGCTATCAGAGAGATGCAAATTAAAACCACAATGAGATACCACTTTACACCAGTCAGGATGGCTATCATAAACAAAGCAACAAACAACACATGTTGGAGAGGTTGTGGGGAAAGGGGTCCTTAGTTCACTGTTGGTGGGATTGCAGACTGGTACAACCATTATGGAAAACAGTATGGAATTTTCTCAGAAAAATAAAAATCGACCTGCCTTTTGACCCAGCAATTCCACTGCTGGGATTATATCCTAAGAATCCTAAAACATCAATATCAAAGAACCTATGCACCACAATGTTCATAGCAGCACAATTTACAATAGCCAAGAGTTGGAAGCAACCTAGGTGCCCATGAGTAAATGAATGGATCAAAAAATTGTGGTACATATACACAATGGAATTCTATGCTGCAGAGAGAAAGAAGGAGCTACTACCTTTTGCAACAATATGGATGGAACTGGAAAGCATTATGCTGAGTGAAATAGGCCAGGTGCTGAAAAACAAATACCATATGACCTCACCTTTAACAGGAAGCTAAACAACTAAATAAACAAGCAAGCAGAAAAAAAAAACAAAGACACTGAAATAGAGAACAAGGGGATAGTGACCAGAGGGGAGAAGGAAGGGAAATTAAGGGGAAAAAGGGGGAGGGATTTGGAGGAACAAATAGGAAGGACACAGGGACGAGAACTAAGGGGGGTGGAAATGGGAGGGAGGTGGGGAGCAAGGGGCAGGGGAGGTGGGATGGGAAAAATAGACAAAAAACTGTACTTGAAAAATAACTAAATAAAATTAAAAATAATGGCCAAAGGACTTAAGACACTTATCCCAGGAGGACCTACAGAGGGCCCAGGGACATATGAAAGCATCACTAGCCATCAGAGAGATGCAAATTAAAATCATAATGAGATACCACTTTGCACCGGTCACAATGGCTATGATAACCATATCAACAAACAAATGCTGGTGAGGTTGTGAAGATGAGGCAACCCTAGTACACTGCTGGTGGAAATGGAGACAGGTGTAGCCACTATGGAGAACAATATGGAATATTCTCAGAAAACTAAAAATGAAACTGTTTTTTGACTCAGCAGTTCCACTGCTAGGATTATACCCTAAGAACCCTGAAACACCAATCCAAAAGAACCTATGCACTCCAATATTCATAGAAGCACAATTTACAATAGCTAAGTGCTGGAAGCAACCTAAGTGCCCAGCAGTAAATGAATAGGTCAAAAAACTGCGGTACGAAATTCTGTGCAGCAGAAAGAAAGAAGGAGCTCCCGCCATATGTGAAGCATGGATTGATCTGGAGATCATAAGGTAAGTGAAATAATACATGGGTGAAAGACAAATACCATATGTTCTTATCTATAAGTGAAACCTACTCAAGAAAATAAGCTCACAAAATATACCCAGAGACATGGAAAGAAAGAACAAGCTGACAGTAACCAGAGGGGAGGTGGGTGGGTAAAACACAGTAAAATGGGAAGGGTCATCAAGAAACATATATAAAGGTCACATGTACAAAGTCAAAGGTGGGTAGGATTGAGGGTGGAAGGTGGCTATGGCCGGTGTGTGGTGGAGTGGTATGGGGAAAGTAGAGACAACTGTATTTGAATAACAATAAATAAAAAGAGAAAAAACAAAACAAAAAGAATACAGTTGGAGGACTGTCACTTTATGATTCAAATACTTATTATAAACTTACAATAATCAAGACAGTGTGGTATTGGCATAAAGAGAGACATACTGATTAATGGAATAGAATTAAAAGTCCAGAAATAAACCCTCATACTTATGGCCAATTGCTTTTCAAGAACCATTCTAAACCATTTATTTAATGGGGGAAACAGTCTCTTGAACAAACAATACTCAGACAACTGAATATTCACATATAAAAGAATGGAGCTGGACCTCTATCTCATATCATATATAAAAATTAACTGAAAATTAATCAATGACCTAAATGAAGTCATTAAGAACATAAAACTCTTAGAAAAAAACCAAAACTTTATGACCTTGAATTAAGCTATGGTTTCCTCGGTATGAGACCAAAAGCACAAAGCAACAAATAAAAAAATAAACTGGATATCATCAAAATTAAAAATTCTTGTTTTTTAAAAAGAAATCTCAAAAGATGTATCCGACAAGAGACTTGTATCTAGAATATATAAAAGCTCTTAAATTCAACAATAAAAAGACAATCCAAATAAATAGGGCAGAAGATATGTTTTTCTTTTTAAAATTATTTTTATTGTTCAATTATAGTTGTCTACATTTACCCCCCACCACTACTCCAACCCTAGCCATCCCGACCTCCCTCCCCTGCTTCAACACCCCCGTGGTTTTGTACATTTGTCCATTATAGTTGTTTCTGAAATCATTTCCCCTTCCCCACATTATCCCCTCTCACCTCTCCTCTGGTTACATCAGATTGTCTTAATATCACTGTCTCTGATTATTTTGCTTGACTGTTTGTTTTGTTGGTTAATTTCCCTTAAAGGTGAGATCATATGGTATTTATCCCTCACTGCCTGGCTTATTTTACTTAGCATAATGCTCTCCAGTTCCACCCACACTGTCACAAAGGGTAGGAGCTCCTTATTTCTTTCAGCTGAGTCATATTCCACCATGTAAATGTACCACAGTTTTTGGATCTATTCATTGATTGATGGGAACTTAGGTTGCTTCAAGCACTTGGCTATTGTAAATTGTGCTGCTATGAACACTGGGGTGCATAGGTTCTTCTGGACTGGTGTTTCAGGGTTCTTTTAAAACTCCCTATATTGTATCTGTTTCATGGTTCTTATGATACAATCCCAGCAGTGGAACTGCTGGGTCAAAAGGTAGTTCCAGCCCTGGCTGGTGTAGCTCAGTGGATAGAGCACGGGCCTGTGAATCAAAGGATCGCGGTTCAATTCCCAGTCAGGGCACATGCCTGGGTTGCAGACTGCTACCCTGCAGGCCAGTTTCCAGCAGGGGATGCACGAAAGGCAACCATACATTGATGTTTCTCTCCCTCTCTCCTTCCTGTCTATAAGTAAATAAATAAAATCTTTAAAAAAAAAGGTAGTTCCATTTTTAGTCTTCTGAGGAAATTCCATACTGTGTCCCACAGTGGCTGCACCAGTCTGCATTCCCACCAACAGTGCACTAGGGTTCCTTTTTCTCCACACATTCTCCAATACTTCTTGTTTCTGGATTTGTTTATGATGGCCTTTCTCACTGGTGTGAAGTGGTATCTCATTATGGTTTTAATTTGCATCTCAATGATGGCTACTAATGCAGAGCATCTTTTCATATGTCTCTGGGCCCTCTGTATGTCCTCCTTGGAGAAATATTCATTCAAGTTTTCCCTATTTCTTAATGGGGTTCTTTGTCTTCCTGGACTGAAGTCATGTAAGTTCTTTATATATTTCAGAGATAAAGAATTAGTCTGAAGTATTAGCAAATATGTTTTCCCATGTAGTTAGTTCTCTTTTCATTTTGCTCATGTTTTCTTTAGCAGTGCACAAGCTTTTTATTATTATAAGTCCCATTTGCTTATTCTTTCCTTTATGCTCCTTAATCTAGGGGACATATAGATTAAAATACTGCTGAGTGGAATGTCTCAGTTTTTCCTGTTTACATTCTCCTCTAGGACTTTTATAGTGTAACGACTAATATTTAAGTCTTTTACCACCTTGAATTTATTTTGGTGTATGGTGTAAGTTGGTGATTGAGTTTCATTTTTTTTGCATGTAGCTGTCCAGATCTCCCAACACCATTTGTTGAAGAGGCTATTTTTACCCCATTTTATGCTTCTTCCCCCTTTGTAAAATATTAATTAATCATAGAGACTTGGGTTTATTTCTGGGCTCTCTATTCTATTCAATTGGTCCATGTATCTCTTCTTATACAAGTACCAGGCTGTTTTGATTATAGTGACCTTATAATACACTTTAATATCAGGTATTGTCATCCCTCCTGCTTTGTTCTTTCACAATTGCTGTGGATATTCAAGTTCATTTATAGTTCCATATAAATTTTTGAAATCTGTCCCTGAAATATGTAATTGGTATTTTAGTGGGAATTGAATTGAATCTACGAATTACTTTGGGTAGTATAAACATTTTTTTAAAAATTTATTTAATTATTGTTGCCCTGGCTGGGATAGCTCAGTGGACTGAGCCCGGGCCTGGGAACCAGACAGTCCCGGTTCGATTCCCAGTCAGGGCACATGCCTGTGTTGCAAGCGGATTCCCTGCAGGCCAGTTCCCAGCAGGGGACACACAAAAGGCAACCATACATTGATGTTTCTCTCCCTCTCTTCTTCCCTTCCCTCTAAAGATAAATAAATATTTTAAAAAATTTTATTTAATTATTGTTCAAGTATAGTTTTCTGTTTTTTTACTCCCATCCCAGCCCTCCCAGTGCTCCCCACCTCCCTCCCATTTCCATCCCCCTTAGTTGTTGTCCATGTGTCCTTTATACTAGTTCCTGTAAATCCTTCTCCCTTTTCCCCTGAAATTCCCTCCCCTCTCCCCTCTAGTCACTCTCCCCCTGTTCTCTATTTTGATGATGTTAATTCTTCCAATCCATGAACATAGTATATGTTTCCATTTGTTTGTGTCTTCCTTAATTTCTTTCTTCAGTGTTGTGTAGTTTTCTGAGTATAGGTCTTTTACATCCTTGGTTAGGTTTATTCCTAGGTATTTTATTTTTCTTGTTGATATATTAAATGGGATTTTCCCGCTGATTTCTGTTTCTCCTGTATCATTATTGGTGTACAAAAATGCCTTTGATTTCTGAATACTGACTTTGTATCCCACTGTTTTGCTAAGTTCACTTATTAAGTTGAGTAGTTTTTTGGTGGAATTGACAGGATTTTCTATGTATAGTATCATGTCATCTGCAAACAATGACAGTTTTGTTTCCTCATTTCCAATTTAGATGCCTTTTATTTCTTTTTCTTGTCTGATTGCTGTGGCTAGGACTTGCAATACTATTTTGAATAGAAGTGGTGAAATTGGACATCCTTGTTTTGTTCCTGATCTTAGTGGGAAAGTTTTTAGTTTTTGCCCATTGATTATGATGTTGGCTATAGGTCTCTCGCATATGGCCTTTATGATACTGAGGGGAGCTCTCTCTATTCCCACTTTGCTGAGTGTTTTTAATCTTAAATGGGTGCTGTGCCTTATCAAATTCTTTTCCTGCATCTATTGATATTATCATGTGATTTTTGTTTTTCATCTTATGTGATGTATTATATTTACTGATTTGTGAATATTGTACCATCCTTTCATTCCTGGGGTGAATCCCACTTGATTGTGGTATATAATCTTTTAAATGTATTGCTGGATGGAGTTTTCAAATTTTTTAAAAATATATTTTATTAATTATGCTATTACTGCTGTCCCATTTTCCCCACTTCATTCCCCTCCACCATGCACAACCTCTCCCACACCCTCAAATTCCTCCCTTTTAGTTCATGTCCATGTGTCTTACGTTCTTTAGCTTATACATTTTCCATATTATTCTTGCCCCCCTGTCTATTTTCTGCCTACAGTCTATGGTACTTATTCTCTATACCTTTCCCACCTCTCTCCTCCTCCTGCTCTGCTGTTGCTAATCCTCCATGTGATCTCCATTTCTGTTCCTGGTTCTGTTCCTGTTTTAGTTGTTTCCTTAGTTTGTTTTTGTTTTAGGTGTGCTTGTTCATAATTGTGAGTTTGCTGTCTTTTTTTCTCTTCATATTGTTCATATTTTTATCTTCTTTTTCTTAGATAAGCCCCTTTAACATTTCATATAGGGGCTTGGTGAAGATGAACTCCTTTCACTTGACCTTATCTGAGAAGCACTTTATCTGCCCTTCCATTCTAAATAAAAGCTTTCCTGGATAAGCTGTCTTGGATGTAGGTCCTTCCTTTCATGATTTGGAATACTTTTTCCCAGCCTCTTCTTGCCTACAAGGTCTCTTTTGAGAAATCAGCTGTCAGTCTAATAGGAACTCCTTTGTAGGTGACTGTCTTTTTATCTCTTGCTGCTTCTAGGTTTCTCTCCTTCATTTTTATCATGGGTAATGTAATGATGATGTGCATTGGTGTGTTTCTCCTTGGGTAGAACTTCTTTGGGACTCTCTGAGCTCCCTGGAAGTCTACTGCCTTTGCTAGATTGGGGGAGTTTTCCTTTATTATTTGTTCAAATAAGTTTTCCACTTGTTGCTCTTCCTTTTCTCCTTCTGATACCCCTACAATTTGGATGTTGGAATGTTTAAAGATATCCTGGAGGTTCCTAAGCCTCTCCTTTTAAAAAAATTCTTGTTTCTTCTTTTTTTAAATTTATTTATTTATTTTTAAGTACAGTTTTCTGTCTATTTCTCCCATCCCAGCCCCCTGTGCCCCGGGCTCCCCACCTGCCTCCCATTTACACCCCCCTTAGTTCTTGTCCCTGTGTCCTTTATACTTGTTTCTCTAAATCCCTGCCCTTTTTTTCCCCTTAAATTCCCTCCCCCCTCCCTTTTGGTTGCTGTCCCCTTGTTCTGTTTTTCAGTGTCTTTGTTTTTATTCTGCTTACTTGTTTGTTTTGTTGTTTAGCTTCCTGTTAAAGGTGAGATCATATGGTATTTGTCTTTCAACACCTGGCCTATTTCACTCAGCATAATGCTTTCCAGTTCCATCCATGTTGTTGCAAAAGGTAGTAGCTCTTTTTTTCTTTCTGCAGCATAGAATTCCATTGTGTATATGTACCACAATTTTTTGATCCATTCGTTTACTGACAGGCACCTAGGTTGCTTCCAACTCTTGGCTATTGTAAATTGTGCTGCTATGAACATTGTGGTGTATAGGTTCTTTGCAATTGATGCTTTAGGATTCTTAGGATATAATCCTAGCAGTGGAATTGCTGGGTCAAAAGGCAGGTCGATTTTTATTTTTCTGAGAAAAACTCCATACTGTTTTCCATAATGGTTGTACCAGTCTGCAATCCCACCAACAGTGAACTAGGGTCCTCTTTTCCCCACAACCTCTCCAACATTTCTTGTTTGTTGCTTTGTTTATAATAGCCATCCTGACAGGTGTAAACTGGTATCTCATTGTGGTTTTACTTTGCATCTCTCTGATGGCTAGCAATATTGAGCATCTCTTCATGTGTCTCTGGATCTTCTGTAACAGGCACATAGACCAATGGAACAGAACAGAGAGCCCAGAAATAAACCCAATTCTCTACAGGCAATTGATATTCAACAAACGGGGCAGTAACATAAAATGGAGTAAAGATAGCCTCTTCAACAAATGGTGTTGGAAGAACTGGATAGCTATGTGCAAAAAAATCAAACTTGAGCACCGACTTATACCATACACCAAAATAAATTCAAGGTGGATAAAAGACTTAAATATAAGCCATGACACATGGAGGAGAACATTGGCAGGAAAATCTCACATATTTCACACAGCAACATTTTTACTGAAAAATCCCCTAGAGCAAGGAATATAAAGGAAAGAATAAACAAATGGGATCTCATCAAATAAAAAGCTTCTCTGTGACTAAAGAAAACAGTATGAAATTAAAAAGACAACCAACTGTATGGGAAAACATTATGTCGATAATACCTCAGACAAGGGTTTAATCTCCAAAATATACAAAGAACTCACAAGACTGCACTCTAAGAAGACAACTAACCCAATTAAAAAATGGGTAAAGGACTTGAATTCTTGTTTCTTCATTCTTTTCTGTTTGGTTGTTTCTTTCTTGCTTCTGGTCCACTCCCTTGATTTTAGTCCCAGTTTCCTTTCCATCACTATTGGTTCCCTGTGTATTTTCTTCCATTTAACTTAGTGTACCCTTCATTTTTTCATCTAATTTGCGACAAAAGTGAATCAGTTCTATGAGCATCCTGATCACCAGTGTTTTGAACTGTGCATCTGATAGGTTGGCTATCTGTTGGTCACTTAAAAGTATTGGCTCTGGGGCTTTGATTTGTTCTTGTTTGAGCCATCATGTTTTGGTCTGTTTGCTCCTGTTACAAATGAGTGGGGAGCCTTAGGTGTTCACCAGGGTGGGGAACCCAGTTGCTGGGTTTTGATGCTGTATGTGGGGAAGGGGTCTGAGAGGGAGCAATGGCGCATGTTCTGCTCTTTGTCAGACCTCAGTCCCTCCCCCACCCTTCCCCCACACAAACTGCCTTTCTGGTGCTGATTCCCATGTGGGCAGGCTTGTGTATGTTCTAGGACCCTGTGGGTCTCTCCAAGAACTCTCCTGTGAGGCTGGGAGTCTCTTCCTGCACCTAAACCCCCACATGTGTTTTCAATCAGTGTTTTGAGACTTTATTTCCTGGTGCTGGGACCCTGGGTTGTGAGGTCCATCTTGCTCTCATTTCCCCTGGTGTATGTGTGAACGAATGTGGGGTTGCCTGGTCAGCCAGCCACCTTGCGTGTAGTGCCTTGCTTCACAATTGCCTTGCTGGGTCTGCCTGTTGCCATCTTGTGTGCCCAGGAAAGAATAAACAAATGGGATCTCATCAAAATTAAGAGCTTCTGTGTGGCTAAAGAAAACAGTATTAAATTAAAAAGACAATCAACTGTATGGGAAAACATATTTGCCAATGATACCTCAGACAAAGGTTTAATCTCCAAAATATACAAAGAATTCACATGACTGCACTCTAAGAAGACAACTAGCCCAATTAAAAAATGGGAAAAGGACCAGCGTGCCTGGTGCCACCACTTTTTGTGCCTAGACCCCTCTCCACTCAGCCTCCTGACTGCACTTTGCCTATAGGTCTGGATGAATATGTCTATTTTAACTCCTTGGTTGTCGGACTTCCATACAGTTCAATTTTCTGGCAGTTCTAGTTGTTATTTTGTTTCTAAATTGTTTCTGTCCTTATTTTGGTTGTAGGAGGAGGCACAGTGTGTCTACCTATGCCTCCATCTTGGCCGGAAGTCCAGTTTTCCAATATTGTGTTAAGGATTTCAGCATCTAAGTTTATGAGCAATACTGGCTTGAAGATTTCTTTCTTAATTGTGTCTTTACCTGCTTTTGGGGTTAGGATGATGCTGGCTTTGTGAAAAGAGTATGGGAGTCATCCATCTTGTTCCATTTTTTGGAAATGTCTGTGAAGGATAGATGTTAGCTCTTCCTTAAATGCTTTGTAAAATTATCCTGTGAAACTATCCAGTCCATGGTTTTGTGTGCCAGGAATTTTAGATTATTGGTTCAATTTCATCAGCTGTTTTTGGTCTGTTCAGGCTATCTGCTTCTTCTTCATTCAGTTTTGGAAGATTATATTTTTCTAGAAATTAGTCTATTTCACCCAGGTTTTCAAAATTCTTGGCATATATTTCTTCCTAATAATTTCTTACAATCCTTTGTATTTCTGTGGTATCAGTTGTAATCTGTCCTCCTTCATTTGTGATTGTGTTTTTTGGCTCCTCTCTTTTTTTTTCTTGATGAGCCTGCTTAAATTAAAGGCTTGTCAAATTTGTCTATCTTCAACAACCAGATCCTAGATTTATTGATCCTTAGAATTGCGCTTTTAGTATCTATGTCTTTTCATTCTTTTCTAATCTTGGTTATTTCCTTCCTTCTATTTGCTCTGTGATGTCTTTCTTGTTGTTCCTACAGCTCTTGTAGGTGTTTATTTGAAATGTTCCTATCGTTTCTAGGTAGACATGTATCACTATGAACTTCCCTCTCAGGAAGGCCTTCACTGTGTCCCATAAATTCTGGGTTGTTGTGAGTTCACTTTCATTAGTTTTCAGAAACCTTTTGATTTCTTCCTTAATCTTTTTCTTGACCCATTTGTTGTTTAATAGCAAGCTCTTCGATCTCCATGAGTTTGCGTGTTTTGAGTTTGTTTCCTTGAGGTTGGTGTCTAGTTTCAGTCCTTTGTGGTCAGAGAAAATACTTGATATGATTTCAATTTTCTTGGACTTGTTGAAGCTTGCTTTGTGTCCTGTCATGTGGCCTATCTTTGAAAATATTCTATGTGCATTTGAAATGAATGCGTAGTTTGCTCCTTTGGGATGAAGGCTCTCTGTCTATATATGTATCAGTGAAGTCCATTTGACCTAGAACTATGTTCAATGTTGCAATACCTTTGTTAATATTTTCTTTAGAAGATCTATTCTTTTTTGTCAATAGGTTGTTAAAATCCCCTAGTATAATAGTGTTGGTGTCTATATCTTTCTTGAATTGTTCCAGAATTTTCTTTATGTATTCTGGTGCTCCTATATTGGGTACATATACATTTACAATGTTTTTGTCTTCTTGATGTATTATGAAGTGTCCTTTGTGGTCTCTTTTTATGGCTCTTTTATTGAAATCTATTTTGTCTGACATGAGTATTGCTACTCCCGCTTTTCCCCCCCTGTTCTTTTGGTTGGAATATTTATTTCCGGTCCTTCACTTTCAGTCTGTATTGGTCTTTTGTTCTGAGGTGGGTCTCTTGTAGGCAACATCTATGCTATTCACGTTTTCTCATCCATTCAGCTATTGTACATCTTTTGATTGGACCATTTGATAAATTTACTTTTAAAGTTATTACTGATTGGTAACTATTCTATGCCTTTGTTTTCATACATGTTCCTCTCTCTTTAATCCCCCCCCATTTTGTTAAAGCAGACCCTTCAGCATCTCTTGCATAGCTGGTTTGGAGGAGGTGTACTCTTTGAAGCTTCTTTGGTCTGGGAAGCTTGTTACTTGGCCTTCTATCTTAATTGCAAGACTTGCTGGGTAGAGTAATCTTGGTTACAGGACTCTGGTTCTCACTCATTACTTGGAATATTTCTTCCCATTCTCTTCTGGCTTGGAGCCTTTCCATTGAGAAGTCAGCTGCTAACCTTACCAGGGTCCTTTGTATGTTACTCCCTGTTTCTTCTTTGCTGCCCTTAAGATTCTCTCTTTGTCTTGGAATTTTGCCATTTTAATTATGATGTGTCTTGAAATGGGCCTCTTTGGGTTCCTCTTGATTGCGACTCTCTGTGTTTCCTGGATTTGTGTGATTTTTTTCTCTCATTAAATTGGGGAAATTTTCCATTATTAGTTTTTCAAAGAAGTTTTCTATCACTTGCTCTTTTTCTTCTCCTTCTGCTATCCATATTATATGGATATTATTATGTTTCATGGAGTTATGCAGTTCCCTTAACACCTCTTTGTTCTTTCTGTGTCTCTTTTCCTTTTCTTGCTCTTTCTGAGTATTTTTTCTACCTTGTCTTCTAGCTCACTGATTGGATCCTCTGCTTCATGCATCCTGATTTTGATTCCTTCTGCTTTGCTTTTCAATTCAGAAATGGTATTCTTGCACTCAATTGTGTAGCTTAGTGGACTCAGATTGGCCCTGTGAACCAAAGGGTCACTGGTTTGATTCCCAGTAAGGGCACATGCCTGGGTTGTGGGCCAGGTCCCTACTAGGGGATGCATGGGAGGCAACCACAAATTATGTTTCTCTCCCTCTCTTTCTCTCTCCCCTTCTCTCTAGAGATAAATAAATAAAATATTTTTAAAAACTGCATTCATTTCCTCATGGCCCTTGTTGACACTTCCTATCTCTTTTTTTATGCTGATATAATTTGCAGTGAGTTCATTATAGTTTCCCTGTAATTTTTGGTAATTCTCTGTGAGCTCATTGAGCTTCCTTATAAGCTTTGCTTTGAACTCAATATCTGATAGCTGACTTGCCTCTGTTTCACTTAGCATTCTTTCTGAGGTTTCCATCTTTCCTTTCATTTGGTGTTTGTTTCATTGTCTTCCCATTGTTTGTGAGACTCTTCTTGTTAGCCTCTGCTTCTTATATGGATCTGTTCTGTTTCCCTGGGATTATTGTGTGAACTTCTATAGTAAAATACCTGTGAGATTCTGTGGTACAGTCTCCTTGATCACCTGAACTTTTTCATCTGGGACTGTCATTTATGTTGGCTCTCTGGATGTGTTTGGGTTTTGATTGTTTTGGGGTCTTTCTTTGGTGAGTCCTTCCCTCCAGCTGGTTACTGAGGGTCACTCCACCCACCATGTATTGTATTCTGTTGTGCAGGTGCAGACAACTTGTATTGAAGCTGATTCTTCTGTCTGTCCAATATTTTTAGGCTTTTCTCCCACTGTTGTTCATTAATTTGTTCTGGGTAATTTCTCTACAATTTAGTTGTAATTCCAGATTGGTCCTGGGTGGAGGTTAGTGTTGCTTCCACTCACTCATTCACCTTCTTTTATTATTATATGTTGTTGGTTCCTTTGTTGGTGGGTTGTCTCTTCTAGCAAATATACTGGTGTTCACAATTCCCACCTGTTGTTGTTTGCTTTCTGACTTCTTTCTGTATCTGAATATATGTTTTTCTTAAGAAGATATACAAATGGTCAAAAGCACATAAAGCTGTTTCACATCATTAGGTATCATGGGAATATGAATCAAACCCCAATGAGATACCACTTCACATGTATGAGGATGGTGATAATCCAACAGGCAGCTAATAATGAGTGTTAGCAAAGATATGGAGAAATTGAAACCCTCATTCTCTGCTGTTTCTAAATATATGTAAATGTAAACTGGTTCTCAATATAGTCTGAAAATAGTCTGGCAGTTACTCAAAAAGTTGAACCTACAGTTACATACCCTATGATCCAGCAATTCTACTCCTAGGTATCCACCCATTAAAAATGAAAACATATGTCCACACAAGAGCTTGTACATGAATGTTCATAGTGGCATTACTGATAATAGCCAAAAAGTAGAAAGAACTCAATACCCACAACTATGAATGGATGGAACAAGATATGATACATCCATACAAGAGTATTATTCAGCCATTCTATGGAAGGAATTATGCCCCCTCTTCAATATGCTGAAGCCCTAAACCACTGGTATGACTGTATGGGACAAAGGGCCTTTCAGAAGGTGAGTAAAATTAATGAGACCATATTATGAAACCCTTATCCAATAGAACTGGTATCCAAATAAGGAGAAGAGATACCAGAACTCTCCCCTACACTATGTGAGAATGCACCTAGAAGACAGCTTCTGTAAACCAGGAGGAGAGGTCTCACCTAAATCCAATCCATGTTAACACACTGATCTTGGATTTCCAGCATGTAGAACTGTAGGAAAATAAATGTCTGTTTTCTAAATCTCTGAGTCTGTGGGAGAAAACTCTGGCCCACAGAATCCTCTCATCCTCCGCAGATCGTAAATAAGTCATCCTGAACACAATCTTTCTTTGCCAGTGGGAAAGGGGGTGGCAATTCCTTCTACTGGAGAATGTCCCAGCCCTTCTCTCAAGTGACTTTTATTGGGGATGGTATGTGTACATGTATACAGTATACATACATAATTCATCAATCAATGTCAAAAAGGTTATAGTCATACAAAAGCAGGTATTATAGATAATTGAAGGAACACAGAGATTTGTCATAGGTCAGGGTCTGTTAGTCATACGAATGCCAGAGGGTCTTTAAGATGTATTTCATAAGATAAGGAGTTTACCCTTTATGTCTTGAACATAAACATCCAGTTTATGTCACCAGGGCTATACAAAACAAAGCAGAGCAAGCTTCAAAGGATACAATGTATTTATCAGGAATGATTCCCATGGGAATCCTCGGTGTTAGAGATGGGTCATGTCTGCCACCTGAGTTTTTACATGGTTTTTCAGGGAGAATTACTAGCCCCTTTCAGGGCTTGCTCTCACAAGGCTACAGTCTCAGAAACCACACAGAGTGGTCTCCAACACAGTGTATGGTATTTTGTTATGGCAGCAGAGCTGACTAATACAAGCCATAAAAATAAATTAAGTACTAGTATATGCTACAACATGGATGAATCTTGAAAACATTGTAAAAGAGGTTAAGTGTAAGAAGCCAGTCACAAATGCAAACCTATAGAGATAGAAGGTAGATTAGTGGTTATCCAGCACTAAGAAGAAAGAAGTATTAGGGAGTTATGGCTAAGGGGAATAGGGTTTTTTTGGGGGGAGGAGGTGATGAAAATGTGTTAAAATTGATTGTAGTGATGGTTGCAAATTCTGTAAATATACTGAAAGCCACTGAATTGTACACTTTGAATTTTATGATCTATAAAATTAAAAAAAATAAATTTTATGGTATTTAAATGTAGTTTTATTTTAAAAAAGGATGACTTTTCAATAGTGGTTTTCTCTGGATGGTGAGACTTACAATTATTTTTTTGTTTAATTTTCCACAAAGAGTAAATACTACTTTTATAATCAGTTAAGAGGAAAGTTATTTTTTTAAACTTCTGTTAAAATACATGCCAGTAGTATTCTCCTTTTCTACAAAGCTCATAAAACTCACCCCTCTGCTGAGTTTGACACACCTTAATGACAGCCCCCTCTCTGGGCCAGGCTTGTCAGTATTTACTATTCTTTCATATTCATCATCTCATATGAGATTCACTACGTCTCTGTGCTGTTCACAACACAAATACTTGTTTTATTCCTGAATTTATTTATAGCCTGCTTCCTCCATAAAAGGATTTGAGATCAGTATACAACAAAATATAGTTAATAAAAAGGAAAACCAAGTCTAAAGAGAAATGGACACTTTAGATATGCTACTCAGAAAAATCAATATGCTGCTATAAATGAGCTTAAGTTGAATTCTGAGGTTCTTGGCGAACAGGGCAGAAGGATAAAGCTAGGAAAGAAGCAAACCATTTCCTCAAAGGAAGTGAGAAAATTTTTCCTGGCACCATCTTCTGAATGACATTTCTCATATGGGAATTTATTTTATAAAAAGGTTTTAATGGAGTCTGTTCCAAACAATATTTTTACAGAAAATGCTGATGCGCATTTAATACTGAGTTACCTCAGTTTTGTCAGCCAAAGATATGCAGCTTTGGCAAATTTAGGTAAAATCTAAAGTCATAGAGTCCAAGTTTATAAACCCATTACAATCCAGTGGTTTTCATATTTTTAAATTGTCATCTATGATAAGAAATAATTTACATGCTCTTATAGTACACAAATACACATACCTGAAAAAAAATTTCACTCTTAGCATTATCCTTAGTACAAGAAATATTTTACTAATATTTTCTATCTCTATTCTACTTCATTTTTAAATGCCTGTGGCTATTTGACTTCACCATCCACAGAAAGGAAAATATGATGCAAAAATTGTATGGTTTATAACAGTCACTGATCATTACTGAGCACCTAATATGTGTGAGGCATTGCAACAAGCATGTTACATATGGGTCATCAAAATTCTCATATGGGTCTTCCTGGGATCAGTGATGGGGAGTACTTTTATTATTTTCATTATACAGATGACAGAACTGAAGCATAGAGAGGTCACACAGCCAGTAGGAATCTATAGGTGAGCATTTTTAGCTCAAACCTTTTTAACTCAAATAACCTGGTCTCTCAGTTGGGCTTTTAGAACAGTGTTAATTTCATTTTACAGTTAAATAATGGAAGATCAGGAAGGTTAAGTACCTTGTTCAAAGACACAGCTAGAAAGTTTCCAAGCAGGGTTTGAATGTGATCTTAAGACTCCAAGCCCAGGACTCTTTCTGTCTTGATTGCCTGCTCATTTTGGACAACTTCAAATGTCACTTTGAAAACTTTTAAATAACAAGCTTCTAGATGCCATGAAAAGCAAATAAGGGTAAATTCAATGCACATGGTAACAGCAGAACATGCACAATTGACAATCTTCTTTACTTTACTCATACTCAGATGAGACAAAAGAAGGCAAGTTTTCCGGACTTCTGCCAAGATGGAGGTGTAGGTGGAAGATTGTACCTTCTCACACAACCAAGTTTAAAAACAATAAAGTTTTAACAACAGAAACACAGCCAAACCACAGAAAATTGAACTACATGGAAGTCTGACAACGATGAACCCTTCAGCCAAACCAGTAAGAGGGGCAGAGCCAGCAGCAGAGCGGGGTTGGGCAGGAAAGATCCACCAGACCAACCCCGGCGCGCGACCCAGGCACACTGGCAGTCGTGGGCGGATCCCAGGTGCAGAGTTAGCGGATGGACCCACTGAGGGCTGACCGCGGTCACACGTTAGGGTGCAGATAAAACGGTGAAGGAGCTAGTGGTGAGACAGACCTTGCAGGCCCCAGTGGCGGGAAGCGGGCCCTGCCCTGCTGAATACAGGGAAAAACTCCCTGACAGATTCAGACTAGTGGCTTGGAGACAGGGGAACATACCTATCATGTTCACTGAAGTCTAAAAGGCACCTGACACAGGAAATCAAGGTGTCCCAACATCCCCACCCTGATTCCACCTGAAGCTCTCTGAGAAAGAGTTGGGTCTGCAACTAATCTAAAATTGACAGCAGGCTGACAGAGAGAGATAGGCAGAAGTGGATCCTGCAGTGACTTGGGTCACTTCCTGGCACACCCCTGGATGCAGTGCTGATAAAACAAAGCTTAGAAGAACAGCTTGGACTACTCGGTACAGCCAAGCCTGGAGGAATCGACCACAAACTATGGATGACTAGCAGCTTTGAACTGGCTTACATTAGCCTCAGGCAACATAAGAGTTGTATTTAAAGGCAAGCACTAAACACTGCTGAGATGAATTCCACTTTGTTCTTTTCCATTATGTTTTTAAAATATATTTTATTGATTATGCCATTACAGTTGTTCTATTCCCCCCTTCATTCCCCTACACCCTGCACATCCCCTCCGCCACCATTCCCCCCTTTAGTTTATGACCACGTGTCTCAAGTTCTTTAGATTCTATATTTCCCCTACTATCCTTGCCCTCCCCCCATTTTCTACCTACTGTCTATGCTACTTATTCTCTGTACCTTCTCCTCTCTTCTCCTTCCCCCACTCCCTTGTTGCTAACCCTCCATGTGATCTTCATTTCTATGGTTCTGCTCCTGATCTAGCTGTCCTCTTAGTTTGCTTTTGTTTTAGGTGTGGTTGTTAATAACTGTGAGTTTGCTGTTCTTTAACTGTTCATCTTTTTTATCTTCTTTTTCTTAGGTAAGTCCCTTTAACATTTCATATAATAAAGGCTTGGTGATGATGAACTCCTTGAATTTGATCTTATCTGAGAAGCACTTTATCTGCCCTTCCATTCTATATGAAAGCTTTGCTGGATAGATCAATCTTGGATGTAGGTCTTTGGATTTCATGGCTTGGAATACTTCTTTCCAGCCCCTTCTTGCCTATAAGGTCTCTTTAGAGAAATCTGCTGACAGTCTGATGGGAACTCCTTTGTAGGTGACTGTCCCCTTATCTCTTGCTGCTTCTAGGATTCTCTCCTTCATTTTAATCTTAGCTAATGTAATTATGATGTGCCTTGGTGTGTTCCTTCTTGGGTCCAACTTCTTTGGGACTTTCTGAGCTTCCCGGACTTCCTGGAAGTCTATTTCCTTTGCCAGATTGGGGAAATTCTCCTTTATTATTTGTTCAAATAAGTTTTCCACTCGTGGCTGTTCCTCTTCCTCTTCTGGTACCCCTATAATTCGGATGTTGGAACGTTTAAAGATGTCCTGAAGGTTCCTAAGCCTCTCCTCATTTTTGTGAATTCTTGTTTCTTCATCCTTTTCTGTTTGGTCATTTTTGTCCTCTTTCTGGTCCACTCCTTTGAGTCCCAGTTTCCTTTCCATTACTATTGGTTTCCTGTGCATTTCCATTCATTTCAATTAGTTTAGCCTTCATATGTTCTTCTAATTTGTGACTAAAATCAACCAGTTCTCTGAGCATCCTGATCACCAGTGTTCTGAACTGTGCAACTGAAAGTCTGGCTATTATAACACCATATGTGCGTGCTGTTAGGTATGAGGAGTGGAGCCTTAGATATTCACCAGGGCAGGGCCCCCCAGGTGGCTGATTTGTGATGCTGTATGTGGGGGCGGGGTCAAAGAGGGACATTGGCAGTCCCCTCTGCCACTTCCTGCCACTGGGGCCTGCAAGGTCTCTCTCACTGCTGCTCCTTCACCAGTTTATCTGTGAGTGAATGTGTGACTGCGGTCCATCCTCAGTGGGTCCACTGCCTTGCGCCCTCAGTGGGTACACCCGCTACTCCACATCTGGGATCCACCCACGGCTGTGGCGTGCCTGGGTTGTGCGCCTGAGTTGAGCCTGGGTCAGTCTGGTGGATCTTTCCTGCCTGACCCCACTCTGCTGCTGGCTCTGCCCCTCTTACCAGTTTGGCTGAAGGGTTCATTGTTGTCAGACTTCCGTATAGTTCAATTTTCTGTGATTTGGCTGCGTTTTTGTTGCTAAAACTTTGTTGTTTTTAAACTTGGTTGTGCGAGAAGGTACAGTGCTTCCACCTATACCTCCATCTTGGCGGAAGTCCTCCTTTTTCATTATTTTTGTTATTTTTCTTTTTCATAGCCTTTTTATTGGCTTTCTATTTTTTCTTTTTCTTCCATTTTTATTTGTATATCTGTTCTTTCACATATCTTATTTTACTGTTACCACTGACTACCTCATTGTTCCCTTATTTCCTTTTCTGTTTTTGTTATTCTTTCTCATTCTTTGTCTCTCTTTCCTATTGTTCTCTTTCAGTTCATTATTCATATTAGTTCTCTTCTCTCTTCTACTCCCATAGTCACTTTGCTATCCTTTGAACTTTTCTTATTCTTTTTCTTTCATTTCCCCCTTTCCCTAATATTCCATTTCTCTTTCTCCTTTTATTATTCTCTGATCTTTTGTCATTGAAAATACTGTTGGTATTCAGGGATGGATTTTTCTTGCTTTGGTTTGTGTGTGTGTTGTTTTGTTTTGTTCAGCTAGCAAAGTATAACAGTGTACAAGACATGGTGGGGGTTGAACCTCTGAGTCAGTCAGCTGGAGGAGAAACCCCACCAAGGAACAAGGCAACAGCATTTAGGATCAAAATATAATAGGAGAACCCACACAACCCAAACAAAGGGCATTCCTAGAGCATCCAGATCAGGAGATCAAGGAATCTGCACTACTAGGCCCCACGAGACTCCTACCACATAAGCCCAGAAATACAGGGAATCAAAGCAGATCTATATAATACATAGAAACAAACAACAAGAAACAACTAAAATGAGGAGACAAAGAAACAACCTCAACCTGAAAGAAAAGGAAGCATCTAAGTGAAATTGAGGAAAATTATGAGACATAGAATTCAAAGTAATAGTTTTAAGAATGCTCAAAGAATTAATGAGAACTACATGAGCATGAAAAAAAGACACAGAAGCTATGAAAAAGAACCAGTTAGAAATGAAGAATGCAATATCTGAAATGAAGAGTACACTAGAAGGAATTAAAAACAAGCTAGACAAAGCAGAGGATCGAATCAGTGATTTGGGATACAAGGTGGAAAAAAACACCCAGAGCACCAAAATGAGAAAAGACTTAAAAAGAATAAAGACAGCTGAAGACAGCTTTGGGACAACATAAAATGTAACAATATTCACATCACAGGGAAACTAGAAAGAGAAGAAAGAGAACAAGGGATAGAAAGCCTCTATGAAGAATAATGATAGAAAACTTCCCTATTTGGTAAGGGAGACAGTCACACAAGTTCAGGAAGCATAGAGTCTTAATCAAGATGAACCAAAAGGGGCCAACAGCAAGAAACATCATTATTAAAATGGCAAAGTTTAAAGACAAAGGGAAAATCTTAAAAGAGAGAGAAACAATTAGTTATCTACAAGGGTGCTCTGGTAAGTCTGTCAGCTGATTCCTCAACAGAAACACTATAGGTCAGAAGGAACTGGCATGAAATATTCCCAATAATGTGAAGACATGCAACCAAGACTACTTTATCCAGCAAGGCTCTCATTTAAAATGGAAGGCAAATAAAGAGCTCCCTAGCCAAAAAATAAAAATAAAAAAAGGGAAAAGGCTAAAGGTGTATATTTCCACAAAACCAGAACTGCAAGAGATGCAAAAGGGACACTTTAAGAAGAAGAAGAAATAGAGAGAAGGGAACACAGGTACACAAGGATAAAATGACAATGAATAAGTACCTAGAAATAATAATCTTAAATGTAAATGGATTAAATGATAGAATTAAAAGACATAGGGTAGCCAAATGGATAAGAATACGGGACACACATATGCTGTCTACAAGAGACCCACTTCAGAACAAAAAAATTATAAAGGCTGAAAATGAAAGGATGGAAAAAGATATTCCATGCAAATGAAGGTAAAATAAAAGTATTATCGTCTTCAATATGAAGACTATAATAAGAGACAGAAAATGTCACTACATAATACTTAAGAGGTCAGCCCAACAAGAGAATATAATCCTAGAAAACATGTATGCACCCAATATAGGAGTATCTAAAAGAAAATCTTGGAGGACTTTAAGAAAAAGGTCAACAGCAATATAGTTATCATAGGGAATTTTAACAAAACACTGTCAATAATGGACAGATCTTCCACACAAAAAATCAAGAAGAATATAGAGGCAGGGTTTATTTGAAATTTACAGAACATTTCATCCAAAAGAAGCAGGACACACATCCTTCTCAAATGCACACGGAAAGGAAGATGGCAGTGAGGTAGGTGGGAGCAGAGCCTAGATTTCCCTGTGCCCAGCTAGAACACCTAGCTGATCTTCTGAGGAACAGAGTGAACAGCCAATGGAATTCCAGCTTATATGAAGTTAGGAGGCCAAAAAGTGTAGACGACATTGAAAAACAGACAGTGAAGAGATTGTACTGGGACAGTAAGTTCCCTGGGATCTGCACAGGGACCTAGGCTGCTGTGGTCCTATGCCTGGTGCCTACCACGGGATACTTGGAGAAGTGTTAGATCACCAGCTCCCACCCCTACCAGAGCAGAGCGGAAAGGACCTGGGTGCTTGAAGTCACTGGGGAGAATAGAGATGAAGTGGGAGACACACAGAGACAGTGTACGCTGTCTCGCTAGGACTGTGAACACCAGATAAGTCATTACCAGAGAAACTGGTGAGCCAGGCAATACCTGGAAAAGGGAGAATAGTTGGACTGTGTCAGACCCTGACCCAGACAGACAACAGACTTGTTAGAAAGTTGGGCCGAAGGAAAAGCTGTGTGCTTGTTAAGAACAATCGACTTAGAAAGTTGGGACTTCTGCCAAGATGGAAGCATAGGTGGATACGCCGTGCTTTCTCACACAACCAAGTTTAGAGACAACTAAATATTAGCAACAGAAAACACAGCCAGAACGCAGAAAATTGAACTTTTCGGAAGTCTGATAACAACAAATTCTTCAGCCTGACTGGTAAGAGGGGGGAAACCAGCAGCTGGTGGAGTGGGGTTGCACAGGAAAACTCGGTCAGAGGGACTCAGGCACGGGGAACCCAGGCTCAGGGTTGGACCTAGTGAGTGACCCAGCGAATGACCGCGGGGAAATATCGAGGGAGCAGGGCTGCGGGTTGACTGTAGTTGCGCATTTGTGCGCAGATAGACAAGCAAGGGAGTGGGCGATTAGACGGGACCCAGCAGCAGAGGGCGTGGCCATTTCCTCGCTCTGACCCCACCTCCACATACAGCTTCATAACCCAGCTACCTGGGAGTCCAAGGCTCCGCTCCTCATACTTAACAGGTGCGAACAGACCAAAAATGGCTCAAGAAGATCTCAAAGCCCCAAAGCCCCATAGATCTAAGCAATGAAGAAATAGCAAAACTCTCAGACGCACAGTTTAAAACACTGGTGATCAGGATTCTCACAGAACTGGTTGATTATAGCCACAAATTAGAGAAATATATGAAGGTGAAACTAATTGAAATGAATGGAATTTCACAGGAAACCAATAGCAATGAAAAGGAAACTGGGACTCAAATCAATGGAGTGGACCAGAAGAAAGCAAATAATGGCAAAACAGAAGAGAGTCAAGAAGCAAGAATTCAAAGAAATGAGGAGAATCTTAGGAACCTCCAGGATATCTTTAAATGCTCCAACATCCGAATTATAGGGGTACCAGAAGGGGGAAAGACACAGCCACCAGTGGAAAACTTATTTGAACAAATAATAAAGGAGAATTTCCCCAATCTGGCAAAGGAAATAGACTTCCAGGAAATCCAGGAAGCTCAGAGAGTCCCAAAGAAGCTGGACCCAAGAAGGAACACACCAAGGCACATCATCATTACATTAGCCAAGATTAAAATGAAGGAGAGAATCCTAGAAGCAGCAAGAGCTAAGGGGACAATCACCTACAAAGGAGTCCCCATCAGACTGTCAGCAGATTTCTCAAAAGAGACCTTACAGGCAAGAAGGGGCTGGAAAGAGGTATTCCAAGTCATGAAATCCAAAGACCTACAACCAAGATTGCTCTATCCAGCAAAGCTTTCATTTAGAATGGAAGGGCAGATAAAGTGCTTCTCAGATAAGATCAAATTCAAGGAGTTCATCATCACCAAGCCCTTATTATATGAAATGTTAAAGGGACTTATCTAAGAAAAGGAAGTTAAAAAAACATGAACAGTGAAATGACAGCAAACTCACAGTTATTATCAACCACACCTAAAACAAAAGCAAACTAAAAGGACAGCTAGATCAGGAGTGGAAACCTAGAAATGAAGATCTCAAGGAAGGTTAGCAACAGGGGAGTGGGAGGAGGAGAAGGGGGGAGAATGTACAGAAAAAAGTAGCATAGACAGTAGATAGAAAATAGATGGGGGGGCAAGAATAGTATGGGAAATACAGAATCTAAAGAACTTGAGACACATGGTCATAAACTAAAGGGGGGGTAATGGTGGGGACGGGGGGGTAGGGTGGAGGGGAATGAAGGGGGGAATAGAACAACTGTAATGGCATAATCAATAAAAAATAAAATAAAATAAAGAACAATGGACTTAAACAGGCTTTTACTCAAAAAGAAAAAAAAAAGCTCACAGCTGCTTTGTAAGGAACTCTTACCCACTAGCTTTCTCCCTCCAAAGCTGATTTGAACTGTGCACCCCTACTTGGCTCAGGAGACTCAACCAACTGTGGAAACAAGCTGTACGCCTTACTTGACTTGGGCAGCTTGCTGGGTGGCTGATTCACCCTGCTGGCCCTGAGACTAATTCGAGCTGGTTGCCTACACAAGACTTGGACCACTAGCCTGGCAGCTGAGTAGCACCACTCCATTGGAGACTCACTGGCAACACTCAACCTGCAGCTGATTCTGGCTGCTTAGTAGCACCACTCACCCTGAGACTGATTGGAGCTGTGCACCCGAATTTGACTCATGCTGCTTGCCCAGAGACTGAGTGGCTGATTTGAGCCACTTGTCCAGGCTTGACTTACGCTACTTGCCCAGAGGCTGAGTGGTGCCACACATTGGGGGGCTAACTAGCACTGCTTGCCCAGCGGTGGGTTCCAACCACAAGGGGCTTGAAAAGAGCAAGGAGGAGGTGCACTGCATGTACCTCAGTGCAACTGGTGAATTGAAGGTGCAGGCCTGATACATATAGACAGTGGGTGTCTGGCAGCTCTCAGAGGAACTGAGCTGGAGGCTGGGCAACTGTAAATATTGTGACTCAGACATGGCCCCCATCCTCACAAAACCATAGGAAGGAAGAAAGGCAAAGCCTAGTCCCACTCTTGCTGTGGCATACAGAATTTGCTCAGTGGGTTTAAAGTTAGCAGGAGGCATTATTTTTTTGCTTTCCTCTCTTTTTTTCTTCCCCCAATTGAGACAATAAGACCTGGAGTTGTGAAAGCTCTGAAGGCAGATCCAAAAAGGGAGCACAAGGCTAACTGCCAAAACTGAGAAACTGAGACAAATTTCACTTTACTATCCCATAGAACTGGCATTTTCTTGTTTATTTGTATTATTACTATTTTTTCATTATTTTACTTCTTTTATTTTATTAGCATATTTTATTCTCTTCTTTCTGTGTAGTTTTCTTCATCTTATTTCTGTTTAATTCCATCGTTTGACTGATTTTCCTCATTCATGCTTTCTTGCATTTTAATTTTCCTTCTTTTACTTCACTCATGTTCCAATGACACACTATTCTTGATTGTGTGATTTCTATTTTGGTTATCCAAATCATACCACTGTAAATAATTGTTCTTTCATATAATTGTACATACTACACAGCAACCAGCCCTGAGTTTAGTCCACTTCACTTTATTATTGTTGTGGTTAACTCTATTCTCTCGAATACTATGCCTACTTTCTATCTTTTACTCTCACTATATCTCATCATCTAACCTTGCACAAGTGCTCTGATTTCTGGAATCAGCTCACAATCCTCCTCCCCTCTAATGAGAGTCTTATCTCTCTTTCACCTTTTATAAAAAGTGGCTAGTTGGGTGAAATATCACAGTTAATACTATACTTATCCAAAGAATTGCCTATCTTTTCTCTACTTGCTGGTACTTCAAATCCCATAAAATACTGTCCCGCTGTCTTAATCCATTTTGCCTACCCCCTGCCACTAATCACATACAGGAATAGGTGGGAACTGCAAACATCAGTATACCAGCTAGAGGACAGAAACCACCAACAAAGGAACCACTAAAAGGTAAAAACCCAAGTACACCAAGAGAGCCCACACAAACAGAAAAAAAGGGCAAACATAGAATATCCGGACAAGGAGATCAAAGAGACTCCACCACTGAACGCCACAGAACTCCTACCATAGAAGTTTATCCTACAAAGACAACTATCAAAGCAAAATATCAGGAAGTGCAGAAACAAACAAAAAGAGTCACCTAAAATGGGGAAACAACGAAAGAACACGCAATGCAAAGGAATGGAAAACTCCTCACTAAAAGAGCTAAATGAAATGGAGGTAAGCAAACTATCAGATATAGAATTTAAAATAATGGTTATAAAGATGCTCATGGAACTCACAGATGAGGACAAGGAACTGAGTGGGAACTACAACAGTATGAAAAAGGAAATAGAAACTATAAACACAAACCAGGTAGAAATGGACAGTAAAATCTCTGAAATAAAAAGCACACTAGAAAGAATTACAAGCAGGCTGGATGAAGCAGAGGACAGAATTAGCGAGCTGGAAGACAAGGTGGAAACAAATACCTAGGTAGAGCAGCTGCATGAAAAAAAAAAACACTAGAAAATATGAAGTTAGCTGAAGGGAATTCCAAGATAATATGAAACACAACAACATTCAAATCATAGGAATACCAGAAGGAGAAGAAAAGAAACAAGGGATAGAAACCCTGTTTGAAAAAATAATGACAGAAAACTTTCCAAACTTGGAGAGGGAAAAATCCATGCAAGTTCAGGAAGCATAGAGAGTCCAAATCCAGATGAATCAAAGGCCAACTTCAATATATATCAAAATTTAAAAGCCAAGCATAAAATAAATAGAGAAAATCTTAAGAGCACCAAGGGAGAAAAAAGAAGTAACATACAAATGGGGCTCCAAAAAGGCTAAGACCTGATATCAACTGAAACACGCAAATCCAGGAGAGAATGGCAAGAGTTAAACTGAGTAATGAAAAACAAAGGCCTGCAACCAATATTACTCTACCCAGCAAGGCTCTCAATTTAAATAGATGGTGAAATGAGGATTTTATGAGACAAAAGAAGGCTGAAAGAATACATCTCCACCAAGCCAGCCCTAAACATATGCTAAAAGGACTATGATAAGAGAAAGGAAAAGAGGGAAAAAGAGAGGACAAGGAACACAGGTACAAAGGGGGAAAAATTAACAAATACATATCAATAGTGACCTTAAATGTTAATGGGTTAAATCCTCTAATCAAAAGACACAGAGTAGCTGAATGGATAAGAAATCATGACCCACACATGTGCTGCCTACAAGAGACCTGCCTCAGAACAAAAGATCTACACAAACTGAAAGTGAAGGGTTGGAAAAAAATATTCCAAGCAAATGAGCAGGAAAGGAAAACTGGGGTAGCGATACTCATATCAGATAAAATAAACTTCAAAACAAAAGCCACAAAAAGCGACCCATAAGGACTTTTCATAATACTCAAGGGAAGAATCTATCAAGCAGACATAAACATTATAAACAAAAATGCATCTAACATAAGAGCACCCAAATATATAAGAAAATCTTGGAGGAATTCAAAAAAAGATATAGACAGCAATTATATATTGAGTAATACACCCACACACACACACACACACACACACACACACATATATATATATATATATAGAGAGAGAGAGAGAGAGAGAATTATATTTTGAGTAAAAGCCTGTTTAAGTCCACCATTCTTAACAAGTAGGCAGTTTTAATACCCCATTATCAAAAATGGATATATGTTTCAAACAAAATATAAACTAAGGTATTGTGGCATTGTCCTAAACTAAGTGGACTGAATTAGACAGAATTATATATATATATATATATATATATATATATATATATATATATATATATGTGTGTGTGTGTGTGTGTGTGTGTATTTATGACAGAATTGGACTGAATTGATATATATATAGATATAGACATAAATATAGATATACCCTTTTTACTCAAAGAAGAAAAATACACATTCTTTTCAAATGCACATAGAACATTTTCAAAGATAGATCACATGACGCAAAGCAAGTCTCAACAAGTTCAAGGAAATTGAAATCATATCAAGCATTTTCTCTGACCACAAGGGACTGAAACTAGAAACCTCAAGGAAAGAACTCAAAAACACTCAAACTCATGGAGATGAATAGCATGCAATCAACCAATGAATGGCTCAAGAATGAGGTCAAGGAAGAAATCAAAAAGTTTCTGGAAACAAATGAAAATGAATGCATGACAATCCAAATCTTACGGGAAACAGCAAAGGCAGTCCTGAGAGGGAAGTTCATACAGAGACAGGCCTACTTAAATATAGAAGACCATTTTGCATGATGTGGGCCCAGCTCCCACTCAGAAAGGCCAGTGGAAAGCAAGGTCCAATGCACAGGACCTGCACCCACAGATAGGTTCTCCCATGGGGAATCAGGCCTGCATTGTACCTAGGCTGCTTTGAGATTTACTTTTTGCTAAAATTCCCTCACCCTGAATTGAGGCAGAAAGTGCTTACTGGAACTTCCTAAAATCTATGCTAAACCTTCCAAGGATGAGTGTAACCAGTTCAACCACTTTTCCCTTTGCATTGGCAAATATCCTTCTTCTGTGATGTGATTGTTGGCATCCTCTCCTTTGTTTTCTGTAAAAGGTAATCACTTAAAGTGAACCTGTGCTTAGTAAATGAGGGCCCTGTGCACAGTAAATAAGGACCATTCTGAATATAATGTGCCCCCTCCCAAAATAAAAACTTGTCAAGGCAAGGGTTGGCACACTTTCCTCTTGAGAGAGTGGCCATGGGGCCGTGCCATCCCTTTTCCTCCACAGGACACGGTAGTCCATGTGAATTTGTCTTGTCTCACCCTTAATGCTACAGACCCCATGAGCAGGGTCTGCATCATCTAAAAAAGATAGAAACATTTCAAATAAACAACATAACCCTACATCTAAAAGAACTGGAGTAACAACAACAAATACAGCCCAGAGCATGTAGAAGGAAATAACTAAGATCGGAACAGAATTAAACAACATAGAAACTAAAAGCACAGTTCGAAAGATCAATAAATCCAAGAGCTGATTCTTTGAAAAGACAGACATTTCACCAAGCCTTTAAGCAGACTCATCAAGAAAAAAATAGAAGACCCAAATAAACACAATAGCAACAAAAGAGGAGAAATTACAACAGATACCATAGAAATACAAAGGATTGTAAGAAATTACTATGAAGAACTGTATGACAAAAAATTTGAAAAACTAGGTGAAATGGATAACTTTCTAGAAAAATATAATCCTCCAAAACTTAATGCAGAAGCAGCAGAAAGCCCGAACAGACCAATAACATCTGACAAAATTGAAGCAGTAATAAAAAAACTGCCAGCACACAATCCCTGTA